>NW_024543218.1:1253333-1880000 GCF_018167655.1 Microtus oregoni
TAGTAGTCATTGAAAGTTATTATTATCAACTATTTAGGATAATAAGGAAGTGCAGGTTAATAGTCACCTATTACAAATAAACTTACAGTCATATTAGCTATGCTTTCAAAGTCAAACAGAAATATTTTAGATAGAAATGTTATCACTTCAGAGAGCTACAGCATATGGCATCTAAGATATTTTAATAACATTTTTTTTTAAATGGCAATGAGACATGTCTGCTTCTGGCAGCACTGATCTACTTTAGAGAGGATGATGGGCACTGGATAAACTCCACATGGAGTTTAATTTCTTTGTGGCGAAAGTAAGCCACTGGGCAAGAAAGTGCCCTTGCCTTGATTGCTGATGGTATGCTTACAAACCGCACAGCAGGGCACAAAGGAGAGTGACTCCAAAGCCTTGCCAAGGCGGAATAGTCCTTCAAAAATACTGCTTCACAGAAAAGTCTGTCAAATATTCTAGGCCGGTAGGCCAAAGATGGATGCCCCCAATGTTGCAGAGGAACCTTGGGTGACTGTCTACGCAGTCAGCTGTTTTTGTCATTTCTCACATTTTTTGGAAGTTGTTGGCTCATACTTGCTGCTTACTCAGTTAATATTATTTCCTTCTTGGGTCTCTGAGGGAGTAGAAGACTAGAAAGTTATAGTCTTCCTTGTTTACAGACTCAGAAAAGAAACTCACAAACGAGGTATAAAGTGTGTAAGGTTGAAAGATAGTTTTGGATCGTAATGCAAATTAGGATAGAGTGAATTAGGTACAATGCTTTGGACTCACCAAGATGGGAGAGATAATTGAGTATTTTCTCTGAATTTGTTGAATGCATATGGACTAGACATTGTTGATATACTTATTGCCTGTATATATTGTATATAGTTATATTTCTTGAATATAGTTTTTCTTATATTAGCTATAGTCTTCTTTTTAAATTTTAGACATAAAGGGGAAATACAGTGACTGATATTTGTTTCCGTTTTAACAAATAAAGCTTGTCTGAAGATCAGCGTGTAGAGTTATGTCACTTGAGACCAAGCAGTGGTCACTCACACCTTTAATCCCAGTATTCGATAGTCCCATGCCTTTAAACCCAGCACTAGGGAGGTGGAGACAGGGAGGGATACGGCTGGGTGGAGAAAGGAAAGTAAGGCAGGATGAGCCAAGAGCTCAGTGCAGTCTGAGAGGACAGTCTGAGGCCAGGATCCCCCTTCAGTCTGCGCACTCGTACAGGTAAAAGGTCTCCCTAGTGGCTGTCCACATTGCTTCTCTGATCCTTCAGTTTTCACCCCCTTAATATCTGATTCCCTGTTTTATTTATTAAGACCAATTAGAATTCATGCTGCACATACTACTATTTTAAAAATTGGTGATTCCATAATAGAGTGCAGTATACGGAAACTCACTCCAAACATAAAAGCAACTTCATTCTCTAGTGACTTTCAATAACAGAAAAACACGTAACATTTCCAAACAGTAAAGCATCACTAAGAAAATGAGACCTCCTAAGAGAATACAATGATTCTGTGACTTAATAATACAGAAATATCATGTGTTGTGCCCTAGTGACACTAATCAAAACTGGGAGGAGCTCACACACCAGGCAAGCTTTATTACTGAGTTATCACCCCAAACCTGCTTTTGTTTTTAAAATACAAATCTTACCTCAGGAAATTTAGAAATAAACCAACAATGATTTGAAAGTACAACAACACAGGGTTTTAATAAACTAACCAATGGTAATTGGGTCACAATATGCTCACCTATTCTGTCTGGTGGATTCTCTTCTCATTCTTTTTGTAGGAATTGGACACTCTGTCAACTCAATTTTTGGTGAGTGACAAAATGAGTCATTACACTTCCATGCAGGAGTCATACCTGTAAGAAAAGGTAACAAACTGGAGGAGAACAGGAAAAGCAAACATATACAGTAACTTATGAAAAGCAACGAACAATACCAAGAATCTCCTAACAAATATCAACTAGAGCCATCTGGAATTAGGGGCCTACAACTGGGGAATTCCTTCATCAGATTGGCCTGCAGGCATGTCTGTAGGGTACTGTCTTGGTGTGGAAGAACCCAGGCCACTGTTATATATAAGCAGTCCTATGTTATAGAAGAAAGTAAGTTAAACTAGCCATGGGAAGCAAGATGGTCGGAAGTGTTTCTCCATGGCCTCTCTTTCCCCGGCTTCCCTGGATGACTGGTTGTAAGCTGGGAGCTGAAATAAACCCTTTCCTTCCCAATTTGCCTTTGTTCATGTGTTTACCACAGCTACAGAAACCTTAACTCAGACACTATTCCTGAGAGAATAGTCTTAAGCATTTATCAGAGAGCGCGGTGGTTCTGAATCATTTGCAGTCTTTCCTTCCACGGTGGACTCGTCATCTACTGTCAAACATGAAGTTAGCAGAAAGTAAACATATACCGAGCTTTTGCTCTATTAGTTTCAGACTCTTTTCCTGTTCATCAAGTTCTTGTTTCTTCTTCTTCATATCAGGAGTGTGAAGGTACTGTAACTGATTGCTCAAATCCTTGTTCACAGTGTTCAGCTTGCACACAGCAGTGCGGTACTGCTGAATAAGATCTGCAAAGAAACAGATATTTAAATAAAAAGCTAATGTCACAACAAATCCATGTTTTAGAAAAAAGAACAGCATCACTGAGTAATCCATGAGCAATGCCTTTTAAAGACATGAACCAGACAATGAAAAAAACAAACAAACAAAAAAAAACAAGTATAGTAGAGACAACACCTGATAGTTACATTTTAATTTTCTTTGACTGAATTTATTTCTGGATCAGGAATGAATTTTCAATTACCACTCTCCACTTTTTTTATTTCATTTTTTGTAGTTCTGGGGCTAGAACCCAGGACCTTGAACATATTAGACAAATGCCACCCCACCGAATCACAACCCAAGACACTTAGAGTTTTCTATATAAAAGTGCTTGGACAGTTTTACATGCGAGCTGACACAAAGCATTCAATACTATTCAACACAGACAGTCAGAGAAGATATGAAAGAGAAAGAACACTCAATAGTACTGCCCGAAATCACTACTCCCTGACTTGTAATAAAACACAGTATTAACTGCTGCTGCACAGACAGTAAGCCCTCATGCACGTTCTCAGTACACCAGAGGAAGAAAGAGAAGAGGGAGCAAGTGAACCGAGCCACTGTTTCAACAAACAGGCCATTTACACACTTGCTAAAGCATGTGGCTTTCAGAACATTTACTCTGTACAAAACTCCTTTTACTCAGCTTTGAGACTATTATTGCCTATCTGTATGATTTACTAGATATTAAATAATGCAGAGATTATATTCTATACCCTGTCCAGTTTTAAGTGGCTACAGTTTAGATGGTTCTAGAATCACTTTTCCCATTGCTTAGACTCGTACACACAATGTCTAAGGTGTTTCTTTTCTTATCTGAGGTTTTAAAACTATGTGTGAGCCATATCTGATGACCAATTACTAATCCCAGCATTTATAAGGATTTAAGGTTTTTTTGTATGTGAAAGTGTGGTTTTCGTCAGGCATTGGTGGCATATGCCTTTAATCCCAGCACTCAGGAGGCAGAGGGAGGCAGGTTTATCTCTGTGAGTTCCAGGACAGTCAGGGCTACACAGTGAAACCCTGTCTCGAAAAACCTAAAATAAAACAAAAATTACCTTCCTCTGGCCCAAGCGAGCAGAAGACACCCAAGGCCCGCCTGACACCTCGAGGCCCCAGACAGGCACTATGACGAGGAGCAAATGTCTGGTGGAGAAATGGGAGGGAAGCACAGTGGTTCGTGTGCTGTGGAGAGAGCTGGAACTACAGAGGTGAAGGCAGGGAGAAATGGTGACATCCAGGCCTGGGCTGCCGAGGGCCATGTCTGGATCCGTGGTCCTGCTGGGTTCTGTGTTGATATGTGTCCCTTTTACCACCAGGGACCATGTGAAGCATGTGTGTTGAAATCTGAAGGCTATGCTGAGCTGGCCCCGCCTTTTGCTGGCCCTGGGAAATCTGGCCCCATCCCTCATCATGGACACGAGCCTGATGGCTTAGGCACAGGAGAGCTGGCTCTACCCCTCACCTGAGGGGAGCGATCCCAGGGCAGGTGATTTGAGCTGGCCCACTCCAACATCTACCGTATCTGTGACTTGCTGGAGTGGGCATGGAAGGACTGGTTCTGTGGAACCACAGCTGTAAGATGTCCATGAGTTGGGGCAACAGCAGGATATCTGGTGAGGGCCCAGTATATTCTGCTGGTATACCAGAAGCTAGAGGCCTTGAACCAGACCAAACATTCATTCTAATAAACATTTTCAAGTCAAGCTGTTAGACACACCACAGTCTCAATGCCACTAAGACGAGTGATATGATGGACAGGTGGGAAGGTCAGACGCTTATTTAATTTTTTTGTTTTATTTTCTTGGGGGTGGGAGAAGTGACACTGAAAGAGGAAAGTGGATATGGATGGTCTGGGAGGTGGGTGGGATTGGGGTACACGGTGTGGGATTCACAGGGAATAAGAAAATAAGACACGTTACAATAACTGTACTAATTAAGGACTTTAAAAATATGATTGGTAGGGGCTGGAGAGATGGCTCAGAGGTTAAGAGCATTGCCTGCTCTTCTAAAGGTCCTGAGTTCAATTCCCGGCAACCACATGGTGGCTCACAACCATCTGGAATGAGGTCTGGTGCCCTCTTCTGGCCTGCAGACATACACACAGACAGAATATTGTATACATAATAAATAAATATAAAAAAAATATGACTGGTAGCCAGGGGTTGTGGCATGCCTTTAATCCCAGCACTGGGAGGCAGAGGCAGGTGGATCTCTGTGAGTTCAAGGCCAGCCTGGTCTACAGATTGAGTTCCAGGACAGGCTCCAAAGCTACAGAGACACCCTGTCTCGAAAAACCAGAAGAAAAAAAAAAATTGGTATTTGTCCTTCCATATGTTCTGCATGCATATAAATATATACATACAGCTAAAACCTTTTTACATCCTTGCAATGTATGTTACCTATATATAGATATCTATCTATAAATAAGTAGACCATGCCTTTAATAAATGGTTTTTTTTCTCAAAGGTCTACAGAGATGGCCTTACTATTATAATAATTTACCATTAGTAAATTTCCAGGAATTCTGTAAATATATCATCTTTTTTTTTAAGTAATTCTTTTTTATTGTTGATACTACCATTGTAAAATGCAGTCCTACAAATTGGGTTAGTAAGGCTGTTTGGTTAATCCACTGTCTCTGTTTTCTCTAATTATCAGCTTCGTTGGGTATTCACTATTTTTTTTAAAGTGCAGATTTTAAATTTTAATTAACTGTATCATCCTGGGTTATAAAAAAATTGCTTTCATGCAAATATATAATATACTGGAAATATCCTGCTCTATACCCTGCTATACTCTTTGTTGTTTCCTGTCTCCTTCCCTAAGTTCTTTCTGTTCCTCATAGACTCTTCTATCCCTACTCTCCCCTCTACCCCTGAGACAGGGTTTCTCTGTAGTTTTGGAGTCTGGTGACAGATTTGCCTGTCTCTGACTCCCAAGTGCGGGGATTAAAGGTGTGCACCACCACTGCCCAGCTCATTTCTACTTTGTAATCTACAGCCATGTGATCTTACACAGCTGTATGTAAATCTACGACTCACAAGAGAGAAAACAACATTATTTTCTACGACAGACTTAATTTACCTGTCTGCAGCCGAATCTATTCGCTTGCAAATGACACGACTTCACTCTTCTGTGCCCATTTCTTTTGTCAGTGGACAGCTCGGCTGGCTCTACAACTTGGCTATTGTGAAAAGTGCAGCAAAGGCAGGCAACTGTCTATAAATATGCTAATGAAGCCTTGGATAATCTTCAGGAGGGGTGTTGGTTCATATGTTAAGTCTATTTTTAGTTTGTTTTTTTTTAAATAAACTTCTATATTGGTTTCAATAGTGGCCAGAGGTACACAAGAATTCCTGTTTTGTTCATGTCCTTATCAGCATTTGTCATTTATTTTGATGACACCCTTTTCTGGCTGGAGTGAGATGGATCTTAATGTAATTTTTATTGATAGTTTTGTCTATAGTCATTAACATAATAAGCAGATGCATGAACCTTTTCCAATGATCTTTTCTTTCTTTTTTCTTTTTTTTCGAACCAGGGTTTCTCCGTAGCTTTTGGTTCCTGTCCTGGAACTAGCTCTTGTAGACCAGGTTGGCCTCGAACTCACAGAGATCCACCTGCCTCTGCCTCCCTGGCCTTGAACTCACAGAGATCCACCTGCCTCTGCCTCCCGAGTGCTGGGATTAAAGGCCTCCTATGGTTTTTTCAACTAGTGGTGCTTTTAAAACTGTCAAGGCCAAATTATCTCAAAGCTGGAAGCCATCCTAGTTCATCAGCTGAATAAATAACAGTCTAATTACATAATAAAATACTATTCTGTAATGAAAATAAACTACAGCTATCAACATACCAGCACAGAAGGAATAAAAGCAGATATAAGCTGTGCATTCTAAGAGTCTATTTATATATAAAGTACAAGAACAGATGAAAGTAACCTATGCTATGGTAAGTAAACAAAGTCTTATCATATGCAGACTTGAAGAGAAAAATGAGCAATTTTCTGTAGAGCTGATAATATTCTATTCATTTTAAATTGTGTGTGGTACTTCAGATTAAAAACACCAGCCAAGTGTTCTACCACTGAGTTACATCCCCAAACCTTATTTTTAATTCTTCTAAGTATGGTGTTCTTTTGCTAAAATTTACCAGCTCCATGTTTGTAAAATGTGTATTTTTTTATGTCTGTATTATACATTACTACAAGAACAAAAGTGTAGCCTGGGGTAGTGTGTCATCTTGTAGTCCCAACACTTAGGAGATTAAGGTAGAAGAATTACCGTGAATTCTAGGAAAGCCTGGGTTACACAGTAAGGGTCAAGCCACCCAGGGCAACAGAATAACAATGGCCTCAACTAACCAAAAGAGCAAACTATGACACACATAATACAGTGGAGGATCAATCCTTGTTACCAGGAAGGGAAACTCAACCACTTGCTACAGTGGATAAGCCCTGACCTCACGTTAACATACACTTTCCTCTTTATGGGTTATCTAGAATAGTCAATTTCATAGAGAATTCCAAGTAGAATGATACAGAAAGGAGAAGGGATGGGAAGACACTAAGTTTCAGTTCTGCAAAATGTACTTTGGGGGATACTCTGTACAGCAAAGTTAGAGTATTTAATACTAAATTGTACAATGAAGTTAAGATAGCAAATTTTAGCCAGGTGGTAGTGTTACACGCCTTTAATCTCAGCACACGGGAGTCAAAGGCAGGCAGATCTCTGTGCATTTGAGGCCAGCCTGGTCTACAAGAGCTAGTTCCAGGACAGGCTCCAAAGCCACACCCTGTCTCGAACCCCCGTGCCCCCCCCCGCCCCCGAAAAGGAGAGGCAAATTTTATGATACCTATAAAAAAGGCTAAAATTAAGAAATTACTGAGGGTAGTAAATATAGATAGTCAAGCACAGTACAACTTCATAAACTAAAAACAGGAATCTATAAGGTAATCGCATGCAGGGACTACCTGTTGAGTATACATGCATTTCAGAGCAGATTCGGGTGATACACGGGCTGACCTGAAGGAGGCTGGGAGATAATAGAAGTGGTGAAGGGTCCATATTATATACATTAGGAGAAAAATATGTTTTTGGATAGGGTTTTGCTATTTGAACCAAGCTAATCTCAAATTCATAGGCTCAAGTGAGCTTTCCTGACTCAGTCTACCAAGTAGTCAGTGCAGGTATACAGTACCATGGTTGGCTCAAAAACTCTTAACTATATGAATGAACTGAGACAAAAACAAATGATTGTCTGACAAACTGTTAATTCAACAAGGCAGAATATTCCTTACTACATAGTAAAAAAGAGGCAGATAAGTACTCTATTTACTCCCTGAACCACCTCTCTCTTTTAATAATTCAATAAAGAAAGGAAGAAGTAATATTTCAAAGGAAGTAGTATTTCAACTACTTGATATACAATAGATTTTTGTAAGAACAAAAGTATTTTACATTATTTATATTGGTTACTGGTTAATTTGTCACATTAGATTCTGAAAACATAAACCCTTAAAGAGAATGTTAAGTCAAATCAGAAATTGCATTTAGATACTCATTCAGATGTAGTTCGGTGATAAAATGCTCATTTAACAAATGTAAGAACCCAGGTTTGACCCCCCAGCACTAAAAAGAAAAACAAAACAAAACAGAAAGATAAATAATAGGAAATCCTCAAGAGATACTTCTGTCATCTGAAGAAAAAAATGAAAGAGAAGAAAAAAGGAAAAACTAAGCTATCTTCTGGAGCTGGGGCTGTAGCCTGGCTGGCAGATGGCTTTCCTAGCATGCACGAGGTCCTCAGGTCAGTCCCTAGCACCAGATACTAGGTGTGCTGTGATAAATGCCTGAGATGGAGACAGGAGGTCAATAAACTCAAGGCCATACTAAATTATATGGTGAATTCCCGGCCAGCTTGAGATACACAAGACTCTGTCTTAAAACAATGCAAATAAACTAAACAAAAACTCACCCCATATTTAACCTACCGATTTCTTTCCCCAAGACCATACACTGTTTTGGTACTGGAGCTCCGAAGACCATTCCCCGAAGTTTGTCCATTGGAGGAGCTTTATTCTGAAGGCCCCCAAACTTTCCATTACTTCTAATACGATCTCCATCTCTGGTCAGTAATGTGGGACAGTGTGTGATTTTAACAACCTATTGAAGGCACACAGATACTAATTAGAAAGAAACCAACTCCGATTGCTTTAAAGAGAAATTATCACATCTCAGCTTATAAATGACAGGATTGCTGGGCACGGTACCACATGCCTTTGATCCCAAAACTCAGGAGGCAGGGGTCAGTAGCTCTCAATAAATTTGAGGCCACCCTGATTTACATACTGAGTTCTAGGACAGCTAGGGCTCTGTAGAGAGACAATGCATCAAAAAAAAAAAAAAAAACCAATAAATAATCAAGAAAGCAAGTAAAGAAATAAATGACATAATTGGGAGTAGTGCTTTCACAAAATTATAATTTAAGGGTGTGTAAAAATGGACTGGTGAAGTCCCTAGACAAGCAGAGCACCAGTCAGTTTTCAAACGCTGGCTTCAACAACAAGGGGGAGAAGGAGCCAAGAACTAAGCTCGCCAATTAGAATAAAAATATCTCACTGTATTTAGCATTTCATGATCTCTAAAGGAGTTGTCAGTAATTCCTCTTACAAGCATTTAAATCCTCAAAATAATTACAAGTATGTGTACTCAAACAGTCTTCATGAAATCTAGTAAGCTAACATGTCTGAGTAAGTTATATACATTGTAGCACATCCACACAATGAAACAGAATACAGTAACAAGTGACTGAGGGGCAGGAGACACAATGCAGTGGTAAGAATGTTTTGCCATAAAAAAAGCATGAGGATTAGAGTCTGGATTTCCAGCACCCACATAAAACAGGTAAGGTGGTTGTACTCACAATCCCTACTGCGAGGGGTGAGAGGCTATGGAAACAGGAGGATCAGTGGCGTTTGTTGATCAGTCAGCCTCCCCCCCCCCCCAAAAAAGCAAGTTCCAGGTTCAATGAGACCCCGATTCAAGGGAAAAGTTGGATGGACAGTAACTGCAGCACCACACCTAACACCCTCCTCTGGCCAGTGTGCGCACCCTACCCCAAATGTGACTCAAGAGCACTGTAATTCAGCACATTTCAAATATCTAACAGTAAATATTTACATAAATTATATACAATTTATAGAAGTAAAAAAGAGAGGAAACACAATCCCAGAGGCACTTCCTAGAGGCCTTCCAGAAAACTGGCACTTTTAGTTTTGGTATGTATGTATGTATGTATGTGAACCTAGCTTTAAAAAAAGCCTAAAATGCAATAAAACAACTAAAGTAATCACTCATTTCTGTTTTGTTTTGGTGTATGTGTAGTGTCACCATGTGACTGAACTGGTCTTGACCTCACAGTCCTCTTCTGAGCCAGCTGAGGGCTAGGACTACAAGCACATGCTACCATGCATGGCTTAGTTGAAAAAAATCTTATATTTAGTGAGCCAAGAATTTGCAGATTCAAAGTTACTGGGGGGCGGGAGGATTCAAAGAAAATGTCCCCTAAAAGCAGGTGGCTTTCTTAGAGTAGGTGTGTCCTTGCTGGAAAAAGTGTGCCACTGTGGGAGTTGGCTTTTGAGGTTGCTTATATTGTCAAGCTACTCCCAGTGTCAAGAGACCATTTCTTGTTGCCAGCAAGATGTAGGACTCTCAGCTACTTCCTCAGAACCATGCCTGCCTGCATGCTGTCTTGTTTTTCCATAATGACAATGGACTATACCTCTGAAACTGTAAGTCACCACCCCAATTAAATGTTTTTCTTATAAAAGTTGCCATGGTCAAGGTGTCTCTTCACAGCAACAGTAACCCTAACTAAGACACTTGCTTGGTAAAAGAAATAATTACGATTTATTCTTGGTTTTTATTTGGATTTATGTGCTTTCTAATGATTAACATAAAAGACAGTAATTGGGATTGGGGCTGCAGAGATGGCTCAGCTGTCCTTCCATAGAATCCAGGTTCAATTCTCAGGACCCATATGGTGGTTCTAATCCCATGGGCTCTAACATTCCCTTCTAAATTCTTCTGGGATTGGACATAAAAGTGGTATGCAGATATACATGTAGGCAAAACATCCATCACACAAAACAGACAGACAGATAAATGGGGGCTGGAGAGATGGTCACTCAGAAAAGATTGTGCTAAGAGGACCCAAGTTTGGGTTCCCAAGACTATTTTAAGTGGCCAGGTGCAGAGGCACACATCTGTAAACAACACATCTGGGAGGGTAGAGGTGGGTTCTTGGGACTTGCTGGTCAGTTATTTTGGTCAACTGATAAGCTCCAGGTTCAGTGAGAAGTCTTGTTTTAAAAAAATGGTGGGGAAGCAATTGAGGAAGACATCTGTCAACATCTGTCCTCCATATACGTATGCACATATGTGCACACACACAAAATACCATCCATTTATCAATGCTCATCCAGTTTTAAGGATATATTATCATATTCAGTAACAAACGCCTAGGTTTACAGACTTATTATGCCCTTATTAGAAGATAAACACAATATGGGAGGGGATAGTTGTAAGTCTCAAGTAGAAAGAACAACTGGGCTTTCTTTTGTGATAATTTTGAAAAGATTACTGTCATTTTTTCTTCAATTTTCATGATCCTATCTCACTGCACTATTATCAACAAACATACAGTCAGGAGTTCAGGTTCTAAGAGTGAACTGTTTACTGAACAAATCTGGAGAATACTTATAACTGTTGGAGAGACTGAAAAGGAGTAATATCAAGAGTTAAAATGTTGTTATAAATAACATGAAAAATTTTGAAAGAAAAATAACAAAGCTACTGAAACTTAACAATGTTACTAAGATATCGATCAATCTTTTTTTCTCAGCTTTGAAACAATTATAAATGACTTATTAAAAAGAAATTGGTAGAGCCAGGCGTTGGTGGTGCACACCTTTATTCCCAGCACTCAGGAAGCAGAAGCAGGTAGTTCTCTAAAGTTCAAGGCCAGCCTAGTCTACAGAGCGAGTACCAGGACAGCCAGGACTATGGAGAGAAACTCTGTCTCAAAACAACAACAACAACAACAAAAAAAAAAAAACACAAAGAAAAAATCCTTAACTAATACAAAAGTCTATGAACCGAAAGGATGTTTGTTATGCAACAATTAGAACACATACAACGGCAAACTCCTCTCTTCTAAAGATGTTAAGTGCTTGTGAGTATAGCTGCCTTCAAAGGTCCAAAGAAACGAGAAGCGTGTTCTCTCAAAGTCATTACGCTAAAACCCATTAGGCACTTGGCTCTATGATCTAGTGGTTCTCAATCTTTGGGTTTTGATCCACACTGGTAACATATCAATTCATAACAGTATCAAAACTGCAGTTATGAAGTAGCAACTAAATAATTTTATAGTTGGGTCACAGCAACATGAGGAGCTCTATTGAAAGGCTGAGAGCCACTGCTCTAACCTGATGATGTGGTCTTTAGGTATGATACACTGTTTTTCTTCAGTACATGCTAGGCTGGCCTAGAACTCACCATGTTGCCCAAAAGATGAATGACCCTCCCCCCCCCAAAAAAAATCTAATACACAATTTAGCTATAAAATAAATTTTAAAAAAAGAAAAGAAAGAAAACAGAATCAAAAGTTTCAGGAAAATAGGTAGGCTTACAAAGAATTCAAAATATTAAGCAAGGTCACCCAAAGAAAAAGCAAAATAAAACACATTTTTTCTGTCTATGTGGATCCCTAGCCTACAGTGTACAAACAAGCGAACATATGGGTGTGTGTACAGCGTGGGTAAAAGAAAACAAAGGAGAATGTGCATAGAAATGCAACTGGTAGTGAAAGCAGAAAGCCTGTGAGCAGCTGTTCCACAAGGAGCTCGCTGAGACGCACAGACTTTGGTTCTAGGCATAGGCTTGGCTAAGTGGCCATACTAATATAGCTATGTGATGTCTTCTTTTTATTTTCCAGTTCTTTAAATAAAGTGACTTGAAAAAAAAAATAAAGTACATACCTCTCTTCTATAATGATTGGCTGCATCTAGATTATCCAAAATAATGGTGTCTCCTAACAGCATACCAAAAACTAAAAACATCAAAATATACAGAAATAAATATTGATGAAAGTAATATTTATAAGAATGTAATTTTTCACAGTTAACAATTTTTAGATTTCTATTACAAATGAACAGCTGAACAAAATGAAGTCACAGTCTTTTACCTGTTTCACAGTGTTCAACGTTATCCGGGAATGTTAACAAATCTCGGGCAAAGACTGGATTTCCAAAGGGTTTAAAATGTAATTTACCATTTCGGATATGAGGTAGAGGTCTAAATTAAGAAACAAAAACAAAATAACAAAAAAGTACTAAATAAAGCATACATAACTATTTATAATCAATAAATACACTTAGAAAAAATAAATATATGCATATTGTGATATGTGACCCACCTATATGACCCAAATCATATTCCTAAATGATCACACATTCTCCCTAGCAATGAGGACTGCCATGAGGATCTGCTATAGTGACTCTCTTAACAACCCAGCAAACAGCATGTGCTATGTCCTATAGGCCTATTCTTACAAGCTTCTCTCCCTCTCTTACACTGTGTTTAAATCTATGTGCACATCTTTAATCTCAGCACTTGGGAGTTAGAGAAAGCAGGTGCTGCTGGGAGTCCCAACCCAGTTCTTTATGACAGTGCAATGAACACTTTACTGACTGAGCTATCTCTCTAGCACCTGCCCACTGGGTCTTCAGCAATTACAAAGATATAATAGGCCTTTCTCAATGGAAATGTTTTCTCAGAGAAAGTATTACCTTTAGGGTTGGAGAGAGAACTTGGTAAAGTCAGGTGGCAACAGTTGGATCTCTGAAGCTCACTAGTTAGCCAATCTAGCAGAATCTGTGAGCCCCAAAGCTAGTGAAATTGTCTCACAAACAGATGAATGCCTCCTGACAAATGGTACCCAAGGTCCACTCCTAGCCTACACATACAAGCACACACATGTGCATGTGTACTTGCACACACCCAAACACACAAATTATTGCCCTTATCAACAGAGTTATTTTGATGTGTTGATTTCCTATGCTGTCTAATGAGTACAAATTTAATAGCAGTATGGTAGGTAAAGGCTTGTAATGGATTATGAGTTAGAATGTCAAAGAAAAGTAGGAACTCAAACACAAGTCTGTTATGTCAATAAAATTCACATTATTTAAATTCAAAGGCTTACTGAGAAGGTAGTTTAACTTGTATTCAGCATGTGTGAGGCCCTGGGTTTGACCCCAAGCACTACAAAACATTACTTTCTTATTTTTTTCCTAACCTTTTCCAATCTGGAACAGTTTTCCTATAAATAGAATCAAGGGGCAACACCTGCTGACGACCTTGCGTTTCATCATAGATAGAGCGTGCAGCATCAGTGGTCAGGGTGACCACACAGTCCATGTCACTTGCCAGATGCCAAGAGATAACCACTGCGGCGCGATCATCTTCAATCTGTGCTAGATGTGCGATCTGAAGCCATTTTAACAGAAATTTATAAAAAAAAAATTAAAAAAACAATTTTTAAAACTCTTACCACAAGAGAACAGCAGTAAGAATGAAACATGAATAAAAGAAACATCAGTCAAATGTTTTGGCATCCATCTACAACCCCAGCAATTAGCAGGCTGAGACAGAAGGATTATAGAGGTTAAGACTAGTTCAAGCTACACAAGAAGAAAAACAAATAGAAAAATAAAAATAAAAACAAGATTCCTCAAGCTAGAAAATTTACACTGACTGGAATCCATCAAACTGCCTATTCTGTTAAATCTTTAGAATAATTTTCTATAGATTAACCAATAGCAAATTTGCAAAATAAGCAAATAACAATAATGCAAAGTTTGTCAACTAATTAAACACACACTTATTTTACACTTCAATGTCTCCAATAGGGAAGGTCTTGGTAATCATGAAGCACACTTAAAGATATACAATAAAAAACAGAGGTTCAAGATTCAGTAAGCATATTATTTAAAATACCTTTAAGCTATTTAAATGTTACAAATAAATAGCATTGCTTTATTGAGAATCAGAACAAATCATTTTCTTACTGACAAATACTTGCTGTGGTCACAAGCATTCTTGCTTTAAACCTATTGGGAAATTACCGCACCTCTAAAATCTAGCATTGTGTTGGTAAAATTGGGCCTACCATTTATTGTTCTCTGACCTGGTATCACAAACTTGTCTAGAAATAAGGCTTTCATTTCACCATAGACATATCATAGCATCTGCCCTGGTTTTCTAACTTTATAAGGTACTAATGGGAAAAAGTAAGAAACAGACGTGCTGACTGGCGGTGTAGCTCAGTAGGAGAGTGCTGCCTAGTGTATGGAAGGATCTGGACTCAGCCCTCAGAACTGGGCTTGGGAGGGAGGACAGACATTTTAAACAAAACAAGTAACAACGATGAACTATTTCTTAAAACTTAAATCACAAACCTTTCCCAAAACATCTCCACTGAGCTTGGTGTAGTTTGGAAGAGTGCATGATCTCCTGGGCTTTTTTTTAAGTTCACTTTGTTCTGCTATCTTTTTTTCCAAAAGTGCTTCAATATGAGGTATCTGTAATTAAAGAAAATTTATCTACAAGGTCAATTTTTTTTTTTTAAATAACAGGCAGCCTAAGACAGTAAAAAACCAGTAATTTGGAGTACTTGAGAAAGTTGTTTTTCTTTGATTATGGTGATTTTCTGAGACAAGGTTTCTTTGTGTATCCCTGGATGTTCTAAAACTTACTCTGCAAACCAGGCTGGCCTCAAACTGACAAGAGATTTCCCCCCCCTGCCGCTGCCTCCCAAGTGTTGGGATTAAAGGTGTGCACCACCACTGCCCAGTTATTAAAATAGACAATATATTATAAGCAACAAAACTATAGTTAATACTGATGGAAAATATCTATCAGGGATATTTGGTCACAAACTTAAGATCATGACATGGTAGGAAAGTACTCTATTATTAAATTATATTCCCAAAGAGAGAAAGCCTTCTTTGAGGAGGAAAAAGGGCAATACTGGGATTTAAGTTAGGCTCTTATACACCATAAACTCTACCACTGAGCTATACATTCAATGATTTTCTAAAATCTTATGAAATATAAGATTTTATCAATATATTTATAATATAAATATAAATATAGCCAGATCTATTGGTAATCCCAGCAATCACAAAATGGTGGGAGAAAGAGTCTGAACCTAGTCTGAACCATAGCAAGACTGTCTACCAAAAAGCAAACAAAACAAACCCCACCAAACATGACACAGGAAAAGATATACATAAATAAATCTACAATGTAGTTGTCTTCTCCCTAAAACTGAATCACGCACAGAAGACAATAAACTAAGAAGACTTCTATACTATTCTGAATTACTTAAAAACATCACGGGGCTGAAGAGATGCCTCAGCAGTTAAGAGCATTTATTATTCTTGCAAAGAATTAGGGTTCAATTTCCAGAACCCATATCACAATGGCTCACAATCAATTCAAGGCCCCAGTTCCAGGTAATCTAGTCTGCATGCAGGTAATAACTAACTAAACTAAACCAATCAAACATACCGAGTGTTTGTATTATGTATATGTACCATGGTACACACGCAGAGATTAGAGGACAAATGTTTGCTCCCAAGCCTGATGACTTAAGTTTGAGTCCCCAAATTCAGAAGATGGAAGGCGAGAACAAATTCCAAAGCTGTCCTCTAACTTTCATGTGTAGATCATTGTACATGTATGTACACACACAGCACACAGTACATAAAGTTAAAAAAAGTCTATAGAATTTTTAATAAGATAGTAGTTGAATTTAATAAAGAAATTTAATATACCTGTTGTGTTGTAGGAATATCAATATTGCATGCTTTTAGTTCATTTCGCAGCTGGACCTCTTTTAATTTTGTTTCTTCAACTTGGCCTAAAATAGAAAAGAAAAAAATTCTTCTTCTTTTTTTTTTTAAGATTTTATTTGATTTTATGTGCATTGGTGGTTTGTCCACATGCATGTCTGCATGAGGGTGTTGGGGCCCCTGCAACTGCAGTTACAGACAGTTCTGAGCTGCATGTGGTGCTGGGAACTGAATCCAGGTTTTCCAGAAGAGCAGCCAGTGTGTATAACGACTGAGCTATCTGGTCCAGGTCCTTGTTTTTGTTTTTTTTTTTTTTTTTTTTTTTGTCGTTGTTTGTTTGTTTTGCTTTCTTAAATAGTACTTAAAATATACCTTCCTAAAAATTTACAACTACTTTTTCCTTTTAATGTTTGATATTAAAATAAAAACTGATAGTTGATCATGATCAATTAAGTTATAAATCCCAAGGTTCAATGATACACAAGAGAAACAGAATGAATATACTGGAAGATGCTCTGGCATCACACGCACACATGGACACGTGAGCTACGGAACTGCAGATACGCTCTCAGAGTACAGTTAACAATCTACAAACAGTCTACACAAATGACATGAATGGTTAAGAGCACTGGCTGCTCTTACATTCAACCTGGGCTCAAATCCCAGTGCTCATATGGCAGTTCAACTGCCTGTAACCCCAGTTTCATGGGATCTAGAAACCTTCTTCTGGTCTCTACAGACAAGAGGCACAGACATACACACAGGCAAAATAAAAAAAAACTTTTGCTAGGCAGTGGTGGTGCACACCTTTAATCCTAGCACTCAGGAGCCAGTTGCAGGCAGATCTCTGTGAAGTTTGAGGTCAACCTGGTCTACAGAGTGAGTTCCAGGATTTCCTGGACTACACAGAAAATCCTGTCTCGGAAAAGGGGCGAGGGGTGGGGGGGAGTTAGGTATAAAGCTAACACAAGTTAAAACCTATAACAAAACATCTGACAAATGAAAAACAGGCAACATAGTACAACTTAACAAATGTCTTATTTTAATTGCATACGAATATCATTTTAAAAGACAGCAAACATTTTCTGGACTAATGGAAGAATAAATTAAATATTCCATTTTCAGTGCTTGTGGGCCCACATGCTAGTGTTGTATGTAAAATACAAAGAGCTCATGATTAAAACTAAGAATTAGATCACTTATCAATTCCCTAGTGACATCTTTTGCCAGAAACTAGAGCTAGATAAATTAGTTATCAATATTGTCAAAAGCTTTAAACTTTCCACAGGTCCATATTTCTAGAGGAAAACTGCCAATTTTTAAAATGTGTAAGTCTGCTACGAGCTTGATTAAAGTAAGGAACACTTCATGTTAGCAACTGCCAACAACTCAGGAACAACTATCCTTACCACCCTTTTCTTTCAAGCAGACAGAGAGACAGTCTCGCCCACCTCACCTGCTCAAAGACAATGCTTTATTATTACCTGCACACACAGGGTGACTTACATTTCATTTCATTAACAAGTTGCTTGTTGGCATCAAAGAGACTTCTATACATAATGATGGACCTAGATAACTGGTCCTTTTCCTTCGTAAGTGCTGCCATTTGTTGCTGCTTTTTAACATCTGAGAAAAAAATTTCAGATAATGTAAACAACTTAGAAACTGACTTTTCCAATGCCATAATATGATGCATACAGAAAGCAAAGAAAGGTTAACTGAAGTTCCATTAACAACAGAGTTTACTAACCTATATCCCTAAGACTTACCATTGTAAAACATAAATGGCAGGCTATAGGATTCTAATGTTCTTGATAAAGTTGACAGTCGAGGCTCAAAGATAATAAAATATTCAGTACTATCCCTTCCAGGACTGTTTTCTGCCAGCACTAGAGTCTGTGTAAGTGAAAGGGAATGAGAAAAACAAGAATTAAAAAAGAGACATTCCAATGTTACATGTGTTGTTGTACGGCTTCCAAACAAGCAGGACAATGCGAGCATGGACACTGGCTGAGTCTTCAGAGTAACAGACCGTCACGACCACTGTCTCCCCTTCGAGATGACTGGACCAATGATGATGAGCACGACTACGCGGCAGTAACACAGAGTGGGCAGTCAGAACAAAGAGTCTTGTTTCTCAGGACTCCATCTGTACCCAAACCTTTAGGCTACGGCGAGGTAAAACAGCTTGTGGAGTGAAAGTTTAAAAAAAAAAAAACACACACACACACAAAGAAATACGCAAAGCACAACACTCAGTTTAAGTTACAGCTGTTACCATGGGAGACCAATCCCACGGGGACAGAACAAGAGGCCCCTGAAAATGCTTAAAGACTTGTTTTTTTAACTTTTATATTTTTTTCAAGTCACAAAAAGTATACCTGAGCTTAAGATCAAAACATATAACTAGCAACTGATGCAATTATAAATATTTTAACTTGAATGTATTTTTTAGTTCTGTAAAACGAGACCTTAGGTTCTTTGTTTTTCAGAATAGAATACAATTTAAAAACACCCTTAACTAATAGAACACTATGGGGCATAAAACATAAAATTATAATCTTAATTACAATTCTGTTTCTCAAAAATTAAAGAACATAGTAACGAATAAGTCAATTCTCAGTTCAACACAGATTTTAAAAGCTATCAGCAATGTATATACAGGAATCTAAGTACATATAAAAGTAGTTTCTATTTAAGAAAGAACATATACTTGCACTTGTCTGCTTAAACTTGACTTGTTAATGGCAATTCATAAAATGTTACCAATTTAAAATATTTATGAATAATACAGTTAAACCACACTACAGCACTCAGTCTTTGGGTAGGGAAGACTTAGTTTGAAAATTTTACAATAACCTAAGAAACAGGTTCCCTAGTAAGAAAATCACTGATTGTTCCCTTGCAAATTTGTCTTCTAGGATGAGAAATATAGCTAATTAAAAGTTTATTTTATTAGATATCAAATTTCCCTTAATATGAGGGAAGAGGCTATATCAGTTTACCTTTTCATCATCGGCAATGTATAAAAACACAATCTCCCTGGTGAGGGACACACTTCAGTCTAATAATTACTGCTTTAACTAGCTTCCCGGGCATTACCAAGCCATCCTTTTTGTTTTTAAAGGCTATTTATTTTCTATGATCAAAAAATTACTCATTTTTTTACTCATTTATCTTTATACTAGAATGCCTTTTAAAATAGATTTTGCAGCTTGTCGGGTTTCAAAAAAAGCTCAATGTATTAATCTGATATATGCGTAGCCATACATAAGACAAACCCTCTTTTACTATCATTAAACTTTTTCTTTCTGGTAAGGAGTACTTTGATACCCATGATCTAGTGTCAAAAATTATCAACACCTTGCTACTTCTCTTTTAATTCTGTTTTTAATCAACACACTGCTACTTCTTTTAACTGTTTATGATATGCTTACTATAAAGCTTAATTTGTAATGTAGTTAAATATACTATATGAATAGGAATTTGGCATATAGACGGATACATGATACAGGAATGAAAATGAGGCTTGTTCAGATCATGTAGGCAAATAATATAGACTATAAAATGATACAACTAATGAACTTGATAAATTACAACATCAGATTTTTTTATTTCAAACAAAGTATATGTGAAACATTTCATACAAATACTAGCTGTATTCTGGTCAGTGTTTCCTACATATTCTTGAAAATGATGGCCTGGGAGTAGTAGTAGTATTCAGTAGTAAAGAATGGAGACACAGTGTTCAACTCTTAGCATCCAGCCACCAAAACAAACCTGAAACAAACATAAACTAACACTTCCTCTCGTTCATTCACTATTGGGTATGTGGAAGCCAAGTCAGGCAAGACTCTGCTATTTACTTGGAGGAACAGTAAGGACCTCTGGTGGCGAGGGAAAACCAGACGTATCTATCAAGTTCACATTTTACACGCAGCTTCTGGGAAACAGCTAAGTCTCTGTCCTAACAGGCAGAACAATTTCAAATGCACATGGGGAAGAAGAGGTGTGCTCTTCCAACTCCAGCTCATTTTCCACGTTACACAAGCTTCCTTCCTAAGAAAGTAAATAAATAAAACCCAAAAAAGGTGTGTGGCTTTCATGACTAACTTTCATTATGGTGTAGGAGAAGCTCACCTTCCTCTCTCATTACACTAGAACAGCTATGAAGAGCTGCCAGCAGTGGCAGCTGACACTTGTCCTCCACAGGAAGACACTGAAAGCGCCACAGTACACAACAGACTGGGAAGAACGGCCACTGTTCAAGCCTCACGCAAGGCTGTCTTAAAAGATTCAAGGAGATGTCAACTCTTTAGATCTCACAACTACAAATAAAAAATTACAAGTGCAGAGCTTTCCATAAAAACTAGACACTTTTGAATGCTGGTAACACTTCAATTAATGAAAATGTTTTGGCCAGTCACTGCCCAACAGACCAACAGTCTCTGGGATAGAGACAGCTGAGAGACTCCCAATTTACAAGCTAGAGTATTGAAATAATGTAATATTTGAGATGAATTATACACAAGGGTGGACAACAAGAAAACCTAAGAAAAGGTACTATTGGCACTTGTTGGCATACACTGAACTACTCAATAACCCTAAGAAAAGGTACTATTGGCACTTGTTGGCATACACTACTCAATAAAGACTCTAAAAAAATTAACAAATTGGAAAAAGGATCAAAATAAAATGAATTTTTTTTGCCTGTTTAAAGATTTAAGAAAAAAATTAACATTATTTTTGATTATGTGTAGGTAAGTGTGTGCATTTGCAAGGAGGTAGGCACACTCGAGTGCAGATGCCTACAGGGGACAGAGGCACTGGATGCTTTGGAGCTGGAGTATAGGTGGTTGTGACCTTGAAATTAAATCCCAGTACTCTGAAAGATCAGGTAAGCATACTTAACTGCTGAGCCATCTCTCCACTCCTAAGTCAAAGATTAAAAAAAAAAAAGGAAAACAACAAAAACAATGTATGTACCAACAATATACAAATAAAAAATCTAAAAACAAAACAAATACTTAAAACTAGCACTGTCCAATCTTTAACAAAGAATACTTCTAAGCTAGGGCCTCACAACTGAGTGCTCCAACAAGAGCTACAACCCCAGCCACTCCCAGCCCACTTTAAACTTAAATTTTGATAAAGAATCTCAATACACTCACTTCCCAAGAATGGCCTTAACCTCAGTCTATATCACAGACAAAGCCAACCTTTCTGTTCCAGCAACCCTGACCCTCTGTCAGGTTTACAAGCCTACATCAACATGCCCACAAAAATAAATTGCAAATTTGATTAAAATTTAAAAAAGACCTTTTTATATCCAATGTTGCAAGTAAGAAGTACTTGGTGTGGTGGCACATTCCTGTAATCCCAGTGCCCAGCAAAAAGATATGAGGTCAAGGTCATCCTGAAAGCCACTCTCCCCCAAAAAGATGAACACCCTCAGCGCAAAAAAAAAAAAGAACACAAAGTTTTGGTAGAAATGTAAACTAAAAATTGCAATAATGATACAATATTTAAAATGTGTGTATTATTTTATGACCAATCACTTCTCTTTCTAGTTATTTCTTAACTCAACCTATAAATCAGTATCAATTTATCTATTTACCTACCAACCAACTATTCTAAATCAATACATAGAAGAAACATTAGTGATAAAAAATAAACCTTGGAAATGAAATAAATTTATACCAAGGACTGATAAAAATATGTGTAGTCACTTTATTAATGATATAGGCTTTTATTTAACAAAGAAATATATCTTTTGATATATCTATAGTTGGTATATCTAGTAAACTAGCTAGAAAATTCTTGCAAAAGCATAACCCTATTACATTAACAAAATTCAAAACTTAATATCCCCCATCATATGTTGAAAGCACTATGCTATACTAATGTGCATAATATATCTTTAGATGACTTTGCAGTAATCGGCCAGATACCATGATTTCTGAAGGTTAAAAATGTAATAATTACTTATACAGTTTTTTAAGCACTGCATTTTTAAAATTATAAGACAAACTATTTTATTTTAAAAAAAATGACAGGCTAATAATTTATTAAGTTTTTACCTAACCTTTATTTTACTGCTTCTGTTTGTATAATAGTAGTAACCTTATGACAAACAACAAACATTATATTGTCACTAAAGCTGAAAAATCAGCACAAAAATTGAAATCTGTCATCCCTCATGGAAGATCTGAGTAATGATGGTTCTGGATCCAACTGTAATAGCTAAATCACAAATATTTCAACTGATTTTTAGATTTACTGCACTAAACATAAAATATCAGAAAATCTTCCTAGGTCTATATACAAAAAATAGGTGTGTTATGGAAGTTGGAAAAGATCTAAGAAACTTACCGTGATTTCAGCAGAACCGTTCACAAAGGGAAATTCAAGTGTCCTAACTTTCCCGATGAAGAGTGGGGTATCAGTGTCCTCCTCATTAAAACCTTTAATGGTAGCTACTACAGTGCCAACCAAATCCATTCCAGTATGATTACCATAATTATCCTTAAATACACAGTGGGAAGAGCTAATTAGAAGGCGACAACTAAGAGAAGAGCACAAATAAATCAGAAACAAGACATACTCTCTATTTATTGAGAGCTCAATATAAAATATTTAATTCACTCATTCAAGCTTTTCCTGTAGGTTTAAACTGAATTATCGATACTACTCTGTAATAGCCATTCTGAACCTGAATATCAAAGCCAATTACTCTTGTTAAACTCTGTAGTGTTTGAAGAAGACATAGACATTACTGTGATACTGAGATGTAGGTCTCTGACCAAGGTCCTGCTGGCAATAGAGCGAACATTAGAAACAGCTGGGGTAGCAGGTTGGACGTCAGGAACCAACTTCATAGGCTGATTAGGCAGAACATCAACTATAACCTTAAAAACAAAAGCAACATTCATATTGACAATGCATTCTTATGAATACTCTTTCAGGGGGAGACAAAGGACTGCATATACTAAATAAAATTTTATCCTCAAAAATTCCATTAATTTCTTAAAATAAGTTTATTCTATCCTAATTTTTCTGAAAAATCTCATTATAAAAATCCTTGCTTAACCAGTTTCACTTGCAATGGGTTTCAGTTACCTGTCATCAATCATTGCTCTGAATATATTAAATGGAAAATTCTAGAAATAATTATTTTATAAGATTACATAGTTTACTTCAGTATATTATTATAATCTTTTGATGTTATTGTTATTGCTAATGGGGCAGTGTGTCTACTTTAGTCAACTTAATCATAAGAAAGCGTACGCGGGAGAAAACGTAGTTAGCACTAGCTTGTGGTTTCAGGGACCGACCGAGTCCTAAAAGGCCTCCCATGTGAAGGGAAATAAATGGCTTTTGTATTTATATTTTGTATCCAATAATTAATTCACTTTAAAACCAGAAACTTCACTTATAAAATGAGTAAACACCATGGTACATAAACTAAAGTTACAAACCTGCTCGCTGCTGAGCGTATTTGTTTTATCAATCATAAAGTCAAACTGGATACAGTATGTCCCGACTTTGCTAGGGGTTACTTTTTCCCTAAAATAAAGAGGTAAAAGCAATACTTTATTTAACCAAGAGTGAATGATTTCAAAGCATTAACATTTGTTTCCTTTCACAACAAGCAAATGAATAAGAGAATTACTAATACTGCAATACTTTCATTAACGAAATATTTATTTTAGGCTTACTTATTATATCCGAGTGTTTCCCCTTCATGTTTGTATATACAACATGTGTGTACCAGAAGAAGTCAATAAAAGCTGTCAGATCAGCTACAGGGAAACCCTGTCTCAAAAAGCCACCTTACTAACCTTCCATTGACTTTCTTTTCAAGCTTTAATTAATTAATTAATTCCTTCACTTATTTATTGTTTTTTCGGGGCATGGTTTCTCTAGCTTGGGAGCCTGTCCTGGAACTCACTTGTAGACCAGGCTGGCCTATACTCACAGAGATCTGTCTACCTCTGCCTCCCAAGGGCTGGGATTAAAGGAGTGCACCACTGTTGCCCAGTCAGGCAGTATTTTTAATGTCTGACTTTATATATTCAATTTGTTTATTGTGATTTAATCATCAATAAGAAATTGAGGGCCTAGAGATATACTTAGTCTATTTGAACCATATTCAACCATAATGAAAATAAGAAAGTGACAGTAAAAATTAAACAGATTTGCCTCCAAAGGGCACAAACAAAAATTAAAAAACAAAAACACACCAAAAACTGAAAACCGAAAACTTTCCCTGAAGCAAACAGCTATATCAAAAAGTCACTTGCAGATGTTTACAAGTTAACAGCTAAAACATATAATACAACAGCATGGGACCCCAGAGGCACTGAGTTTCACTCCTAGGCTTCCATTACTCCTGGGAGCCAATTCTCGAGCACAGCTAAACCCTAAGGCAGATGGGTTCCCAAGGGCGGTGCAGCCCAACTCTGAATCACCTCATCTCTAACAAGAGAAGCAAGCATAAACCTTCTCTGGGCAAGACTGTTACTCTCAACAGACAAGCATCTCTTTAACAGTAATGTCTAAAATTAAGCAAAATAACAAAATAATCCCCCCAAAACAATCAAGTATATGAAGAAACAAACGAACCAGACTGAAAATGAACAAAACCAATAGATCCCCAAGGAACCTAAGAGAACGCTAGACAGACTTTTGCTTTTCAGGCTGATAACAGAAAAGACTTAAAAAAACAAAGCAGTGAACCTTCATAAAAGACTAAACACATAAAAGAAGTGGTACAAACTGTAGTCCTAGTTTGACAGAGACTGAACAAGAATTGGAGGCTGGAGCCACGTGGTGGTGGTGCACACCTTTAATGCAGCACTCGGGAGGCAGAGGTAGGTGAATGTGTGTAAGTTTGAGGCCAGCCTGGTCTTCAGAGCAAGTTCCAGGACAGCCAGGGCTACAGAAAAACCCTTTCTAAAACTCATGGATGGATGGATGGATGGAAAGAATAGTTCCAGGACAGGAAGGGCTACAGAAAAAGCCTGTCTCAAAAAGCCATAGATGTATGTGTGTATGTACAAACAAACAAACAAAAATAGTTCCAGGGCAGTCAGGGCTACAGAAAATCTTACCTTAAAAAGCCATTAAAAAAAATAAATGGAGGATGGATTGGGTGATACAGCAACACACACACATGTATGCATGCGTGAGCACGCACACACACGCACACACACACATGTATGCATGCGTGAGCACGCACACACACACACACGCACACACACACGTATGCATGCGTGAGCACGCACACGCACACGCACACACACACGTATGCATGCGTGAGCACGCACACGCACACACACACACACGCACACACACACATGTATGCATGTGTGAGCACGCACACGCACACACACGCACACGCACACGCACACACACATGTATGCATGCGTGAGCACGCACACGCACACACACACGCACACACACACATGTATGCATGCGTGAGCACGCACACGCACACACACACGCACACACACACATGTATGCATGCGTGAGCACGCACACGCACACACACGCACACACACACACATGTATGCATGCGTGAGCACGCACATGCACACACACACACACGCACACACACACATGTATGCATGCGTGAGCACGCACACGCACACACACACACATGTATGCATGCGTGAGCACGCACACGCACACACACATGTATGCATGCGTGAGCACGCACACACACACACACGCACACACACATGTATGCATGCGTGAGCATGCACACACACACACACGCACACACACACACATGTATGCATGCGTGAGCACGCACACGCACACACACACACACACACACACACACACACGGTGGGGAGAATATCAGCTGATCATGCCTGTAGTCCAAGGGATTCAGAGGGGTGGAGACAGGAGGATCATTTGAGTCGAGAAGCTTGAGCCCAACTTGAACATAACAGACCTTTCAAATAACAAACACTGAAGAATAAAATAAAAGTACTAGAACTAAAACTGTTCATCAGAAATTGTTAACCCAAAGCCAGCCTTAACAGCAGCTCTGAAAATGCTGGAGGAAAAGGAGTACACTTCAACATAGAGAACAACAGGCACAGATTTTCTCCCACTTAAGCACGGCGCAGGCTCTACCCTACTTAGCTTCCAAGATTTGAGCATATTCAGGATGGTATATGGGAGCTTATCTTAGTTCCTTTTCTGTTGCTGTGATAAAACACCATGACAAAGGCAGTTTATAAGAGAAAGCACTTAATTGGCTTATGGTTTCAGAGGGTTAGTGTCCATGATGGCAGACGGATAGACACTGAGAATGACTTGAGTTTTTGGAAACTTCAAAGTCTGCCCCTAGTGACACACCTTCTCAAACAAGGCCATACCTCCCAATCTTTCCCAAACAGTTCTATCAACTGGGGGTGGGGAGTGGAGTCAGGGCCCAGCCTTCGAATATATGAACCTATACAAGGCTAAGAGCACTGCTCCCTTTATTCCACTGTTGATCAGGCCTCTCTTTAACCTTCTCTTCTCTTTCAGCACAAGTCTTGACTCCTACATTAAATCTTCTGGTGCTTTTATTCTCTTTAAACTGTGTATTTATTTCTTTTGGCCTACCCGCTCTTTTTCATTATAGATGTGCCTAAGACTGATTACTAACATACACGACAGAGTCAACATTAGGCTGTCTTGAACTCTTCTCTGCCTATTCCTTTTGAATTTAGCCTCAGGCAGATTCTTAGGACAAGGGCAGAAAGCAGCTATAATCTTTGTCAGTATCACAAGAATGTTCTCTAGCTTAGTTGCTAATATTACTCCCCACTGAAATCTCTTTAGATGGGCCTCTATATTCCACACTGCTTTTAGCATTACTGATTTCCAAGTTCCTACTAGGAACTCCCAAAGTCTCCCACAAAAATAGCATGGTCAGGCCTTTCACAATAACAGCCCTTATACACTGTTGCTAGACTGTAAACTCCTGTAACCACTTTGAAAAACAGTCTGGAGGTTTCCTAAAAACAAAACAAAACAAAACAAAATGACCAACAGAACTACCATATGTCCCAGATATACCAATCCTGAGCATGTATCCAAAGGACTCCATATCCTGACTACAGAGGTAACTACACAACCATGTTTATTGCTTCTGTAATCATAATGGCTAGGGAACTGAACCAGTCTGGATGTCCAACAAATGATTACTGGGTAGCCGGGCTGAGTTCATACACAGAACTTGGGGGGCAGAGGCAAGGCGATCTCTGTCAGTTTGAGGTCAGCCTGGTCTACAGAGTAAGTTCTAGAATAACCAGAGCTACAAAGAGAAATCCTGTCTCAAAAAAAAAGAAAAATACTGGATAATGAAAATATGGTACAGATAGACAATGAAATAAATTTAATTCCACTATAAAACTAAATGTGCTAGAAGATGGCTATAGCTGGAAAAATATATTAAATGAAATTAACCTAGGCCCAGAAAGACAAATGCCCCATGTTATCTCTCATGTGGGTCACAGCTCTGAAGTTTTAGATCTACGTGTTTAACTTGGAATATATATGTATAGAGGGGTCATGAATCTAGCTAGAGAGGGGCTATGGGGATAAGGGAGGCCTGAAAGTGGGCAGTACATTTGGGATGCATGATTAAAATGAGGAAGAGAGCATGCGGATAGGGATGAGGAACAGTGGAAGGAGGGGAAAGAAAACACCAGACTAAAGATGTAGGGAAACTTTACTGGTTTGATTGAGAGTATTCATTATAGGCTCAGATATTTGAACACTTGATCCCAATTGGTGAAGATGCTTGAGGTAGTTTAAAAGGTCCAGGTTTCCTGGAAAGTGTCACTGGAGGAGGGCCTTGAGAGTTTAAACACCTACACCAGTTCCAGTTCCCTCTCAGTTTTTCATGCTTGTGTTGGAAGATACTGTCTTTCAAATTCCTTCTCTTGCCTATATGCCTGCCACCATGCATTTGCTGCCATAACTAATGACTCATCCCTCTGAAACCTTAAACCTAGATAAACTGTTTGGTAAGTTCTCTCGGTCATGTCATTTAATCAAAGCAAAAGAAAATAGGTTTACTATTTTATAAGGTAATTTTAAACACATACACACAAATGTATGAACATTTTTAAATACCAATTTTTATTACATACTAAGGAAAAAGCTATATAGATAATGTATACAAGAAGCCGTGGGTAATCAAATAAAAATCCCAGTGCCAAGTACAAGATAGTAACATGAGTTGTTAGCTAGTAATCTCAAAACAAGTCAGGCCACCATGCTTACATGACAAATATTTTACCAACTAAGCTATATTCCCAGCCTTCAGAAATGAAGAGTTAGATAAAAGATACCTACCCAAAGAAAACAGTCAAATGTTCCCTTTTAGGTTGAGAATGATATAAGATGACCACTATCAGCATAAAAACTTTAAACTCCTAGTTCATTAGCAAAAACAAAAAAACAAAACAGACAAAAAATAATACCAAAACCAAACAACAACAACCAACAAATAGTACACATAGGAAGAGAAGGCAAACAAACCAATCACAATTTATAGACATTTGAAAGAAACGCCAAATACAACTAGAAACTAAGGAGCTGAGCAAAGATACTTGCTACAAGATCAACAGACACAAACCAACTAGATTTCCATAGCCAAAATTAAAAAGGCCACACACAAACAAAATCCCATACCCAACTCTTTAGAAATGCATTTATGATTTATAACACAACTATCACTGAAGAATGCTTATCATTTCACCAAATAATCCTGAATACATATTCTGGAAAACCATCATGGTCACTAAATTTATACCATGTTCTAAGGAAATACTCATGACTGGGGGCGTAGTTCAGAAAGAATGTATTTAATGAATGTGAGATTCTAGGCTCAATACCTAATCATATTTGCCCTTTCTCGCCCCAGAACCCCTGTTACCCCCCCCCCACCTCAGAAAATCAATCCAAAAGACCAAAGCAGAATAAATTCCAGGTTTAAGTATAACGAGAGTTAACACAGCAGATCCGAAGTGTTCTTCTTAGGAAGACCTGTTTATAATCTTAGCCCGTGTCTGGCATCTGGGAGGTACTTGTCAGCATGGGTTATACTGATTTCACACACTTGTATTACCACAGTTCCTATGAAAGGCTTACTTTTCTCCTGGAAACCTGCAAATATGGCTATGTGTCATTCAGGGATTGGCTATATCAGCACCCCAATAAAAGCCTAACTCTGCTCCCCTGATTAACTTGATAATGGAGAATGAAAGCACACCTCATGAGATCCACTAAGAGAGGACACTTTGAAGCTTCTAACTGCTTTCTCTTGGACATAGTTACATGAATCTTCTCTCTGCAGATGTTGTTCTGTGACCTTTACCACAATAACTCACAGCAGTGAGTGAAATTATACTAAGTCCAGTGGATCCTCTACTAGTGAATCACCAAACCAATTGGTCATAAATTGCCGACACCATAACACAGGAGAATATTTTTATAATCCAAGTATAAAGACTACTTAAAGAGGATTAATTATAAAAGAAAGTCTCAAATCATCTGAGTTCATAAAGATCTAGAACTTCTGTGCAAGAGACCAGAAAGAGTGCAAACGCTAGCCTCACAATGAGCACAGGTATCTACCAGAAGGCACAGTATTACATGACTGGCTGCAACACAGCGCTAAGGGCGCTAATAGCAGGAGGCTCTAAAGGTCAAGCCCGGTCTGCGGCTGCTCAGTGGGAAAAGTGTTCACTGTACAAGCATGAAGGCTTGAGTTCAGATTCCTAGCACCCATGGAAAAGGAGGATGTGGTAATACACATCTGCACCCCAGCACTGTTCAATGGCTGGCAAGCCTAGGCAAAGGGAAATTGCAGGTTCACTGAGGCCCTGTCTCAAAAATTTAAAAAAAAAGGGGGGTGGGGTGGAGAGTGCAATAGAAAAAAGTAGCCGATGTACATACACTTCTGGCCTCATGTGCACCTACACACACATTCATACAACACACTAAAATAAATGCTTATACTAAGGTGCTCTGATATCATAAAGAAATTATTTTCATGTATTTTCTAAATTCTAATGTTAACATCACAACAACCTTCCTCAAAACCATTTTTACAGAGCAACATTTAAAAACCAAAACGAAAACCAAGCAAACATGCCTTTCTAAAAATACCTTCTGACTATGAATGTTAAGAAATAAAGTCAACAGTTTATTCTTGATTATAAACTACTTTTTCTTAGGTAAGAAATGCAAATACCACTAACATGAATTATTCTACACTGAGCACACACAAAAATATAAAATGATGTAGATGGTACCTGAAATAGAAGCAGCCATCTTCTTTGTCATTGTCTTTTATTTTATTACAACTAAATGTTTCTGCCTAGAAAGAGGAACAGAAGAAGGAGAAAACAAATGTTAAAAGAGTATATTCAGGGCCGGGTGGTGGTGGCACACGCCTTGTCCTTAGACAAGGGTTGTGTGTACCTGTAGTCTAAGAGCTAGTTCCAGGACAAGCTTCAAAGCTACAGAGACTAACACTGTCTTCAAAAACCAAGAGTATAGCCGGGCAGTGGTGGCGCACGCCTTTAATCCCAGCACTCGGGAGACAGAAGCAGGCGGATCTCTGTGAGTTCAAGACCAGCCTGGTCTACAAGAGCTAGTTCCAGGACAGGCTCCAAAACCACAGAGAAACCCTGTCTCGAAAAACCAAAAAAACAAAAAACAAAAAACAAAAAAAAACAAAAAAAAACCAAGAGTATATTCAGGATGAAAATGTCCAGATATAAAAGATGAAGAGACTGCATCTGGATTTATACATTTACAAGTACCACTGGACTGCTGGTAAAGGCTCAGCTTGCCCAGCTGCTAACTTTTAAAACACATTGTTGAAATGAACCATCAACTCTGAAGTGGGTTATTAAGTTGGGGACTCTAACAAGTTCTAGGGGCTGGTTTCCACTCTAAGAGTTCTCTCATTTGTACTACAAGGAGCCAACAGCTCTGTATGACTACTGCATGCCTGAAATCTGGTTTCTGAAATGCAGCTAGATGCATTCTCATGACTGAATAATTTTGAAAATATCAGGCTAGGAACATAAGAGATTTTGCTGTGTAAGCATGAAGACCTGAGTTCAAATCCCAGAACTAACATAAAAAGCTGGGCATGGTTGTGTGTACCTGTAGTCTAAGGACTGGTGGGGTGGAAAAGGGATCCAAGGTCTCACTGGGTGGCTAGCACAGCAAGCGAGTTTTGGTTGGTGACAGACCCCCATCTCGGGAATAAAGAGATAACAGAGCAACAAAGGTACACAACTGACATCATATGCCAGCGTGGGTGTGCATGGAAGTGCATTGTCTGTGCACTCTCACGTGTGTAGTGCACACACATGCACACACAATCTAACTAGTCAGAGAATGCACATCCTGGGATTTCAAAATACCGAGGACATGCTGAGAAGGTAACTTTTGATAATTAGCTGAATAATATTTAAATTATCTTACTTCTTTTTGTCACTTTTGTGTTTATTTGTTGTTATTTGAGACAGAATCTCTATGCTTTCCTGGCTGTCCTGGAATTCACTATGTAGACAAGACTGGCCTCAAGATCACAGAGAGCTGTGTCCCTAGCACTGGGATTAAAGGCATGTGCCACCATGCCTTGATGGTCAAACAGATTATATTATTTTCAGTTTCTTAACCCATTGATTATTACTCACATTTGTTGGTGCCCGGCTCATGCCGCTAGACAGCTTCCACAGTTTCATGGAAATGCGTGTTGGATTAATATTTTTGATGACACTACCACCTTCAGAGATCACACTCACCATAAAATCTGTCAAGTAAACATAAAATTTACTTGTTTATTTATTAGTAATATTCTGGCAAAGACAATAAGACTTTTCAAAGACATGAAAAACAAAGTAATTTGAGATCATTACTTAACCAGGAATCTTCAAAAAATGAAACTATCAATTATGACAGACAATATTCTGGGGCTGAGTCTGAATGTAAAGTTCTCCTAGACAAGTTTATCTTTGCTACTAACATTTCGTTGTCTTAGCTTCAGTTTTCCATGATGCAAATCTAGCATGGAAAACCAGAATGGTGTGACTGTATGTGCTTAGTACATGAAAATTAGGCCGACTGATCACAACACTGTATGCCATATGTATTTCTAGAACAAAAATATTTTTAGCCAGGTGGTGGTGGTGTGCGCCTTTAATCCCAGCATTCAGGAGACAGCGGCAGGAGACACATCTCTGAATTTGAGGCCAGTCTGGTCTACAGAGTGAGTTCCAGCATAGCCAGGGCTACATAGAGAAACCCTCTCAAAAAAAAAAAAAAATTACATACATACATATATGTATATTTACTTTCTTTTATGCTTTAACTAGGTAAAGTAGCTAATGTATTATATGTAACATTAACATTTCCATTATATTTACCAGCTATATGTAACATGTTGTACCTGTTATACTTTATAAATTCAAAGAAAAAAGTTTTATTTTGCCAAGATTGAACACAAAATTTATGAAGTATAAAATCTATGGATATTTGTATTTTAATTACTAAAAGCTACTGTTAAACAATTTTAACCATAACTTTTTGGTGCGCTTCTTTTGCGCATCTAAGTACATACAGGCATTCACCTCTTCAAAAACAGAGAAGCTTTGTAGAAAACGCTTGAATAAAGCACATACTAATCTCCTATTGACAACAATAGCCAGAGAATATGAATACTGAGTCACGTCCTACATTAGTCTGTATTTACTGAAAACTGTAATATTCGTGACTAAAACAGATTCTGAGAAGTTATTTAATGGATGGTTGTTGTTCTGAAACATTTTAATACAACCTGATGCAATTTATTTCTACCTAATTTAAGCTAAATGGTCCTGGTATCGATGGCTGTAAGATAACATAAAAGCATATATAACCGAGTTGAGCTACATACCATTTAGTTCTTATTTCTTTGTTTTGTTTTTCATTCCTGTGAGGCACTTTCACTTTGTAGCCCAAATTCGCTGCAGTCCTTTGGCCTCAGCTCCAAAGTGCTACACCAGTCTTTGGTTCCCATTTGAAATACCTCAGACTACCTACCATTTTATACATGGACTTTCAGTCATTCTTAAAGTGAAAGACTATGAAACACAGGATTGAGGGAAGAATTGCTCAGTTGTGTTTTCATTTAAAGGTAATGACACGCATGTCTTTTTTTTAAGTTATGTTGAACACCAAACATAATTTATCCCATTAATAATACTATAAGGAACATTATCACTAAAGGTTTATTAATACTTTTTGGTACTTACCCGTGAATATGTCACCTGCTATAAAAGAGGCATCTTTATCATATTTAACATTGAGACGAACAGGCTTTTCAGGGTCTGGAAGAACCATTAACTGAATTGTAGGTCCTTCTATAGCACTCTTATTATAGACGCCTTTAACCTGTAGAGTGTGTTCTCCCCTAACAACAATGGAAAAAAAAGAGGGGCAAGGTTCAAATGACATTGTCACAACTGAGAACTTCACAGATAACTAATATAAAAATTAACATTAATATTCCTACTCCATTACATTTCTTGTCTAACACTAAACAGTTATTAATCTTAAATTCAGAAATAATAAGAAAAATCAATCTCTGTAAAACCATAAACCTTTTAGTTCTTACCTTGGAGCAAAAACAGTAAAAACCCCCAAATTAGCTCTGCCCTTATCATCTGTTTTATGCTGCTGGTTTGAAGGTATTAGCTACAAATAAGACAAAATAAAAGGGTTGATTAGAAAATTTTAGAAATCAGCTGGGCAGAGATGGCACACACTTTTAATCCTAGCACTCGGGGCAGAAGCAGGCAGATCTCTGTGAGCTGGAGGTCAGCCTGGTCAACAGAGTTCTAGGACAGAGAAACCCTGTCTCAAAAGCAAAACAAAAACAAAAAAGAGAAAAATTCTAGAAATCTATCAGGTTCTTTTCTATTATCATGTTTCTAAAATGTTATTTTTAAGCTATATTTGCAAGTAAAATTTTTTTTTTTTTTTTTGATTTTCGAGACAGGGTTTCTCAGTAGCTTTTGGTTCCTGTCCTGGAATTAGCTCTTGTAGACCAGGCTGGCCTCGAACTCACAGAGATTCGCCTGCCTCTGCCTCCCGAGTGCTGGGATTAAAGGCGTGTGCCACCACCGCCCGGCCTGCAAGTAAAATTTTTAAACCTAAAATTAGTTGAAAAACATGCAAATGCTCTAAAAAATAGTCAAAATGTAGTCAAGCTGCAGAATTCTATGTTGGTTGTATTGATATCAGCTAAATGTCAAATAAATTGTTTGTACCTGGGAAGTTCAGGAGAAAGCATAGGAGAAATAAATATATACACACATACTCAAGTGTGGGCATCACAAACTATCCTCACTCTTTTTCCTTTACCGTGCTTGCTGATTATTCATTTGGGCATGTATGCTTTTTTGATCACTGCTGCAAGACTACCTTCACAGTAATAACCAATGCTTAACAGATTGTCAGTGGCCACTTCTCCTAATAATGGTTACGCCTTAAATTTTCATTTGTTTTGTGTGCCCCTCCCCCACCAGGTACAGGGTTTCTCTGTAGCTTTGGAACCTTCCTGATCCTCACTCTGTAGGCCAGGCTGGCCTCAAACTCACTGAGATCTGCTTGTCTCTGCCTCCCTGGGATTAAAAGCGTGCCCACCAAAGGCAGGTGGATCTCAGTGAGTTCAAGGCCAGCCTGGTCTACAGAGTGAGTTTCAGGATAGCCAGGACTTTTACACAGAGAAACCCTGTCTCAAAAAACAAACAAACAAAGCCCCACAAAAAAACAACAAAAAAATCTTGATTCTCATCACTTAACTAGGGACACATATCATAAATACCATATCACATTTATTTGGTACTTTAATTTCCCACATCAGCTTTTAGAAACAACTTATAAGATCTTGGGAAATGTGGGTTGGGATTCTGTCTGAATTAAATTTAAGAGCTCTGCCAGTTTTGTACAGTATCAGCTGTGCTATTATACTTATTAAACTTAGTTGGATAGATACTTCAGACTATCTGAGCATAATCTCAGGAGCATTCTTGGAACTGACTGGCAAGAAGTGAGCCATTAACTTCCTTCATCTATTGGTGCATTGTAAAAATTAAAAAAAAAAAAGTATAAGAACCGAAAGCTTCTCTTCTTTAACCTTGAGTAAAAAGGGTCTCCAGCTTGCACAAGGTGACTGAAGTTTCTACTCAATTCTCAACAGTTGGCTCTCCCAGTGTACATGGTAACAGTTAATATGTGAACTATGCGCTATGCTCATAATTGCTCCAGTAAAGAGTGAAGAGCAGAGGACCATCACCCCAGACACCAATCCAGCCCATGTCTAGCAGCTCTGTCCAGGACCAGGCATCTCTTTGTAAGATGAGAGGAACCATCCTAACAGTGCAATGATGGCACCTCACTATTTTGGTTATAAACTATAAACTTCACTTTATCAAATATAAAGATTCTGATTTATATTAGACACTAATAAAGATGACAGAGTATTGCATTTTTGAAAAGAGAAGGAAATGTGACACCTGATACTATCATGAGGATAAAATGCTGATCTTTGAGGAGTGCAAGGGGGAGGAGGTGCTAGATATCAAACACAGATTTTTGTGCACTCTAGAAATCACTTTCCTGCTGAATTACACTGTCTTAGTGGATTTTTATTTTATGTATATGGGTGTTTTTGTCTGCATGCATGTCTATGTTCCACTTTCATGCCTGTGGAGGCCAGAAGAGGGCACCAGATCTTCTGTGACCGGAGTTATAGATGCTAGGAACTGAACCTGTGTCCACTACGAGAGCAGCAACTACTATTAACTCCCGAGCCAATGCTCAAGCCCTGAAATACAGACTTTTCAGTGAAAGATATCTAAGGAAGTTTGAAACTTACCTTCAAATTGCTAGTTTTTATGAGACTTATTTTAACATTAGAGACCAATGCAGGATTATCCCACTGGTCACAGAGTTGAACAACGAGAGGGTTAGGTAACTGTCTTCCATTGATCACTGGCATGGACTGAAACAGATACAAACATTTTAGTAAACACAAATATGTGTCAATATGATTACTTCTATAGTAATGTTATATTTATAAATTGCTTCTTTCATCATCGAAAATATACCTGGAAGGCCGATTTAAGTATCATAAATGACTATTTTATAGGAAAGATTAATAATCTGTTAAAAAGATAAACAGCATTTGACATTATTTGCTTGTAGCACCAATCTCTAGTTTTAATACTTCCATCCATTTTCAAGGTTTTGCATAATGGCATTTAGCAATAACTTTTAGCCCCTAATTAAAGATGGTACTAACAATCTATTTCATAAGTACAAATACTTCTTGTTTTCTCTCTAGCAAGTATGGAAAGCTTGTGCAACTCCAGATTTCCATGTAGTGATGTATTAATGGATATATTCAAAGGACACATTGTTTAGCAAAATACCACATAAGGCATCAATCTCATGTAAGATTTTATTTACTTATTTATTTATTTGTTAGTTTGTTTGTCGGTTGGTTTCTCGGGACAGGGTTTCTCTGTAGCTTTGGAGCCTGTCCTGGAACTAGCTCTTATAGACCAGTGTGGCCTCGAACTCACAGAGATCCACCTGCCTCTGCCTCCCAAGTGCTGGGATTAAAGGCATGCGCCACCACTGCCAGGCTTCATGTTAAGATTTTAAAACTTAAGTGGGAGAGAAATAAAAGAGTAAAAACATGGAAGCTGACTGATGATCTCACTCCTATCCATGTATCTTTTACTTCCTCTACCCTCCTGTCTAATCTAAGTTAACTAATTAATCAAACTAGGTTGCAGGCTGCCAAAACTGGAAGAAAACGTAATGATTTTCTATGGATAGTTATCCAAACAAATAAGAATCTCGACAGTGGTTACATACAATGCTTGGTTTACAAGGCTACAGATGACGATCACCAAAGATGATCAACAGTTTAGATTTATAAATCACTGATAGTTTTACAGACTGTCTACTCTACTGTTGGTGTGAGTCTCACTACGTAGTCTAGCCTGCATCCTAAACGTGAGTGCAGGCAAGCTTTCCTAAATGTGGATACAAGTGTACCCGCTAGTCCCAGCCTACTCTGCTTCCTAAACATGAGTGCAGATGGGGCTCATCAGTCCAGCCCCACCCTAACTGTTTCTAAAGGGTGCTTCTCACTAATTAAGACTTTAAATGATGCTACAGTAGTTTTTCAGAATAGTGGAAAATGACAAATTCCAACATCAAATGTCTCTGAACATTCTGTCACTTTTACATTTTATCAAGTTAATATTTCAGTTTTCTCATTTATAAAATTGAATAATACATGCATATATGTAGTGATTTGAATGAGAATACCTTCCAGCCATAGGTACACAAAGTTGAATACTTGGTCACCAGAGAGTGGCACTATTCAAAAGGTTAAGAGGTGTAGCCTTGTTAAGGATAAGGAAGTACTATCACTGTGGTGGGCTTTGAGGTTTCCAAAAGCCTGTCCCAAGTCCAAAGTCTTTCTCTCTTTCTGTTGCCTGCGGACCCAGGCATAGAACGTCCAATCACGTCTCCAGCATCAAGTCTGCCTACATGCCACCATGCTCTTCTTTATGAGAGTGGCCAACCATACAAGCAGACCACCGACTAAGATACTTCAGTTACACAATTTTCCCTAATGACCACACTACCTGATCTTCCAGTTTCCCTTTCTGCTTAGCACCCACGAGAGAGAGCAACAATTGAGTTAGGAACTGCTAGAATGATCAGACATTAAATGATTATGTTTCCAGCCTCATTTACTTAAAATATATTGATAAGTAATTCGGTTTCAGATTTTATTTCAAAGTTTCTGTTGATAATTTAGAGTATCTACAAATAAACTTAAAATAATTTTTAATAAACTGTCACTACTCTTTACATTCTACCCAGTAGTATGAACTTCTTTCCTCAAAAGTACACTATTTATTCCAGAATGCATCATTAAATTCTTCATTAGCATCAAGAGGTACAAAATGTTTGAAGTTTATATAATATGTTCCCCTCAAAAATAAATGCACTACCTTATCCATGAAGCCCTTATTCAACACATTACTATATAATGAAGAAAAAAGGAACCACCTATTTTTGAGATCAAGTTATCATAACCAATTTCTGTTTTCTCATGAATCAGGCACAAGCACAGGTATGAGCTCTTCTTAGCTGACTTAGTTCTTCCTCGGGATCACTACTCGGTTGCATAAATTCATTGTCCTTCACCAAAAAGTGAAAGTTATAGTTGGGCATGGTGGTTCATGGCTACAGCCCTCGTACTCAGGAGTGGGGACAGAAGATTGCTGTAAACTGCAGGACAAAGGATGTAAAACTTTAGAAAGGAGGACTAAGTAAATATATTATTGTAAGGCATGGCTCTACAGCTAATAATGTGATCTATTCTTGAAAACTGGTAAGAGTACTGTGGTTTGTTGTTCTTTTTGTTGCTGAGAGACAGTTCTAGCTAATCAATTTTGGTTGTCCTGAAATTGTAATGTAGGCATGCAAGTGGTGTGGGAGGTCCTTCTGTCTATGTGTTGCTTTTACTGGTTAATGAATAAAGAAACTGGCTTGGCCTATAGCATAGGAGGAGGAAGGCAGAGTTAGAGAGAAGCCATGGAGCCCCTGGAGACAGATGCTGGGAACTTTACCCTGTAAGCCACAGGCACGTGACGATATACAGATTAATAGAAATGGGTTAAATTAAAATAAGAGTTAGCCAATAAGAAGCTAGAGCTAATGGGCCAAGCAGTGATTTAATTAATGCAGTTTCTGTGTGATTATTTCAGGTCTAAGCTAACTGGGTGGTCAGGAAAAACAAGTGGCTCTCTCCAACAGATTGGCACACCAACGTAGGTAACTACATCCACATAAAAACCGGACAAAGCTTAAAAAGTAATCCTAGACACAAAGAAGTTTGGAAAAAACTACACCCATATTCCCGAATACTGTTTCTAAATGTTTCTTTACATTTAAAGGGGGATATGCTATAGAGATTTGCATTGGTATAGATCTTGATTTATTGATACAAACTTAAGATCAATCTTGTTATATGAGTATTTTTGCTTTTGTTCTTTTTATTTTTTTTTTGTTTTTTTCTTCCTTTTTTTTTTTTTTGTTTTGTTCTTCTTTGTTTTTTTCTTTTTTTTTCCCTAGGATCAGAAAAGTGTTCTGCAGGCTGCTGGGGGAGAAAAGATCAACAGTCTTGCCCAGCTGTGAATGCTACAAATACAGGAACGACTGGCCTGAAAAGATGGGGCCTGTTGGTGTAACAGTCAAATAAATGCTACGGGACTCACTAACTGGTTTCTACAGATTTAAAGTCCACTTCTCATGGGGAAACTTGGCCAAGAACTACAGCTGTCTGATCTCCTACACACTTGGTGTGTGCATGCTTGTAATCGCCCTCCCAAATAAATATTACAAAATAAATACATAAATAAACCCCTCCAAACCAAAAAACAAACAAACTACAGAAAAGTTGAGAGTATAGATACTTTTGTGTGGGAGCTGGGGGGCTTACTGCTCTTTCAGAAAATCCAAGTTTGGCTCTTAGCTCCTGTATAATTCTATAACTCCAGCTCCAGGGGATCTATCTCCAGCCTCCAAGATTACTTAAATTCATATGCATATACCTGCACACAGTGTTTGTCACCACTGAACCATCTCTTTAGCCCCTTATTCTGTTTCTTCTTTCTTTTCTTTCTACACTGTAAGTATATATTACTCTCACTGGTTAATAAAGAGCTGACTGGCCTATAGCTGAGCAGGAAGAGAATGGGCAGGAGAGCCAGACTAAGGATGCTGGGAAAAAGAAGGGCAAAGTCTCAAGAGTTACCAGCCATGCAAAAGAAGCAGGATGTGTCTAAAAAGGTGACAAGTCAAGAGCCATGTGACAGCAAGTAAAGGAATAGAATGAGTTAATTTAAAATGCGAGAGCTAGTTAGTAACAAGCCTGAGCTATCAGCCGAGCATTTATAATTAACATTAAGTCTCTGTGTGTTTATTTGGGAAGCCAGCTGGCAGAACAGAGGAAGTTGGCCTACAGACAGGGTCTCAACACAGTTCAGTCTAGATTTGAACTCGGAATCCTCTCAAGTGCTGATTACAGGCATTCTGTAGAAATGTCTAAACATTAAACACAGCTTCCCAATAATAAAAAAGAAAGCTGTGCCAAACTAAAAGTACTTACACAGAAAAGCATTATGGGAAAGGGGGAGGTCAAAAAGATAGGGAGACTGGAAGGCACTCATGGACAAGAATCTGAGTTCTAGAGAATGTTGTGTCTTTGTTCTCTCAAAGCCAACATCTCTACTCTACTAGAGTCTAGACGGCTCTTGGGATGGGTTTGGGAGATTCTTAATGTTTACCATCCAATTCATTGGCTCAAGTCTGTTTAAATCATATGCTTGTTCTTGTTATTTATAACATTTCTATTCTCATTAATTAAAACCCTGAAATTATTGCAGTATTTTTACATGGCTCTTTTTTTCAAATTGTTTTGTTTTTTTTATAAAACTAAACTTAAGTAGTTATAAAAAGAAATCCATGGCTGGTGAACTCATGGGCCACAGGGGTGAGACTACTATTCTTATTCTGCTAAATGGACATAGTATCAAACTGGCTTCTACATTCCTATCTTCAAACTCATTTATTACAGCTTTCAGACTCAGAGAAATTTCTTTGTGGATGATATTTTACTGCAGAAACTTACAAACGGTTTAAATACAGAGATAAAGTATCTGTGGAGTGCTCAGCCATAATCGTGGCATCTCTATTCCATACTCCCTCCCCATCAAGGTTGAAGAACCATTATGGATAAGAGGGCATAAAGACTAAAAGCCAGAGCCAGGGAAGGACCTAGGTGGAACAGTATCTTCTGAACTTGACAGGACTGTTATTCTCATGAACTCAAGCAGCTGTGGATGCCAGCATGAAAGCTGAGAAAGACCAAACCAGTCGATATTCCAGTGTGGAGGAGAGGGGCCCATGTGCCTCCATCAGCGATGAAGGAACTACTGACAGCAGACAGCTTCTGGGAGAGGTAAAGTAAGTTTTCTTTAAGGATGAGGCCCCTGGCAGGTCGACCACACTCCAGGGGTGATTCAAATATGCGAGTCTATGGGAAGCACAAAATGAGCTGGTGGTAGGCTATTTCTTAAAAAAGGATATTAAGTTGGAGGTGCGTATGGATCTGCAAAGAGTTAAATCAATGGCTCTCAAACTTCCTAATGTTGCAACCCTTTAATATAATTCCTCATGTTGTGGTGACCCCCAACCATAAAATTCTTTCATAACTGTAATTTTGCTACTTATGAATTGTAATATAAACTTTATCTATGTTTTCTGGTCTCTTAGGCAACCCCTGTAAAAGGGTGATTCAATTCTCTAAGGCGGTGCAATCCACAGGTTGAAAACTACTGAGTTAAAGGGAGTGAGCATAAATGATTAAAAGAACAATGTTTTGTAAAAATCCCCCCCCCCCAAAAAAGCCCACTGCATTTTAACAATGTCATCACCATAAAACAGCACATAAGCTAGTACATATACTATCATTAAATCCCCTTTGTCATTTCACATTAAACATTTTAAGTATGTACAGTTTTTATTGATCAACAAAATGTTCAAAATTTGGGGCTGGAGAGATGGCTCAGCAATTAAGAGCACTCCCTGCTCTTCCAGAGGTTCTGAGTTCAATTCCCAGCAACCACATGATGGCTCACAACCACTTGTAGTAAGATCTGGTGCCCTCTTCTCACCTGCGAGCATACATGCAGCAGAACACTATATACATAATAAATAAATAAACCTTAAAAAAAAGTGATTAAATTTTTAAAACTAGATTCAGGCTGGCCTTGAATTCACAGAAGTCACCCTGTTTCTAACTCTGAGTGCTGACATTGGAGCTATGTGCCACCATGCAACAGTCCAAATTCACTGGATTCTGAAATTATCAGTAAATAAAATCAACAGCGGTAAGATTTGCTAGATGTTTGCAAAATAAGTATTTAAGACTTAAGTATTTTCATAAAAGTTCATTTGTATTAGTCCAATGATCTGACTTTTCAAATATGATTTACAAAAACTTCAACACGGTTGGAGAGATGGCTAACTATTAAGAACATTGCTAGGGACTAGAGAGATGGCTGAGCAGTTAAGAGCACTGGTTGCTGCTCTTCCAAAGGTCCTGAGTTAATTTACCAGCAACCACATGGGGGTTTAACACACAGCTATGAGGGAGGCAGAGCCAGGATGGTTCTGGGGCTTGCTGGCTTCCAGCTTAGCAAAGACAAGTTCCAGGTTTAGGTAGATACCATACCCTAAAAGGAGGAGGCAGAGTGACAGAGGAAGACAACCATGCTGACCTCTTCTGTCCCGTGTGTACACTCTGGCACATGTGCATACCAGTGCACATTCACTTAGACACACAAACAACCTCACACACAAACAGACTAATCATCAAAGGAAGAAAAAAACCTGCAATAAAATATTTATATTACTATATAAGGCAAAGAAACAAATTTAGCAAAAATCAGTTAACTGATACTTAACTTGTTTTGCTACTATTAGCTACAGTTATTATTTCTTTGAAAATAACATCTCTCTCTTCTAGTCCACTAAGGCTCTGAAAGCAAAGAGCCTGCACTATTAACTATTCCATGAAGACACATGAAGTGCATACCTCTTTTAGCTCTGGCCAGTCGATTAGATGCAGCTTGGTTGGAGGTCCAGAAATGAGGTGGACACGAATAAAGTCAGAAAACTCTCGCCAAGTAAAACAAAGATCCTTATGTCCAGGAGGACCTGGAACAAATCTGATGCCTCGTACAATTATACTCTGTGTCTTGGTCTAGTGAAGAAAAACACAGTGAGAAAACACAGGTTGCTGTCGCTTAGTTTAAAAAAAAAAATAGTTGCATCATTTACCTACTGCTATTTCTCTTATATCAGTGGCAAAGATCTAAAACACTGTGAATATAACTTTTTACCTTATCTTCTCCTAATTTCCCCTTTTCTTGTACAGGTATCTTTTGATCAAAATGCTTAAGACCAAATATTTCAGATTTTGGAGTTCTTTAAATTTATTTGTTTGTTTGAGATAGAATCTATGTATCTGGGCTGGAACTTCACTATATAGACCAAATTAGCCTTGAACGCAAAGAGATTCCCACATACTCCTCAAATTTAAACAGATTTGCCTATTTATGCGTGCTCCCTGGTTCTGGGGCTAAAGGCATATGCCCACTATGCTACACCCAATCTGGCCTGAGCTCTCTGAATTTCATAATATTTGCATGAATTGGTTAAGATTCCTAATGTAGCCAGGCACTGGTGGTGCACACCTTCAATACCAGCACTAGGAGGCAGAGGCAGACAGACCTCTGTGAGTTCAAGGCCAGCCTGGTCTACAGAGTGAATTCCAGGACAGCCAGCACTACACAGAGACACCTTGTCTGGCACATCTCCAATCCCTCCCAAAAATATTTCTAATCTATATATATGAGATACTCCAAAAACCAGCAATGTTTTGAGTGTCATTTTAGTAGTCAAAATTCTTTGGATTTCAGAACATTTCAAATTTTCTATTAGGGATACTCAATCTGTATTTGTGCTTTTCTTTAAAGCAAGCACTTGGCTCTTGTGTTTGTGTCTCAGTTTGTAATTTTTTTCCATGGCGTTTCTTTAGATATTTTTATAGATGATATCTTAATCTAACAACAATGGCCTTTTCTGAACATCCCACATAGTAAAATACTGTTGTCTTTACTAGTTTTTTACATGCTCTCCCCTTGGTCAAGGTGATATTTGCACTGACTTGTAGATGGACGAGGGCTTTTGCTGCTGCTTACCAATTATTCACAATAATGGTTACCACACCCAACTAGTCACTAAAACTAGCTATTAACCTTTGCACTAAACTGGTTCTAGACCAGAAAGAACACAGAAGCACTCACATTTGAATAGTGGCTGTTAATGATCCCATGTCCTAAACTGCTAGGGACCACAGAGATATGCAGTGAGAGTTCAGCACGTACTTCAGAGGTCAACCCATCAGAGATGCTTATCTCATGGAGGACAGACTCATTCAGAAGGCGATGAGGAGTACTGTCACCAGAGATGCACAGCTGATGGTGATCCCTTGTTTAGGAGGTGGTAAGAAATATTGCCTTCTGAGTGTGTTAGCTGTTCTCACTGCAGACTGCTTGTGTGAAGAGCTCTTTCCCTCACATTACAGCTTAGGGGTTTTTCCCGCAGCACTATAGTGTGTTAATTGTTTACTGGGCCCAATTTCCCCTATGCACTGTATATGGACGACTCTACAAGCATGCTTATGTGCTGATGCAAATAATCTAATGGCCTGGGAACACTGAAAGTATTCAACAGCAGGTTACATTTCAGGACCAATGAGGTCAAAGACGAGAGGACCCCAGCACACGTGTCTACAGGGTGACAAGAAGCAGACTGCCTACACATAGCAACAACAGTCGTGCGTTCATCCTCTCATCTCACCAACACACAGAACAGAAAGGAGATAATAGGGTTCTGAGGTCGGGAAGAGCAGACTTCACACAAACACTACTCCGGAGAGTTTTTTTTTTTTTTTTTTTTTTTTCCCAGAAGAAAAACAGTCTAAGAGAAAAGGCAGAGACTAGTGAGGAAAGGCAACAAAAGAGGCTATTCTCATGGTTATCCTGTCAAGTAAAAAGCATAATGCAGTCAATGAATCAAATTCTGTACAACTGGGAGAACTCCTTTTTCTAACCTACACTGTCTGGCAGGTCTCGTCAGGACCTAATTCCAGAACATTCTTTTATCTGATGCTGGCTTTGACCTTCTTAGGAAGAGTGCTTTATGCTTGTTTCAAGTTCCAAGAATTCTATCAGGGCCTTTGCATTTCAAGCTAGACTGAATTAACAGCACAGGGCAAAGTCATACAGTGAGTTTTCTCCTCAGTATCCGGTTGCAATGCAGGGAGTAAGCACCTAACTGAAAATTTACATATTGTGCACACACAGGTCAGCATGTGTGTATTTAAACACTTATGGTTGTTATGTAACAACTACAACTTGTTCTAAAGGGAAGTGTTCAACGGGAACACGATGACGGCTGAAAGTGATGATGGACCAGAGGAAACATCTGCTCTTCTGGCTACTTTTGTTTGCAAAGGTGAAAATTAACTTTATTTTGAAAGCTTTGGACCTCATAAATGCTACCCCTACAATTTTTTAAATAACAGTTTTAATTTCTATGAAGAATTTAGGTACAAGGTCAAGGCTGGCAAGATGATTCATCAGGTAAAAAGGAACCGGCCGCCAAGTCCGAGTTCAGTATTTGGGATCCTATAAGCTCTCCTTTGATCGTCACACGTGTGCTACGTACGTCAAGCGTTTAGCCATGTGTAGTACATATAAACATACAGGTAAGACACCGTTTTGAAAAATGAAAAATAGTATATGCAAAGTCACTTTTATCATCTTCATTTTTCTCCAGCTTTTGTCAAATACAAAACCAGTTTTATAAGGTAGTTTTACCTCCAGAGTGGTTTTCAAGTTAGAGTTATCAAGTCCAACTCCAGCAATTGACAAAGCAGATAAAGAATCTGGTGAAAATGCTGAAATCTGATTTCCATACTGATCTGCAACCATAACAACTTAAAAAAGAAAAAAGCTTTAAGTTAAAATCTTTTTAAAGATAGAACTTATACATAAAATATACTTTGAAGCTTTAATTTACTGTCATACATAGAAAATAGACAGTTATACTTATTCCTCTTATAATCATTAAAACTGTATTACCTGTGCAGGAATGACTAAATACTGCTATGAACCAAGGATCTTTTATTTTCTGAGATACGCCACTGTTGGTACTATTCTTATTTGTGAGGTGCTAGGGACTGAACACCAGCCTGCATACAGGGCAGATACGCTCTACAAATGAGTTACATCCCTACACCTCATAGGACTTTTTCATAGTTAAAATTTAAAGGAAATATTTAATAGTATTGAATTTCGTAGCTATAAGGAAACATAAAACCAGACAGGGATCAACTCAGTTCATCCACACCTTAACACTGACCATATTTCCTATAAAAAAAAAAAAAAGGCAAGATTTTTAAACAAGCTATCTGATAAAACTGAGTTTCAATATGTGCCAAAAAGTATCTTTCAGACCATCCATTTTTAAAACACTAATGAAAGACAACATAAAAAAAGTAGGTATACTAACCTATTTCTCCTTGAAGCTCTTCGCCCATCTGCACAGTTTTTCCTCCTTTTAACTCACATTTTAAATGTTTGGGTTCATCAGGAAGTGGTCTAGAATTGGTTTGGTTAAAGGCGTTAATTAATTGCAGAAAAGGTGAAGAGCAATATAATTGTAACACCCAGTCAGACACAGCAGCTACACACACGTAATGTCCTAACTCAGACACAGCAGCTACACACATGTCATGCCCTAACTCAGACACAGCAGCTACACACACGTAATGTCCTAACTCAGACACAGCAGCTACACACATGTAATGCCCTAACTCAGACACAGCAGCTACACACATGTAATGCCCTAACTCAGACACAGCAGCTCCCTACACACATGTAATGTCCTAACTCAGACACAGCAGCTACACACATGTAATGCCCTAACTCAGACACAGCAGCTCCCTACACACATGTAATGCCCTAATTCAGACACAGGAGCTCCCTACACACATGTAATAATGCCCTAGTTCAGACACAGCAGCTCCTCCAAACCTCTCATTCTCAGATAGCTATTGACTGCAAAATAGTTACATTGTAGTCTTTATATTACTTTAAAATAAATTACAATAAAGAACTACATCAACAGGAAGGTAAGAATAAATCCTACCGATGAGTTTTGGTCAGAGCAGAACAACTGCTCTTGGTGCAGAGAGAGCACAGACAAAGGCAGAAGAACTTCAATGCTAGGAGTGACTGGAAAGGGTGGTCAAGGCGCGGGTACGGGAAGCCAGACCTTTGCTCCTTTACACTAAGCTCTGCTCTTTTCTATGAGTTGTCTATGTTAACTTTGATTGAACCGTTCCAAACACTGAAATTCACACTTTTGTATGTTTCAGGCCACTGCTGCTTTCAACTGAAGGACCTTCCTTTGGTGGATTTTTACAGTTATTAATGGACCAATGAAGTACAAGGTCATAATCATGATAAAGATTAATCACTATCACTCAGTATACAGTGACACCACTTGTAATCCCAGCCCTTAGAAAGCTGAGGCAGGAGGACTGTGGCTGTTTCGGGATATTTGATCGCACTGTGAATCCCAAGTTTGCATTTGTGTTAATTACATAAAATCCAAGTTGGGTCAGCAGGCTGAGTTAACAACTAGTTACAGTAAGTAACGATGGTGGAGAGTCAGAGGGAAGACCACAGACACACAGGAATTAGTAGGTAGGGCCTTCATTTTTTTGTTTTGGTGGAGGAAGGACAGGATCTTTAGAGAGGGCAGCAAAGAGAGGCCAGCTAGTTCAGCTACTCAGCCTCTGAGATAGCAGCTCTTCACCCCAGCCTCTGACTCCCTACTCATACTGATACATAGAATGGTAGATTTAATTAAAAGCTATGCTTGGCTGCAGTGAGCTGGTGCCTATGGGAACAGAATTCCTGCCAGGCCACGGCTGCCAGAGAAGCAGGCCAGGAACTGCGAAGCAGCAATTACTGCCTGGAACAGCAGCAGATTAACGCACAGCCTCTGTGATGACCAAAGAACAACAGCGAATTTGAAGCCAGCCAGGGCTGCATGGCAGGACTCTCTCCAACAAAGTCCAACAATCAACCACTGTGTACAGTGAAGCTTCACTGTAAAGACAATCGACCACATGTTATAGAACTAGAAGGTGTATTTATTTTTCATCTTAAAAGCAACTTTTTTTTCACATGTATGTGCTGCAGAAGACTATCTTGTTGTAGTAGTTCAAATAATTCAAAATACAACAAGCATGTCAAAGCCCAAGTTCACAAACCTGATTGTAAATGCACTTTCCAGAGACACATGGTCATCTTGGAAAGAAACCTGGCAGTAGCGCACATCTTTCACAGATGTTGGCACTTGCACACCAGGAAGCAAACCTTGTAGCAAATCTTCTCTGTTAACCTCAGGAGTCCAGTTAACCTAGGAGAGAACACACGGAAGACAAAGCTGAGAGGCTCTGCACAAAGTCTTCTCACAACCACTGTTTTCTAAAGACTGAAGCAGGGTTCCAGGGAGAACAGGCTGCCCCCAAATTTATGTCATTTAGGACGGACATGAACTCATGATCCTCAACCTCCAAACTGCTAGGATTATAGGAATGCACCACCATATTGCAATTACTAAAGAAGCTTAAAGTTAAATTATAAACTTCCCAACCCCAAAGCACACACCAAAGAAAGACTTTTTTCCTTTTTCTTTTGTATTTTCTTGACACAGATTCTATGCAGCCTTAACTGTACCGAATACTCTACACAGATCAGGTTGCCCTCACTGATGTGGGATTCCCCTCTGTATGCTGTGAATAATACCACTGGTTAATAAAGAAACTGCTTTGAGCCTTTAGCAGAGTAGGGCAGAACAGAGCTTGGGGGCGGGGGGGGGGGGGGTAGGGACTAAACTGAATGCTGGGAGAAAGGAAGCGGAGTCAGGGAGAAGCCATGGAGCCGCTGCCAGAGTCAGGCATGCCAAACGTTGCCGGTAAGCCACAGCCACGTGGTGATACACAGATTAATGGAAATGGGGTTAGTTTAGGATACAAGAGTTAGCCAGAAATATGCTTAAGCTATTGGCCAAACAGTATTGTAAATAATATGGTTTCTATGTGGTTATTTCAGGAGTCTGGGCAGCCAGGAACACACAAGTGGACTTCTACAACACCTCACAACCAGAGATCTATCTCCTTCTGTCTCCAAATCCTGGGATTAAAGGCACACACTCCGTGTCCAGCTAGGAAGTCTCTTTATAATCAGAAACAATAGTATATCATATGACAAAGCATCGTTGTGTTTGCTGAAAGTATTTCCAATCTTCAGAGTAAAAATTAAAAGCCACTAAGACAAATATTTTTAAAGCTTTGTTGCAAGCTGTTAATGTGGCTATTATAGTTTAAAGTGGAGATGGGTTAGACCTGATGGCACTTCCAGGAGTCTGAGCAGATGATTCCAGGTTGGAAGACTAAATGAGTTAAATATCAAGACATTGTTCTTTGAAAAAACAAAACCAAAAAACCAAAAAGACCCATAGTGTAGTCTATGCAAGCAGTCCTAGGGGTTGGGAGATACAGGCACGATTGTTAGCAGTTACAGGCCAGCTTGGCCTACACGAGACACGTATCTAAAAAACTAACATAAAAAAGTGAGTGCCCTAAAAGAAAGCAACACGATGTGTATTTCTGCCATCACTGAGGGGTATGGGCAGGGCTCTGAATGCGGTCCCTGTGGACAGTACTCTGCGAGGAGAGGAAAGGGAGTCTCCCTGCTGTTTTACCTTTCTAGCATCCTTTGGGGCTAAACCTTTCTATAGATTTCTATCTTAAATTTTTCATCCTTTGAATTACATGTGTTTTGTTTGTTTGTTTGTTTTTGTTTTTTTGAAACAAGGTTTCTCTGTAGCTTTGGAGCCTGTCCTGGAACTCGCTCTGTAGACCAGGCTGGCCTCAAACTCAGAGATCTGCCTGCCTCTGCCTCTGCCTCCCGAGTGCTGGGATTAAAGGCGTGCGCCACCACCGCCTGGCCAGAATTACATGTGTTAATGTGACATTTATTCTATTCTTTTAAATTACCACACTATATCCAACTTTTTTTTTTTTTTTTTTTTGGTTTTTCAAGACAGCGTTTCTCTGTGGTCTTGGAGCCTGTCTTGGAACTAGCTCTTGTAGACCAGGTTGGCCTCGAACTCACAGAGATCTGCCTACCTCTGCCTCCCGAGTGCTGGGATTAAAGGCGTGCGCCACCACCGCCTGGCTATATCCTACTTTTAAACTCTTGATTTCTATTGAAGATTTGTTAGCTCAGGGATGGAGAAATGGCTCAGCAGTTAAGAGCACTGGCTACTCTTCCAGAGGACACATGGAAGCTCGTAATGGTCTGTGACCCCAGTTTCAGGGGATCTGATACTTTCACAGTCATACAAGCAGGCAAAATAGGCTGCGGGATGGTAGCACAAGCCTTTAATCCCAGCACTGGGGAGGCAAAGGCAGGTGGATCTCTCTGAGTTTGAGGCCAGCCTGGTCTGCAAGTGCTAGTTGCAGGACAGGCTCCAAAGTTACAGAGAAACCCTGTCTCAAAACCCCAAAAAAACACATGAAATAAAAATAAACTATTTTTAAAAAAGAGTGGCAGGAGGATAGAAAATTCTGGCCTATTTTGGACTACATAGTCAGACCCTATCACAATAAACAAAAAGAATGAACAGAGATATCATAAAAAAAAGACAGTTTTAGCTCAACTTGCTGTTTTTAGCCTTTGATTGGGAGTTCAAAAATCATTGATACTGTTTTCTACTTGATGTTGTTTGAATGACAGGGGATAAGAAAGAAATATATACGACAAAGGCTGTGTCCTGCCCACTCTCATGCTACAAAATGGGAGGCCTGACTTCCTGCAACCATTGTTAAGTCTCTGAAGATACACAACTACCTCAAAGACTGTAGCTCTGAGAAAGAAAAGAAAAAAGACACCTGGACATTTTTCTTAACACTTTGAAAAACGTTTTGATAAGAAAAAAGGGCTGATGTTGCGGGAATTCATTCAGCCAATAGCCTTTAGGTACCAGACCATTAGGGTGTGGTGTGAGGTATTATAAGCACAGACCAAAGCACGCTCAGGCCTTTTTTCCTTTCACCTGGTTGGTGGTCGGAGGTCAGTTCACTCCAGTGCCCACACAGCAGAGGAACACAGTGGCTCTCTTATTTCGAGTGATCCCCAATAAACATTTGTAATCCTTTGTTATGTGCTCCTGTGGGCCTTCCTTTAATTGTGCCACATTCTCCATCCACTGTGGCCGGATTACAGCTCCCACTGCTCCCTGCCTCCCTGCCACCTGTCCTCAACCTGTGGCTCGGCTCCCCTCTACTTCCCACCCTTGCGTGCTCTCCTGTGGCTGCCCCACAGCTGAGGTTCAGCTTTGTTATATATTTTACTATGTTAAAGTTAAAACCTTAATGATCTATTTATTTATTATGCATTTAGTGTTCTGCCTGCACGTATGCCTACAGGCCAGAAGAGAGCAAGAGGGCACCAGATCTCATTATGGATGGTTGTGAGCCACAACGTGTTGGCTGGGAATTGAACTTAGGACCTACGGTAGAGCAGCCAACTAAGTAGAAAACCAAAGCCTGGAAATTTGTTAAGCCATGAAAATATTTTTTAAGTTTTTAAAATTAATTATTTTTGTATGGATGTGCACATGTATGCTTGCAAGGGAATATATGTATGAGCATGCTATGGGACATGAAAATCAGAGATCTAGACAGGCGGTGGTGGCGCACCTATAATCCCAGTACTCAGGAGGCAGAGGCAGATGGATCTCCCGTAAGTTTGAGGCCAGCTTGGTCTACAAGAGCTAGTTCCAGGACAGGCTCCAAAGCTACAGAGAAACCTGTCTTAAAATAAATAAATAAATAAATAAAGAAAGAAAGAAAGAAAGAAAGAAAGAAAGAAAGAAAGAAAATCAGAGATCTAGATGTAGGAATCAGTTCTCTCTTTCCATCATGTGGGTCCTAGGGACAGAACTCAGGAAAATGGGCTCAGCCCTAGGTCCTTTACCTGCTGAGCCATCTTGTCAACCTAAAAACCATTTCTCTAAGTACAAGTTTTTCACATGTACATCATCCACATTTCAATCAAGTCCATGCCAAAAAATAAACCAAACCAAACCAAAAAAAAACAAAAAAAACAAAAAAAAAAAAACCAAATGTTGTAGAAGGGTCTTCTGTCTATGTGCTGATTTCATTGGTTAATAAAGAAACTGCCTGGGCTTTCTGATAGGACAGCAGCTTAGATAGGTGGAGTAGACAGAACAGGATGCTGGGAGAAAGAAAGCAGAGTCAGGCAGACGCCATGAAGCTCCGGCCCAAGATGGACGTAGGTTAGAATCTTCCTGGTAAGCCACCACCTTGTGGTGCTACACAGATTATTAGAAATGGGTTAATCAAGATGTGAGAATTAGCCAATAAGAAGCTTGAACTAATGGGCCAGGCACTGTTTAAATGAATACGGTTTCTGTGTTATTATTTCTGGGGCTAAACTGCAGGAGCTGGACGGGACAAAAAGCAGGCCTGCTTGCCTCATCACTACACCCAAAACCTATCTAGTCCATAATTTAAAGTATCAAGTTAGTGCAAAAACAACTTACTATTGAAATTTGTTGTCTGATATTGAAGTACATTTTTAAATAATAATGGTTATGTTATACATCATCTTTTTTTGTCAGTTTGTTTTTCAAGACAGTGTTCCTTTGTTTAGCCCAGATTGTCCTGGAACTAGCTGTGTAGGCTAGGCTGGCCTCGAACTCACAGACATCCACCTTCCTCTGTCTCCTGAGTGCTAGGATTAAAGGTGTGCACCAGCACTGCCCAGGTATACATTACCTTAATGTGCATTCTCAGTGTATTTTATTCTGTACATTATTCATGACCTGCTGGTTTTTATGTATTGTACTATGGAAATGTTAGGCAAGATTCAAATCTGAGTAATCCTTCCTTCCTTCCTTCCTTCCTTCCTTCCTTCCACCCATCCACCTACCTAAGTATCTATGTATCAGGTCTCTCTACATAGTCCTGGCTGTCCTAAATGTACTATGTAGATCAGGTTGGCCTTAAACTCAATAGAGATCTTCCTACCTTTACTCCTAAGTACTGGGATTAAAGGCTATCACACCTGCCTTGAGTGATTTTCTTATTCCAGATCAAAATGAGTTGTCAAGCAGCAGAGAAAACTTGAAACACTGCCAGTCCATACCCTGCAGCTGTGGTTCAAAAAGTTTTCTGAGGAAAAAGTCTTGAAGTCAAGGTACACAGTAACTAGCCATCAGAAGTAGACAATGACCATCTGAGAGCAAGAATGGATGCCAATACTCCAATGTCACTCTCAATGGCTATGTATGTAAAACCAACTGGGGAGGAAGCTCAGCAAGAAAGCCCAGAGAGCTTACTGAGAAGAAAACTGACCACCTCAGCTGCTGTCCTCTCTTATGCTTTCCATGAGTTCACAGAATTTCTATTTTTATTTTACAGGAACACACAAGCTTATTTCCCACTGGTAAAAATGTGTCAGAGTCTAATTATGATTTAAAACTCACAGTCAAATACTACAATTCTTTTAATACCATACTAATAACAGTCTTTTTCTTTGATAATTTCTTATCAAATCCACAATATTTCAAATTTCTAAACATAAGACTTTTTACAAATAAACAACTTGTTTAAAATACTTACTTTGATTTTTTCTGCCAAGGATGGTGTAATATTGATTTCTCTTTCTCCTTCATCGTACATTTGAAAAATCAGATTCTGCATTACATCCCCTGCGACCCAATCAACCTCATCCTGATGCTTGACCTGGATCGCCTTTTGTCCGTCCACACTAAATATCTGTAGTCGAGCAACGTGGCTACTGGGAAGTAACTTGATAGTCTTTTCCACAGGTGACACATTTTTACAACTCTAGAAGAGAAAAGATGAATATACTCTGAGTGACCTATGTATTCGTTTTCTCTTTTCTCTAATGGCAAATCCATGGCATGGTTTAACAATTTAGCTTCTGTAATAGAAAAGGGCATCTCATTACAGTTACTTGTAACTCTGTAATCAGGTTTTATCATTAAAAAGGCATTATAAGCCAGATGTGGTGGCACCCACCTGCAATCTCAGAACTTGGGAGGTGTGGGCAGGAGGTCAGGAGTTCAAGCCATTCTCAGCTACACAGTAAGTTCAAGGTCAGCCTGGAATATACAGGAGACCTTGCCTTTAAAACAAACAAACAAAAAAAAGTATTATATTTTTAATAATATAAACTTTATACCGTCAGGCATAAATTGCATAGGCTACATGCTGAAAACTACTAACAAGAATGCCTTCTTTCTTGTTTTTTAAATTCATTTAAAATTATTATAAAGTCACAAGATTTAAGTTAAGTCACAGATTCAGGAAAGAAGAAACCAAGAACTTTCCATTAAACTGAAGACAAATTGCTGCCACCTAAGATACTGCAAGTATTAAGCTGTATTGAAATTTATGGGTTTTTTTTTTTTTCAGTTAATAGCACACTGGGATAAATCAAACAACTTCTTCATAGCCAGAAGGGCTTTAGATACCTCAAAACCTGAGCTTATCAACATACCGAGAAATTTATACTGATTACTAGCACATCAGTAGTACAGGATCCATCATAAAGAAGCGCATTAAACCATTACACCACCACTTCTTAAACTATAATACCTTCAATGGCACAAAGTTATTAATTCTAAAATAACCTTAAATATTACTTAGTTTGTTTTCTTTCTTGTCTATCTACAAGTATTCCTATAGATAACCATTAAGGTTATTTAAAATTTATTAGTTTATTTAAAAACTCTACATTATAAAATATTAAGCAGTGCCAGGTGGTGGTTGTGTCTATCTCTATTCCCAGCATTCGGGAGGCAGAGACAGGCAGATCTCTGTGAGATCGAGGCCACCCTGAGCTCTAGAGTGCATTCCAGGATAATCAAAGCCACACAGAGAGACCCTGTCTCAAAAATTAAAATAAAGTATCAAGGCATTAATATTAGATATATAAGGGTCACTATATCAGTATTAGATAAATTAGTAGGTAAGTATGAGTTAACCAGCTGATTGATTCCTCTCCCACATCAACTGCTAAGAAATCTATTCACGTCTCAATGTTTGTTACCTCATCTGGCAATTGTACAGACTGTTTCTAGTACCCTCCACTAGCCATGTACGCTTACAAAAGTTACACTCATGCATACAAGATAAAGGTCTTCATGTCTTTCAGTGGTAGTTCAAGTAGGAATCTTTACAAAACTTTCAAAGAAACAAACAAGAATAAAACACAATGGTGTGCTTTAATGTTAGGTAAGTTTTAAGAAACTATTTCCTGGGTTAGAGAGATGATTCAGTGGTTTAGAGCACATACTACTTTTGTGATCCACCTGAGTTCAGCTTCATTGCCTAAACCAGGTAGGTCACAACTGCCTAGAACTCTAGTTTTAAGGAATCCAAGGACTCTGGGTCTCCGAGAGTATCTGCTCTTACATATACTTATCCCCATATAGATACCCACACACACATCCAATTTAAAATATACCTTTATAAAAGGAAAATATACTCACTAGTAGTTATAAACATTGTAAGAGATTCGATCAAGAAAATTATTAATACATAATAGATAATGCTAAATACTATTACACTTCACATTGTTTTTCTTAAGAGAACCAAAGTATTACACATTTAGCATCAAACAATTTTGCATAACTACTCCACGGCTGTTAAAGACTCGGCATAATACCAAGGAGAATGGTAGCTTACAGGTATCTCAATCCTAGCAGTCAGTGTCTGGTCTTTCTTAATGTTCTTAACGTGAATTGCTGACCCTGTTAGGATGCTGGTCCCAGAGCTACTACAATCCACAGTGTAGACTGGCAGGCTTGGAGCACCTAGAAACTAGAGGGAGGACAGAAAAATCATTAATGAACCAATCCATAACTACTCATTAACTGTTCAAATTCATGAATAATTTACCATAGCTTTTGGGCTAGACATTGGAAAATTCTAAGTAAAACTCAAGACACTAGAATTTTTTAATAAAAAGTAATTTTCTATGTTACATAAAATTTACCATTGAGGAAAACTAAATTCCTCAAACACTATTCTTTTTTTTTAACTTAAAAAAAGATCACGTGTATATCTGAGTGTGGGTGTATGCTTGTGTATGTGTGTGTCTAAGGAAAGAAGAGGCTATGGGATGTCCTGGAGCTGGGATTACACAAGTTATAGCCATCACACTGGCCCTCTTTTTTACTGTCTTGAGTTTCCTTTGTTGTAGATCTTATCCCCTTTGTTTCTGTGTTAATCAAAAACTCTCAGAGAGCTTTATCATTCTCTTTAATAAGTGAAACACCTTCTCTAAAGTCCAGGGAGGAATGTGGGGAGGTGGCTCGGTAGTTGATTAAGGACAACGTGAGTTTGAATCCCCAGAGACCACATCAAAGTAGTCACTACAGTGCACCTCTCCAATCCCAGTGCTCCTAAAGCAGGGTAGGAGACAGAGACAGAGGAATTTCCTGAATCTAGCTGCCCAGCTACTCTGCCATATGCATTCAAACAAACGAAAATTGATATAGACAGAGACATGTATACGAGGGGGTAGAGGAAAGAGAAGGGAGAAAATTTATGAAACTGCTTCGATGGGCCTGGTAGTGAAAGCCTTTTATCCAAATACTCAAGAGATTAAGGCAGTAGAAACAATCATGAATTCAAGCCTTCTTGATCTACAGGGTGAGTTCAAGGCCAGCTTGAACAATTTTATGAAATCCTGTCTCGCTGGGCAATGGTGGCGCACACCTTTAATCCCAGCACTCGGAGGCAGAGGCAGGCGAATCTCTGTGAGTTGGAGACCAGCCTGGCCTACAGAACAAGTTCCAGGACAGGCTTCAGAGAGAAACCCTGTCTCGAAGTAAACAAAACAAAACAACAACAATGCCCCCAACCCAAGGAAATGTTCTAAGAAATCTTCTAAATCTTCTATGGAGTACTTATTAGGACTTGACTGAATGGCAGCCACACATTTAACACCCGTACTCGGGAAGCAGAAGCATCTTTTGAGTTCGAAGCCAGCCTGGTCTACATAGAGAAACTCAGTCTTGAAAAAAGAAATCCAAAATAAACAATCAAACCAAAACAAATAAAAAGGACAAAAGACAGAGTCTGACTTACTTCCTTTGGTTTCAATTAAATGTTGCAATGTACACAATTAAAAAACAAAAACATAAAAGTTTACTATTTAAGACTTAACGCTGAAGCAGCAAACATAGTCATTGCCTTGCACTAGCACAAGCTCTAAGTACTCATAACTGTGCATCACAATAAGCTCACCTTGCAGTGGACAATCAGCTTCGGTTGTGCTGTTACGTTGTCTGACTCATCCACAACTTCCACCTGAAATGGGAACACTGTTCCATTCTCTATAACTAGAATTTCCGAGTCAGGTTTCACTTTTAGTCGATGAGGGGGACCTATCAGGAAATTACATAATAAAGTTCATATTCAATAGATTAAATAGACTAAGATATCTTTTGTATTAATATTTATGACCGATGAACAAAGAAAAAATACAGAACTTGATAAATTCTATCTTCCAAACATACTTAGTGTGTATGATGGAGCTGTCTCAATAGCATAATTGAATGTCTGATGTCTGGGGGAGAGGTGGTGCACATCTTTAATCCTAGCACCCAGGAGGCAGATCTCTGAGTTCAGACCAGACTGATCTACAAAGTTCTAGAATAGCTAGGACTACACAGAGATACTATCTTGCAAAAAATAAATAAATAAAGGAGATGTCTAGGTTAGACGTGCAAGCTATAGACACTGATTAGCTCATGCTAGAAACGTCCTAAACAGTCCTGAGAAACCTTGAAAATATTAGGAGGGAAAGTATTCAAGAAGCAAAATAAGTTTATTAAAAAATACTGTTTATTTATCATCTTTAGCTTTATACAGTGAATGACTGCTGGCTCCAGCACAGGAAATAACATGCTGAGTCCGGGTCCAGCATGATGGTACAATCCTGTAATCTCAGCATCTGAGAGCTGCAGACTAGCATTGGGCTATGTTATAAACAAACACCTGGTGATTAAGCAATTACATAAGCAGGTAAGTATACTGCTCACTGTCTTTGATATCATGAACATATCATACATTTCTTATAAGGTTAACAAGATAGATCTATACTTCAACAACAAACTATATGTACAATCCTTAATACTTGAAAATTCAATTTATGCTAAATACTGTTAATAAAAGTATACAAAACAGTTACTAGACACAATTATTTTAGTTTATAATATTGGTTAACAGTGACTATTTCATAACTGTCAACTACGATGTCATGTTTTAAGTCAGCACTGCTATGTGCATTATACAGAACACAAGGTTCTATCACTTCCATTTTATACAAATGGAACAGAAAATATTTAATCAAAGAAACACATAAAAAATATTCAATATAAAGAGATGTGCTGGACCCAAGGTCAGAAAGTGGCAAAGTCAAGCTTAAATCCTGGTTTGTGAAAAGGTTTCTTTCTCTCCTACCGCAATACTGTGCTATTTTTTAATTTGTTATTTCTATCAAATTAAAAAGCACTAAAAAACATACCTAAGTAATGAGATTTCTACAAGTCAGTTCATTTGGTTTAGCTTACTTCTAAAAGCATACATATTTATTACTCTAAATGAACTTTTTCCCCCTTGGTTGTACTAGCTTTCACTTCTTTATCAATTTATGACTGTGTAAAACCTGCAAGAACTTCAAATTGTAAATGCAAATAAGTCATTGTTTCCTTCTGCTGTCATCCAGGACAAATGAACATCCATGGGCAAGCTGTTATAGCCAAGGTTTCTAAGGATCATAACTACAACTTGCATGCCAACTGTTCCTTGGCCTTTTGTTTAGGATCAAGTATAAAACACTCAATAAACATAACCCTAGGCATCACAAATACTGGCAGGTCTCACTCTGCACAGGACAGTGTTAAAGAAAGCTCATATGTAACCAGTACTGTGTTCTCTCTTCAACGAGTGCACAACCAAGCAGAGTGAGGACTGCATTTGATCTCATTCTACAGCTACAACCCTACGAGAGCAGGTAACATTCCAATGATTGCGTGAAAAAGCAGCCAGACCAAGTTTACCTATACTGAAACCCAAATGGCCTGATTACAAAATACTCTTTTTGGATCCTTAAAACAGACTATCCCTTAAATTAAACAGCAAATTCCAGTCTATGTAAGTTGAATACAATTTCATTGTCCCAAGATGAATTCTTATCAAATTAACAAGGATCTATAATTCTTAAAACATGAATGTTATACCAGTAAGATTGATATAGGAATTTAAACCTAAGTCTAATAAGCTTATCTCTAGATGTTTCCTAATACACTGTACTTAAAAAATTTCCCCAAGACTGAGTTATGTTTAGTAACTCTAAATGTATTTTTGAGACTTATACTGGAGCTTGGGGTGTAGCTCCACTGATTAGGGTATTTGCCTTGAACATAGGCCTGAGTTCACTCTCTACACCACATAAACCAAGCAGGTTTATGTGTTACATGTCTAACTTTGGAGGTTGAGGCAGGAGGATTGTAAGCTCTAGGTCATCCATCCTTAGTTGGTTATATATAGTCTCTGAGGTCGCCTGGTCTAGACTGTCTCAATTTTTTTTTTAAGATACAGAGACTTGGAGGGATTAATAATCTCAAACATCAAACTGCATAAAAGCATCACTATACTTTTATCATAATGCCATTTCTTCTTTGTTTGTATTTTTGACAAAATCTCATTATTGCAGCCCAGGATAGTATCAAAATTGCAATCCATTTCTGGGGGATCTGTCACCCGACTGCTGTAGGCACAGCATCCATGTGCATATGCTACCCCCATATACATAATTAAATTGTACTCTTTTACTGCCCAACCTCCTATATTCTGGCCATTCACCACCACAGCAACCTAAGAATATTTAAAAAGTTAAAATAATATTACCAGGTAGCAATCTAATTTTCAAAATCTGTGAATCTTCTTTTAAGCCCGGAATAATAACCTTCAGATTAAAATTCTGTTGAAAAAAGACAGCAAAAATTAAACCTAAATTTTAAGTAGCTTACCATTTCAATTCTGATTGTTTGCTTTCTAATTTCCTTATCATTGTATAAATTTACTCATAATTTAGTCTCCAAAATTATTACAAATATTTAAAATCCCAGGAGGAAAAAAAAACTTTCCTCAAACGGTGTACCTCAGGTAATTATCAGAATCAGAAGGGTTTTATAAAGATGTAAAGCAGGGGTAGAAAGACAGCTCAGTGGTGAACAGCACTTGCTGCTCTTGCAAGGGACCCAAGTTCAGGTATCAGCATCCAATTCCACTACAAGTTCCAGGGGATCCAATTAGCTCTTCTGGTCTCCAGACACCAGGCACTCATGATGTGCACATACGTACACGCAGGCAAAGCAGTCATACATGAGGTGCACATACGCACACACAGGCAAAGCAGTCATACATGAGGTGCACATATGCACATGCAGGCAAAGCAGTCATAAAGATCACACGAAAAACAAAAAGTATTTTTTAAGTGAAACAAGGAGTAGGAAAAAAACAGATTGAACTCTGAACAGAAAGGTAATAGTAACTAAAGGGATCTAAGTAAAAGACATTTAGCATATGGGCATGGATCTAAACAGAGCTCCCCAAAAGAAGAAATAAAATTGGATAAGTAGTAGAAAATGTTCACCATCCCTACCAATTAGGGAGATGCATATCAAAACAACTTTGAGATTTCATCTTATCTCTATCAGAATGGCAAAGAGTAATGGAACAACCTGAGACAATAAATGCTGAAAGGGATGTGGAAAAAAGGGAACTTTCAATCAAGATGGTCCATCTACCCTGGAAACCAGTGTGAAGAATCCTCAAGAAGCTAAAAATAAATACTCCATATGAGTCAGGTATAGGACTCAACATCATACTCCATGAATACTTACTCAGCCATGTCCATTGTTGTTCTCTTTAAATCCTTACTGCTCAAGACACCATGCACTTCAACACTGAGCTGGCACTGATTTGAAAGCTTCCTCCCTTGAGGACTAGCTTTCATGGTATCAGAGGGTACCATGCAAGTTTTAATACTCCTACAAAGCTATGATGCCTATCATCTGCATTGTGATCATCCGGGTGCAATGTCCTTAAAGGTTCAACAGTGGCATGCATGATTTGTTGATAAACAACAGCTTTCTATTTAGACTTAAAGCTTACTCAACAAAAGGGAAACCATGTCTGGTATCAGAAACCTACCCAACTATTCTAGGTTAGTAAGGTCATAGATCTTGGAGAATCTACAACCACTAAGTAGAGTTACTTAGTAAAGTTTACTAAGTAAAGTTACTTAGCCAGCATAATTCCTAACAACACTCTAAATATGTATCCTTACACCTACAGCTAAATGTAGCCCCCACATCTTGTTGCATCAAAAAAATCTCTTTGCATCATAGACAGGTCATTACAGAAAACCAAGACCAATCAAAAAGCACAGAACAAGAGATCACGCGGTGACCAGAAAGCACACAGAAAAATAGATTTAAAAAATTCATAAGAATTTGAGAGCGAGCAGGGAGTGGGGACACGGGAGGGACTGAAAGGAGGAAAAGGCTGTAATAACATTTCAATGTAACAAAGTTAAAAAAAAAAACCTACATCTAAAAACCTCTGAATGGAATGGAATATTCTTGCCTGGATTTTGAACAGAAAGGTAACAGTAACTGGAGACATCTAAATAAAGTCTAGTTTTCTCACTAGTACTGTCCTAATGTTTCTTAGTGTGTATAAATATATGTGGCTCTGGGATGTTAACATGGAAACTCTGTGAGCTTATGAGCCAGGCGGTGGTGACACAGGCCTATCATCCCAATACTGGAGAGGCAGAGGCAGGTGGACTCTGATTTCAAGGCCAGTCTGGTCTACAGAGCGAGATCCAAGACAGCTAGGGCTAATACACAGAGAAATCCTGCCTCAAAAAAAAGAGAGAGACAGAGACAGAGAGAGAGAATGAATCTGTAAGCTCTTGTTATCTTTAAACCCTTCTATAAATTTACTTATTTTAAGGTAAACTGAGAATCTAGAAAGCATTTTAAAGTTCATCTAACATTTAAAATTTGACCCAAATCTCAAACAAGAAAGATGCATATGTAAAACCTGATAATTTGATAGTATGAAACAAGAGTGTGCCAAGTTTCCTATCACACACTAGAGAGATGGTTAAGAGCACTGGCTGCTCTACTCGAGAACCTCGCTTTGAATCCCAGCACCCACATGGTAGCTCACAACTTTTAACTCCAGTTTCCAGGGGCCCTGATCCTTCTTATGACCTCCTCAGGCACCAGGCACACACATGGTACAGACTTACATACAGACTAAACACCTCCGTACAACATAAAAATATTTGAATTAGAAGCATTTCGAATTTTGGAGCATCTCTATAAACAAAGGTATCCGAGTAATGAAGCAAGTCTAAACATGAAATTCATCTATTTTCTGCCTTAAATATATCATCTTCAATCAACTTCTCTACAGCAATTCTGGCGTGCCCATTTTGACTGACATTTATCAAACAAGGTCAGGTTTAGACTTGTTACCTGTGTCATCATGTTAATATTCAAAACATTTCAGATCGGAGCTACTCTAGCTGAACTGTCTGAAGAAAGCAGATGTTCCTCTCTTCTTTGGCCTGGTGCTTTTAAACCCAGTGCCTTTCAAGCGCTCTATCACAGACTCAGGCCCCAGGAAGCTCTAATTTAAACATAACATTGAGAGGACATACCTGTATCTTTCTTAACCATAGACATCCCTGCTAAATGCTTCCCTGTTAATTATCAAAACATGTCAAAATAGTCAGCTACAGTCTCATTGATTTAAAATTGTAGTTTCTGTTCTAAGAAAAATAAAAGAATAGAAGGGAGAAAAACTGGAATACTACCAGAAATGCTGAATAAATGGTTCTGAATGAAGAAGACAGCTAGAAAACATTTAACTCGAGGATGCTGAAATGACTACAGCCGTACAAGTGACATCGTCACACCGCTCTGAGGTAACATAGCATTGACGAATTTCTAACAACTCGGAATTACTGTGATCTTGTTTACAAAATACAAAACAAAGGAAAATAAACCCAGGTCAGTCAACAATCAATTTCCAATTTACCATAATAGGAAACAAATAATAAGTATTGTAACATTTATGTATAATGCTTACCTTGCCTTGACAAGAGTTAACCAGACCTTTAGCTACGACACCTTGAATTACACAATTTGGGCCTCTGGTTATTTCTTCATAATGTAAAGACAGACCACTGGAAAAAAAAAAAGATTATTTATAAATTCCTCTGAGTTCTCTACAAACGAGGCTGCAAATGTACTACAGGCATGTTTAATTCATCTTTCTAATAAAATTTCTAATTTAATTTAAATAGGAAGTAAAGAGAAGAAAATTTGGGGTTGGAGAGATGGCTCAGCGTTTAAGAGCACTTGGCAGCTCTTCCAAAGGCCTGGGGTTCAGTTCCCAGTACCCACATGGCAGCTCTGTCTGTAACTCCAGTTCCAGGATCCAGTGCCTTCATACAGACATGTGTGCAGGCAAAACACCAACGCACATAAAATAAATGAATAAAATGAAAAAAATTTTAAAAAAGAGAAGAAAATTCCTAAAAGCGTCTTTTCCCCCTTGAGTCAAGAATTCCATATATAGCCAAGTTTGCCTCAAGTTCATAATCCTCCCACCTCAGCTTCCCTAGTACTAAGATTACAGATGTGTGCTACTCTAATTAGCTACAAATATTCTATAATAGAAAAACATATGACCAAGTAAGTATAAGTGACACTAATGGGATAAAAACTGAAAATACTGTGACAGACTGATAAGATAAAAACCACACATGTTGAGTTGGTCAAGACACAAGAAATAAGGCAAGTTACATGGCCAACAAAAGTCTGATATAATATCACACCTGTCACTGTACAAACACAGGGATAACTGCTGATTATTCTTTACTTCACTGTAACAGAATCTCCACAGACGTAGTCTTATATAATTAGCCTTTTTCACTATGCATTTATAAATACCATAAAAGTATTTTAAAGCAACAACAACCAAAAACCCCACAAAAAGGCAGATACAAACAACAAGTATACCCTGCATGAGAAACCCTACTTGCAACTACCCCTGGAATCTACCTTAGCTTCCTTTCATTAGGCTTGTCCATAAAAGTTAGAGTTGGTAAGAATATCAAATACAAGCCTTGACACTGTGGATCAACCTGGACTCTCACTGTGGATACAATAAGAATACAAAGGTAGAGCCGGGCGGTGGTGGCGCACGCCTTTAATCCCAGCACTCAGGAGGCAGAGGCAGGCAGATCTTTAAGAATTTAAGACTAGCCTCATCAACAGAGTGAGTGCCAGGACAGGCTCCAAAGCTACACAGAGAAACCCTGTCTCAAAAAACAAAACAAAAATCAAAAGCGAAAAGAATACAAAGGTAGACCACACTATATCCCTTAGCAGAGAAACCCTCCAGTACACCAGGCTCACAGGATGTACTCATGGAATCCTCACTCTTTTCTATGCACGTCTTTCCCACAGTAAAATTTTAGGCAGTATCTGCTATCTAGTAAGCAGAACGGCGTCAGAGAAGTCTCACTAACAAAGTGGCTTTCATGCTGCTGTAAACTTGTTACTATAGATGCTGAATACCTTTTCTATCGCAGCGTGCAAGTAATGCCTAGGTTAGCTACGACGCCCAGGGAAAGAAAGAGAAAAGGTACATCAAGTAAAGAAAAAGCTCATTCTTCTCAAGCACAGAATTCAAGGGCTTATAGGTATTTTCCGAACAGACAGTAAGATTTAACAACAAAGACCTTAAGAGTCTTTGATTTTATAATCGAGTAGCACTATTTCATTTCAATTCATTCTAACAAAGTGTTCCAATAAACAAAATAACAAGGCTTGTTCTACACAGAGAAAAAGATAAAGATGGGAAAAAAAGCTTATCAGCAATTTAAAATTTATTGTTTGTGTGTATATAATATGTGTGTATGCCTGCAGTCCACGGTGTATATGCAAACCATGGTGTGTGTGTGTGTGTGTGTGTGTGTGTGTGTGTGTGTGTGTGTGTGTAGGTCAGAGGCTAGCTCCTTCTACCATGTGGATCCCAGTGATTAATGCACACCTTCAGGATGGGTGGCAATAATCTTACCCACTGAGCTACCCTGATGGTCCAGACTGATCACTTTAAGTCCTTTGGTCTAGAGAATGACTCAATAATTAAGCACATGGCCGGGCGGTGGTGGCGCATGCCTTTAATCCCAGCACTCGGGAGGCAGAGGCAGGCGGATCTCTGTGAGTTCGAGACCAGCCTGGTCTACAAGAGCTAGTTCCAGGACAGGCTCCAAAACCACAGAGAAACCCTGTCTCGAAAAACCAAAAAAAAAAAAATAATAATTAAGCACATGTACTGCTCTTACAGATGGCCAGATGTCAGATGCAGCATCCGCAAGGGGCCAGCTCACAGCCCCAGACCCAGCTCAACGGGAATCTGAAGCTCTGTTGTCCTTGAGCATCTGCACTCACGTGCACACGTGTCCTCTGCTGTCCTTGAGCATCTGCACTCACACACTCACGTGTCCTCTGCTGTCCTTGAGCATCTGCACTCACGAGCACACGTGTCCTCTGCTGTCCTTGAGCACCTGCACTCACACACTCACGTGTCCTCTGCTGTCCTTGAGCACCTGCACTCACGTGCACACGTGTCCTCTGCTGTCCTTGACACACTCACGTGTCCTCTGCTGTCCTTGAGCATCTGCACTCACACACTCACGTGTACACATGTCCTCTGCTGACCTTGAGCATCTGCACTCACGTGTACACGTGCCCAACGCACACAGAATTAAAAATGAGATAAAAGCTTTTTTAAAAGGTAACTTTTCTTATAAAGTAATGGCAGGGCACCAGGACAGTAACTGATTAGTAAACAGCAAGTTATTTCATAGTACCCAGAGGTTCAGGAGTTAAGACAGAAAGCACTTCAGTAATGTGCCAAGTGGGCCTCCCATCTGAACTATCTATTATCTCATTCTGAGGTGTTAGGAGTTCAGATTAACAACTTAGTTTTACCTTGGTTACTAGAGTTTTAGCAGAAGTGACTCCTTTTGATTCTATTCTAGTCTGTTGGGGCCTACTGCAGAAGCCTACTCTAAAACAATGGCATCTTGCTACATATTTAACAAAATCAACATTAACAATGCAAAGTGGCATACAAAATAGCTCTTAATCATATGCCATGGTTTTGCTGGCTCTTGAAATCCCCTAATATATAAAAGAAACTTTTACTACTAAAGCAAATACAAATAAAACGTGGAATGTAAGAAGGGGCAAAGACAACAAAATCCAGGCCAATGAAAAATCAATTCATAGTTGCAACAAAGCTGAAAGCCTAAAGCAGCTGTGAAAAAAGTTGGAATCAAAATGTGTCGCAGATACTACCCAGAAGCTGATAATGCCAGCAGATTCAGAGAAATGAGCAGAAAAGAAGAGAGAAAAGGCATACGGGGGATAGGAGGGAATGGTGGATATTTAAATCCCAGAATTCCTCTCTCCAACACTAACATGTATGTTAAAGTTTATATTTGAACAGATTAAAGCAAAAGATCATTGAATTAGAGGCAGAAGCTAAAAAAAAAAATTAAGAACGATAACACTGAATGAAAACCTCCTCATCCTCCATTCCTACCCTGGTCCTCTTGTTCCTTGACTAGTTAGGAACCAAACTATTAGCTCCTGTAACAAAAAGACTGAAAAATTAATCGTTGAGGAAACAGGGCTGCACTGCCCACCACAGAGACCCACCTTCCCAAGTCTGCATCCAAGTCACAATCAGATTCCTTGGGTCCACACTGATTCTCAAGGTGGACAAGTGCTTACCCAGCAGACAGGAAGCCATTGGTAGAAGATAACAAATGCAAAGGCTTCCACTTGCTCCCCCAGGTCTGATGTTAAGATCAATCTTCAGATGATTTCCCACCACATCTTTGGTTACCAAGCTGTAAGTGTCTCTTCATTGTTGTGCAGGTCACAGACCTTCTGGTGTATATTCTACAGAGTGCTGGGTTGTGTGTGCCTAGGCATTCTATTTCACCTCTGTCCGCAGTTCCATGAGGGGATTCTACCCTTCCCACTGTCACCTAACTCCTTAAGTTCGGGGTGTTCATTTCTTTGTCCATCACTTTTGGATTTCTTTTGCTCTGTCAGCTCTTTACTGTAGTTCAATGCCTCACTGTACCCAGCTCTTCCTGGAGTCCAGCACTTCATGTTTTGTTTTAAACATTCAGAGAACCATTAAAGTGATGGTTACCTCTAATCCATCATCTCCAACAAAATCATAAGAAAGGCATCAATTGAATGGTTTGCATTCATTCAGCTATTAAAATAGAACAACAACAACAACCAAAGAGTAAGATACTTCCTTCTGGTTTTGCAAACTTCCTGAGCAGGTTGCCTGATCACATGGTGGCTTATCATTTATTCAATAATAGAACTTTTCTTTTACATTTATCTTTGTTTTCTGGACTGGGAAATAGGATTTGGGCACAATTCTCTTTCCTGAACATCCAATACAGAAGAGAAAATAAAGAAACCTCAGAGATGAAAGTGGAAGAAAAATGAGAGAACAATTATAAAATTAAAGAAACAATCAACTATACACGGTAGTGTATACCTGAAATCCTAACATTCAGGAGGCAGATATACAGGAGGATTGTCCCAAGTTCAAGACCCTCCTGATCTACACAGTGAGTTCCAGGTCAGCCAGGACCATATAACAAGACTGTTTCAATAATCCAAAAACAAAACAAAACAAAAAAAGCAATGTCTTCCATGTTCAAACACAAGCTCAGTTATCTGGGTCTTGGGGATGGAACTGATGTCCTTGGGCTTCCAAGGCAAGCAGTCTACTGACTGAACTATCCCTCAGGCCTCAGCTGCAGTCCCTAAGCAAACAATAGCAACTAGCAGACAGCATGCCACACTTGAAAAAAGAAAATGGAATAAAACGCAATGACTTCAGCAGTAAATTCAAAATAAATTTCTGTGAAATAATTTGCACATGATATTGTAATTGCAGAGGATGGTTTGGAGCTAAATAAATCACTAGGGATCATAAAATTCATTTAAAACATTAATGCCCATGCTAACCCTATATAATTTACACAAAAAGAGTAAATACTTAGCAAAAACACAAATACAAATAAATCCTTCAATTACCTTGCTTCAAGAACTGGCTGAATATCAGATGATAGCTGGGTTGTGTGACCGAATTCATCCTGTAACTCCAAAGGAATATTGAATGGAACTCCAACACGAAAAGGGGAATCCAGAAGACCAAATGAAAACTTCTCTGGCTTGCCCTCTTTACCAAAAACAAAAGGGGAAAGTATTGAGAAATTTTACTGGGACATCATAAACAGACTCAGACATTTACTGGAAATGACAACTCCAATGAAGATGGCGTTTAAATCTGTGCAGAACTGCGAAGACGGCTCAGCAGTTAAAACACCTGCGCTGCTCTTGCAGAAGACCTAAATCTGGTTCCCAGCACTACTGTCAAGTGACTCACAATGCCTGTAGCTGCAGCTCCAGGATATCTGATGCCTTCTTCTGGCCTCTGTGGGCACTTGTACACATACCCACACACTGATATAAAATTAAAAACAAAACTTAAAAAGTAATCTGTGTAGATTTAACTATTTCAACAACCAACACACGCAAATAAGTATAAAATTTTATCTCACAACATATGTAAACAAAAATTCAAGGGGTAGATATGAAAGTGTTTCTTTTATTTCCTTTTATTCTTATTACTATCATGGAAACAGTCTTACTATGTAGGCTGGGCACACCAGGCTGCCCGTAAACTTGTTGCGATCCTCCAATCTAACTGCCAAGGGATAGATTATAGGTGTGCACCATCATGCCAAACCTAAAATAGGTTTTAAGCTATCAAATTGTTAGAATGAAGAATGTTTATGCCCTTAATTTATTTTTATTTATTTATTTGGTTTATTGAACAGGGTTTCTCTGTAGTTTTGGAGCCTGTCCTGGAACTAGCTCTTGTAGACCAGTCTGGCCTCGACTCACAAAGATCTGGCTGCCTCTGCCTCCCAAGTGCTGGGATTAAAGGTGTGTGCCACCACTCCCCAGTTTTGCTTATGCCCTTAATTGAAAACTTCAAATTTCTCAAAATGGATTTGATGAGCTTACAACAAGGTACATACATGAAAATAATTATAACACAAGTAATAAGGAATTCAAAGGCAAGAAAAGAATTACCTATTCTCATAGTCTCATTTATTTACTGTGTATACATACAATTTCTTGTGTGCACATATTCACACAGTATTAGGAACCAATTCAGCCATATATGTGCTCTCTCTGAGCTTACAGTCTACCTAGCAGTGTGATCTCTAATCTACTAATCTTGACTATTCCTTGGAATTTATGGAAATGAAACGTAAGAGTCCACCCTTAAACACGCCAAATCAGAAACTCTGTGAACAGTCATGCCTACTGACAGAGATATTCAGGAAGGAAGTTGCCTGAGCTACAGAGTAAGCTCAAGGCTCGCCTAGGTGCCTTATTGAGATCCTGTCTAAAAATAAAAATGACTGGGGCTATCCCTCTGGCAAGGTCTTGTCTACCATACATGAGGCCCTAGGTCCAATCCCTAGTAAAAGTAAACATACACCAAGACATTTTTGGAGAGACATTCAGCAGGCTGTGCTTGAATAAGTCCTTTGAGGTAGTTCACTTACAAGCTCAAGTTGAGAAGCACAAATTCAAACTGATAAACACTGTAAATGAACAAGCTTTCAGATGACATACATGGATGAGAAGGAGCACACACCTTAACAGAGAAATTGCTTAACCACTAATTTTACTGTGTAAATGTTGAAGCTAAAAGGAATAAGCTCGTGGGAAATGAATCCTCAGTCTACTGCTGAGTGTTCTAGCCACAGTTTTTGAGAATTCTTGGTATCAAATGTACAGAAGAAACTAGCACATTTAAACAAACAAAAAAGCTTTTTTCAGTCAAAAATTGAAACAATATAAATGTTTCAACAGGAAACTAAAATATAATAAGTCTACACCATGAAGCAGATTTCTAGAACAAGAATTATTTTTTAAGAAATAAAACGTTGGGCCTGGAGAGATGGCTCAGTGGTTAAAAGCACTGGTGGAGGATCCAAATCCAATTCCAAGCAGTTCACAAACATATATAACTCCAGATCTAGGGATTCGGGTTTATTGTGGCCTCCATAGGCACGAGACACAAATACAGTGCACAGATACATGAATACATGAAACCTTCTAGTGGTCCTTCTGACTAAAAAAAACATGCAGCTCCAACTTCTCCAAAAACTACAACAACCACCACCACCACAACAACAAAAAAACAAAGAAAACAAACAGACAACAAGAGCAACAGTGAATAAATGGGACCTCCTGAAACCAAGAAGCTTCTGTAAAGCAAAGGACACTGTCATTAAGACAAAAAGGCATCCTACTGAATGGGAGATCTTCACCAACCCTGCATCAGACAAAGGTCTGATCTCCAAAATATATAAAGAACTCAAGAAACTGGACATGAAAATTCTAATTAACCCAATTAAAAAATGGGGTACTGAACTAAAAAGAGAATTCTCAGCAGACAAAGTTCAAATGGCCAAAAGACACTTAAGGTCATGTTCAACCTCCTTATCAATCAGGGAAATGCAAATCAAAACAACTTTGAGATACCATCTTACACCTGTCAGAATGGCTAAAATCAAAAACACCAATGGCAGCTTTTGCTGGAGAGGATGTGGAGTAAGAACACTCATCCATTGCTGGTGGGAATGCAAACTTGTGCAACCACTTTGGAAATCAGTGTGGCGGTTTCTCAGGAAATTGGGAATCAATCTACCTCAGGATCCAGCAATACCACTCTTGGGAATATACCCAAGAGATGCCCAATCATACTACAAAAGCATCTGTTCAACTATGTTCATAGCAGCATTATTTGTAATTGCCAGATCCTAGAAACAACCTAGATGCCCCTCAATGGAAGAATGGATAAAGAAAGTGTGAAATATATACACATTAGAGTACTACTCAGCGGTAAAAAATAATGACATTTTGAATTTTGCATGCAAATGGATGGAAATAGAAAACACTATCCTGAGTGAGATAACCCAGACCAAAAAGATGAATATGGTATGTACTCACTCATTAGTGGAATCTAGCCATAAACCATGGTCATTAAGCCTATAGTTCACAAGCTTAGAAAAGCCAAATAACAAGGTGAATCCAAAGAAAAACATATATAGATCCTCCTGGAAAATGGAAGGAAACAAGATTGCCAGGCAAAAGTTGGGAGCATGGGGGTGGGGATAGGGGGATGGGGGAAGGGGGGGAGGGAGAAAGGAAAGACTGGAGAGAGCTTGGGGGAATGGGAGGGTGGAGATGGAGGAAGGGCAGATATAGGAGCAGGGAAGAAGATATCTACATTAAGGGAGCCATTATAGGGTTAACAAGAGACTTGGCTGTTGAGGGAATCCCAGGTGTCCACGGGGATGTCCCCAGCTAGGTCCTTGGGCAGCAGAGCAGAGGGTGCCTGAACTGGCCTTGCCCCACTATCACACTGATGTTTATCTCGAATATCACCACAGAATCTTCATCTGGCTACGGATGGAGATAGAGACAGAGACCCTCATCAGAGCAACGGACTGAGCTCCCAAGGTCCAGTTGAAGAGGAGAAGGAAAGAGAAGATGAGCAAGGAAGTCTGGACCGTGAGGGGTTGGTCAATCCACTGAGACAGTGTGCCTGTTCTAATGGGAGCTCACCAAAGCCAGCTGGACTGGGACTGAATGAGCATGCGATCAAACCAAAATCTCTGAATGTGGCTGACAATAAGGGCTGACTGAGAAGCCATTGATAAAGGCACTGGGACTTGTTTCTACTGCCCATACTGGTTTTTTGGGACCCTAGTCTATTTGGATGCAAAGCTTCCTAGGCCTGGATGTAGGGGGGAGGACCTTGGACTTCCCACAGGGAAGGGTTCCCTGCCCTCTCTTAAGGAGGGAGGGGGAGGGAGGAGGATGAGTAGGGGAGCGGGAGGAGAATGGGAGGAGGGGAGGAAGTGTAAATTTTTGAAAGGGAAAAAAAAAACCCAAAGTAATGATGCTATAGATTTGTAGGAGACCTAAATCTACAAAACAACAAACAACACAATGGGAAGATCTGTTGAAACTGGCTTCAGTTCTCGGAATCACCATTCCTCCACACAGAGAGCCCCCAACACGAGACAGAGGCCTATTCTCCAGAGAACAAAAGAGGTAGGTCTAAGGAAGGAAGGAGAGACCCAGCACTAGGAAAGGATGCACAGTTCACTGAAAACTGCAAAACCAGCTGGAGAATGACGTACATAGCAGGGCAGCCCTTTCTCCTCTCAGTGGTCTTTGCAGCCTGACTTTCTTCCCACTGGGTGCCAGGCTATAACCTTCCCTAGCAGAAGACTGGAAGGTCCCACCCTGGAGAATCTCAACAGCCAAAACGCAAAAACCTAAAAACTCTCACAATGTAATTAAAATGTAATTAACATGTTTTATATATTTTATTTTGTAATTTGAGCAGTATGACATGGAAGATAAACACAGCAAATAAACAAGCACACAAAACAGCTGGTGTGAGACAGACTATGAACAAGGAAGCACACTATCAAGAAAAAAAAAAACAAAAACCCGGGAACAAGATACTCAGTCCATGAAGTGGGAATATAATGCTTTAAAAAGGGAATAACACAGAATGATACAGCAAGGTGGGAAAATTCAATATAAAGAAATGTTAAAGCAATCTCAAGTAAAATAAATAGAAATAAGGAATGTAAAGGAGAAAAAAATTAATTAGAATACCAGTCTGGAGATTGAGTATTTTCATATCAGATATTTAAAAAGCTAAAAAGTCAAGTATTTTAAGAAAAATGCCTAGAAAATAAAATTTGTTTCAAAACTAAAAAGGTTATGAGTACACAGCAGCTGATGAAAATGATTTTATAATCATGAAACTTGGAATTTTAGAAACTGAGGGGAAAAAATTCCCCAAACAGCTGAAATCATCCAAAGGGTTAAGAATCAGACTAGTTGTAAATGACATAAAGTAAAAAACTAACTAAAATTTTTAAATGACATCTTCAGAATTAAGAAAGAACATAAATGACTAGGTACTTTTATAGTCATTTAAAAACCAAGATGTTTACTCCATTATGTATCTTTTACTGAATTATACAAAGCCCTGCCCCCACCTTGATTTAAAAGGTACCACCAGGAGATGGAATTATACATATAGTAAATTATACATTCACTCACCTTTAATAGAAAATTTTATTGCTTTAGAAGGTAGCGATCTTCCTGCATAGGTATCTGCATTACTTTCATTCAATACCACTTGTAATTTCAATGTATAATTACCCAGTTTCTGGATATTTTCTAGATAAATTAAGAAGAGATTAAATATCATATCAACGTATACTGAATCATATATAACTTTCTTTCCCAAGGATATGCCTAGCCTGTTCTCAAATCAGTACACTCTAGCAGCTCTCCTGCTGAGCTCCTGGAGAAGTTCTACCAGAGGTGAAGTACCATGCATGGTGTGTACTGATTACAGAGGTGATGGGGATCAAACCCAGGACCTCAGCCATGATAGGCAGGCACCGGAGGGGCTGGAAAGATGCTCAGCAGTGAGCATCACTTGTTGCTCTAACAGAAGGACCGGGTTTGGTTCACTGTCATCCATAACTTCAGTTTCAGGCATCTGATGCTGCCTTCTGATCTCCACTAGCACGAGGCAAGCACACTGTGTACATATATATACATGCAGGCAAAACACTCATACACATAAAATAAAAATTTGAAAACAAAATAAGTAAAAAAAATAAAAATAATTGAAATTAAGAGTAACTCACCCATTTTTTTAAACCAATAAGGCCATTTTCCTCCATGCTGACTGATATGTGAAATGATTTCTTTGTTTCCACTTGAAGCTTGATAAAGGAAAATAGAAATACTGCCTTGAGAAACTGAGTATAAAATGAAAATATGTGTTGCAATAGATCACATGCAGTTCCTTTTTTTTTTTTTTTTTTTCCAAGACAGGATTTCTCTTGTAGCTTTGGAGCCTGTCCTGGAACTCACTCTGTACACCAGGCTGTCCTCAAACTCACAGAGATCTACCTGCCTCTGCCTCCTGAGTGCTGGGGTTAAAGGCGTGCACCCCCACTGCCGGCAAATGCAGTTATTTATATTTGCTATACACATCATAAAACTGTTCTGAAGCTTCAAACTATTCAATACTATGTATGCAAACGAGGAAAAACAATGAAAGTTTATTTAGCTCATTGCAATGCTTTCACTTGGAGGGTAAAGTGATGGACTAGAAGGCAGTACCCCAAAAGTAAGATATACAGTCCAGAAGTAGCGCAGGTAGATCATATGGCTTCTACTTTCAGCTTTTTAAAAAACTTCCATACTTACTTTCATAGTGTGTGTGCTAATTTATAATCCCAATAGTGACTAAGGGTTTCTTCTCCACATCCTCACCAGCATAAATGGTACAGGTTTTCTTTAATAGCCATTTTGCCATAATTTACATTTTGCTGGAAGCTAAGAGTGTTGAACACTTTAAAATAGTTACTGGCCAAAACTCCCTGTTGGCCTGCGAAGGCGCCTGAATGCCCAAAAATATATTCCCTTAGACACACAGTTACATAAGCAAAAGTGAAATAGTTAAAAAATAATATAATTTTGGTTATCAATATGCTGAAAATACCTTTTACTAGGTTGAGATATGTTCTTTCTATTTTGGGTTTCTTCAGGGCTTTTTTTTAAATCATAAAATGGTATTAGAGTCTGTCAATAGCCTTTTGTGCATCTTTTGAAATGATCGTCTAATTTCTACTTATATCGACTTATGTGATATATTAAATTAATATGTTGAACGATTTCATTACCACTGGATTAAAATCTACTTGATCACGATGGTCTTTTTATGTTTTCTTAAGCCTAGCCAACAAAAATTCTGCTGAGAATTTTTACATCTATGACCATTAGGGAGATAAGTCTATAATATTTTTCTGTTGGGTCTTTCCCCAGTTTTGGTATCAGGATAATATGGCTTCATAAAAACAATTTTGGAGTGTGCCTTTCTTTTGTGATACAGAGAGTAATTTGAGAAGCACTGATGTTACTACTTTTTTCAAAGTATGGCAAAATTCATCAGTGAATCCATCTGAGTCTGGAATTACCAATCTGAAATCATTTCTACGCTTTATTTTACCTTTTTTTTATGGCTTTTTGATCCCACCAAATAACTTTATTCACACAAACGTCCCTTAATTTACAAAGCTTCAGTCATTCATACGCATTAGGGGGTTCCATAGTGTTAAAGGAACTTAACTATAGTGTATTATACCAACCAAAGTAAGCCAAGTACAAAAAATGTTCCTGTAAAGTTGTTCACACATGGGTTCTTTATTACCAGCTTGGACTCTACCCTTTAAGTCAAGATTCAAGTTACAAGGTCAGGATGGTAGCACATCCCTTTAAATCCCGCACTTAAAAGGGAGAGAAGCAGATGAACTTCTGTGAGGTAGCAAAACCTGGCCAGATACGGCTACACAGTTAAGACTCTGACTCAAACAACAACAAAAAAGATCCAAGCTATACCTGAGTCTCTGAACCACCCAACCCACTACAGCAAGTTATATATCTCACTGCCAATGAGAAAAGTAACTAGAGGGACTGAATCAGGTCAAGGATGAAGAACATGTGAAATTCTAGGGTATCCCATATTTGAAAACTTGTATCTAATACTAAAAGACACCTAGAGACATGGGATAAAACAAGAAGGGACTTGCCAAAGGAAAACAAGAACAAGAAACCAACTGTGTTAAACAGATCAAATTCCATACATTAAAACTCCGCCCCTCCCCTTCACTGAGCATCATTACAGAGCACTAATCGATATAGCTTGAAATTTTAAAAAATAAAAAAAAGTAACAAAAAAAACTGAATGAGGTAACCCAGATCGAGAAAGAGAAATATAATATGTACTCACTCATAAAGCCAAGAATAACAAGCCTACAGTCCACAACCCTAGAGAACCTAGATAACAAAGAGGACCCTAACATACATGGATCTACGCATGAAGGATAAAAAGACAAGATGTCCTGAGTAAATTGGGAAGATGGGGGGCAGAGGGGAGGGTGGAAGGAGAGTGGGCAAAAAATGTATAGCTAAATAAAAATAATAGAACAAAACAAACAAACAAACAAACAAAAACCCCTCCTTTTCCCCCAAGTTTTGGGCACTCACTTGAGATGCCCAACCTGACTTTTTGGAAGAGTGCACCTTAATTTCTACTTCGTAACTTTAACCAAGTCTGCTATATTAACCAGATTAAAGTCATCAAAAATTAAGATATTCAATTCTTCTTATCTATTCACTAAAGGTCCACACTCATATATATTCTTACTGTGTAATATGACTTTAAGTTCCACCAGCAGCTTCTTTGATCCTCCGTGACTCCCTGGGAGCTTCTGCATTGCTTCCCCCTTCTTGTTTAGTATTTCAATTCTTAGTGCACCTGTGAGAATGCCCAATGTGAAAAGAAAGACAGTCACAACCACCCACCAACAGTCTGGAAGGTCTTCTTGTTATATTTCAATAGTCTATAGTTTTTATACATTAGAAGTAGACAAATTTTTTAAAAGAAAGACAAAACCAACAGAGGAGATATTAGAAAACATACCAATTGGGGTTCCGGCAGGCCTAATTTCATTTGGCAATAATTCATCTCCTTCAGGCCAAGTTATAGACAGCCTATCAGGGAGCCTGTTACAAAAACAGCACATTAATGTTTTGTGAATCTAGTTACTTACAGCATTAATTTGAAAAATGCAAATTACCAGATTAGGTACTACTGCTACATTCTGAGAAGTTAAACCTAATCTTGTTATGCCTAATAAAAAGCCAAGATAAAAATCCACCTTGATAGTAACACTTAGATGTAATTTTTCTTTATTTACAGTACAAATGTCCCTTTAAAGACAAAATAAAATAAGCATCACTAGCTTGATCCAGAAATAGAAACATCATCCACTTCATTTTCTTTCCTTTTCCTGTTCAATTTTAAGGTGACAGCGATAGGGTCCTCTACATCAATACGTGCTGTCCTGGAACATATGGCATAGCTCAGGCTGGTCATCAATGTCCCTCACCTCAGTGTCCTGGGGCAGGGGGACAGCTGCCTCTACCTTACTGGCTTCTTCCTTTTAGTGTTCTTCATTTCTTACAAAGTGCTGGTTTCCTCCAGCTTTCAGTCCCCCCACCCCAATGTCTGTGTTAAGGTATAAATAAATGTGACACTTTAGACAAGTTTTCTCTTTTTCTAAAAATCTAGGTTCCTGTCTAACTACAACTCTCAATATTTAATGTCAAAGAGTTCACTTCAGAGCACATAACATGTATGAGAATACTAAATAGTACTTCCAAGTATATATTTAGATCCAAGAATTTAAATAAATATATTCAAAAATTATACTATATATATTGCATTATATATTATATATTGTACTAATATTAAAAAACTATAATATATATTTCTCTTCTTTTTGAGACAGGCTATCATTACAGAGGCCTGGCTGGCTGGCCATGTTGACTAGGTTAGCTTTTAATCTCAACAGAGATTCACCTGACTCTGCATCCCACATGTACCACTGTGCCCAACCCAAATTATTATTTTGTTTAGGCTTGATTTTTGAAACTTGACTTACCTTGCCATTTCATCTTCTACATATTTTTTTATTGTTTTCTCAGCAACAGTCCTGTCCAGCTTTGCAATAGGCACAGTTCTTATTTCATCGTACAGCGCCTGGGGTTCCTGAATAAGAATTTACACCAACATTGCAAAGGTAACAACTTAAAGTAACCTGTTAGTTACTAAACAAACCAACCCATTTATTTCTCTCAAAGACATCAATTTTATCCTAATTAAGTACACAAATGAGGGTAACTATTCTTACACTTGACTATTTTCACTTTTAAAAAAATCTATCTTTAAAAATTATTATTACTGGGCTTTAGAGATGGCTCAGAGTTTAAGAACACTAGCTGCTCTTTCAGAAGTCCTGAGTTCAAGTTTCCAGAAACCACATGGTGGCTCACAGCCATCTATGAGATCTGGTGCTCCATGTCTGGCATGTAGACATACAGGCTGGCAGAGCACACTGTATATAGTAAGTAGATATTTATTATGGCGCATTTGCATAGAGTACGTGCGTGGGCGCATGTGTGGAGTCAATCCTCCCCTTCCACTTCTAGCACCTGTTTTCATGTTTCTATTTAACCTGCACAATCCTATAAAATCCAAATTACAAGAAACAAGTGTAAGGGGAAAACTTTTATCCTGGAGTTACATTTTTGTTTTGTTTTGTTTTTCGAGACAGGATCTCACTGTTTAGCTCTGGTTGTCCTGGAACTCGCTCTGTAGGCCAGGCTGGCCTTGAACTCACAGAGATCCACCTGCCTCTGACTCCCAAGTGGTGTGATTAAAGACATGCACCATAACTGCCCAGTGGAGTTACATATTCTTAAAAAATAAAATTCTGTCTAGTGATTACTCGTCTCTGAACCTGGTGGAAATTTGCCTTTTGTACAAGTACTTTATACTTATATGCATATATATAAGACATGCAAATTTATGGAACAGAAAGAAAACTATGCTGACAGCAATCACTTCATTAAACAGGGAAAAACGCAAGCCAATTTTAAAATATCATTCCCTTTATTAAAATATTTACATAAAAGTGGTGCCACGAGACTTTCAATACTCATCGGTCACTTGCTTTCTTACCATTGCGATCTGAACTTCACCTCCTGTAGCGTACACTTCTCCATCATGATCACCATAAAGGAAGAACCTTACTATGCTTCCATAAAAGAGAGGCAGTGTCTTGATTGTCTTGACCTTATATTTAACATAAATTCTCAGATTAATATTTTCTAAGAGAAAACAGGTTTAATAATGTAACTGCTATACATTTGAAAACCACTCTTGTTCACAATGACTTCATACCAATGAAGCAAGAAAATTAGATGTGAGATTTAGCACTTGCTGGTGGCAAATCTGTGTTAAGACAGGAGCTTCTTCATGCAGATATGTCAATCTAAGCATGTATTCATAGACTTTGACAAGTTAACATTTCCATCAAATACATTAGCTCAAAACCTGTGTGTGTGTGTGTGTGTGTGTGTGTGTGTGTGTGTGTACTTTGAGATAGAAGAAATGGGAAGGGAAGAGAGAACAGGAGAGGGGGAGAGGGAGAGAGAAAACTGATCTGCAGAGAGAATGGCAGAAAAAAAGGCTTGGAACTTTTTGCGTCAGGTCTGATGGGTCTATTTATAATCACTGCACTTGGAGCTGGGCAGTAGATCACTCAGTCACAGGTCAGCCTAAGTCACATCGTGACATTGTCTCTCAAAACTCAAAATCTCTATGTCTTCCCTAGAATCAATAGCTTCAGAAATTTAAAATAAATCAAAACCACTATAAGCTATCCTGATTCATATGTACATTAGTTAGCAGGAAAAAAACAACCAACTTAATGCTTTTTATTTTTCAGAAAAGATTGTGTGTGTCCATGCTGAAATATCTAAAAAGCATTTGCTCAAGTCCATGAAGCAGCTGATAAGCTGATTACTCTATCACAGCCCTGCAACACCTGACCTGGCTTCAGGGGTACTCTAAGTTCTCCTAGTTCCCTCTCAGCCCACCAGTTCCCTTTCCATCTGACACCAGCTCCCTCTGTCCTCATCTAAATGTCATAAAAACCCCAGTCCTCGGCTTCTTTAGCCACCCTCACTACTTCTAGGACTTTAACTGTATGATGGCATCCCTCACAGTCAGAGGGAAGTCATGTCTTCCTAATTGACAACTGTTGAGTATTTCCAAGCTTCTTCCACTTGAGGTTACTGCAAATGCTACGTTTGACCCAAAGCATGTTATAGATCTGCTCTTCTAAGTCCTGGCCTCATCCAATGGCAGAAAATTCTCTCCTCTCCTAATCATTCTCTTCATTCAAATCACCTTTATTTTACCTAGGTCTTTACTGTTCCCAATTTTAGGTTAGAATATTCTAAGAACAAAGCACATTTCAATCTCTGTATGTTCACAATGCATTTAAAATCAGAAAATACTTTTCAGCAGCAAAATACAACTAAAAAACTAAAACTACTCTTTTCAGTCTCCCTCTCAAAGAGGCAGCTTCTGTCTCTCCCTTCTCCCCTTCCCCCTCTGTCTCTCTCTTTCTCCTCTTCTCCCCTTTCCCCTCCATAACCCACTAAATAAATATCCAACCTCACAAAAAAAAAAAAACAAACTAAAACTAAAAATTACTTTACCACATATTAAGCCAACACTGCCACTCCAAGTGAATAAAGACAACATAAGAATACTTTGTTAATGCAGCTTTGGCAATAAACACAATTTTTAAGGCACAATAAATTGTATATTGAAATTGATTTCTTTTTCACTCTTTACAGGCTTCAAAGAAACATAAGCATTGTTGTAGTTGATAGACTCTGGTGCACCTAACATAGTTGGCAATTCTACTAAGAACTTAATTTGAACGTAGGCTGCACCTACCAGTTGTCCCGCTTTGTATATTTTTCCGTCCCACTCTATTGCTGAGTATGTTGCCCAGGGGCCTTGCCTTTTGGAGGGAAGATCAGTACGTGTAATCACTCCTTTAAAAAGTGTAAATTTTATTTGTTTGTCATACTTTTCATGACAGTCCTTCAGCCATAAAGCAAATTCTCTGTCAATTTTCATTCTCTGCTCCTGTAAAGATTTAAAATGTTCTATGAAATATTGATAAACAGATACAGCTTTAGAAACCAGTCACTCATTTCATTTTCCTTTCACATATCACATGTCATAAAACCTAGGTAAAAATTAAAATATCTTGCCAGATCTTTTCAACAATTTATGAAATTTCATAAAATAAGGTTTTCCTTGTGACATTCTTTATGCCATATTTATACAGAAAAATGGAGCAAAATTTAAAATGACTTAACTTACAAGAATGAACACCTACAGAAACTGTTATGTGATATACTTTGGCAGCTAAGTATTACATTGATGTAGGAGGGTCATCTGTCTATGTGTTATTTTCATTGGTTAATAAAGAAACTGCCTGGGCTTTTTGATAAGGCAGAATTTAGATAGGTGGAGTAGACCAAACAGAATGCTGAGAGAAAGAAAGCAGAGTCAGGCAGACACCATTAAACTCTGGCCCAAGATGGACGCAGGTTAGAATCTTCCCGGTAAATCACCACCTTGTGGTGCTACACAGATTATTAGAAATGGGTTAATCAAGATGTGAGAGTTAGCCAGTAAGAGGCTAGAGCTAATGGGCCAGGCAGTGTTTAAATGAATACAATTTGTGTGTTGTTATTTTGGGTGTAAAGCTAGCCGTGCAGGACCTGTGCGGGATGAAAAGCAGGCCTGCTTGCCTCATCACTACATTACATTACTGAAAGAGTAGCACACAGTAAATGACTCTGGGGTATGTAGGTATAAAAGAGCACAACTGTCTTATTAAACTTTTAAAAATTTATACACAATGGGATCACTTTGTTTCATTACCAGTGTATGCATTTTAAATCTGATCAATCTCAAATCACATTTCATCCAAAAGTATTTCATAAGCATATGCACCCTTTGGTAACTCGCAAAACAAGACCAAATTTGAACAGTTAAGGGGTAGTGAAGTAGCTCAGCCAGTAAAGACACTTATCATCAAGCACAGAAACTCAAATTCCATCTTTAGAACTCACATAGTGGAAAGAGAAAATTGACTTTAGCAAGTTGTCCTCTCATCTCTACATGCATGCCCTGGAACATGCACATGAACCCGTGTAAAAACAAAAAAATTATTAAAGCCTTATAGAGTAGTTAATGTTCAGTTCCCATGCAACACAATTACAGGTAGCTGTTATTAAGTGGAGATGCTTGATGATTACAAAGTCTCAATATTAAGATCTACTAAAGCTGCGTATGGTGGTATATGCATATAATTCCAACTCTTGGGAGACAGAGACAGGAAGACCAGGAGTTCAAGGCCAGGTTAGGCAATAAAAGGTTTGAAGCAAGCCTGCCATAATGAGACTTTTCTCAAATGTGTGTGTGTGTGTTTGTGTGTGCGCATGCACCCATGTGCGTATATGTAGAGGGTGTCTAATAAAGGCAGGTAAATTTTATCCACAGTTTAATCAACTTGAAAATTTTAGTGTAATGACCAGTTAAAAGCTCAAGAAAAAAAATCACCAAAGCCTTAAAAAAAAACCTTAACTGATACAGCAAAGCAAAAAGGTTCTACACATTGATGGGGTACTATGTAATATTGAACACACACATATATATGTATGTAGATAGAGACAGAGAGATTATGTAATATTCAAGTCTGATTAAACTGGCTGAGGAAATGACTTAGCTGTTAAGCGCACTTGCTGCTCTTTGGGTGAGTCACCGCTTGTAAGTCTAGTTGTATGAGAACTGATTGATGCCCTCCTTTGGCCTTCATGGATATGTGTACTTGAATATGCACACGCACACACATACAGAGTTTAATGCTTATTTCAACAAACTCAATTATTGAAACACAGTAGTCTTTTGAGAAAATGAATCTAAATATACAAAATATTAGTAAAAAGCTGCTTAATATACAGGTCTGCATTTATTTAAGAAGAGATCATTGGCAAATATTCAAAGCTTGACATTTAAAAGGCATACCTGTCCATTTAAGATTCTTGTAAAAAGGGTGTTCTTATCTTTCAATTTCAGCTCAAGATCCATAAATGTCAGTTTATTTGTGCTGACCTGAAATTTGTCATTAGTGAACAATGCACCAGATATTCTATTAAAGCACTCAATTGGGGCAAGCCCTCTCTTCTTAGGAGGAGCACACCAGTCAAAACTGCAACAGAACAAAATTATTGGTCAGTAAAAAGATTAGGTTAACAAATGCCAGCCCAGACTACTATACCCAGCAAAACGTTCAATTACAACATATGGAGAAAGAAAAAAAAACATTGTACTATAAAAACAAATTTAATTGTATTTACAAATACAGCTCTAGCGGGCGGTGGTGGCGCACGCCTTTAATCCCAGCAGAGGCAGGTGGATCTCTGTGAGTTCAAGGCCAGCCTGGTCTACAAGAGCTAGTTCCAGGACAGGCTCCAAAACCACAGAGAAACCCTGTCTCGAAAAAAAAAAAACAAATACAGCTCTACAGAAAGCACTAGAAGGAAAACTTCAACCTGAAGTGCTGTGGGAACTCCTTCAGCCAACAGCTTTTAAGATTCTGGCTCACTTTGGGCATGGTCGTCTTATGTACTAAAAATGCAAACAGAAAGCATGGGGTGGGGAGGGGGGGGCGCTTCACTGCTGGATTCAGGTCCAGTTCCCAGCGCACACAGAAGACTGCGGATCACTAGTCTGTCAGTTTACCCTTAATAAGTAAACCTTTGTTATATTCTATCCAGGCTAGTGTGGAACTCTTTTGTACAGCAACACTGAAGATGTTAATTACACCCAAGGAACTCAAGGAATAAATAATCCCAGACAAAAATATCAAAGGGGGGGTAACCCACACCATAATAACATAACAGGAATCAATAAACACTGATCACTGATTTCTCTCTTAACATCAATGTCACAATTTCCCAATAAAAAGACATAAACTTAAAGAATGGAAAGAGGATCAATCTTTCTGCTGCGTCAAAGAAACACACCTTAACCTCAAGGATAGATATTACCTCAGGGCAAAAATTTGGGCAAAAATATTCAAGTAAATGGACCTAAGAAACAAGTTTAGCCAAATTAATATCTGACAAAAATAGACTTCAAACCAAAATTAATTAGAAGAGAGAGGGAAGGGCACTATGCACTCAGAGAAAAATTCACCAATACGACATTTCAGTTCTTAACAGCTGTGCACCAAACATGAAGGCACCCAAGTTCATAAAAGAAACAGTACCACAGTTAATCCAGAGTCTGACCTCACACACGGATAGTGAGAGACTTCACTCTTACCAAGTCAGGTTATCCAGAAAAAAAAAAACTAAACGGGAGAAATGCTGGAGCAAACTGAAATCATAAACCAAGTGGACCTAACTGATATTTACAAACCATCTCACCCAAACCAAAAAAGTATACCTTCTTCTCTGCACCTCATGGAACTCTCTCCAAAACTAACGACATACTTGAAAACAAAAAATCTCAAAAGCTACAAGAAATCAGACAACCAGGCATCCTATAAGATCACCATAGACTAAGGCTGGCTATCAACAATAGAAACAACACACAATTTACAAACTCCTGGAAACTGAACAACTCAAAATTGAAAAAAAAAATGTGTCAAGAAAGAAAATTCACAAGACAGGAAATTCACAGAATTATAAAGGCATATTTAAAAATCTGTACTCCATCAAACTGGAAAATCTAAAAAATTAAAAGAAACACATAATTTTCTCAATAGGTACTACTTACCAAAGTTAAATGAAGATCAGGTAAATAATTTAAATAGACCTATATAACCCCTAGTGAAACAGAAGCAGTAATTAAAAGTCCCCCCCTCCGTCAAAAAAAAAAAAAAAGTCCAGGGACAGACAGTTTTAGCAAAGAATTCTATCAGATTTTCAAAGAGTCAATACCAATACTCCTAAAGTATTCTACAAAATAGAAACAGAAGGAACGATGACCAATTCACTTTATGAGGCCATAGTTACCCAAGATACGCAAACAACATAATTAACAATGAAAGAGAATTATAGACCAATTTTCCTTATGAATATAGATGCAAAATTACTCAAAAAAAAAAAAACACTTGCTAACCAAATCCAAGAACACATCAAAGCGATCAACCACCATGATCAAGTAGGCTTCATCCTAGAGATGCAGGGATGGTTCAATATATGAAAACTAGTAAATGTAACCTATCTTATAAATAAATTGAAAGAAAACAATAACAACACAATAATCTCAATGTATGCCAAAAAAGTCTTTGACAAAAATCTGTCACCCATCATGATAAAATTCCTGGAGAGAGATACAAGGGACATGACCGAACATAATAAAAGCAATTTACTGCAACTCCTAGCCAACATCAACTTAAATGGACAGAAAATCAAAATTCTACTAAAATCAGGAACAAGACAAAAAGCCCACTCTCTCCAATATCTCTTCAATATAGCTCTTGAAATCCTAGCTAGAACAATTAAGACACTTAAGGAAATCAAGGAAGAAGCCAAAGCATCTTCATTTGCAGAAGATATAATAGTACACATAAATGACTTGAAATATTTCACTGGGGCTGGGGGTTGAGGAGATGGCTCAGCAATTAAGAGCACTGGTTGCTCTTCCAGAGAACCTGGGTTCAATTCCTAACACCCACATGGTGGCTCATAACTGTCTGTAGCTCCAGGTGCAGGGGATCTGACACCCACGGACAGACATACATGTAAGCAAAACACCAATGCACACAAAATAAAAGTAGGTACTATTTAAAATTCCACTAGGGAACTCCTACAGCTGATAAACACTTCCAGCAAAGTAGCTGTATATAAAATTTACTTTCAAAAATGAGCAGACATCCTACATACAAATCACAAATGTACTAAGAAAGCAATCACGGAAACATCACCTTTTAGAATAGCTTCAAATAATATTAAATATTTTGAGGTATCTCTAACCAAGCAAGTGAAAGACTTGTATGTTAAAAACTTTAATGCACTGAAGAAAGAAATCGACAAAGATATTAGAAGACTGGAAAGATGGCCCATCCACATGGATTAATACAGCTATCCTACCAAGAACAATCTACAAATTCAATGAACTCCCTATCAAAATTCCAATGCAATTCTTCATGGATTTGAAAGGGCAATTTTCGGCATCATGTGGAAACTCAAAAAACCCAGGATATCTAAACAATCCTGGATGATGAATAACTGCTGGAGAGATCACCATCCCTTCTTCAAAACTGCACTACAGTAATAAAAATAGCATGGCATTGGCATAAACACAGACATACTGATAAATAGAATTAGATTGAAGATCCAGACATAAATCCACACACCTAGGGACACCTGATTTTTTTGACAAAGAAACCAGAAATAACATACTGGAAAAAGGACAGCATCTAAAACAAATGGTTAAACTGTATGGTTGTGAAGAATCCATATAGAAACATATTTATCATCCTGCATAAAACTCAACTCCAAATAGATCAAAGAGCTCAACTTAAAAACAGATACCTTGAACCTGGCAGAAAAGAAAGTGGAGGATAGCCTTAAACTCACTGGCACAGAAAAAGACTTTCTGAACAGAATATAGTTAACACAGGCACTAATATCCACAATTAATAAATGGGACTTCATGAAACGCAAAACCATCTATATGGCAAAGGACACCATAATTTGGACACAGAAGGAACCTACAGAATGAAAAAATATCTTTACAAATCATGCATCAAATAGAGGGATGATATCTAAAATATGTAAAGAAAACAACTCATTTTTTAAAATGAGGTACAAAGCTAAGCAGAGAATTCTCAAAAGAGGAAGCTTAAATGGCTGAGGAACACTTAAAAAATGTTCAACATCCTTAGTCATCAAGGTAAGGCAAATCAAAACTACTTTGAGATTTCACCTTACACCAGCCTGAAGAGCCAAGATCAATAAAATGAGTAACAGCTAATGTTGGCAAGAGTGTAGGGCAAGGGGAACTCATCCATTGCCGGTAGGAGTGCAAATTTATAAAGCCACGATGGAGATTAGTATGGCAAGTCCTCAGGAAGCTGGGAACCAGTGTACCCCAATGTCCAGCTATAACACTCGTGAGCACATACACTAAGAGTTCAGCATCCTACTACAGAGATGTTTGCTCAACCATGATTTTTATTCATAATACCCAGAAATTGGAAACAGCCTAAATGTCCTCAACAGATAAACAGATGAAAAAAAAATGTGGTACATTTACACAATGGGATATTATTCAGCTGTCGGAAAGAACGAGGGAGGGAAGGAGAAGGGAGGGAGGGAAGGAGAAGGGAGGGAGGGAGGGAGGGAGGGAGGGAGGGAGGGAGGAGAGAGGGAAGGAGGAGGGAGGGAGGGAGGGAGGGGGGAGGGAGGGAGGGAGGGAGGGAGGGAGGGAGAAGGGAGGGAGGGAGGGGGGAGGGAACGAAACAAACTTGCAGGTAAATAGATTTAGAAAAAATTCATCCCAAGTTAACAAACCCAGACCCCCAAAAGAAAATGGTATGTATTTTTTCTTATATGTGGATATTAGCTGCTAAGTCTTCACTAACCAGGCTCTAATCTGGTAACACAGAGGTTAGTTAAGTGACTAGAGGCAGGGAATGCAGTCTTCCTAGGAAGAGGAAATAGAATAGACAGTTATGGGTGGATGGGGGCAGTGAGACCAAGAACGGAAGGATTAAATGGAGAGGGGGAAGAAAGGGTAGGGTAAGGGAGGAAGACAGGGAGAGACAGTTAAAACTAAGAGCCATTAAAATGGTCATTTTATGGTAAAAGCATCTTAAAATATACACATATACAAAAGAACTCTAAAAGGAATCACCAAATAGGGAGACAAAGCCCCAACCAGACATTTCTAGCTATGAGATGAACCTCCAGTGTCAGAATAGGTTACAAGTAATCGAGCTGTTTGCTAAAGGGGCCCAACGGAAACCCCCAAGCTTCCTAGGTTATTGGTTGCTTTCCAGAAGCATGTATAGAACTCACAGAACACAGAGAAGTCAAGCTGGTGCCTTCACCGCTACTGACTAGTGTTCATGGCACTGAAAGGTACTCTCTGCACACTACCAGAGGAGAAAGAGAAACACCAGCCTGCTTGCTACAAACCCTTGCATCTACAATGGTGACTTGTCTGCAAAATATGCCAGCGAAACAGTAGCACAAGGGATGTAGGAGCAACCAACCACTGTCTGACTGGCTTGAAGGCCCACTCCATGAGATGGAACCCATGCTTCATGCAGCTCAGCTGGCCTAGAACCTGCGACTAGACAGGTCATGGATTTGAGCGAAACCAAATACTACTGTTCTGCTAGAAGAACACAGTAACACAACTACTCCTAATTACCTTCTGCAATACTCAAATCTCAACCATCAGAGACGCTTTCCTCCTGCAGGAGATGGGAACAAATACCAAGATCCACAACTGCAGAGTGTGTGGAGAGGGAAGGGCCTTGGGCCACTCAGTCCTAAAAGAAATGTCTCTATCAAATCCCTTCCCTCAAGGTCAGGGAAGGATCCATAAGAGGAGGTAGAAGGAGTGTAAGAGTCAGAGGGAAGGGAGGACATGCCTCTAAACACAAATGAACTCAGAGACTGTCATGGCATGTATGAAAGCTAGATGGCTTCCAAGGATGAGAGGGAAGAGGACACAAGCCCCCATTCCTAACCCAGAATTGGCAATCTTCCAATGAATAACCATTTATAAATGGAAAATTAGTTTTCTCCAACAGAGTATCACTGGGTCTACAGAACACACTAAAGACTAGGCCCAAGTCAAGCAGCAGATGGCTAACACAAAATAAACTCAATGGTATTTTCAGAGTTTAGAGGGTTTTTGTTTTTGTTTTGTCTCATTATGCTTTGTGTGGGCATTAAAAAATTTTTTTTGACCTTACAGGCCTTTTGCATATATATTATGGTTTCTGGTTTTGTGTTTTTATGTGATTCTTCTGTGTGTGAATATGTGTGTCTCTGTGGCTATGTGTGCTTCTTCTGCCTTTTCTTTGATTACCTCTTTTTCTACTCATTTTGTTTTGTCCTATTCAGATTTGTTTGTTTGTTTGTTTGTTTTTTGGTTTTTCGAGACAGGGTTTCTCTGTGGCTTTGGAGCCTGTCCTGGAACTAGCTCTGTAGACCAGGCTGGTCTCGAACTCACAGAGATCCACCTGCCTCTGCCTCCCGAGTGCTGGGATTAAAGGCATGCGCCACCATCGCCCGGCCAGATTTGTTTGTTATTATTTTACCTTACTTTATTATTTTTCTTCTTTTTTTTTTTTTTAGATGCCTGTTTTCTAATGAGAGTAAGAAAGGATATAGACTCAGGTGGGTGGGAGGATCTGGGAGAAATTGGGGAAAGGATTAACTGCAATGAGAATATAATGTATAAAAATCTATTTTTAATTAAAAACAGATTAGGCTAAAAAATGTATTCCACAACAATGAAAACTCACTCTTCAACTGATGTATATGGTATTAACCGTCCATTCCAAAAGCACTCAAAAATAGGTCTTTTCCCTCTTGCTGCTTTCTCAAGTATTAAGCAATCATCATCATCTTCTTCATCTCTTAATTCTGCAGTAAAAGGGTAAGTGAGACAACATTTTCATGTCTATAAAGCAGGAACAACTTTTGCTACATTAACATCAATTTCTGTAAGGGCATATCAAACCTGCTTCAGATAAATACCACATATGGAAAATTTGTAGTTAAAAAAGACAGATTTCTAAGAGTTCACAACTAATATAAACAATTGCATAAACACTATCTAATATCAAGTAGGAATGCCACACCAGTTGACAAGACTGTGACAGGGTTTCTCTGTGGCTGTCCTGGAAGTAGCTCTTGTAGGCAAGGCTGACCTCCAACTCACAGAGATCCACCTGCCTCTGCCTCCCAAGTGCTGGGCTGCACCACCACCACCCGGCAAGACCGTGGTCTTTAAAACTGTTTCCTTCTTTCTTTTCTTTCCTTTATTGTTTGTTTTTGTTGGTTCAGACAGGGCTTCTCTGTCTGTCCTGAAATTCACTATGAACTCAGAAAGTAAAAGTTTCTGAAAGGTAAGAGCTTTTTTTCCAACCTGGAATTTATATACACAAAAAGTAAATATTTGTATAAATGTATGAAACTGTGAAATAAATAAAGAAAAGCAGGTATATAAGTTAAACAATGATAGCCCATAAAATCATTTTTAAAACAAAAACAAAAGACTATCAGGAATTATAAAAATTATAAACACTATAGTATGTAAGGAAAAACTGTTAGAACTTTTAACTAGTTTTACTAGACCACTAGAAATCACTAAAAGAATACCCTCATAAATCACAACATTCTATTTTCAGGTAACAGATCAGATTGACATACTTGATGGGAAGCATGGATCATCAGGATAAGTTTCTCTATCATATAAGAAGGGATGGTACCGGATAACCCCTTCCACCATACCATCTCCTTCAACATGAGCCTTGAACTCAAAACTATCAGATGCTGTGTTTATATACAATGTCTGCATGTCATCGTTTATTTCCCTTAGGTTGACAATCTTAGGTGTCTTTCCTTTTTCAAATAAAGAAATCTAAAATAAAAATAAATAAAAATAATTAAATTCTATGGTAACAATACTTCCTCAGCCAAGCTCCAACAACAAAATAGGCAAGACTACCTTCACTTGTAAAGTTAACAAAATATACATATTTGTGCATGAGTCAATACTCAGTAAGGACTATACAATTATAAAACAGAAAGGAGTAAATCAGAACTGAAAAACAGGTAGGTCATAAGCACATTTTATCAAAGATTTATTTATTATATGTACAGTGTTCTGCCTGGATGTATGCCTACAGACCAGAAGAGGGCACCAGATCTCATTACAGATGGCTGTGAGTCACCACGTGCTTGCTGGGAATTGAACTCAGAACTTTTGGAAGAACAGGCAATGTTCTTAACCACTGGGCCAGGTCTCCAGCTCGGCATATTATATTTTAGCCTTCTTGTCAGAGGTAAGAAGTGGAACATTTTACATGAGAGTCTTCCCAATATATGGACAAGCAAACGCAGAGTCCAGTACTAAAATGTTCTATGTACCACAAGACTTTCATGAACAAATAAGATGTCATAAGCAGACGTTATCTCTCTCTCCTTGCTTTCAAAAGCATTATGCTCAACAACAATTTTATCTCTATAGAAGAGTGAATAAAAGGGAAACCAAGAGCTGTATCCAAGGCTTAAAAAAAAAAAAAATCTAAGAACTATTTCTCCAGGGTGGAGGTCAGAGATGGCTCAGCAGTTAAGAGCGCTCTTTCAGAGGTCCTGAGTTCAATTCCCAGAAACCACAGAGAGGTTCATAGCCATCTGTCATGAGATCTGGTGCCCTCTTCTGGCGTATAGGCATACATGGAGGCAGACTGTTGTATACATAATAAATAAAGAAATCTTAAATAAATAGACCATCTCCTCATTAGGTATTCAAATAACCAAAGAAATTTGATTTAAAAAACAAAACCAAAAAAAAGAAAAAAGAGCATATTAGTCTAAGTACTGACTAACTTTATATTCAGTATAATTTGGGATGATAATCTATAATATCCTAAGGTGGACTTTTGTCTTACTTCAATATCAAGATTGTTGAAAGGTCCAACTTCTTTAGCAGTACTTATTTCATTCCCTTTTGGTCCATGAATATAGTAATGATAAATATGCCTAAAATAAAGAAAAACATACTTAATTAGCAGAACACCATGGTTCACATCTTCCACCAAAAAAAAAAATGTATTTCCACAATTTAATACATTTACTAGTCAAGCACTTCATCACTGGAGATGAAGCACTAGGGTCTCACGTGGGGGCCGCCTACCATGTAACTACATTATCTAGACATGTACTCCCAGCATCTTTTAAGAATAACATCCAAAGGTAAAATAACCTCTGAAATCTGTTTATAAATTCAGACACAGAGTTTATCTAGGGTCACAGAACTAGGATAAACTCAGCTTTAGTTAATTCAGTCTTTATCCTATAAATTTTAACAAAAGAAGGTAAGCGTCCCAAATTCTGCCTGTTAAGGTTGTTCTAGAAAGTTCTCAAAGACCTGGGAGTACTTTGTTAACAATCCTCAGAGTAGGGGGTTACTCTATAATTTGTGTGGTTTCTCAACCTTGGCATTAAAATTATACCAACATTTTAAAAAGTTAATATTTCAACAAAATTCCATTTAAAAGATCACCAGAAATCTTTGCTGTCTTATTTTTAAAATAAAGGTTAAACAAAGTGTATTTTATTTAAGACATTAAAATGTTTCTCTAATTATTCCTTAAGTAGAAATTTACATACTTCCTTCTCATAAATTAAAAATTAGGTTTGCCAGGCATGGTAGTACACACTTGTAATCCCAGGACTCAAAGGCAGAGCTAAGAAGAGGTCACAAGTTCCAGGCCAGCCTGAGATACACAGTGAGAACTTTTCTCTAAAGAACGAGAGGCAAAGAGAGGGTAGGAAAAAGCAAGGGAGAGAGGCAGAGAGAACAATGTTTATCACCCTAGCTACTCTCTAAAATAATACTAACATAAAGAAAACACTAAAACATCATTATTTTTCTTCAAAATTGTCAATGTTTGAGACCATACTTAAAGAACAAAATAGGCTATGTTATTCTTTATTAGAACATACTATATACATTTTGTATACATAATTTCTTCAGTGGAAAGAAACTATAAAGGGCAGCTACTATATACTTAGAAAAGAGAATCCAATTTCTTTTTTTTTTTTTTTTTTTTTTTTTTTTGGATTTTTCGAGACAGGGTTTCTCCGTAGCTTTTGGTTCCTGTCCTGGAACTAGCTCTTGTAGACCAGGCTGGCCTCGAACTCACAGAGATCCGCCTGCCTCCGCCTCCCGAGTGCTGGGATTAAAGGCGTGCGCCACCACCGCCCGGCGAGAATCCAATTTCTTACATAAATATGTCAGGCAATTAAACAGAAATCTCAAGAAAAAAGGTATTCCTGAGTCAATTTTTTCCTATAAAAAAACAAAAAATGTAAACTCAGTTAATATGTAAGTGTATATAATACAGACTAAAGTATAATAGACTTTGGAGTGAACACTAGATGATTTTTAAATGTTAATCTTGTGAAGATATACCCATTTGAAAGGATTCCAGACTAATGAAAACTATGTAAACAATCTAATAAGAGTAAATATTTAGAGATACAGGAAAAATTAAAGTAAATCTTTTGATTTGGTCAATATACAATCAAATATACAATCATAGATTTCATTGGAATAATAGAATGATATTTTAGTATCTAGTATTATTTATTATTAACATAGGACATTTTAAGAAATGGTTGTACATTTCTTATTTCAATGAGCTAAATGTATTAATCTGTTAAGCACTTATTACTACGTAGTAGATATTCTTGTAGACACTGAAGATATAGACATGAATCAAAGGATTACAGTGAGAGAAAACAGAAAAAACAAGAAACAGTCTGGAAGATTACACCTCTGGGAAGAAGCACAAGAGTGTGACATGAGAATGGCCCTGGAGCAGGACCAACTCTCAAACTGTTCTTTACTTTGTAGCAGGTGTCAAAACACTTGTGCTTCAAGGTCAATACTGAAAACATGAAGAAATCTATTTTATTTTTGAATAAATAAATGAATAACCCTTTAAAATTCAACATGAGAATAGTGTACAATGTACCAATGTGAAGAATACTAGACCAAAGAGAGGTCAATATATCTCTAATTATTTCTGTATCTAAAAGGGGCAAAGGGTGAATTTTAAGCTAGGTTTCCATGCCTGTAATCCTAATACTTGGAAGTCAGAAGGGAAAAAAATGGGAAGGGTTCCAGATCAGTGGGGATTCATAGCAACAGCTTGTCTCAAAAAAAAAAAAGAAAAAGAAAAAGAAAAAAGTAAGCAGAAACATTTCTAGAACCAAATTACTTACGTTAACTGTCGTGTCCAAAGATGGAAATAATTTTTCAAGTACTGTATGTGTTCTGGTTGCACCCCTGTAATAACCACAGCAGTAAAGCTATCTTTCTTTTTCTCCTCTACAATAAGATTGTGTAGGAATCTTTCATCATCATTTGTAATGTGAACAGAATCAGCTGGCTAAAAGGGTGAATACAAACACAACAGATTTAATCATCTATAATTAAAATCATATTTAAGTTTTAAAGTGATTCAGATAGTTTATTTTTAATGTTTCAAAAACAATCTTTAATACTGGGCATGGTAGTGTATGCCTGTAATCCAAACATTTGGGACATAAAGGCAGGCTGATCTCTGAATTTGAATCCAGCTTAAGCTACAATCAGTTCCAGGCCAGACAAAGCTAGGAATAAAAATGGGGTAAATAGACAAGACACACAGAGAAGCTGAGATCAGTAAACTAGGCCGAGGGCAAAGCAATAGGACCCAAGAAGGTTATTATATACAGTTGAACAGAGAGGGGGTGTTACTATATACAGCTGAACAAGGAAACGGACAATTTCCTAAAATGAACAGTCTCTGTACTGGAACAGTCCTCAAGCCATTAGCTTTAGAGGGAGGAAGCTACAGTAGACATTTTGTGAGCACTCTCTGATCAAGAGGAGATACTGCCATTTCCATGAACCTAACCTTCAAGGGAAGGCACTGCCATTCTCCCACAGGTCAGAGGCTTTGCTCGTGTCAACAGCGCACATCCGCTAAGGACTCCATTTGCTCCCTACAAAGAGCCTCAAATCCACTCACATTCTGGAAATAGCAAATCAAGGGGAGGGAAGTTCAACTGAAACAGCTGGAAAGAACTACTCAAAAGGGGCAGGAGGGATGATGTGACAGAAAGAGAGCAATGTGTTCGTTTCCCAGCACCCTCATCAGGTGTCTTCTGGTTAACCACCAACATCTCAAGTTCCAGGGGATCAGACGCTTCTTCTGGTCTGTATGTACAACTGCAAGCCCATGCACAAACACAGCCCCCGCACAAGATTATAAATAAAAACAAGAGTAAGTACCACTGGTACCCAAGAAGTGTTTGCAGCTCTGAATTCAATCCTTAACACTCGGGGAAAACAACAAAAAGCAGAGCTGCTGTCAACCTGGCGGACTCTAGACTTCCCAGAGGCAAGCTAGCCAAGCACACCTAGGAGGAACTGTCGTGATTAGGTTACCCTCTGGGAATGTCTGTGAGGGATTGTCTTGATTGGGCTAATTACAGTGTTAGAAGACCCACCTTAAGATGCCAGGATACTGAACTAAATATTTAGAGAGCTGAGCACTACTTCAGAACTGAGGGTGCAATGTGGCAGGCTGCCCCAAACTCTTGCCTCTCAGAGACCTCCCTAGTTGGATGAACTTTAGTCTACAATGGTGAGCCAGAATAAACTTATTCTTGATTAAGTTGCTTTTGTCAGCACACTGTATCACAGCAATAGAAAAGACATTCAACAAAAGAGCAGCCAATATATGCAGCATGTCTGGAGACTAAGCTCAGCCCTCTGCAAACTGAGGCAGATTACTGAGTTCAATGACAGCTTGGGCTATGAGTACCAGACTATCACAGATAACACGTAAGGCCCTGACTCAGTCAAACAAGCAAAAAGCAAATATATGAACAAACTGTCTGGATTCCTCTCTATTGCTGTGAAGGGACAACACGACCACAGCAACTCAGAAAACAAAGTATATTTAGTTTGGGGAACTCATGCTTTCAAGGATTCCTTAGTAGAGTCCATGAGCATCATGGTGGGGAGCATGGCACTGAGCAGTAGCTGAGAGCTTACATCTGCTCCACAAGCATGATGCAAAGCCTGGTGCGTTTGACATTTCCAGTGACACACGTCCTCCAACAAGGCTATACCTCCTACACGAACAGTTCTACCAGCTGGGACGACCACTCTTAAACCACTGCATTCCACTCCCACGTTCCCACAGCTTGTAGCCCAATCATATTGCAAAAGAAACCCAGTCCACTAAAGTCTCCAAGGTCAGACGGACAGTGCCTTTAATCCCAGCACTCGGGAGGCAGAGACAGACAGATCTCTGAGTTTTACGCCAGCTGGATCTCCAGAGTGAGTTCCAGGACAGGCTCCAAAGCTACAGAGAAATCCTGTCTCAAAAAATCAAAGACAGACAGACAGACAGATAAAAAGGTCTCTTTCCATTTTCTGGTGTCTTCTTCAATTTCTTTCTTCAAAGATTTAAAGTTCTTGTCATACAAGTCTTCCACTTGTTTAGTTAAGATATTTTATGCTATTTGGGGCAATTGTGAATGGTGATGTTTTCTTATTTCTTTCTAAGCCCATTTATCATCTGTATAAATTAGGGCTACTGGGTTTCTTTCTTACTTTTCTCTTTTAGTTAATCTTGTATCCTGTTACATTACTAAAAGTATTTATCAGCTGTAGAAGTCCCTTGGTAGAATTTTGGGAGTCACACATGTAAACTATCATATCAGCAAATAATGATAGTTTGATTTCCTCTTTTCCGATTTGTATCCCCTTGATCTCCTTTGTTGTCTTATTGCTCTAACTAGAACCTCAAGTACTATGTTGACTAGATATGGAGAGAGGGGACAACCTTATCTTGTTCCTGATTTCAGTGGGATCGCTTTGAGTGTCTCTCCATTTAGTCTGATGTTATACATTGTCTTTATTATGTTTAAGTGTGCCATCTTGAAACTTGCAGGCAAATGGATGAATCTAGAAAATATCATATTGAGTGAAGTAACAGACCCAGAAATACATAAAGCCTACAATTCACAGTCGCAGAGAACATAGACAACAAGAGGACCATAAGAGAGACATACATGGATCTAACCAACATGGGAAGTAGAAAAAGACAAGATGTCCTGAGTAAATTAGAAGCATGGGGATATTATAAGAGGGTAGAAGGGGAGGGGGGGAAGAGAGGGGTAGCAGAAGAAAATATATAACTCAATAAAACAAAACAAAAAAAAATTAAAGAGAAAAAAAAGAGGGAAGAACCAGGGCACTATCACAATCTCAACCAAGAAAAACTAAAATCCAACAGTATAAATAATTCAATGTTCAATCATCTGGGATCCACTCATGATCCACTAGGCTCCAACTAGCTCCACTCCACTGGTAGACCACCGTCCTTGGTGATCATCCCATGGTACTAGCATCTCCAAAATGTCGAGGTCTTCTATTGCAACGGGGCTGCACTTTCACCTATAGCCTCTCACAGGCTTTCCTCGTGGAGTCAAGCATGGAGGCCCATACAAGTGGCTCCATCTTGACATAAGGTCAGAGTTTAAGCCTATTATTGCTCAAGCAACAGGATATTTAGCATGAGGTAAAGTTACTATATGTCCTGCCTAGATAACAGGATGTTTGGTCTAAGGAGGAGCTACTGGATGTTTTGCTCCAAATAACAGGATGTTTGACTTAGGACATAGCTATTAGATATTTTGAATAATAAGGAAGTAATCACCCTTGTTTGCTCCTTGTATCATGATTTTAAAAAAGTCCTTTCATCTTCCCCTTTGGCTTGGGGTATAAAAGGGCTATGAAAAATAAACTTCAAGCAGATTCAGTATTCACTAGAATGCCCTCTCAACTCTTTTTTTTTAAATATTTATTTATTTATTTATTTATTTATTATGTATACAATATTCTGTCTCTGTGTATGCCTGCAGGCCAGAAGAGGGCACCAGACCCCATTACAGATGGTTGTGAGCCACCATGTGGTTGCTGGGAATTGAACTCAGGACCTTTGGAAGAGCAGGCAATGCTCTTAACCACTGAGCCATCTCTCCAGCCCCCCCCCCCTTAACTCTTAAAAAAAAAAAAAAGTCGGACTGGAGAGAATTGGGCTTTCTCCCAGCATTACTTTTTTCCAGGCTCATACAAGGATGGCCCTTTAAGCACTGCTTACAGCATTCAACTGCTTTTTTAAATCCTAAGTCCTAAAGTGTCTCCACTTTTCCCAAACAGACAGACAAACAGAGCACAGCTTAGTCAGGCCTATCATAGCAATGCCATAATATTGTATGTACAAACTTCTGGCCCTCTCCTCCCCACCTCTGCACTCCCCTTTTTTTTTGTAGGTTTTTGGTTTTTAGAGACAGGGTTGCTTTCTGTAACCTTGGCTGTCCTGGACTTGCTCTGTAGGCCAGGTTGGCGTCTGCCTCCCGAGTGCTGGGGTTAAAGACTTGCACCACCACTCCCGGCTTGGTTATTACTGCTGTGATTTAAACACCATGTCTATGGCAACTCACAAAAGAAAGCATTTAATTGGGGCCCATGGTTTCAGAAGGTGGTAGGGTCCATGACCATCACAGTGGGGAACATGGCATCAAGCAACAGCAGCCATGGTGCTGGTGAAGTCGCTGAAGTCTGTGGAGTACGAGGCAGAAACAGCTAACTAGGAATGGCATGGGCTTTTGAAACCCCATATCCAACCCTCAGTGATATACCTCCTCCAACAAGGCTATAGCCCCTAACCCTTTCCCCCAAAGATTCAAATATGAGCCTATGCAGGCCACAAACAACAAGAAAATAAGGAATTGGTCAAGTAGGTATTTTAATACAAAAACCACTGATTTCTGAGTTTCATTCTCAGACAAAAAAAAAAAATTTAACATATCATGAACATATTCAAAGTTCAAATTGCCAGCCAAAAAGTGGTGGAACACGCCTTGCACTTGGAAGACATAGGCAGGTGGATCTCTGTGAATCCAAGGCCAGCTTGGTCTATAGAGCTAGTTCCAGGCCAGCAAGGGCTGTTGTTACATAGAAACCCTGTCTAGTTCCAGGACAGCAAGGGCTGTTGTTTCATAGAAACCCTGTCTAGTTCCAGGCCAGCAAGGGCTCTTGTTACATAGAAACCCTGTCTAGTTCCAGGCCAGCAAGGGCTGTTGTTACATAGAAACCCTGTCTAGTTCCAGGCCAGCAAGGGCTGTTGTTTCATAGAAACCCTGTCTCGAAAAGCCAAGGAGTTCAAATCTTCACAGCTATTCAAATTCTAACAATCTGTAGGGAAAAAAAATATCTGCAATTTGGGAAAAATGCTACCCAAAGATAACCAAACACTGTTTATAATTACAAGGAAACCTTTCAGGAACACTAAATGCAGAAATAAAGTGACAGAAATAGAAATATTATAAGGCTATTTAAATACCTTCTTCTGGTCTCAGGTACCATGCACACATGTAGTACAGATAAAAACATGCAAACAAAGCACCCGTACTCTTTTCCGAATGCACTGCATATAAAAACATTTTCTAAATGAGGAATTCTCAAGATGCTGATGTAGGATATGTGGGGTCAGAGCTCTATGCACACGTATTTTCAAAGCACTGGACTATAAATATAAAGAAACTTACCAAAATGTTATCAACACCTTTCTCTGATACTTGCGAGTATTTTGTTTGCTTTCCCACACATTATTCATTTCAAATAAGACATTTTTAAATTGTTGCTTGTGTTTTAAAGATTTTTTTTTTTATCATGTGTAGATGTATATGTGGAGGGATACATCCAAGTGTTAGGACACAGTTGTAACAAAATCTCATGCCTCTAAAGTTCCAACTTCCTCAAAATACATTATTTCAAACACTATTTTCTTACATGGTTTCTATTATTATTTTATAAATAAAATTTTAAAATTCATATCTGGGCCAGAAAGATAGCTCAGTCAGGAAGGCACCTGACACCAACCCTGATTACCTGAATCTGATCCCTGAAACACACTAATTCATGCTGTCCACTGACACACACACAAAATAAATGAATAAAATATCAAAAAAATTTTCACACAAATTTCAACCAAGGTCTGCAACTTTTTAAGTAGTTTACAGAAAGTTTCCTAAGTTAACTTATGTGGAAAGATTTAGCTAAAAAAAAAAAAAAACACCAACAATGATTATTTTGCTACTTTTCAAAGTAAAATATAAAACTATAAGTCAAGTCTTTAAAATCAGAAAAACATTCTGTCCCATTATGCAGTCAAAAGAATATATGTGTAATTAATTGTGAGCTGTAAAAATGTACTGTACCTTTCTGTTTCTAATGTATCCACTATATATTGCCTCTTTATTTTTTTCCTTTTTCTCAAAGTCTTCTTTAGAAAGCACAAGCTCATGAACATCCTGGGAGTCTGCAGGCTTGCTTATCATCTGTCCAACAATTGAAAAGATACATTAACCCCTTACTAGTGAGATTTGTCAATCCCAAAATACTTCATAGGTTTTTACTGGAAAAAAAAAAAAAATCACTTACTCTGGCTGACTGTCCAACAAAGAAAACAGCCTGTTTGCCTCCAACACCAAAATAGGAAATATCACTGTTCAAGCTGCGTGGTACTGGTACTGGCCGAACATACCCTGAATGATCACTAGAAGAAAACATTGTATTAGTCAGTCTTTAAACAATCTACTTAAGAGAGAGAGGTAGGAACATCCTGGGTTAGAGGACAGCATGGGAGATATATATATGTGTGTATGTATGTATGTATGTATAATAATATATATGTATGTATGTATGTATGTATGTATATAATAAAACACTACCTTAAACCTACTATCAAAAACTCAACCAAAATCGCCAAATGCATTCTAGGGCTAATGATGCAATTCAGAAATAGAGCATTTGCCTAGCAAAGCCAAGACTGACCTTTGGGGCAGGGGATTCCATTATAGCCACAGAAACCTCAGCAAGGGAAGATTTGGGGTTTCAGTGCATGAAATGTGAAATCAGCTGATCACAAAAGTTCAGTGAGCAAGCAGACTTCAGTGGTAATACAGAATAGCAAGCTACTTAAAATTTCTAGTTCTCAAAAAAACAAACAAATTACAGCCAAACAAATTTTGACATACAGTCCCTGACAGGAAATAGGGCAGCTGACAAAACCATCATAGAAGAACTGAAAAGATGGCTCAGTGGTTAAAAGCACTGGCTGCTCTGTCAGGACTGAGGTTCAGTTCCCAGTACCTACAAGATGGCTCACAACTGTAACTGCAGTTCCACTAGATCTAAAGTTCTCTTCTGTTCTCCATGGACACCAGGCATGCACAGGGTACAAGAACATAAAATAAAATTTTAAAAATCATTCTGATGAATACTATCAAAGAAATTATTCACTAAACACAAATTTAAAAAACTCTATTTCATGTCCAAATAACAGAAACCATAAAAGTGATCCACCCAGGTGGCTAAATAGATGGCTCAAATGTTAAAAGAACTGGCTGCTCCTCTAGAGGTCCTGAGTTCAATTCCTGGCAACAACATGGTGGCTCACAGGTGTGTAGGATGAGATCTGGTGCCCCTTGATGTGCAAGCATGTATGCACGCAGAACACTGTATACATAATAAAAATCATTTTAAAAATAAGTGTTCCAGTAAATATATCAATAAAAATTTTTAAAATCTACAATTTGCATTTGGAAATAATAACTAAATTCATGGAAGTTGATGGATCATGAACAGCTTTAAATTGGTAGCAGAGTGACCCTATAAACTTATACACAAGTTGAGTTTATTTAGTTTGAAGAATAAAGCAGTTTACTAGTATAGAATCTGCCTTGTATGTGTGAAGCTACAGGTTTACTCTTCAGTGCAGAAAGTGGAAGAGGAAGGAAGATGAACACAAAGTATCTGAAGTCTACAGATTACCATAGCACCTAAAATGTAAGGAACTGCAAAAGATAGAAAAGTATTTGGAGAAATGATAGGCTATGCTTACCAAATAAGGAGACTTACTTAACAAATAAGAGAACTTGAATTAATTCCAAAGAGAATGAAATGATAAAGAGCCATAGCCTAGACACATCAGAGTTCAACTTCTGAAAATCAGAGAAAGAAACCAAGCTGGTGGATACGTGGATAATTCCACAATTTGGGAGGAAGAAGCAGGTGGACTTCTCTGAGTTCAAAGCCATCCTGGTCTATATGAGACTCGTCCTCAAAAGCGAGTGAGCGCAGAAGAGAAGGAAACATCTCTGTGCACTAGAGACAAGTCGGCAGTAAGCCAGACTAGAGAAGGAAACATCTCTGTGCACTAGAGACAGCAAGTCGGCAGTAAGCCAGACTAGAGAAGGAAACATCTCTGTGTACTAGAGACTGCAAGTCGGCAGTAAGCCAGACTAGACTGTTATAAAGCAAGGTGCTGATCATACCTAGAAAAACTAAACACTGAAACGAACCACTGCCACCTGTTAAAAATGTATTAGTGGGACTGGAGAGATGGCTCAGCAGATAAGTGTACTAGCTGCTATCTTAGAGAGGACCCGAGTCTGATTCCCAGAACCCGCATAGTGGATCACAATCATTTGTAGTTCTAAGCCTAGGAATCTGATGCCTTCTTCTGGAGTCTGAGGGTAATGCACAAAAGGTGGATTGACGTACCTACAGACAACACACCCATACATGTAAAATAAAATAATACAAATATGTATATATGTATGTGTGTGCATATACATATGTATATAAGGTTCTTACATGAATATAAGGGTATTAGGAACTGAACACGACTCACAACTAACTATAACGACAACTGTAAGGGATCAGACTCTCCTGGACCCCATGGGTACCTACACATACATAGTAAGCATACACATAAAATAAAATAAGAACTGATGGTAGGACTCACATGTGGGTATATTACTACAGAATTTCAACTTTTACATGCTTGAAAATATTCACATAAAATATTAAGGAAATGAACAGTGCTAAGAAAGATTGTCAACCATTCTAGAAAAAATGAATTCTACCCCACATGCAAAAAAGGAAAACACACAAAAAAGAAAACATAGAAACACCTATCAAAGAGTGAAGAAGCCTGGATAGATGGAAAAGAGAAAAAGAATCTAAATAAAACACTAGAATAAATGTAGGTGTATAGATGGATGGATAGATAGATGAAAAATAGACAGATGACAGACAGATATATGATAGAGAGGCATCTCTCTAGAGCTGGAGTTGGCCCCCAGACATCGGTGCTCAAAACCAACTTTGTTTTTGTTAGGTTTTCTTCCTTCATCCACCCACCTACCTGGACAGTCTCACACTATGGCAGAGGTTAGCTGGGTAATCCTCACTCCTTCAACGTGAATTGAGAGTACTGGGGACTAGAGAGATGGCTCTGCAGTTAAGAACACTTGGTGCTCCTCAGAATACAGGGAATCAGTCTCCAGCACCAACATCACGCAGCTCACAAACCCCTATAACTCTAGCTCCAGGGGATCTGACACCCTCTTTAGGCCTCAGTGGGCACTTGAAGATACATGCACATACACTCATGCTGGTGTGCACACGTTAAATCTACAAGTATTAGAATTACATGCAAACTGGCTGCTTTCTTGGAGAAGTCTCAACTCAAACATCACAACAGCCTTTTCTCCAACCACCTAAGCTAAGCAAAGGAAACATCCATCAGTTCTGACACCTTACTGTAGTTGGTTGTTTTTATTCTTTTGGCTCTTTGTTTTTGGGGGGCCCGGCTCCCAGCTACCAAGTAAATACACATAGAGGCTTATTCTTTCCTATGAATGCCCAGTCTTTGTGTGGCTTATTGCTAGCCAACTTTTCAACTTAAGTTATCTCATCTACTTTTTTTTTAAAATATTTATTTATTAGGTATACAATATTCTGTCTGTGTGTATGCCTGCAGGACAGAAGAAGGCACCAGACCTTATTACAGGTGGTTGTGAGCCACCATGTGGTTGCTGGGAATTGAACTCAGGACCTTTGGAAGAGCAGGCAATGCTCTTAACCTCTGAGCCATCTCTCCAGCCCCCTCTCATCTACTTTTTGACCCCTGGTTTTACCTTTCTCTTGATGTAGGTGGGTCTTCTGTCTATGTGTTACTTTCTCTTGATGTAGGTGGGTCTTCTGTCTATGTGTTACTTTCATTGGTCAAATAAAGAGACTGCCTTGGCCTTTGATAGAACAGCAGCTTAGATAGGCGGAGCAGACAGAACAGAATGCTGGGAGAAAGAAGCAGAGTCAGGCAGATGCCATGATTCTCCGACCCGAGACGGACGCAAGTAAGGATCTTTCCTAGTAAGCTGCCACCTTGTGGTGCTACACAGATTACTAAATACGGGTTAAAGCAGATGTGAGAATTAGCCAATAAGAGGCTGGAACTAATGGGTCAGGCAGTCTTTTTTTTTTTTTTTTTTTTTTTTTGATTTTTCGAGACAGGGTTTCTCCGTAGCTTTTGGTTCCTGTCCTGGAACTAGCTCTTGTAGACCAGGCTGCCCTCAAACTCACAGAGATCTGCCTGCCTCTGCCTCCCGAGTGCTGGGATTAAAGGCGTGCGCCACCACCGCCCGGCCAGGCAGTCTTTAAATGTTAAATAATTACAGTTTCCGTGTAATTATTCTGGGGCCAAGCTAGCAGTGTGGGAGCCGGGCAGGACGAAAAGCAGGCCTGCTCGCCTCTTCACTACATTCTCTATTTCTATATGCCTTTCTTTACTTCTTACTCCATGTCTGCCTGGGTGGTTAGCCCCTTTTCTCCTCGTTCCTTCCCTTTCTTGTTCCTTGATCTCCCTTATCCCAGATTTTTCCTATTTATTCTCTCTGCCTGCCAGCCCCACATACCCTTTCTCATGCTGTACATCATCAGGTGTTTTAGACAGGCAAAGTATCACAGCTTCACAAAGATAAACAAATGTAACATAAAGAATGCAACATATCTTTGCATCAATAAACAAATGTTGCCCCGCAAAAACAAATGTAACACATATTAAACTAATATTCGACAACATTACATTTTCTTCAGTTCTAATCAAGAATTTAAAATGTTTATAACTATGACATGAGTTAACATTTGTTTTTCTTAATAAAACAAATTATAAAGCTATGGTCTTCTTTTTTCCATAGCCTGTCTCTTATAACATCACCCTTGCATCAAACTGAAACTGAAATGCAAGCAGAAAAAGAACTAATAATTATATCTACGTAAGTGGATGCCATGGTCTCAAGGATAACACATGATGATGCTGTAGAAGTTGGAGTGAGTCACGGACTAGGACTGGATCCGAAATTATTTCCAGGTACTAAACATGCATGTATGTAACACACATACACACATACATAATTAAACTGAGCAAAGGATGATTTTACCAAAAATAGAAATTTAACTTTTAAGTTGTTAAAAAAACTGGTTATGGTGTAGAGAAAACTCAGTATCCTTTGAGTCCAGTGAAGGTTTAATTTTAGTAATTTAGATGGACCAATTAAATCTATCAGAAAGGCAGAAAGTTAATTTTCTGGATCCCTTCCCCAAGTTTATTGTCAACTTCCTTTATCTTTTTGTTTATGCCAAACAGATACAAAATCCTGTCCTCAGACTATAAAAGCATAGTGTTTTCATGTAAGTGTTTAAGTTTGTGTTGACATATTTTTCCCTCTTTTCTGAGGCCCAGTTTCTCTGTGTAGCCCTGGCTGTCCTGGAACTTGCTCTGCAGATCAGGCTAGCCTCAACAGAGATCTGCCACTGAGTGCTGGGAGTGAAGGTATGCACCACCATGCCACTTCACATTGGCAACTCGGCTGGTAATCCATTTTAGTCTTCTTGGGATTTTATCATATGAGCAAAGATTTTCAGTGACTCACCTCATTTTGTGGCGTGGGCAGTGAAGCCAGGATGTGGTGCATGCTAGACACTTAAACACTCTTTTAAGTGTCATATATTCATGAAAATATCAGAAAAGAATGATTATAGATAAGTGCTATACCAGGAGTAAGAAATAACTAAAATAACAGCTCGTGGCTATTAAATGCTTACTGTATGACAGGCACTATCTCAAAATTTTACGTTTTCATATCAGAACAATAGCTCAGTTTCCACAAAACCTTAAGAGACTGTGCACATTTTCTAAGTACGTAACGTGACATACAGAGAGGTAAAGTGCCCAACAATAAATGGCCAGGCAAACCAGACCAATCAAAGGACACTGTAATCTTTGTTTTTCTCTCCACTATCTGTCACACAGGGCTGGAGGACAGAGGTGCCGCTCAGTGTCGGGCCCCTGCCTAGCATGCACCACATCCTGGCTTCACTGCCCACGCCACAAAATGAGGTGAGTCACTGAAAATCTTTGCTCATATGATAAAATCCCAAGAAGACTAAAATGGATTACCAGCCGAGTTGCCATGCACAGCTTTCCTGTGCTGAAAGCACTGTCTACAAGCGTGTTCTGATACAAACGTGGATTCTATTCCGAAATAGCTGTGACAATCTGAAAAACTGAGCCTCAAAGTAAAAATACAGAATACTAGTGAATCATATGTAATTCTAGACATTTTCAAGAAGTATGACATGATTTATATAGATTACCCTAAACACCATTCTATTGTCCTAACAGTATTCAATATGTTAATATAACTCTCACAGATCTCAGGAAATACAAAATTGTTCAGGAGAAAAGCACAGTGTTCTGTTTTGGAGTATTTATCACAAAGCCCTGTAATAGAAACAAGCTCTCTAATAAATCCTCTATAACTAAGGGCACCCAGACATCACTAAAAAGGAAAAAGCATGGTTTTGCTAACCTTTCAAAGTCACCTTGTCTTGTAAACTTTGACAGCCTGTACACAGCCCAGTTGTTAAGTTGTTTAGAGGTCATTCCTCTCCCATTATCGACCACTGCAACGGCAGGTTTTCCTTGAGTTTCATCAAAAAGCTACGAGATAAAGAGACAGGAAATGCCAATCAACACTTAAAACATGAGGTTGAGTATAAAATTCAAAGGATCACTCATATCACTGGTATAAGTATAAAAATTACAACTCTCTTAAAACACTGAGTTATATCTAGCAAAAACCCTAGATTTCTTAATGTCTTTAACCTAGAAATACCATGTCTTAGAAGTAAACTTAAGGAAAGAATCAAGGCATATATAAATATACACTATTCCCACATTGCTTCTCATGGCAAAATACAGGAAGAAAAAGAAGACAGACTCCATAACTAACACTGTAGCTAACAAAACCCTCTGCATTAATATCGGAAAATATTCATGTCATATTTATAACTGCAGTGTTACAAAAGAAATTATAAAACGTAAGTACATAAATACATATATAAATAAGCACTTACATAAAAGAAACTATAAAAATTATAACAAAACATCAGATAATTAGTTCTAAGTTTTATTTCTAATTTTTCCAATGTACTACTAAAAAACAATTCTTTATGCATAATTTTCTTACCAATTTGATCTGAATTCTTCTAACACCAACATTGTGAGAAGTAGCTGACAATGAATTGTCAATTAATTCTGCGAGAGCAAATGCTGGAAGAGATTGAGAAAAAACCATTTAACCCTTTCATCCCAGTTTATATAAACATTCCAGTAAAAGGAACTCTCAAGCAACCACTGTTTATTTCCCAAAGAGCTGCAAGAATTAAGTATCACCCTGAGTCTAATGTTATGCATAATAAAAAGTTTCATCACAACCACTACAAACATGAAAAAGATTACATGAGCCTATGGATGACATTCAAATTGCCACAACTGGCTGACATTTAACATGACACATTAGTCTTTAGAATTCTTTTTTTTATGATTTATTTATCTTTATTTTATGTGCATTGGTGTGAAGGTGTCATATCCCCTGGAACTGGATTTTCAGACAGTTGTGAACTGCCATGTGGGTGCTGGGAATTGAACCTGGGTCCTCTGAAAGAGCAATCAGTGCTCTTAACCGCTGAGCCATCTCTCCAGCAAGATGGATCCTCAAACAAGAGGATTATAAATTCAAGGTCTGCCTGGGTTACAAAGTACACACACACACACACACACACACACACACTAATCTGAGCAACCCAATAAATCCTTGTATCAAAACAGCAGCAGTGAAAAGGTGCTGGTTTAAGCTGGGCGGTGGTGGCCCATGCTTTTAATACCAGCATTTGGGAGGCAGAGGCAGCCAGATCTCTGTGAATTCCAGACCAACCTGGTCTACAGAGTGACAGGCTCCAAAGCTACACAAAGAAACTCTATTTCAATCCACCCCACCCCCAAATAAAAGGGAAAGGGGCTCATTTGAGAAGCTAGTCTAGTGGAGAAAGGCCTGTAGTCTTTACCAGGAGGCTAAAACAAGAGGATTATAAATTCAAGGTATGCCTGGGTTACAAAGTGTGTCCAAGACCAGCCTATAATTAGTGAGAACATGCACGTGTACACACACACACACACACACACACACACACACACGGTTATAGAATTCTAAAGACTAGGGGCTGGAGAGATGGCTCAGCGGTTAAGAGCACTGATTGCTCTTTCAGAGGACCCAGGTTCAATTCCCAGCACCCACATGGCAGTTCACAACTGTCTGAAAATCCAGTTCCAGGGGATATGACACCTTCACACCAATGCACATAAAATAAAGATAAATAAATCATAAAAAAAAGAATTCTAAAGACTAATGTATCATGTTAAATGTCAGCCAGTTGTGGCAATTTGAATGTCACCCATAGGCTCATGTGTTTGAATGCTTGGCCTATAGTTGGTGGAACTGTTTGCAAAGGATTATGAGGTGTGGCCTTGTGGAGATGTCACTGGAGGTAGGGTATGAGGTCTGAAAAGACTCCTGTCATTCCCAGCGTGATGTGGGATGCTATGCTATGAATATCATTGGTTAATAAAGAAAGCTAGCTTGAGCCTATAGCAGGGCAGAACATAGATAGGCGAGGAAAACTAAGCTGAATGCTGGGAGAAAGAAGGCAGAGTCAGTGAGAAGCCATGTAGCCACCAGAGGGGAAAGACATGAGCTGCTAGTTAGAACCCTGCCGGTAGGCCACAAACCTCTTGGTAAAATATAAAATAATAGAAATGGGTTACTTTAGGGAGGGGAGCAGAGAAAAATGTATAGCTCAATAAAATCAATTTTAAAAAAGGAAAGAAATGGGTGAATTTAAGAGAGAAGAAAGAGCTAGAAATATGCTTAAGCTATTGGCCAGGCAGTGATTTAATAATATAGTTTCTGGGGATGGAGAGATGGCTCAGTGGTTAAGAGCATTGCCTGCTCTTCCAAAGGTCCTGAGTTCAATTCCCAGCAACCACATGGTGGCTCACAACCATCTGTAATGAGGTCTGGTGCCCTCTTCTGACCTTCAGGCATACATGCAGACAGGATATTGTATACATAATAAATGAATAAATAAATTTAAAAAAATAATATAGTTTCTGAGTGATTTCAGGAGCTGGGTGGCCGGGAACGAACAAGCAGTCTCTGACTACAGCAGCGTGCCCTCTGCTTCATGTCTGAAGATCAAGGTGTGAGCTCTCAGCTGCCCACTTCTGGGCCCTCACACTGCCATCAAAAATGCTACCCCTCTGAAATCATAAGTCCAATGAATGACTTGACCATGGTGATTTATTGCAGCAACAGAAAAGGAACTAAGGCACCTGGGATGTGAGCACACCAGAGGCTGAGGCAGGAAGACTGCCAGAAGTTCAAAGAGAACTTGCACTCCCAACCACAGTTCCTATGATGGTTTAAATCATCAGTTCTGCAGGATCTAGAATCAGTTTGGAGACTGTGGGAATATCTATCTATGAGTGCATTTTTTTTTTTAAGATTAAGTTAATTAAGTAAAAAGACCCACCCTAGCGGCCAGGCTGAATAAAATGGATAAAGCCAGGTATGCTAGTTTTTATTGTGAACCTGACACAATCTAAAGTAGCCAGGAAGAGGCAGCCTTCCTAGAGGACCTGCCCAATGAGAGTGGCCTGTGGGCATGCCTGTGAGACACTGTCTTTATTGTGACTAATGTGGGAGGACCCGGCCCCTAAGGTGACTCCATCTCTAGGTAGATGGTAGCAGAAGGAGCCAGTGAGAAAGCCCGAGAGTGAGTCAGTCAGCACCATTTCTTCATGGTTTCTCCTTGAGTTCTGCTTGAATTCCTGGCCTGACTTCTCTCAATGGATTTTGACCTGGAAGCTAAAGATAAAAATCAATCCTCTTCTCCCTTAAGTTGATTCGGGTTATAGTGTTTATCAGAACTGCAACAAACTAAGACACTAGGGGAGTATGAACGTTCAGCCTTCTCTGCTTTCTCACGAGGAAGACCGGGACCAGCCTGCTTCCTGTTCCTGCTATGTCTTTTTGTCTGTGATGAAATGTAAAACTGAAAACACGCTTTTCCTTAAATTATTTTTTGCCAGGTATTTTATCATAGTAACAGAAAGAATTTTATATTTTTACTATACAAACAAAACCAAAAACAATGTGTTACATAATGCTTTCACTATTTTCTCCAAATTAAAACATTCCCTCCTACAAACCCTCAAGACCTAGGAAGTAAAACTGACAAGGCTCTAGACTCAATAGGCCCAAGCCAGGCATGGTGGCACACATCTTTAATCTCAGGACTCAGGGCAGAAACAGGGAGATTTGTGTCCATGTGAGGCCATCCTGGTCTACATAGGGAGTTTTAAGCCAGCCAGAGCTACAAAGTGAGATTCTGTCTCAAAAAAACAATAAACAAACAAAAAAAACAAACTAGGCCCAGAAAGCTCTTGAATTTTACAAGATTCCCCAGAGTTATCTCCAATGCTATAAAGGCAATAGGCAGTTGAGCTGAACTATCTCTAAGTTGCACAGGGAGCTGCAAGATAACAGCTTTCAATCGCCATGCAAAGTGGGCTTCTTAGTGACACAGTTGCTTTTAAATCACTCATGCTCCTATAAGCAACCATAATAAAGTCACAGGGCTTTGCTAAGCTAGACTATGTTGGGATGGTTTCTTTGGTTGTATCTGTTCACACCTCTTCCAGAAAATCCATACAAGTGGCAAGACATGTGTCCATCCTACTGATTCCCGGCATACTGCCAACTTTACATTCAATTCATTATTGGCAGCACTATTTTATATTCTCCTCCCTAAAAAGCAACCATTCAATCATTTCTCACATTTATTTCTCTAAAAAGAAACAATACACCTTTAATCCCAGCACTCAGCAGCTCTCCGAGTTTGAGGACAGCCAGGGATATACAAGAAAACCAGACTTGAAAAAAACAAAACAAAACAAACAAACAAAAGAAGTAAAGAAGAAAAAGAAACAATACATGCCTGTTATCTAAGAACTTGGAAGACTGAAGCAAGAAGAATTTGAGTTTGGGAGCAAGCCTGGGCTACACAGTGAGACCCATCTCAAAATACAAAACAGAAAGAGAAAGGAAGGATGGTTATACCAAATTTTATCTTCATTTCACAGAAATTTAACCCAACTAAAACTCACTGACCAACATGATAGCTCTCTGGCAAGTGCTCTAAGTACTTAAGTGACAACCAGATTGGTAAGCAAATTTACCACAAATTAGGTATGCATATGGATCAGGCTTCTGACAACAATAACTAGGAAATAAAGACATAAGAAAGAAAAAAGTACAGAACTTAATTTACAAAAGGAAAAAGGTCCAGGTGGTGGGACACACCTTTAATCCCAGCACTTGGGAGGCAAAGGCAACTGGATCTCTGTGAGTTTGTGGCTAGCCTGGTCCTAGTTCCAGGACAGTCAAGGCTACACAGAAGAAACCCTGTCTCAAAACACCACACTTCCTTCCACCATCCCACCTCCACAAAAGGAAAGGGAAATGGAACACTGAGACAAGTTTGAATTTCTGCCTCTAGAAATATATACAATTTAAATACAATGCTTACTCTATCAAATTCAACCAATAGCAATGTTACATAGGAAGCAAGAACAGACACTCTCCTTAATGACAAAGAGGCTAGAAAGTCAGAGGTAAAGCTTTTGTTTCACTGACATACATACAATGAAAATCAGATCTGTCTACTCAAAGAAAATATATAAAAGAAATGATGAACATGACTTGAAGACATGGCTGCAACAAAGCAAGGAAGAACCGGAAGCAAAGGAAAGAAAGAAAAGATCTTGGGACACACTGAAGAGTTGAAGAAGTCAAAACCAGAGTTTCAGCAGAGATTCTCCACATATTGATGTCATCATGGCATAGCTGAAAACCGGTACAGTGAATCTGTACACTAGTAACTAAGCTACATTGACAGTTTTTACAATGAATGTATTTGTTGAGTACACAGTAAATATTCAGAAATTTATCCCCAAAGAAGTTATTTAAAGTTGACTCAGAATTCACACATTTAAGCACCTCTCATCTGCCAGGCACTGCTCCAGGGACTGCATAATGCAAAGATTTTATTCCTATGAGTTCAATATTTCACAGGAAGATGGGAAATAAAATGCAATCATGGACAGGTTAGACAGCTCATTACGTAAAGGTGCATGTCATCAAGCCTGACTACCCGGGTTCTATCGCTAGGCTCACATAGGAGAGAAGCAGCTCCTATGAGCTGCCCTCTGATCTCCACATGCACACATGCGCACCTCTGTACATATGCCCTCACACATACAAGTAAATAAATAAATGTAAAGTTTAAAAACTATAATCACACCTTCATTCTCAGCACTCAGGAGGCAGAGGCAGGTGGATCTCTGTGAGTTCAAGCTCAGCCTGGTCAACAGCCTGGCCACATAGAGAAACCCTAAATAAATAAATATATAAAATTAAAAAATAACATAATCACAGTCGGATGTGGTAGTGCCAATCTTTATCCCAGCACTCGGGATACAGAAACAAGTGGATCTCTATGAGTATGAGGTCAGATTGGTCTACACAGCAGGGGATCTGGGGAGGGGGTCCTGCTACAAAGTGAAATCCTGCCTTAAAAACAAAGGGGGCTAAAAACAGAAGAGAAAAGAGAGAGAAAATAAATGATTACAGTAAATATGGTGGTTTGAATAATAACAGCCACTACAGACTTGATCCCTCCCCAGTCGGTAGAACTATTTGAAAAAGGACTAGGAGGTGTGACCCTGTTGAAGGAGGCGTGTCATTAAGCCTGGACTCCGAAGTTTCAAAGGCCCATACCATTCCATTCAGCTTCTTCCCACCTCCAACTTGTGGGTTAGATATAAACTCTCAGCTACTGCTCCAGCACCATGTCTGCCTGTTCCACACCCTCTGGAACTCTTAGCCCCAACTTAAATGCTTTCTTTTTAAGTGGTCTTGGCCAGCCATGGTGTCTCTTCACAGCAACAGAAAAGCAATTAAGACAGTAGGTAGGTAAATTCTACAGCCTATTACAAAGTAGCACATGCTATAGAGTAAAATGAGCAAAGAGATCAAATAGCAAAGGCACAGGTATACACATAATTTAAAATAAAAATAAATCTTTAAAGTTTAAGCTGGATGTGTTGTCATATGCCTTTAATTCCAGCACTCAGGAGGAAGAGTCGGGAGGATCTCTGTGAGTTTGAGGTCAGCCTGGTCTACAGAGTGAGTTCCAGGACAGTCAGGACTACACAGTGAAACCCTGTATGGTAAAACAAAACAAACCAACAAAAAATCAACTAATAGGAAAAGTTCTGAAATGATAAGCACCAAAGTGTTAGTGATGATTATATTCAGATCGTAGCAATATGGTTATTTTCATATTCTATTCACTTATCTCTAATTTTTTAATTTCTAACAATAAAACACATTTAAGAAAAAAGAATTTGGGGCTGGAAAGATGTCTCAGTCTATTAACAGTACTGGCTGCTCTTTCAAAGGACCTGAGTTCAATTCCTAGCACCCACATGGCAGTTCACAACTGTCTGTAACTGCAGTTCCAGGGGATCTGGCATCCTCACACAGACATGCAGGCAAAACCCAATGTACATTACAAATAAATAATTTTAATATGATTTATAACGAACATATTAATAGCATAAAGTACTTTGACAGAGTCTAGGAAGAAGTTCCGGTAAACCATCTCATATAGTCTATAAGGATAAACCAGTAAGGCTATAAAGGTTTAGGAAAAGATTAAAGACATCTATTTTTTATATTTTATCTGTGTAAATTTACAAAGTAAGAACTGATTATAACTCAGCAATAGAATGTTTATCTTATTATGTGCAAGGCTCTGGATTTAATCCACAGTTACTAAATACAAATAAATAAATGGAAGGTAAAGGGCATTTTCATATCTGGAGGCAGTTTACAGCAAGACAGGAAGATGCTTAACTGCAAGATAAAGTGCATCCAGCCCTATTAATGGGCTCAATGTTTACTTTATTTTTACTTAAAGTTGACTTCTGTGCTGGAGAGAGGGCTCAACGGGTAAAACATCTCCTGTGCAAGCTTAATAACTTTGGATCTCCAGAACCCACGTGAAAGCCGGTGTGCAGTAATGCACGCACCTGTAACCTCTGTGCTCCTACAGCACAGACTAGAGACTCTGGCGGCCACAGCAGTGCACGTGGTAGAAGACAAGGAGTTGTCTTCTGACTTTCACATGTACACTGTGGCACACACATCACACATAATGAAAAGAAAAAAAGCCAGGCAGTGGTGTGTACCTTTAATCCCAGCACTCAGAAGGCAGAGGCAGGGGGATCTCTGTGACTTCAAGGCCAGCCTGATCTACAGAATGAGTTCCAGGACAAGCGCCAAAGCTACAGAGAAACCCTGTTCCGAAAAACCAAAAGTAAATAAATAAAAAAAAGGTTGGGCTAGAGAGACAGACCAGCAGTTCAGAGCAGTTGCTGCTTTTGAGGAAAGCCCCAGGTTGGTTTTCAGGGCTCCCTGTGGCATACATCCACACAAATGCATAAACATATACGTGAATAAATTTAAATAGTTTTAAAACAAAGAAAAAATCCCAATTTCAGTTGGATCTATACAAAGAAACTAAGAAAGTAGATCAAAAGGAGTTTCCCTTATAATAAAGTAGAATGAAAAGATCTACAGAATATGAAGGAATGGCATTAACAACTTCTAAATACTGTGCAGGGGCTGGAGAGATGGCTCAGTGGTTAAGAGCACTGACTGCTCTCTCAGAGAACCTGGGTTCAATGTGCAGTACACACATGGTAGCTCACAACTGTGTATAACTCCAGTTCTGGAGGACCAAACACCCAAGAAAAACATCAATGTATACAGAATGAAAATACATGAAATTTTTTAAAAAATCAAAAATTGTACAAATTACTTACGCAAAGGATTCTGTCCTTCACTTGCATAATATTCATACATGCCACTTTTAACCAGAGTGTCATAGTGAGGCAGGAAGTCAATTCTTTCTTTTGTTGCTGTTAATAGCGATTGGTCAACTGACTGTAGCAGGTACAGAGTGACTCCGTCTTTAACAGCTTCATCTGTAATTGAGAGTTACAATTGTTAACTGCTAGGGTAGATCAGAAACGCAATGAATTTATTCTGAATACACATATCTCATGTATGAAATGCACTTAACAGTATAGGTAAACTGTCAATGGCTCTACCTAACACATTCCAGTTGTGAATACAAAGAGCATCAATACAACAGGCATAAACATTTCCACAATTCTAAAATACTCAAATAAATATCTAAATTTATTTTGTTGTTGTTATTAATGTGTATGTGTGCACATGAGCACAAATGGGGGCAAATGCATGTCACAGTACACACGTAGGTCTGAAGACAGCCGGGGGGTGGTGGGCAAATGCATGTCACAGTACACACGTAGGTCTGAAGACAGCCGGGGGGTGGTGGGCAAATGCATGTCACAGTACACACATAGGTCTGAAGACAGCCGGGGGGTGGTGGGCAAATGCATGTCACAGTACACACGTAGGTCTGAAGACAGCCGGGGGGTGGGGGGCAAATGCATGTCACAGTACACACGTAGGTCTGAAGACAGCCGGGGGGGGGGGTGGGCAAATGCATGTCACAGTACACACGTAGGTCTGAAGACAGCCGGGGGGTGGTGGGCAAATGCATGTCACAGTACACACGTAGGTCTGAAGACAGCCGGGGGGTGGTGGGCAAATGCATGTCACAGTACACACGTAGGTCTGAAGACAGCCGGGGGGTGGGGGGCAAATGCATGTCACAGTACACACGTAGGTCTGAAGACAGCCGGGGGGTGGGGGGCAAATGCATGTCACAGTACACACGTAGGTCTGAAGACAGCCGGAGGGTGGGGGGCAAATGCATGTCACAGTACACACGTAGGCCTGAAGACAGCCGGGGGGTGGTGGGCAAATGCATGTCACAGTACACACATAGGTCTGAAGACAGCCCGGGGGGTGGTGGGCAAATGCATGTCACAGTACACACGTAGGTCTGAAGACAGCGGGGGGTGGTGGGCAAATGCATGTCACAGTACACACGTAGGTCTGAAGACAGCCGGGGGGTGGTGTATACACTTTAATCCCAGCACTCAGGAGGCAGAGGCAGGTGGATGTCTATAAGGCCAGCCTGGTCTACAGAGTGAGTTCCAGAGCTGGCTCCATAGCTACAGAGAAACCCTGCCTGGGAGAAGGGTGAGGGGAGGAGAAGTCTGAGGATGTCTTTCTGAAGTTAGTTCTCTTCCACTGTGGGATCTATCTCAGGTTTTCAAGCTTTCGAGGTAAGTGTTTTTGGCCCTTTGTGTTTGTTTGTCTGGTTGGTTTGCTTTGTTTTTCAAAATGTCAGGGTCTCATCTCTGGCTGGCCTCAAACTTACCTTCCTGCCTCAGTCTCCTAAATGTGTAGAATTGTGTGTTGCTTTGAAATGTTTATTTCTTTATTGGAAACTGGGGAGTCCTGGCTGGCCTGGAATTCACTATGCAGATGGCCTTGAACTTGGGGAGATTCTCCTGCTTTACAAGTGTACATCACCATGTCCAATATCATTTGTTTGTTAAAACAGGATCTCACTGGAGTCTGAGCTTCCCTCGGACTCACTATAAAGCACCTAAATTTCCTGAGTGGCATGATTATAGGTGTAAACTACCACGGCAGCTGAAAAGCATTTCTTTTTTATTTTCAGTTTTTTTAAAAAAACATTACAGGCTGAGCCAGCAAGATTGTTCAATGAGTAAAGGTGTCAGCTGAGCAAATCTGACAACCTGAGTTCAATCTCTGGGACCCACACTGCAGGAGAAACACTACTGCCAAAGTTATCCTCTGACCTCTGCATTAATACACACATGTTTAAATAAAGAAGTATAAGTCAGAAAATATTTAAAAATACAGAAATACAAGTTTACGTCTCACAATTTGCTAAATTTTGGAAAGTCCAAGACTGGTGCCTAGTGAAGGCCTGTTTCTTCATAAGTGGAGTCTTCTGTGTCCTCACAAGATGAAAAGTCAGAAACCTCGGTATTTTTGAGATATGGAGTTTCATGTAGCCTAAGCTGGCCTTGAATTCCTTATTCTTCTGCCTCTACATCCCAGCTCAGGTTATAGGCATGTACCATATACCCAGGGTGTTCTGCTTGGTTTTGTTTTGAAGACTGGGTTTCCTTGTGTAAACCTGGCTGTCCTGGAACTAGCTCTACAGACCAGGTTGTCTTCAAACTCATAGATATCTGCCTATCTCTGCCTCCCAAGTGCAGGGATTAAGGCGTGAGTCACCACTATTTTAAACACTCAATTCTTTTCTTTCTTTTCCTTCCTTCCTTCTTCTTCTTCCAGGCTCATTTTATAGCTGGGTGTGGTGGCACACACTTTTGTTTGTTGAGACAGGGTTTCTCAGTGTAACCACCCTAACTGTCCTCAAACTCAAAGATCCGCCTGCCTCTGCCTCCAGAGTGCTGGAATTAGAGGCGTGCGCCACCACCGCCCTGCTGTGGCACAACACCTTTAATCATAGCACTAAGAGGCAGAGGCGGGTGAATCTCTACAAGTTTGTAGCCACTCTGGTCTGGTCTACAAAGTGAATTCCAGGACAGTTAGGGCTGTTACACAGAGAAACCCTATCTCCAAAAGCCCAATAAAATAAAATAAAGATTTATTTTATGTGTATTGAGTGTTTTGCTGGCATGCATGCCTGTGCACCAACGGCTTTGCTGATGCATGTGGAGGTCAGAAGGCATCAAATCCCCTAGAAGCAGAATAAGGGATGGTTGTAAAACTAACACATGAGTGCTGAGAACTGAACCTGTGTCCTCTGAAAGAGCAGCAAGTGCTCTTAACCACTGACCCGTGTCTTCAGTCCCAATACTCAATTCCCAATAAGTTAAATTATCACATGACCATCAGATGAGGATTTGCATTAGTGTGGTATCAACAGGAAGGGAGAATTCCTCACTGTTTCCTTTCAGGAGAAAGAAAAGAGGACTGCAGAGATAGCTCAGCAATTAAGAACACTTGCTGCTCTTCCCAGATGAGTTCTCAGAGCCCATGTTAGGAGACACAACCACCTGCAACTGCAGCTCCAACAGATCTAACACCCTCTTCTGGACTCCGTAGATACCTACACTCACATGTCTATATCCACACACAGACACGGATACATACACAAAATTAAAAACTAGTAAAAGCACACCTTGTTAAAAAGAAAAGCAATCAACCTAGGCATGGTGGAGTCCACCTGTAATCCCCAGGTGGGATTACTCAGGAGACTCTAGGTCCAGGGCACTTGGGGTTACTAACGTATGGAAATCCTATGATAGAGGGGAAAGAGCATGCAATCCAGCAGTTATGGAAACTTAAAACATAAAGGATTTTAAAAATAATGAAAGAATTCAAGTTTGCTAAGAGCTCAGTTTTGTGGTTGTCCAAATAAAGCTAAGTGGTACGGCTTGATTTCTCCTGGACCCAATTGATAGCAGGAAAAAGTGATCCCTTGAGAACAAAGTCCTCCAGATTATCAATCCTTTGGACAGATGGTGATGCACAGCTACTGTTCTATCTACACAGGAAATAAATACAAATGGATATTGCTTACTTACCAAAATTATCACGGGTAATTTCTTTCCTGCTCGTAGTTGTAATAACAAACTTTTCTTCAGATGAAATACCAATTGTCTATCCAAAATTTAAAAAAAAAATATATTACATAAAGGAAATAAATGTACTATTTACATTTGCAGAATGTGCACATACTGATACTACAGCCTTGCAACAGCTACTACACTTTCTTGTCTAGGAAATAAACTCAGCATTTTTAAATTCTGACTTTGTAAAATTAAGCACTCTAAGCCATGTAAATTGCTTAACTTTTCTGCTATTTGCTAAGAACACATGTGACGATCATCAGATAATGAAAATGTGATATATACACAGTAGAATTTTACTCAACTATAAAGAAAAGTGAACTTATGAAATTTTCAGGAAAATGGATGAAATCAAAAAATATATTAGTGGCATAACTCAAGCGCAGGAAAACAAACACGTTTTCTTTCATACATAATTCTGCTTCAGATCTGTAATTTCTACAATTAGTCTGGATGTCTGCGGAGGTTCAGAAAGCCAAAAAGGGAGGGGACACGGCCCTGAAAGGAAAGAGGAGAGTACAGAACATACATGACATTGAAATAGAAGGGAAGCGGAGTTAAAGGTCTAAATGTGGGGATGGACAATGAAATGAGGTGAAGGACGGGGCGGAAGGTTTGCTAACCAACACTAAGGATGTATTTTAAAACATAAAGTCTCATAGAACCCAACTATTTCGTATGCTAATTACAAACATATCATGTACTGTGGGTGGTGGAACACACCTTAATCCCAGCACTTGGAAAGCAGAAGCATGCAGATCTTTGAGTTCCAGGCCAGCCAGGGCTATTCAGTGAAATGAGAATGAAACACTTTCTAACTGGGTTTAAGGCCCACTCCACAAGATGAAACCCTTATCAGGGCAAAATATGACATAGCCCCTAGAGGAGGACCTACTATTCTTCCGCTGAACTGACATAGTGTTAAACTGTCTTTTAATGAGTTTATATCTCAACCCTCATCAAAGAAGGTTCTTCCTGTGGTAAACAATGATTAACACTAACCCACAAGTGATCAAGGTACAGAGGGTAAGAGACTATGGATGCTCAGCCCAAGATGGTCCATCTACATCATACCTAGTCTTCTCGAGGTTCAGGGATCACTGTGCAAGGGGTGCAGGTGACTACAAGGAAATAGTATTTTCCAGATAGAATAAAGCAGCTGCACACATGATCTCCTACTAGTTGTAAAAGAATGCACCGGCCTACACAAGCCAACCCAGTCCAGCATGGAAAGGGGAGGTAAGCATTAAGTCCTTCCCCTGGCTGAAGTGATAATGATGACTGACAGCTGCTAGGAGAGGAAGACTCAGATTTAAGGTTATAGCTCCTGTGCTCCAGCAGCTAGCCCCAAACCCAAAAGTTTACAGGGAGCAAAAGTGGACTTGATGAGTTAAAACAAACAAACCAACAAAGAGGACACAAAGTTGGGTGAGTAGGGAAAGAGACTAGATGTAGTCAAAATTATCTAAATTATCAAAGAACAGGGTGTGTGTGTGTGTGTTATGTGTGGTGTGTATGTAATATGTAATTTGTTAAGAATATTTAAGGCATTTGAACATCGGTACCCTGAATAGAAGGATAATGCTTCCCCCAGAAGACATGGGTTATTAAAAGAAAATCTCAGTGCCAGGCAGAGGTTACCCTCCTACAAGCTAATAGTCAGGGAGGCCCCAAAGTCTTTCAAAAACAGCACAGGCTATTGGTGTTTCTCTTATTTGCCCACCATAACTGGATGTTAAGACCCTATTACTGAAGATGCAACACACTTTGGTTACAGGACGAAGATCAAACAGGAAGTGACTGGGAAACTTCCTTTCTGATGGTGAGCTTTCATAGTGTCAGTGGATAGGAAAAGTCACAATGGACTCACCCGAAGTTGACTCCACATGGAACAATACTGACCTGCCAGACAATACATGCCATCCGATACAATAGTGGCAACACTGCTTCTGAGGGGACCTGAACCCTCCACAGGAGGGAATTCATGCCTGGTACTGTAAATACAGTTAAATGACTATGACTTGGGAGGTCACAGGATTTAGGGGGGAACAAACCTATTGTATTAAATGGACATGCTGTCAAACTGCCTTCTAAATATCTATGTTTATACTCATGGCCAGAGAAACTTGTTTTTGCAGTAGGCAGCAGTCAATGAAGAGACTCATAATTGGCCAAAGTGCTGAGAAAAAAGTGACCATGTTCAGCCCTACATGGGACATTTCTATCAAGGCTCCACAGCCTCCTGAGGGAACATATTGGAGGAGGAAGCAAAATGCAAGAGCTGGAAGAGAAAGTCTATGAATAGTTATTTACTGGGCATGACACAGTCATTGCACACAGCAGCTAACCTTACCTGCATACAACCTCCACAGAAATCAGCCAGTGAACATCCCGGTGTGGATAAAAGGGGAGCTGAAAGGCTCCACCCATAACTAAGGAGCTACTGGCAAGTGATGTCAACTGGGAAGGAGGTGGTTGGTGGTAGGTTCCTCATGCTCTGGTGGATAGCCTCTCACTTGAGCATGGAAGCAGCATAACTGGATTTGGGGAGTTAGACTCAAGCATGGGAGGGGGTCAGTCAGGAAGTACAGGGTAGAGGGAAGGAAGATTTAGGCTGGATAAAATCAGGATACATTGTATACACATACAAAATTGCTAAAGAACAAATTAAAAGATCTTATGAGAAAACTCAGTAGTAACTAGTTGAGCCATTCTGGAAGGATTAACTTTTTTACATTTATTATTTAATTCATTTATGGGGGACATGGCACATGTAGGGTGTCAGAGAACAACCTGAGAAAATCATTCTCTCCGACCGTGTGGCTCCTGAGCATGAACTCGGGTCCTTAGGCTTGGTGGCAACCACCCTTGCCTACTGAGTCATCTCAAAAGCCCTTGGTTCATCAAGAGGAAGCACCCAAAGACACACTTTTCATTACATTCTATAAGGAATCACCATATTTGAAACAAAGCATCAACAGAACACCTACTCTATACAAATTAGATACGTAAGTATGTTGGAAGAAAATAGGTATTTCATCGCACTAAGGTATGAATACATAGGCTACAGGATATCTAAAGAAGCCTGACGTCTTCCTAAAAGCATTACTAAATAACTAAATGATTAAATATAATAAAAATATTGTTTAAAAAAGTAACAATGATAATATGAATTGTGAAAAACTACCAAAAAACACTTGGAAAGGTGAATTAACACACTCTTATTTAAATTAAAAAGAAAATACATGTATTCCTGAAATGAAACACAACAATGAGCAGTTGAGAGAGAACTCCCCTTGGGTGGTGACAGACTATTTTCTAGAACAAACCTTTCTATCTAAAGGTGTCTAAGAAAACTTTAAATTATGGATGAACAAATCTTCCATTGTGTGTTTAGCCTCAAAGGCCAGTCGATGACATCAGATTCTGAGGCTGGAGATGCAGGTGGTTGAGCCACCCATGGGTATAGGGAACCAATTTCAGGTCCTGCGGAAGAGCAGCAAGTGCTCTCTTAACTGCTGAGCCACCTCTCCAACCCCTCGAAATTCTCAGGGTTGTTTACAGAGCTGGGATGCCCTAAACCACTTCTTCTTTCCTTAGTACTAATTATATCTCATGATAAGCAATGTGTTTTTCCCCACCAAGGGGAGGGAATGTGGCTTTATTTGTTTACTTTTTAAAAACAGGGCTCTCATTTGGCCCAAACTTGCAACAATCCTCCTGCCTCAATCTCCAATTACAATGATTAAAGGTGTATACACCACCAATCTCTCAGCTTAAAAGGTGCTCAGTAAAGAATCCCGGCTTGGACTAGAGATTACAGCTCTACTGCTATACACCATCTTCCTGCAGGGGACCCTAGGTTTAAATCCGCACGTGGTGGGGTTGGAGATCTTCTAACAAATAAGCAGAGAAGGACAATCAAAATAACACTGTCAACAGATGAACCACCCAATAAGACACTGCGGCTCACACTTGTAATTGCAACTGAGGATGAGACAGGAGGACTACTTTAAATTTGAGGCCATCCTGGGCTACAGAGTGATGTCAGGCAAGGCTGAGTTATAGAGTAAGACACCATCCTGAAAATAAATAAAGAAATGCAGGTAGGGCTGGAGAGATGGCTCAGAGGGTAAGAGCACTGACTGCTCTTCCAGAGGTCCTGAGTTCAATTCCCAGCAACCACATGGTGGCTCACAGTCATCTATAATGAGATCTGGTGCCCTCTTCAGGCATACAAACATACATGGAAGGAATGTTGTATACATAATAAATAAATAAATCTTTAAAAAAAAAAGAAATGCAGGTAGATAGATAGAGGAAAGAGAGAGAGATAAAAATTGGGTGTTGGCAGATATCTGTTATAACAGAATTTAGGAATCAGAGGCAGGCAAACTGCCAGAAAACCTAGGCCAGGCCAGCCAGGATTACATAGCAAGACCTTGTCTAAAACAAAACAGGAACATTAAATCAGAATAGAAGAATCCAGCTGAAACCACTCAATTCCCATCGAATCCAAATTAAATTTAATGACTTTCAGTTGAAATCTAGATTATAAGATACATATGGAAATAGGTAAGTCATTTAATACTGTAAGACCAGGGAACAGGTCATGTTAATACCACAAAATTAAGAAATAGTATCTTACCCATATAATCCCAGCATTCAACATTCAGAGAAAGGTCATCCTCAGCTATACAAAAGCTACCCAAGAACACATGAAACTCTGTCTCAAATACAAACCTAGAGCCAGTGAGATGGCTCAGCTACTAAAGGTGCTTGCTGCCAAGTCAGACAACTTGAGTTTAATCCCCATGATCCTCACAGTAAAAGAAGCCAGCCTCCCCACTTGGCAACTCTAGGTCAGTGGGAACCTCTGTATGGTGGTTTGAATAAATATGATCCCCATAGACTCACGTGTTTGAGCGCTTGACCTATGGAGAGTGGTACTATTAGGAGGTGTGGCCTTGTTGGAGTGGGAGTGGCCTTATTGGAGAAAGTGTGTCACTGTGGAGGTGTGCTTTGAAGTCTCATATGCTCAAACATACCAGAGTAAGACACAGTTCAAACCGGGTGATAGAGACGCAAACCTTTAATCCCAGTACTCAGGATGAACTCTGTGAGTTTGATGCCAGTATGGTTTACAGAGCAAGTTCCAGGACAGGCTCCAAACTACACAAAAAAACCTTGTCTTAAACAAAGACACAGTTCACTTCCTGTTGCCTATAGATCAATTACCTCTCCAGTACCATGTCTGCCTGCATGCTAACGTGTGTTTTTTGTTTTGCTTTGTTTTTTGTTTTTGTTTTTGTTTTGTTTTGTTTTTGAGACAAGGTTTCTCTGTAACTTTGGCACCTGTCCTGGAACTAGCTCTTGTAGATCAGGCTGGCCTCGAACTCACAGAGATCCACCTGCCTCTGCCTCCCGAGTGCTGGGATTAAAGGTGTGTGCCACCACTGGCCGGCTTCACGCTACCATGTTTTACACCATGATAAAGGACTGAACCTCTGAACTGTAATCTGCCCCAATAAAATATTTTCCTTTATAAGAGTTACTATGGTCATGGTGTCTCTTCACAATAACAGAAATCCTAAGACAATTTACAACTACAAAGTATTATATGTATCTAATTATTTCATGCAATATTCCCATGTCTATTGTTTTTTAAGTTTTCTTAAGAATTCTTCTAGAGCCTGGTAGTGATGGTACACACCTTTAATCCTAGCACTCAACTGGCAATTGATGGGTGCTGGGGGAGAGGTCCCTGACAGGCTGCCCATGCTCCAGTCATGTAGTACTAAGTGGGGACTGAGTATATTTTTAAAAGAAAGGTACCACATTAAACGGTGAAGGGCATGGAGGACTGGAGGAGAAAGAACGGGGGTGGATCTGACTCAAATTTATAACATGCATATATAAATATTACACAAAATATTCTCTTGTACAATTTATGCATATTGGTATTTTGCCTGCATATATGTTGTTAGGGCTGGAATGATGGCTCAGTGGTTAAGAGCACTGGCTGGTCCTCCAAAGGACCCAGGTTTAATTCCCAGTACCCTAACAGGGTGGCTCACAACTGTCTACCACTTGAGACCCAAGGTATCTGACACCTTCTGATCTCTGTGAATATCACAGTATCAGGGAAGGAGGCATGCACATTATACATTGATATTAAATATTTTCTTAAAGACAAGGGGTCAAGCTGGGCAAGGTGAATGTCTTTAATCCTAGCACTCAACAAACCAAGGACAGGCTGATCTCTGTAAGTCAGTTTGTTATACTAGTGAGTTCCAAACCAGTCAGGGCTACACAGACTCTGTCTCAAAAAAAAAAAAAAAAAAGAAAGAAAGAAAAGAAAAATAAAACACAAAAAAACAGAATTCAAAATTTAAAGCAGACTTTCTTTCTGCTGAATGTGTCTTTTTTGTACCACAATGTTGAAAAATCCTAAGTCAATCATTCACATTCTAAATTAAAGACTGCCTACACTTTCCTCCATTGAAGAGTTTTTAATCTACATTAAAAAAAAAATTAACCAGGGCAGTGGTGGCACACACGTTTAATCATAGCACTCAAGAGGTAGAGGCACACAAATCTCTGAGTTCAAGGCTAGCCTGGTATAGAGTGAGTTCCAGGACATCCAGGACTACAATGAAAAAAGCCCTGTCTCCAAAAACAAATAAAACAACAACAACAAAATACCATCCAACAGAAACAAAACCAAAACAAAAAACTCACACACATGATGGGGGATGAGTGGAGAGATGGCTCAGTAGTTTAGAGCATTGGGGGTGAGGGTGGAGAGATGGCTCAGCAGTTAAGAGCATTCCAGAGGACTTGGGTTCCCAGGTCCTACACAGCAGCTCACAGCTGTCTCTAACTCCAGACTGTGTCAGGGTATCTGGCATCCTCACAGACACACATGCAGGCAAAAGAGCAATGCACACACAATTTTTATTTAAAAAAACAATCATATGTCACATGCCTATGACCCCACCACTCAGAAGCTTAAAGCAGAAGGATCAGAAGTTGGAGAACAATGAAGACTACATAGAGTTCAGGGGTCAGGACCCACATAGGGGAAGGCAAGAACCCACTCCTACAAGCTGTTCTCTGATCTCCATACATGTGCATAAACACACACATGTACCACACACATTCATAGAAATAAATCTCATGGGTTAAAAAATCAGTATCTTGCATATCTGAAATCTGCTAGGAGTAAATTTACAGTGTTCTTGCCCCCAAAGTAAAAAGACATGTATGGTAAATGGTATGATTTAAGATGGACACTGTAGCCGTGTCTGTAATTCTAACACTTGGAGGCTAAGCAGAAGGTCTGCTCACAGTTTGAGGCCAGCCCAGAGTACAAAGCACATACTAAACCACAGCTCAAAACTAGTGTGCTCTGTCAACAAGAAAGAGCAGGAAGAAGTGGAGGTAGCAGCAGGAAAAGGTAAATAACAGTACAGCAGTGTAAGGGAGATTTTTTCTTTGTAATCAAACTGATCTAAGCTATGGAGGGTGAGACAGCAGGAGAGTTCACGGCCAGGCAAGACTACACGTGTGTTCCAGACCAACTGTGCTCCATCCGTCACAAACAACAAATGACCAAGTCTGCTGATTTTACTTCTTGTTAAGCTCTGTGCTGGTTAGTTTTTTGTCAACTTGACACAAGCTAGAGTCATCTAGGAAGAAAGGCTCAGCAGAGGAAATGCTTCCATCAGACTGTCCTGCTGGCTAGTCTGTGGAGCATTTTCTTACTGCTATGGCAGGACCCAGCCGAGCGTGCGTGTGTGCATGTGCATGTAAAAGCAAGCTGAAGCCACGGAGAGCAAGCCAGTAAGCAGCATTCTTCATAGTCGGTTTCATTTCCCGCCTTCACTTCCTGCCCTGCTCCCCTCAATGATGCACTGTGACTGGGATATGCGACCAAATAAACCTTTCCTCCCCATGTCGCTTTTGGTCACAGTGTTCTATCACATCAATAGAAAGCACACGAAGATAACTATGCAATATTGTATGTAATTGAGGTACTTGATTCAGTCCATCTGTGTAATGGAAACGATGCCACAGGATGTGTAGGGCATAACAGGCAGATCAAGGGGCTCAAGGTGGCTCAGTGGTTAAGGAGCCACCTGCTACTCTTGCCGAGGACCTATTTGGTCCCCAGCACCCACAAGATGGCTCACAATAGTCTGTAATTAAGTTCCAGGGGATCTGACAGCTTCTTCTGGCCTCCACAGGCACCAGGCATTCATGTGGTACACAAACATACGTAGAGGCAAAACTTACACATAAAAGTAAGTTTCCTAGCAGGTAGAGTGATTTTTAAGTTAGTCTTCCTATCTTTAAACCTAGCTTTTCCTTTTACTAGTTCTCCACTCCCCTCACTTCTGTTCAATTCTAACCTTCACCAGCTCTAGAATAAACAAGAAAAAGGAAATTAAAAGAAATATCTTCCTTGGTGTTAAACTGGAAATTAAAAGGGTTATAAAAATTCACGTTTACTGCTAGGCAGTGGTTGCACACACCTTTAATCCCAGCACTCGGGAGGCAGAAGCAGGTCAATCTCTATGAGTTTGAGGCCAGCCTGGTCTACCAGAGCTAGTTAAAAAAAAAAAAAAAAAAACACACACACAATTTGTATAGTGAAAAGGAGGCAGAAAGATGGAAAGATGCAAACAAATTACAGGGCTTGGATACTAACTCACCTTTTAGTATCCAATTTATCTAAGGGAGTTAGACATTTATTTCACGGGGGATAGGGAGAAACGGTATATTTTCAGAGGAAAAGGAAATCATTTTTTGAAAAGTGATTTAAAAATACTTATCATAAGCAGCATGGTGCCTATCACAGAGACAACTGTAACTTTGACACTCTGAAGTCTGAGGCATGAGGAATGCCACAAGTCTGGGGTCAGCCTCGGTTACAAGAAGGAGAAGAGACCTTGTCTCCAAAGATTATTAAGAAGGAAAAGGGGGCACAGGGGTGGTCTGGTGCTGGAGCACTGCAGAGTCTGAGGACTGAGAAGGAAACAACTAGCTTGCTGCCCTCCACACGGCCACAGCACACGCAAGGGAGGGAACTTTAAAGATGCTCCGAAACAATGAACAAAAAAGATATGAATTCAAAAATGCTCATCGTAGCAGTACCAAAAGTTACAATTATGAAAGTAAATTCCAGTTGTTACATGAATAGTAATACTGAAGAGATTCTGTGAATTCTGCATTAGGATGACACTTCTGTGGCTGGAGAGTGGGCTCTGCACTGAGAGCACTGGGTCTTGCAGAGGACCATGTTTGGTTCCCAGCGCCCATGCCTGCTCACAAGACACCTCTTCTGCTCTCTGAAGGCACCAGGCATGAATCGGTGCACAGAGACATGCATGAATGCAAACACCCATACACAGAAAATAATAACTTTGTTTTAAAAAATAGACTTTCCTGACAATATTAAATGAAAAAAAAAGAAACTAAATGTAAAGCACATATCACACTGACACAAAAAGAGGGACTCACAGGAGTAATACTGAGGTTCTCTAACAAATTGCTGGCACCTGGAAACATGCAGCGCTCCTGGTCAGCCTTGGCTACAGAGAATTACTTGCTTTTTTGTTTTGTTTTGTGTGCGTGGTTTTTTGAGACAGGGTTTCTCTGTGTAGCTTTGGCGTCGGGAACTCATTCTGTAGACCAGACTGGCCTGGAACTCAGAAATCTGCCTGCCTCTGCCTCCTCAGTACTGGGATAAAAGGCTGTGCCAACACTGCCTGGCAAGAATCAGTCTTAAAACAAGACAGAGAATCTACCACCATATATACACAGGCATAAAATGAACTTAGGAGTTCGCCTAGTTTTCTCCTAATTCATGTATCAATTTGTGTTTCCACGTGGCAAGACACTGGGAAGAGAGCTACAAACAAGAGAGTTCTCCTGGCAAAGTCAATCTCAATTTGAATTTTTTCAACAACTGTACTAAATTATGTCCTAGGCCAATGTGTTCCAACATGTGGGTCGGCACTGGTCAAATGACCCTTTCTCGGGGGTCGCCTAAGATCATATGGAAACATAGATATTTACATTATAATTTGTAACAATAACAAAAATATAATTAGGAAGTAGCAAGAAAAATAACTTTACAGAGCCGGGCAGCAGTGGCCTGCATGCCTTTAATCCTAGCACTTGGGAGGCAGAAGCAGGCGGATGTCTGTGAGTTCGAGGCCAGCCTGGTCTACAAGAGCTAGTTCCAGGACAGGCACCAAAACTACAGAGAAACTCTGTCTTAAAAAAACAAAAACAAGGCCGGGCGGTGGTGGCCCACGCCTTTAATCCCAGCACTTGGGAGGCAGAGGCAGGCGGATCTCTGTGAGTTCGAGACCAGCCTGGTCTACAAGAGCTAGTTCCAGGACAGGCTTCAAAACCACAGAGAAACCCTGTCTCAAAAAAACCAAAAAAACAAAAAACAAAAAAAACAAAAGCAAAAACAAACAAACAAACAAAAAACCTTTGGGGTCACCACAACATGAAGAACTGTGGAAGGCCGAGAACCACAGTCATTCCCTAAACTTCTTAAGTCTTCTGGAGGAAAAATATCAGCTCAAAAGTCTTTCTTTTGAAGCTGTTTCTGTGGTTAATTCAGAAATTACTATATTCCTTCTTTGAAAAGCTCAGAACCCAGAACTGCGGCAGTCGGGCCTGTGACTAACAACACTGGACAGCAAAGGCAGGATGATCGAAAGTTCGAGGCCAACCTGGTCAACATAGAGACTTCTAGAGCTAAATGGCAAGACCTTGTCTCAAAACAAAATCCCACAACACCCCTTTCCCCAAACATAGTCGCAATCTCAGGCAACAGTAATACCACAAATCCATAAAGCACCTCGCAATTTAAGACAGGTTTTGCTACATAGTTTTTCGTTTTTCAAGCCAATATACACGTTCTTTGTTGTCCCTATGGACACTAGGAGGTAGTTCAGGAACTCCCAAGGTTGGCGCTCAGAAAACCAGCAGGGCAGCCATGCATACTGAGCTAACTCCACAGTTGCTGTGTAAAGAATTGCAGACGAACCTTTCTGACAAGAAATGAGTACACTGAATCCGGGCTGCCCGGACTCCCGGAATTTCACCACCTCTAACATCGCAATCCTCGTACCTCTGACTATACAGTGGATACAACTCTGCCGACTTGTGAAGTTACAAACTAAAGACAAACGCAGGTTCCTCTGCTACAGGATGATGAACTGCTTGGCAGCGATCAAGCAGTTGCTAAACCCGATAAGCGCCCTCTAACTTCGAGGGCCCTAACGCTAGGCCAGCAGAGGCCCACGGAGGGGCGGGACCCCGTGCTCCCTGGCCAAAGCCAGGCCAGCGGGTATTCCAATGCGAGGGGTGGGATCAGCCGTAACGCGAGCTCCCAGTACAGGCCAAGGACGCTGGACCAGGGCCGTCTGACAAGTTTACGGCGGTGACCCACCCTGGCTTCGGGCCGCCTACCCCCACCTCCTCGCAAGCATCCTCCTCTGCCCGGCCGCGTACCTGACACACAGCAGCGCGGAACTCCGCGTAGCCTGCGCGGTTGGAGACCTGCAGTGCGCGCTCCCCGAGCTCCGACTCCTTCCCGCGCCGGTCAAACAAGTACACGGTCCTGCAGCCGTCGACGCCTCCGTCTGTCCCAGCGCCCGCCGAGAGGCCTCCGGGATTGCTGGCGCCCGTCGCTGCCATATTGCAGTGAACACCCCACGGCCCTCCCTCGGGAGCACTTCGCGGCGACGTCCACTCCGCGCGTGCCCTCGGCTCCAGCCGTCCCGGCTCGGGGCCTCGGCGGGCCGCGCAGCACCTCCTGGGCTGCGGCCTGGAAGCAACCCGGGAACCGATTCAAACGCTCTCTTGCCGGGGTGCCCCACGTCACTTCCGCGACCCGCGGAGGCAGGGACGCGCTTGCGCGCGCCTCGGAATCGGCTGGCTGCGCCTCCCAGCCACCCACGAGAGCCTGGCTCCGTGACCCGAGAGCAGGCCGCCACCGCGGCTAATGCGCAGGAGGAAGAGGGCGGCGGGCGGGACCGGCGAGTACGGCAGGCCGCGGGGCGGGGCGGGGCTTCGCGCGTTTCCCAGGCCACGCCCTGGTGGGACGGGGCTTCGTGCGTGTCCTCCTCCCTCTGGTCACGCCCCCGGGCCTCACGCGGGCCGCGGGGACTGGTGACCGCGGGAAGACAGCGCCAAGCGCCTCAGGGGCCCTCGTGGGGGAAGGCGGCTCGCAGGCGCGTCGCCCCAGGGGCTCTCTTGGCTCAGGTTCTGGAGTGCTGGTTCCTTCTCATTACGCCACGCGGTCTCCAGGGCGCGACTGAGTCGAGCAGAGGCGGTGGCGGGAAGCGTGCACGGGTCACGCGGATCTCCACGCGTCCGACACTGTTTCTGTAACACCGCGTTGCGCCTTCCGCGTCCGCTTCCTTTGCCGTCATGAGTGGGTTCTAGTGTGGGACAATGAGACAAAGCTGGGCCTGGAGGAAGAACCAGGCTTCTGACGTCACCGAGGCCGCCTTGCTCGCCCCGGGTCGGCTAGGCTCTGAGGCTCAGTGTCTGCGGGTCCCACGCTTACTAGGTCGGTGCACGTTGACGGAACAACGCCTAACCCAACTCACCGAGGCTGAGTTAGATTTTCTCCTAAGTGCATCACCCTCTTTGGAAACTTAAGCACCATTACTGGGGAATGCGCATCAGAGCTCTACGGATAACCATAAACAACAAAAGTGACCTTGCGGAGGACTAGATTTGCTCTCTGGGTCTTATACCTGGGAGTTTTGTACTTGAGAGCAAAACGTAAATTAATGAAACCCAAAGGAATGGTTTAGAGAGTTCTTTCAGCTTTCCAGAAAATGGATTAGAAAGTTTGCTGATTCCTTTATGGTTAATGATAAAACCAGACTCACGAAAGTCAGTGCACCTTAGAAAAAGTACCTGGTTGTTGACACCAAGGACAGAATTGAAGATTGTTACCAGTAGAAAATGATACGGATCAAAAGTATGACGGCTGTGTTGGGCGGCATAAGGAGCATGACTGGGAGAAGAGAGAATGCGGCAGTAGGTGGTCTGTGAAATTGCGGTCAAAAGCCGTTCATGTTCCTGAAAAGGAGCACCGGAGACAGAAGACAGAAAATCCCAGCTATCCTGGGATTTCTGTGATGCCTCATTGTAGTCTGTTTTTTTTTTTTTTTTTTTTTTTTTTTTTTTGTCAGCCTTCCTATGGTACACAGGCTAGCCTCGAACTTTGATCCTCCTGCCTTAACCTCAGGAATGCTGAGGAGGTGTGAGTCACTACACCTGGTGGACCGTTCACGTTCTTGTCTTAAAAGCTCATAACCATTTCCTTCTATCCCTTTCTGTACTATGTTTGATTTAAATGACTCAAGAAAAACAAATTGTTGGGCAGTTGTACTGCACATCTTTAATCCCTCTGCTTGGGAGGCAGAGGCAGGCGATCTCTGAGTTTGAGGTCAGCCTCGGCTACACAGAGAAACCCTGATTTGAGGGGGATGGGGGAGGGAGAGAGGGAGGAAGGAATAGAAAAACAAATTGTTTCCCTAAATCTCAGTTAATGAGCGAGATGAATTGCCTTTGTGCTTCAGCAAATGGAGACTTAACAGCCAGAGGGTCAACAGGGCAATTTCTATGTCATACCAAGTTATAGATCTCATGAACACAAAGAGAAGCACTGTATATATGTGTAAGTGTGTGCACATGCGTGAGGTGCCCCTTGAAGGTCAGAGGATAGAGTTGGAGTTGCAGGTGGTTATGACTCACAAGATGTGGGTGCAGAGAATCAAACTTTTAACATCAGGTCCTAATGTGGATCTTATGTTTGTTTGTTTCCATTATTTAGAGAACACTTTTATTGTTTGTGTAATCATGCCCTCATAGATAAGACCTTATATTTTTTTAAATATTTATTTATTATGTATACAATATTCTGTCTGTGTGCATGCCTGCAGGCCAGAAGAAGGCACCAGACCCCACTACAGATGGTTGTGAGCCACCGTGTGGTTGCTGGGAATTGAACTTAGGACCTTTGGAAGAGCAGGCAATGCTCTTAACCTCTGAGCCATCTCTCCAGCCCCAAGACCTTATATTTTTAATACAGTGTGTGGTTCCTGTACCAATAGAAAAAATAAGCTTAATGTTTCCCAATTAATATTGCTATTATTGTGATGCCAACTCAACGTGGTAAATTAGGATACTTTTTCCGAAGTTGAGAGCATAGCTAATATCTGCAAAGATTCAGATCATGTAAGTATATATATTTATATTAAAACAACAACAAAAGTATTGTGTTATGCATGAATGAACAGTAGCAACAGCTTTCTCAGGTTCAGCTGTCATTTGAACAAACTTGTAGAGACATCCAGCACTCTCCATTAAAGGAGGAAAAAAGTGAAAAAACAAATCCCAGAAAACAGCCCAGTTCAGTTACTATTGGGCTTGCTTCCTGGCACTATTTTTTAAAATTATCCTCTCAATTGTCATCTGAAGAGAAAAGATTCTGAGTAACACTATTAAAAGCAGCTCTGAGAAGCTGGGTGTAGTGGCACACCCCTTTGATACCAGCTCTTAAGAGGCAGAAACCGACAGCTCTCTGAGTTTAAGGGCACCCTGGTCTATGTAGCTTCATGGTAAGGTCCTGTCTCAAAATAGAAACAGCTCAAGGCTGGAGACAGAACTCAGTGGTTAAAGGCACTGACTGTTCTTCCAGGGGACCTAGGTTCAATTCCCAGCACCCATATGGCAATTCACAACTGTCTATAATTCCTGTTCCAGGACCCATGGCAAAACACAATGCACGTAAAATAAAAATAAACAAATTTTTAAAAAGAAAAGAAACAACTCCGAGATACTGGGCAGTTAGTTCAGACATTAAGAGTGCTTGCTACTCTTGCAGAGAACTTGGGTTTGATTTGCAGCACGCATATCAATTGGCTAACAACAGCCTGTGATTCCAGTTCCAAGGAATGCAGGGGTCTGTTCTGGCCTCTGTAGGCACCAGGCAGACACACAGTGCACATAATCCATGAGGTTAAACAAATCTTGTAAAAATGTAACAACAACAAAACCCGGTACTTTTAAAACTTGGCCCTTATACGCATCATAAATCCAGTCCTGTCGTCCATTTCTAATGCTGTCCCAGCAAAGGCCCCAAAGCATGGTGTGATGCAGATGTAGAGAATGCGCTCTCCTGGCTGGGATGTCCTTTCATTTGCACCATAGTTCTAAGCGTTTACTCTCTGTGAGCCAGCTACAAGTCGGTTTAAAAAAAAAATAATAATGAAAATGATTCTCTAACACAAAGCTCAACACCACTGAATTTGGACAGAGATGACCCAGTGGAGGCAAGCAAGACTCAGCCTCACTTGCACTTTGCATACTTTGTTTTTTGTTATTTTTGTGTGGCTCTTGTGTGGAAATGTCAATTCTGGGGCTGGAGAGATGTCTAAGTGGTTAGGAGCATGCATTGCTCTTGCAGAGGTCCCAGATTCCATTCCCAGTATTTGCATAATGGCTCATAACCACCTGGAACTAGTTCCATGAAATACAGTGCCCTTTGCTAGCCTCTGAAGGCACCAGGCACACATGTGGTACACGTACATTCAGGCAAAACACACACACATACACACACACACACACATAGTAAAAATAATAATGAATCTTGGGTTGGACCTAGTTTGCTTGTTTTGGTTTTGGTTTGTTTTTTTGAGATAGGGTTTCTCTGTAACAGCCCTGGCTGTCGTGGAACTCACTCTGTAGACCAGGCTGGCCTCAAACTCACAGAAAGTTGTCCGTTTCTTCCTCACAAGTGTTTGGATTAAAGCTGTGGTGTCTTTAATCCCATCACCAGGGAAGCAGAGACAGGTAGTTCTCTGAGTCTGAGGGCAGCCTGGTCTACAGAGCAAGTGACAGGACAGTCAGAACTACACAGTCTTAGAAAAAACAAACAAACAAAAACACCCAGTTAAAAGCCAGAAATGGTAGTAAATGCCTTAGTCCAAGAATTTAGGAGGCAGCCGGGCGGTGGTGGCGCACACCTTTAATCCCAGCACTTGGGAAGCAGAGGCAGGCGGATCTCTGTGAGTTCGAGACCAGCCTGGTCTACAAGAGCTAGTTCCAGGACAGGCTCCAAAACCACAGAGAAACCCTGTCTCGAAAAACCAAAAAAAAAAAAAAGAAAGAATTTAGGAGGCAAAGGTCTCTGAGTTTAAAAGCAGCCAAGTCTATAAACTGAATTCTAGACTAGCCAACGCTATGTAGTGAGACCCCCCCTCAAGCCTATTGAGACATGCTTAGTGATGTACCTAGCTATAATTAGACTGGGCTGCTCAGGTGCCTACCATAGGAATATGGTTTGAGTCCAAGAGTTCAAGCTAAAGGAGACTCATCTAAAGAAAATCAAATTAGCTGAGTGGCAGTGGTACACACGTTTAGTCCTAGCATTTAGGAGGCAGGTGATGTCTGTACATTCGAGGCCAGCCTGGTCTACAGAATGAGTTCCAGGACAGCCAGGGATACGCAGAGATACACTGTCTTGAAAAACCGAGGGGGGGGGGGGGAATCAAATTTAAGTGGTTTCTAATAATTCACCAAAAGGAAAAGAAGGCCAAAGAATTGGTTCAATGGCTAATACTGCTTGCCAAACAAGCCTAGAAACCTGAATTCAATCTTTGGACCCACATAAAGAAGGAGAGAGAACCAACTGTAAAAAGTTATGACTTCCACACATGCCTTCTGGCACATCTCCCTAGAAATAATGATAAGTCAAAATGATTTTAAAGGGAAAATCCAGCAACACACATGTTATTTGTGGGGCCTGGTGATGCAGGCCATTAATCTCATCACCTGGAGTCAGAAGTAAGGAGGATCGCCACAAGTTAAAGACCAGCCCAGTGTCCATTCTGAGTTCCAGGCCAGCCAGGGATCCTTGCAATGACTTTCTCAAAAGAAAGTTGAAAACAACACCTTTGGACTTCCATTTGTTTGCTATTCTTGTATACACGAACCCATTTATACAAGCTTACTGTATTTTGTTTACCTAACCACAATAAGTCATTGTAATAAAGAATCAAATCCTCAAGTCAGCTTTGTCTATCTGGAAATATCTTGAAACCTCAGTTCAAAGGAGAGAACTATTTCAGACGTCAAGAGGCAGATAGGGAAAACAAGGGCTGCATTCTAGGCACTAGGAAAGGTTTGGTCAGCAAGGGACATAACGACAACAAAATTACAAGTATATGAGACACTTGTCTTGAGCTGCCTTCTTTATAACTCTGAAACCTGGACAATGAACACTCCTCAGAGCAGCAGCTGAATGTGTTTGAGATGGCATGTCTCAGGAGGATTCTAGGCGTCACATGAAGAGGTAGGCTGCTCAATTAAGAAACATCTCCAAGCCGGGCAGTGGTGGCGCACGCCTTTAATCCCAGCACTTGGGAGGCAGAGGCAGGCGGATCTCTGTGAGTTCGAGACCAGCCTGGTCTACAGAGCTAGTTCCAGGACAGGCTCCAAAGCCACAGAGAAACCCTGTCTCGAAAAGCCAAAAAAAAAAAAAAAAAAAGAAAAGAAACATCTCCATCTACAGAAGGAAGTAAACCACAGGATACGGTAACGGTGGTTGAGATACTTTGGTCATGTTAGGAGAATGAATGACAGCAGGTACCCAAAGATAGCACTGCTTGGAGGAGTGCATGGGATAAGGTGAAGAGGAAGGCCCAAAAAACATTGGATAGACAAAATAAAGGAAGACTGTCGAACCTGGGTATGACAATAACACAAGTATCTAGGACTGCCTAGGATAAGAACAACTGGAGAACCGACATAAACAAGCTGCCCGTGTATGCTTAAGCATCGCCAGAGTATAGATGATGATGACAGTGATGAAGAAGATGATGATGATGATGAACTACAATAAGTTGGGCCATATAGGGTTTCAATCCTATAAACTACCCTGAAAACTGAGGCAGGAGGAGCTTAAATTTAAGAACTGCCCTTGCAACTTGAGGATATAGGGTTCGTATATTGGGCATGTGTGTATGGCTATGCATTATGTGCCTACAGTGCCTGTGGAAGCCAGAAAGGGCATCAGATGCCCTAGGACTATAGAGTTACAGAGGTTATGAGCTGCTATTTGGATGATAGGAAAGAAACCCAGCTCCTCTGGAAGAGCCACCATTGCTCTTAACTACTGAGTCATTTTTTTTCAGCTCCATAAACAGAATTCTTGTCCACAACTTAACTGTAGGCATATAGATTCATCAGTTTATTTGCAATACTTGATGGGAAACTGTTTCATCGCTATCAGCAACAACATTCAGAGGAGGAAAGTTGACAAATTAGCTGAGCAAGACTGAGGTGGCAAATATAAGCCACTTCTGGCTTATATTTCACTCCAGTTATGGTTACACTGACAACCAAGAATAGCCATCACATCTACTAATATGTCATCAGAAAGCCTTTAAACAAAGAAGGTAAGAAGCCTAGGGACAAACCACTCAAGATTCAGTGTCCTGTTACTCCACACGTCCTGCAATACAAATGCTGATGGAGAAACAACAAACTAAGAAAAACAAAGAGGCTGCAAAGCATGCTAAATTTTTTTGGCCAGTGAATGAAGCCAAAGAAAACACCAGGAACAGATTGCCAAGAAACATAGGCTTGCCCTGGCTGATAGCTTCTATTTCTGAGTCCAGGCCATAATAAAGAGTCTTTAAAAGTAGTAAATAACTGATCAGACCCTGCAAGAAAAAGCACTGCTTCTGAAATTGCTCAGTGGGTACAAGCACTTGCTTCCAAGCTCTTACAGCTTGCATTTGAAATTCCCACAAATTGTTCTTTGACTTTTCACGCACATGCCATATTTCAGCATCCCCATAGGCGAGTGCACATGCTTTAGTGGTTCCCAAAATTTATGGTATGTTTGCGCATATTGTAGTTCTTACACCTACAGTATGAGATGGTCTCATGACACTCTCCACCCACTGGCTTTTCAGAACAGAACTAGGGCTGGGCAGTGGTGGTGCCCACATTTAATTCCAGCCTTGGAAGGCAGAGTTCGAGGCCAGCCTGGTCTATAAAAGTGAGTTCCAGGACAGCTAGGACTGTTTCACAGAGAAACCCTGTCTTGAAAAACAAAAACAAAGACCAGAACTAGGTTGTGAGGCAGTCCGTTACTCGGCAATTCATAACTAGAACAGTGGAGAGTTGGGAAGATGCTTTTTGTTGGGGACGTATTTCCAAAAGCCTAAACCTTTAGATTCTCAGACACAAAAAGAGCAGGGAGAGAGTGTGCAATGACAGAGTGAAAGGAGGCTGAGGGTGTCGCTCAATGGTCGACCAGTGTGACTCTCTGGGTTTGGTTTAAATGATGCACAGTGTGATGCACTGGGATTACTTTGAATGATTGCAGTGTGATGCTCTGGGTTTGGTTGAATGATTGCAGTGTGATGCACTGTGTTTAGTTTGAATGATTGCAGTGTGATGCTCTGTGTTTAGTTTGAATGATTGCAGTGTGATGCTCTGGTTTAGTTTGAATGATTGCAGTGTGATGCTCTGGTTTAGTTTGAATGATTGCAGTGTGATGCTCTGGTTTAGTTTGAATGATTCGCAGTGTGATGCTCTGGTTTAGTTTGAATGATTCGCAGTGTGATGCTCTGGTTTAGTTTGAATGATTCGCAGTGTGATGCTCTGGTTTAGTTTGAATGATTCGCAGTGTGATGCTCTGGGTTTAGTTTGAATGATTGCAGTGTTATGCACTGTGTTTAGTTTGAATGATTCGCAGTGTGATGCTCTGGTTTAGTTTGAATGATTCGCAGTGTGATGCTCTGGTTTAGTTTGAATGATTCGCAGTGTGATGCTCTGGTTTAGTTTGAATGATTTGCTGTAGGTAGGCTAAAAGAAATGGTTCTCCAGGGGGCTGGAGAGATGGCTCAGTGGTTAAGAGCATTGCCTGCTCTTCCAAAGGTCCTGAGTTCAATTCCCGGCAACCACATGGTGGCTCACAACCATCTGTAAAGAGGTCTGGTACCCTCTTCTGGCCTGCAGACATGGTAGAGTCCTAGCGTAATGGAAACTCTCAGGAATTCACTACAGGGACCCTAGCTAAGGCTCCTAGTAACAGGGATAAGGAGCAAGAACTGGCCTTTTTCTGTAACCAGGCAAGACTTCCAGTTGAGGGATTGAGACACCAAACCAGCCACAAAACTTTTGACCTACAATTTGTCCTGCTTGTGAGATGTGCTGGGGTAAAGGTGGCACAGAACCTGTGGGAGTGGCCAACCAATGGCTGGTCCATCTGGAGACCCATTACCAGAAAGGGAGCCCATGCCTGATGCTACCTAAAGGGCCAGGAACCAGAGGCCTAGGATAGACCTAAACACGAGTGGCCAAAAAAGTAAGAAGGCAATGAAATGATTCCTAATGATACTCTGTTATACTCGTAGATTGGGACCTAGCATAATTGTCATCAGAGAGGCTTCATTCAGCAACTGATGGGAGCAGATGCAGAGACCCACAGCCAAATACTAGGTGTAGCTCAGGGAATCCTGCAGAAGAGTGTGGGGGGGGGGGGCGTTGTAGGAGCCAGAGGGGTCAAGGACACCACAAGAAAATGACCTGCAGAATCAACTAACCAGGGTTCATAGGAGGCTCACAGAGACTAAATCGACAACCAGGGAGCCTGCATCTGTCTGTTCTCAGACCTCTGCATCACGTAGCTTTTGGGTTTTTTGTGGGACTCCTAATAGAGGAATTAGGGACTGTCTCTGACTATTTTGCCTGCTTTTGGGACCCTTCCTCCTACTGGGTTGCCCCATCAAGCCTTAATATGAGGGGGATGTGCTTAATCACGTTGCAATTTGATATGCCATGTTTGGTTGATGTCCCTAGGAGGCCTGCCCTTTTCTATAGGAGAATAAGTGAATCTGGGGGGAGAAGGGAAGTGTGGAGGAGAGACTGGGAGGAGAGGAAGGAGGGAAACTGACATATGAGAGGAGAATAAAAAGGAAAGAAAAAAAATGATCCTCCCCCATCAAATAGTTATATATCTGGATAAGCAGAAGGGATCAAAAGAAACCTCATAAATTATTCTCTTGTCCCAAACAATACAAAACCAACAGGCAACCGACACGTTCTTGAGCTCATTTACTAGTCCATGACTCCCTACTTAGACATACAACCTCTCCACCTGAAACATGGAAATTGTTGAGGCTGGAATGAGAAGGGATCCTAAAATGCTCTTTACCAGCTTGGTAGGTCTGGGGCTCAGAGTCCCACAGCATTTTAACTGGAAAACTCTGCATTTATGCCATTGAAATTGCCCTTCACTTTTCAGAACGAAATAAAACTAACATTTGAGAAGATAAGGACATTGAAAAGACATCCTTCTGGTGCTTTTTAGAGCCCTGTATTTAATTTGGAGGATTAGCCAGTTGTGTTTAAATGTTTGTCTTCAGGGAAATTCCTGCTGGAGCTTAATCACTATTTTAAGTTGTTAAGAGGGTGGAAATTTAATCCAATTAAGGTGTTTAGGTGCTGGGCCATAGGGAGGTGATAAAGTCATCAAAGCTGGGAAGGGGAGTGTCAGGTGAGTGTGCAGGAGACAGATGCTCATTCCTAGCCCCTTACCAGGTGATTCCCTGCACTGCAGCGGGATTTTGCCAGAGAGAAGATATCACCAGGTGTGGCCCCTTGACCAGCTAAACCAGCTGCGCAAAAGAAACATCTTTTCCTTTAGAGACTCTGGGCTACTGTTTATTAACAAGAAACCCCTGACTTAAAGTGTTACTGTTGCCAATCAACTCCTTTTTGTTTTTCTCCTTTCTAACATAATCCCTTTCCTCTTTTTTTCTTTCTTTCCTTTATCTGGTATGATGAGGTCTCCGCATCCATAGGACATGTGAAGTGCTACCGCTGAATTATATATCACCTCTCAAACCTGACAGACACAGAATGCTTCCCCAAATCACTAGGGATGTTTGTATACCTCTGGGAGGGGAATCACACAGGGGGATAGCTATGTGGCTATCTTTGGCTATTCCTACATTAGCAAACATGAGGCAATCAGGGCCTTGATAAACACTTGCACTGATGTTTTTGTTTTTGCAAAGTGTGAGAATCAGGTAAGAAACGAGGCCATCCTGGTAGAGCTCTCTAATTAGAGGAGCACTCGTGCAATTAAGCCAACAGCCTCAGCTAACTGCCTGCCAGCCACGGAGGTGAGCCCATCCTGTAGCAGGCACCTTATTTAAACTGCTGGTGACTACAGTATGTAAGCAGTCTCACGTGAGGCCAGCAGAACTGCACAGCCGGGCTCGGCCACTACATGAATCATGAGCCATAAACGGTTCCTGTTTTAAGCCACTACATTATAGTTTTAGAAAAATTAAAAAATATGGCCGGGGTGTGGTGGCACCCACCTTTAATCCCAGTGCTCCAGAGGCAGGGATAGGCAGATCTCTGAATTCAGGTCAGTGTGGTTTACAGAGCAAATTTCAGAATGGCCAGAGCTACATAAGGGAAATCCTGCCTAAAAACAACAGCAACAACAGAAGAAGAAACTAATTTAATCTTTGATCATTTTAAATGTATCTTGTTCATACTCACCCTCACTCCCCTCTCTTACCCACTTCCCACTCCAGAACCTTCTTCCCAACTTGGCCCCTCCTACTTTCATGTCTTTTCTGTTTCTTTACTATCCACTGAGTGGGGGCTGCTTGCATGCATGTGCGTAGGTGTGGTTTTATTTGCCAGATCATGGACAACTTCCCAGGGCTAAGGCACTACATTTAGATACACGAACACATGCAACCATAAACATTGGGTGTGGAGAAGCAAGCGTGAAAGTTCAGCTCTCAGGAAGTAGAACCTGAAGCACTGAGATAGAAAGTCAGCTTGGTTATATTAGCAAGAACCTGTCTCAAGGCAAACACCACACACACACACACACACACACACACACCTGACACTCACACAATCTAGCACTTATAATAATCAACATTCAGACTATGGTATTGTTTTTTCTAGCTTCTTCTTCTAAGCCATTAATAAATACTAAAAATTAGGAAATGGGTAGTAAAGGAAAAAAATGCAGACTAACCAATAGTATAGATAGTAACAGTCTGTCCATCTCTGTGTGCCAACAGTTCTAAAAGACCACCACCTAGTTAATTTCATAAGCAAAGACATTCCATGAATCATTAGCTTTCTAGAAGCCAGTGGGTGGAGAGTGTCATGAGACCATCTCATACTGTAGGTGTAAGAACTACAATATGCGCAAACATACCATAAATTTTGGGAACCACTAAAGCATGTGCACTCGCCTATGGGGATGCTGAAATATGGCATGTGCGTGAAAAGTCAAAGAACAATTTGTGGGAATTTCAAATGCAAGCTGTAAGAGCTTGGAAGCAAGTGCTTGTACCCACTGAGCAATTTCAGAAGCAGTGCTTTTTCTTGCAGGGTCTGATCAGTTATTTACTACTTTTAAAGACTCTTTATTATGGCCTGGACTCAGAAATAGAAGCTATCAGCCAGGGCAAGCCTATGTTTCTTGGCAATCTGTTCCTGGTGTTTTCTTTGGCTTCATTCACTGGCCAAAAAAATTTAGCATGCTTTGCAGCCTCTTTGTTTTTCTTAGTTTGTTGTTTCTCCATCAGCATTTGTATTGCAGGACGTGTGGAGTAACAGGACACTGAATCTTGAGTGGTTTGTCCCTAGGCTTCTTACCTTCTTTGTTTAAAGGCTTTCTGATGACATATTAGTAGATGTGATGGCTATTCTTGGTTGTCAGTGTAACCATAACTGGAGTGAAATATAAGCCAGAAGTGGAGGCCACATTTGTGATCCAGATCTAGAGACAGGATAACACAAGCCTTTAATCTTGACCTTGAGTCTAGAAGGCAGACCTTTAATCTGGGTCACTCTTTCTGCTGGAAGCCTATATAAGGACAAGGGAAGGAGGAAGGCTTTGTTCTTCACCTGCTTGTCCCTGCTAGTCAGCACATCCATTCCTTCTCCAGGATCCAGCAGACCAGCTGAGACACCCAGCCTTGTGTGACTGAGCAGCTACAATGTCAAGAGCTCTTAGGTTGGCATCTATAGTGTATCCCCAAATAGCCTGACCTTCCTTTCTGCAGTTGGTGGACTGTAACAAGAATGGCCATTTCTCATCAGGTGCACTCTGCTATGGGGTCAAAACACCTTGTTCCATGGGAAAACCTCGTTTGTGGTTCCCACTGCTGATTCCAACCACATAACCCTTCCACTCTTAACAACAGCAGACACTTCTGTGGCTATATTCCTCTCATAGAAACTACAAAGCATGTGTCCTTGTCCACTTGAATGAATTTCTGACAGCCAGAGACTGGGAAGGAGATATTCAACTTTATTTTGATGTAGCCAATTGGCTAGAAGTCATCGCAAAAAAAAAAAAAAAATCCCACTATTTTTCTTCTTCTTTTTTCTTTTCTTTTCTTTCTTTTTTTTTTTTTTTTTTTTTTTTTTTTTTTTTTTTTTTTTTTTTTTCGAGACAGGGTTTCTCTGTGGTTTTGGAGCCTGTCCTGGAACTAGCTCTTGTAGACCAGGCTGGTCTCGAACTCACAGAGATCCGCCTGCCTCTGCCTCCCAAGTGCTGGGATTAAAGGCGTGCGCCACCACCACCCGGCTATTTTTCTAGTCAGTATGAGCAGGTGACAGATAGTGAAGAGAAAATGAAAGTAGGGGAAATCAATTAAGGTTTGTTAATATTGTTGGTGTCCTAGCACTGGTGAGGTAGAAGTTGGAGGATTAAAAGTTCAAGACCATCCTCAGCTACATAGGGAGTGTAAGGCCAGCCTGATGCTTATGGGATTCTATTTCAAAATAAGTAAGCTAATAAACAAGCGACTAAATAAGTAAGGTTTCTATGGATACTTATGTGTTGGATCCTGATGCTTTCCTACAAAAGGTATCTTACATTGGGTATCAAGTGTTATAGAGTATGCCATTTCCGAATTTATCAAATAATGCAAATGATATACTTTCCAGTACCGTAGAAAAGGCAATGCTGCTCTGTGATTTGTAAACACTTAGGGGTCTTTTAACCCCCACTTTTGGTTTTGATTTGTTTTCTCTTTTTTGAGACAGGGTCTCACTTAGTGACCCAGCCTGGACACAGACTTAGAACAATTGTGATCCTCCTGTCTGGCCCTTCCCTGTGCTGACCCAGATTCCAGGCACATGTCACCACTCTGGGCTTCCTTCTCTCATTGCTCATGTTTTCTCACTTGATTCTGTAGCCATCTTTGTTTCTACACTGGTTATAACCATAGCTTAATAAAGAATGAAATATTGCTGGGTTTGGTGACTCATGCCTGTCATTCCAGCACTCAAAGAGCAAATGCAAGAGGATTGTGAGTTTGAGGTCAACTTGGGCTATTAGTCATGGTTGCGAGTGGGGTGGGGGAAGACTATATCCTAAACCTTTAAAACCTACTGGTGCCACTACTTGTATTGGAAACACTTAGCTGTGAACAAAATGCTGCTATTTGCACCTCAAGCTCATTATCTTTTCCCACAGCCCTTGATACTTTCATAGTGTTCCCATAATGTACCCAGTACATTCTGATTCAACACTGGTGTTATAAGTCAGGTCCCCAATGGCGCAGGCGGACAAATCTTTAACATTTTCTCCCTGGCTGGGCATGGTGGTTCACACTTATGACTTCAATCCTCTTGAGGCAGAGGAACTTGGGTCTCAAACATAAAGCCAGCTTGGACAGCATAGCATGACCTTACTGCAAACAAATTTCTCCTTGCTTAGTTCTCTGTATGTTCCTGCAGTGCAGGGAATTGAAGGTAGGCACTTACATATGCTAGGCAGGCCATACTCTTAGCCCTTTTTCAAACTTGTCCTACTTTCTGACATAGTTTCAGGTAGCCTGGTTTGGACTTAGTCACCTGTGTAGCAAAAACTGGTCTTGAACTTCTCTTCCTCCTGCTTCCCCTTTCACAAGCTGCCATGCCTGATTAAGTTTTATTGGCTGATGCTTTGTTTGTTCGTTGGTTGGCTTTTTGTTTTGTTTTGGTTTTGGTTTTTCAAGACAGGGTTTCTCTGTGTAACTGCCCTGACTGTCCTGAAACTTGCTCTGTAGACCAGGCTGGCCTCACACTCAGAGAAATCCACTGCTTCTGCTTCCTGAGTGCTAGAATTAATGGTGCGTGCCTACACTGCCCACCAAATAATTCTAATAATTGTTGATATTGTTTGAAATTTGGGGGAAATTACCTTGCTAATTTTTTTCTGAAAGCTTAAATATTTATTATGTATACAGTAGGCTTGGTATTCTGTCTGCATATGTTCCTGCAGGCCAGAAGAGGGCACCGGATCTCATTACAGATGGTTGTGAGCCACCATGTGGTTGCTGGGAACTGAACTCAGGACCTTCAGAAGGGCAAGCAGTGCTCTTAACCACTAAGCCATCTTAAACATTTTTTAAAATTATATTTTACTTATTTTGAATGTAGGAGGGCATAGGATAAGGGCTTGCTAGTGCCACTCTGTGTTTGTGATGGTCAGAGGATAATGTTTCTTCTTCCATGTGGGGCCTAGGTAGCAAACTCAAGTCTTGACAAGTGCCTTTACCCACTGAGAAATATTGTTGGCTCAGGTATTTGTTCTTTTGCTTTTTTTCTTTCAATATGGGGAAGTTTTCAGTTAATAGACTATTGTTTTCCAATCAGAAGTTGGAGGTGAGCTAGGAAGATGACTTGGTCAATAAAATCCCAACCCTACAAACTCAGAGATTGAGTTTGAATCCCAGAACCCAAGTGAAAGCCAGCATACATGGATGGCATATATCTTTAAGTCCATGCTGGGGACCAAAACCAGGTAGATCCCTGGAGCTTATAGGTCAGCCAGTCTAGCCAAATGGATGAGCTCCAGATTCAGTAAGAGCCCCTTTCTTGCCTGGCAGTGGTGGCACACGCCTTTAATCCCAGCACTTGGTAGGCAGAGGTAGACAGATCTCTGTGAGTTTGGGGCCAGCCTGGTCTACAGGGCTAGTTCCAGTACTGCTAGGGGTGTTGCACAGAGTAACTCTTTCTTAAAAGATAATAATTAAAAATAAAAAGCCCCTTTCTCAAAGAGAGGTAGAAAGCAAGTGAGGAAAATGTCTGACATCAGCTTCAGGTCTGCACACGTACAGAGCGAGTTCCTGGACTGGTTCCATAGCTACGGAGAAACCCTGTCTCAAAATACCAAAACAAACAAACCAAAAGACAAACCAAAAAAAAAAAGAAATACACTGACCTCATCTCCAATATTAGTTACTAAAGACATGAAGTATTATCACAATGGATTGGGTCACATTTCATGCTATTTTAAATAAAGCAACTACAGTTAATGCAAACAAGAATGGTAGGTAATAATTGGGGTGTATCTATCCTATGGCTCATGAACTATATATAATCCAGGATACTTATGAATGCTGCTCAACACATTCGGAGACAGCAACATCAAATCGCCATGTAAAGGGTTGCAAATGTCTGATGAGTAAAATTCTTGAAATTTACTGCAATAATTGAAACTTGCCTGTAAGAATTGCAGCTAAGCCTTGTTTATATGGGGAGTTAGAGTTGAGCCAGGGCTGCATAGTGAGATGCTGTCTCAAGAAAAGAAATGGGCAGCAGCTGTTGGAGACAGAGGAAGAGACCTGCATCGGAGCACTGGCGTGAGCTCCCAAAGTCCATTTGGAGAGCGGGTGGAATGAAAATATGAGCAAAGAGGTCAAGGCCATGATGGTTTCACTCACTGAAACAGTCTACCTGAGCCAATAGGAGCTCACCAACTCCAGCCAGACTGGGAAGGAACAAGCATAAGACCAAACTAGTCCCTCTGAATGTGGTTGACAGTTGCATGACTGGGGCAGACTGAGGGGCCACTGGCAGTGGCACCAAGATTTGTCCCTACTGCATGTACTGGCTTTTTGGGAACCTTTTCTCTTTGGATGGATAGCTTGCTCAGCCTAGATATAGTAAGGAAGGCCTTGGACCTTCCCCAAAGCAATGTACCTTTCCCTCTCTAGGAGTGGATGGGGGTGGGGTAGGAGGGTCTGTGGAGGGAATGGGGGGAAAGGGAGGGAGTGGGAACTTAGATTGGTATATAAAATGAAATAAGTTAGTTTGTCTTTTTTTTAAAAAAAATAAATAAATATAAGAAAGAAAAGAAATGGGGCTAAGAGAAATGAAACTGATTATCAGGAAAAAAAAACTGAGTTTCGTGAGCCTGGAGAAACACATGGGGGAGGAGCATGCTATAGTGTGGTCTTTTGTTTTTAAGCAGAGAACATAGACGTATTAAGGAAAAATGAGAAAGAATTCTGGAGATAGGAGGAGTTCCAACAGGGCTACCCTGTCTTGCGGCATTTTATTTGCACTAAGAGCAAGTGTGCTGCTAGAGACAAGGAAGCTGAGCTTGGTGTAAAGACTTACTCTCCCAAGGGATGAACCCATCTCCAGCTTAGCTGTGCAAGCACACAATGAAAGAAGATAAAACTAGTGTGAAAACAAAAAATATAATGATGCTTTAGAAGCATTAACATATTCGTTAAATCCATTGAACACTTGTTTCCAAACAGAAACCCATAATGGGTTGGGCACCCAAGAGCTAATGGCATAAGAAAGACCATGTTTAGGTGCTGTGGTGCTCACATCCCACTGTCTCCTCTACAGGCTTCACTCCCCTTTCCTTGGCCCTTCCCAGCTCTTTCTCCCCTTGCTGCCTCCCTGCAACCATTGCTTAACCCATCAGCTCAATTTAGAGTCTCCCTGTTTTGTGCTGTTGCCTCTTCCCCTTCCATTCCCATCCCACCCTTAGAGACGTAATTAGATTTAGAAACCTCTCCTTCCCCGCTAAAAGATGGCTGCCCTTTTTGCTTGACAAATTAAAAAAAAAATGCAACCAACACAGAACTCTATAAAAAGGAAAACCATATTCAGTTAACTGAGCGTGGCGATGCACATCTGGAATCCCAGCACAGAGACTGAGGTGGTGCACATCTGGAATCCCAGCACAGAGACTAAGGTGGTGCACATCTGGACCCAAGCACAGAGACTGAGGTGGTGCACATCTGGAATCCCTGCCCAGAAACTGCGGTGGTGCACATCTGGACCCCAGCACAGAGACTGAGGTGGTGCAAATCTGGAATCCCAGCACAGACACTAAGGTGGTGCACATCTGGACCCCAGCACAGAGACTAAGGCAGGGAACTGAGAATTCAAGGCCAGCCTGTAATGCACACGAGTTCCAGGCCACCCAAACTACATGAAGACCTTGTCTCAAAAATCAAGCCAGGTGGTGGTGGCTCACAGCTTTCAACCAAGGCAGAGGCAGGTGGACATCAGTGAGTTTTAGGCCAGTCTAGTTTATAAAGTGAGTTCCATGACAGCCAAGAATGTTACACAGAGAAACCCTGTCTCAAAAAAAAAAAAAAAAAAAACATCAAGCCTGAGTGAAGTAGCAACTATGAAGAAAATTTCCCAGGTTTCTAGTTTAAGGGTCACAGAAATGGTGTCTGCAAAGCATTGTCCATCAAGTTCTTTCAACATAATCAGTCATTCCTCAAAGTCTTCCACACTCCACAGCATCACTGATTCTATGTCTTTGTGAGCAGGGCCTAGAGATAGGTCAGCTCTTATCCATTCAGTTGACCGACACCTGCGGTATGTTAAGGGGTCTTGTTGTTGACATTTACTACTAACCCCAACTAGACGACGCAGAATATGCTGTGTTGTGGTCCAGGTGGAGAATATCAACGTGCAACTGACCTTATACCAAATTCCAGCCTCAGAGCCTGGCCTTCCTGGATTTTACCAAACTCAAAGCAGCACTAAAAAATATGTTGAAAGGGACTTTGCCTATGTGACAATCTGGGATAGGACTGCCATCAACTGCAATAAGAGTTATGAGCAGTGCGTGATGCAGACCACACCTGTGAAGTCTGTGTCCACTATGGAGTATAATTTGGACAAGGACTTTGACATTCCCCTGGACTATAAACAGCAAAACAACATTAACAACCTAATACCATAAAGACAAGTATGAGAAGCCAACAGAGGGCAAAGCTGACTGCTTTCTGATAGAGAGCTCATCTCCCTCATTGCTGAAAAGCTGAGCTTCCTCGACTTCTCTGCCTGTGGCACTAGATTGGATGGGAATAGAAAGGCTCACATTCAATCCTTTCCCAGTCCCAGCAGGTAGACTCTACGAGAGGAACTCTCAGTTACAAATTAAACTTGGGAAGATCACTTTCATCATAACTTATGTCCATTTCTGTGTCTGGACAGGAGGTGGCCATTGAATTCATAAGCTTACTTTAGTCTGTTACTTGCACAAGACACACCAAGAAAGTCAACAACTGGGCAGGCAGTGGTGGTGCACACCTATAATCCTAGCACTTGGAAGGCAGAGGCAGGCGGATCTTCATGAGTTCAAGGCCAGTTTGGTCTATAGAGTGAATTCCAGGACAGCCAGGACTGTTTCACAGAGAAACCCTGTCTCAAATAATAATAATAATAATAAAAAGAGCAATAAACATACCAACAGGCAGCACTAATTTGAAAAAAAAAAGAAAAAGAGAAAGAAAGAAAAAGGAAAAAAAAGGACATGAAGTTGAAAGGGGATGTTTGAGGTGGGTATGCTGTTTACATATATGAAATTGTCTCTCTCTCTTTTTTTTTTTTTTACTCTTTTCCTTGGCCTGTCTGTGCCATTGTCAAAGAATAAAAGGTATTCCTGGGGGCTGGAGAGATGGCTCAGTGGTTAAGAGCATTGCCTGCTCTTCCAAAGGTCCTGCGTTCAATTCCCGGCAACCACATGGTGGCTCACAACCATCTGTGAAGAGGTCTGGTATCCTCTTCTGGCCTGCAGACATGCACACAGACAGAATATTGTATACTAAATAAATAAGTAAATAAATATTTAAAAAAAAGGTATTCCTAATTTAAAAAAAAAAACAATGCTCTTTTGACCCAATGATTGAAGAGAATGAGGCTGAAGAAAGAGGAATATTTGAGGTACTGTATTGGTGGGTGCACTTCATTGTACATAGGTCCACACCTATAAATGAAAAACACAAAGAACAGGAAGAAGGTGCGATGGGTAAAAGCACTCACTATGCAAGTCTGAGAACCTGCATCTGAATCTCTAGAACCCACATGAACCTGGGCCAAGAGCATCTGCAATCGCAGTGCTCCTGTGGGGAGGATGGGGTCAGCTAGTTCAGTGTACTCAGCAGGAAGATAGCAAAGAGACCCTCTCTCAAACAAGATGGAAAGTGAGGACAGCATTTGAGGTTGTCCTCTGACCGCCCTCCACACATTCTGTGACACACACCTGTACTCCTTTAGGTGAATGGACACACACAACATAAATGCTAACATAAATTATGCTTTGGTGACAATGATGTACAGGTGATGGCTTCTCAGTTGTAACAAGTGTACCCTTCTGGTAGAGGAAATTAACTATGGGGAGACCGAACATACGTGGAGAAAAATCTGTGAGAGGGGGAGAAGTATCTAAATTCCTTCCAATTTTTGCTGTAAACCAGAAACTTCTTTAGGAAATTTAAATAGTTTGATTGAGACAGGTTTTCCTTTAGCCCAGACTGGACTCAACTCAATACGTAGAAAAGGGTGGCCTTCAACTTCTCATCCTCCGGTCTCCATCTCCAGGTTTACAGGATTACAGGTGTGAGCCATCATATTCATTATTTTTGTGAAAGTACACATGGGTGAGTATCCAGGTGTGAGAGATTGTTCATGTACTGTCCATCGGTGTTCATGTTTGCCTGTGTTAAAACTGCCTAGGTTTGGGGCTAGAAACTCAGTGGTTAAGAGCACTGACTACTCTTTCAGAGGACCCGGATTCAATTCCTAGCACCCACATGGCAGCTCACAACTGTCTGTAATTACAGTTTCAGGGGACCCAACATCCATGGCAGAACATCTATACACATAAAAAAATAATAATTAAGAACTAAAAACGTTGCCTCATTTTTGTGTGGATGAGAAGAGCGTATAAAGTAACATGAAACAGCTCTCACTTTTTTTTTTTTTTTTTTGGATTTTCGAGACAGGGTTTCTCCATAGCTTTTGGTTCCTGTCCTGGAACTAGCTCTTGTAGACCAGGCTGGCCTCGAACTCACAGAGATCCGCCTGCCTCTGCCTCCCGAGTGCTGGGATTAAAGGCGTGTGCCACCACCGCCCGGCCAGCTCTCACTTTTTAAACGTGTAGACTACAGGTAATTCTTCTCAACTTCACAACTGGATTTCTTTTAAGTTCTAACAGTTTGACTTTTGGGTTTAATAAACATTGCTAGCAGAAGCAGAAGCCAGTTTGATACGGTAAGAGAGCTGTCAGAGTGAGGAGATGTGTACAATCGGATTTAAACCTCCTTTTTTTATTTTTCCATTCAAATATTTACACTTCCTTCCCTCCTCCTAATCCCCTCTCGCTCCTCCATACTTCCTCCTCCCTCTCCCTCCCTGCTTGAGAGAGGGCAGGGAACCCTGCCCTGTGGGAAGTCTAAGGCCCTCCCCCCTATATCCAGGCCTAGAAAGCTGTGCATCTATATAGACTAGGGTCCCAAAAAGCCAGAACATGCCGTAAAAACAAGTCCCAGTGCCTTTATCAATGGCTTCTCAGTCAGCCCCCACTGATCAGAATAGCTAAAATCAAAAACACCAATGATAGCCTTTGCTGGAGATGATGTGCTGTAAGGGGAACACTCATCCATAGCTGGTGGGAATGCAAACTTGTGCAACCACTTTGGAAATTAGTGTGGTGGTTTCTCAGGAAATTGAGAATCAACCTACCTCAGGATCCAGCAATACCACTCTTGGGAATATACCCAAGAGATGCCCAATCATACTACAAAAGCATCTGTTCAACTATGTTCATAGCAGCATTATTTGTAATAGCCAGAACCTGGAAACAACCTAGATGCACCTCAATGGAAGAATGGATAAAGAAAGTGTGGAATATATACACATTAGGATTAAAACCCTTTTAAAAGAGCATTTGGCATGAGTGAAAGGGTGCCTGGATATCAGCTGATTTGCAGCTTATAACTCCTTATCCGACAGTGGTGACGCCTGCGTACTTACATTATTTCAGACACTGTCTCAAGACAGCAGAAAGAAAGCAGCATCCCTCTCTTTCCTGTAGACTGAGTTTTGTTTCTCATCTAGGTTTTGGTTTCCTAAAAGAGAAGTCATCCGTTCAGTGAAAACTGACTGTTTCTTGCATTCCTCTTGTAGGACCATTAGCTTGTTATTGCAGCATCCCCGGAAGTTGAGCAACAGCACAAGCAGGCATCATTTGGTTCTGGGTGGCCATGGGAAACACGAGAGATGAACAGTTTTCTTTCTTGCCCTCCTCAAAGCCTGTAAGGTTTAGAGTTAAATGCCCAATCAGGTGAAATTTCACCAAACCCAGGCCCGTTTCTCCTCTCAGTCATTATCTGACTTGAAGTGACTGCAGCTCTTCTAAGTGCCCTTCTGTTGCCCTTGGGGAGTTGGCGCCTAGACGCCTAGCACGATTGAAAGGTGATCTGGGTTAGAAATGTTTTTCTAGAGGAAACAGATTTGCAAAGATAGAGTTACACAAATCACCCTGGATGTGCTACACGCAGAGAGTCAGACATCATCATCCTTTGTTACACACACACACGCGCGCACACACACACACTCACACTCAATACACACACACACACACACACACACACACACACACACACACGGCCCACTTTGAAAGGCAAGCTACCCAGGACAAAACGGCAGAGATACTCTTGAGTTTTCGTGGTTTTCTTTTCTTGGTTTTAGAATAGCTGTTTCCTGCCTCTACAGCTGCTGGGTGTGTCCCTTCTCCTGTTCCTGTGATCTAAACCTAAAAAAGGAATCTTCAAAAAGAATGAAGATCTTAAAGTCAAGTTCTAAGCTCACACATTTTCACACACCCACTGTTTACTTACAGGGTCCCATCTTAGATCTACAGGATCTCAGCCCTTTCTGTTTTGGAGAATGTTTTTGCCTTCCTGCAGGACAAAAAAAAGCTGCATTAAATAGCATATTGTTTCAGCTTTACAAGTCTACAACCTAAACACTGCTTCGGACTCAAAGCCACATCCCTTAAGATTCCCTCTCTCAAAGCAACACACAAGGAAGAGACAATAGTGGCCTTTACTGGTTTAATTGTGTTTTCTCTACTCTGTGTTTCCCAAGCCTCTAAACCTGCTCCCAGGGGAGAACTGTGCTCCTATGGGAAACAGCCAGTGGAATGGGAGGAAAAACGTCCCCCAGATATTTAACAGTTTATGCTTTACACAAATCAGAGCTCCCATTTTCCTCTGCCCATCTAGGAGCCTTGGAGCTCCATCCCTGCTAGGCTTCTCTGTAGCTCTTTAGGCAGCAAAATCACTTCTCCAATCGGCACCGTGTCCTCTAAGCAGGACTGGGGAAACACTGATAACGGAGATAAATGATGTTTTTCCCTGGACGTGGAAACATGATTCTAACCAAACATAATCAACACTGTACTGCATTTGTAAAATCATGACTAGAAATTCCTTAGTGGGTCAACCCATAGCAAACCTCATGGTAAGGCCCTCTTCAGTTGATTCTATTGAGAGATCCCTCAGTCAGTTATCCACAAGTATGGTTTGGTATATGGAATTTCCTATTGGTACTGAGGTGTATTTAATTTCAGTTCATTTTGGTATGTCTGTGTATGTATGCATACATGCATGTGGGTGTCCATAGAGGCCAGAAGGGGGATTGGATACTATGGAGCTGGAGTTAGAGGTGACTGTGAAGCCTCCTGATATGCCCTTGACTGCTATTTCCAACCAACTCTCTCTCCCTCTCTCTCTCCCTCCTTCCCTCCCTCCCTCTCCCTCCCTCTCTCTGTCTCTGTCTCTGTCTCTGTCTCTGTCTCTCTCTCTGTCTCTCTCTCTGTGTGTGTGTGTGTGTCTGTGTGAAGCCTCCTGATATGCCCTTAACTGCTGAGAGCCATCTTTCCAACTCTCTCTCTCTCTCTCTCTCTCTCTCTCTCTCTCTCTCTCTCTCATCTTTCTATTGCTTGTTTGAGATGAGGGTTTACTCTGTATCCTTGGCTGTCCTGGAACTCACTCTGTAGACCAGGGTGGCCTTGAACTCACGGAGCTTCCCCTTGCCTCTGCCTTCTGAGTGGTGGGATCAAAGTCATGGGTCACCATTTCCCCTGTTGTTTTTCATTAAATACAGTGGCTGCCTCTGAAACAACTGCTCTCTTAAACAGCAATTGCAACTCCAGCAGCTACCAGCAGCTGCACTGGCCACAGCCATGTGGGAATCCTGTGTCCCCAGGCGCCGATTCTATCACAACCAATAAAGGAATTTTATCTAGATCTCTATCCTTCTACAGAACTCAGGACTCAAAAACTGATGTGACATTAGGCTCACCCAGAGAGGCTAAGCAGCAAAGAGCTATCCTCTCCTTTCTGGTGCCTCCCCGAAAAGGGGGCGTTCTTCGGCTCAACCCCCACTTAAGAACCCTCCCTACCACTTCCTGTCTGCTAGCTGCTGATTCAGTCCCCAGGTTAATTTTATTTAATCAAACAAATGTAACACATCTTTGCATTGTTAACAAAAGCAGCAAAAAAAAAGTAACACACCTTTGCATGTTTAAAATAATATTCCATAACAGCAATTGCTGCTTAGGACCACAGTTGTTTAAGAGGCAGCCACTGCATTTAATGGAAAAAAACAAAACAAAAAAAAAACACACAGGAAGATGGTGGCCCATGCCTTTAATTCCAGCTCTCAGGGAGGCAGAGGCCAGGGGAACCTCTGTGAGTTCAAGGCCATGCAGGTCTACAGAGTGAGTTCCAGGACAGCCAAGTGAAGTATTACTGTGTTGCTCTTACTGTTCGCTAGAATAACATTCTCTAGATTTTAAGCTCAAGATATCCTGTGCTTCCCAAGTTTGGACTACAGATGGGTTTGGCTTCAAAAATTTATTGTTTACTGGATGTCTTCTTAATTCTCAGTGACTTTCCCATAGATTTGGAGTCCCCTGAATCTTCTTTTTTCTCTCTCTCTTATTTGATTGAATCTCCCCCGTTCCTCCTCTTCCCGCTTTTGTCTCATTTATTACAGGTTGTCTTCAAATTCACCACATAGCCCAGCATATCATTGAATTCATGCCCAGTGCTGAGATGATAGGTGGATACCACGACACACAATATTTTAGTTACATTTCTATTGGTGTGAGAAAGAATTGCAGACAATGCAATTTATAGAAGAAAATGTTTAATTTGGGGCTTAAAGTTTCAGATGGTGAGTTCCATGGCTATCACAGAAGGGAGGATGGCAGTTGGCAGGCAAGAATGGCACTGGAGAAGTAGCTGAGAGCTCAGATCTTGAGACACAAGTGGGAATCATGTGGCCTTTTTAAAACTCAAAACTCACATTCAGTAGCAATTCTCCCTATTCTTCCCAAACTGTTCCACCAACTGGTGGGGGGGGGCAAACATTCAAATATATGAGTCTAAGGGGGCACATTCTCATTCAAGCCTCCACAGCCAGTTTATGAGTTTCAAGCATGTTACGCAAGTACTCTACCAACTGAGGGATGCCCCTAGCCCCCAGCTCCTTTTCTTTGCCATGGGATAGACAGACACTTTCTTAGGGGCATGCCATGTGTAGCTATCAGTCTGTGGTTATCAGAAGATAACTCATCTTATTATTGCCAGGAAACAGAAGGAGTGCACTAGGCATAGCCTACACAGCTACTCCCTCACTAGTGACATGTTGAAGGAGCTGCGGGCTGTGTTCCTGCCGCTTGGCTCCCGGCCACCTGGCTAGCTTATGTCCCGAAATAACAACACACAAACTGTATTCTTTTAAACACTGCTTAGCCCATTAGCTCTAGCCTCTTCTCATATCTTGCCTAACCCATATTTAGTAATCTGTGTAGCACCAGTCTTACCAGGAAAGATTCAGCATGTCTGACCTGGTGGCTTGCTTCATCGTGTCTGCCCTGGAGAAGGAGGCATGGCATCTTACCTCACTGCCTTCTTCCTCCCAGTATTCTGTTCTGTTTACTCCACCTACCTAAAGGCTGGCCTATCAAATGGGCCAAGGCAGTTTCTTTATTAGCCAATGACCTTCCTCCATCAGTGACATACTTCCTCCAGCTAGATGTCACCTAAAGCTCCTACCACCTCCCCTAACAGTGCCACCAGCTAGGGGCCAAGCATTCCAGATATGAACCTGTGAGGGGGTATTTCACATTCAATATATATGTATTCCAAAGATGCAGACTAAACCAGGTCTGCTATGACATGCCTGTGATCGCAGCAGTCTGGAGTCTGAGGCAGGATGACTATGAGCTGAGGGACTGTAACTAATTTACTACCTAATTTCTTGAGAGAAGACACTTTTCTTGTGACGTCGAAAGGTAAGCAAGGACAAGTTTTCTCATTAGTCCATGCTTCTCAGTTTGCATTTTTTATGTGTGCATGTGTGTGTGTTCATGCACATATCTGTGTATATATATGGAAACCAGAGGTCTACTATAGGTATCCTCCTTTCTTTCCCTATACCTTATTTCTGAGGCAATTTCTACTGATTAGAAACTCACAGATTCTACTCTCCCTTCTCCCCCCACTTCTATATTCTCAATTTTGTCAGGTGATCTTTTCTATTTTGACTTTTCAGGTGGATCTATATATGTTTTTCTTAGGGTTGACATCCAGTTATGCCAACACCACTTGTTGAAGATGCTTTCTTTTTTCCATTATATATATTTTAGCTTCTTGGTATAAAATCAGGTGTTCATAGGTGTGTGGATTAATATCTGAGTCTTTGAATTCAATTCCACTGGTTAACCTCTCTGTTTTTATGTCAATACCAAGCTGTTTTCATTACTGTAGCTCTGTAATAGGGCTTGATGTCAGGGATGGTGATGCGTCCAGAAGTTTCTTTATTGTACAGGATTGTTTTAGCTATTCTGAGTTTTTTGTTTTTCCCGTATGAAGTTGATTATTGTTCTTTCAAGATCTTTAAGGAATTGTGTTGGAATTTTGATGAGGATTGCATTGAGTCTATAGATTGCTTTTGGTAGGATTGTCATCTTTAGTATGTTGATCCTACCTATTCAAGAACATGGGAAATCTTTCCATTTTCTGGTATCTTCTTTAATTTCTTTCTTCAGACTTAAAGTTCTTGTCAAACAGGTCTTTCACTTCTTTGGTTAGTGTTACCCCAAGATATTTTATATCATTTGTGGCTATTGTGAAAGGTGATGTTTCTCTGCTTCTTTATCATTTGTATTTAGAAGGACTTACCAACTCCAGCTGGACTGGGAAGGAACAAGCATAGGACCAAACTAGTCCCTCGGAATGTGGTTGACAGTTGCGTGGCTGTAGTAGACTGAGGAGCCACTGGCACCAGGAATTATCCCTACTGCACCGTATCCCAGCAGCACCTTTGACCCAGCTCACAGGATCAGTGCCAACTTACTGACAGGCTGGGAAACAGAAAAGCTATACCGAATTCCCTTGGTATGAGGCAAATATCCTCAAAAAAATGGTAGAATTCACAGTCTAATATCTCTCCAGGCACTCCTCGTCTGTCTGTCTGTCTGTCTGTCTGCCTGCCTGCCTGCCTGCCTGCCTGCCTGCCTATCTATCTATCTATCTATCTATCTATCTATCTATCTATCTATCTTTGAGACAGGATCCTAGGCTGGCCTCAAACTTCAGATCTTCCTCCCTCACCCAAATGCTGAGATTACAGGCATCTAACACCACTCCCGATCCTTAATACTTTTGTATTATTCCAAAGTTTAATATTTATTTTTATGATACATTTTAAAAAGTAAAACATATGGAGTACTGTGGTATATACTGTGAGTCCCGGCCACTTGGGAAACTGGAGGATTGATTTCACTAATACTTGAGACCATCTTGGGCAGCATAAGGAGAGTAAACAAAAAGTTGGGCATGGTAGCTTAAAACCTATCATCTCAGTTATGCAGTGAGGAAGATTGTCATGAGTTGCTAGACCATTCCTCAAAAATAAACAAACCAGGGGCTGGAGAGATGGCTCAGTGGTTAAGAGCATTGCCTGCTCTTCCAAAGGTCCTGAGTTCAATTCCCAGCAACCACATGGTGGCTCACAACCATCTGTAATGAGGTCTGGTGCCCTCTTCTGGCCTGCAGGCATACACACAGACAGAATATTGTACACATAATAAATAAATATTTAAAAAAAGAAAAAACAAACAAACCAATAAGGCTGGAGAGATGACTTCAGAGAACCCGAATCTGATTGCTAGCACCCACAAAGTTGGCTGAAAAGCATCTGCAGTTCTGGGGATCCAACATTCTCTGGCCTCTGTGGGCATAGACATGTATGTAGGGTGGACACAAACAGGCAAAAACTCACACATTAAAAATTAAATAAAAAACAAAATGAAACAACCCAAACAAATAGACAAATGTTGACTCTAGTAGCACAAAACCACATCATGACCAGGTAGGATTTACTCTAGGAATGTATAGATGTAGTTTTGTGTTTTTTTTTCCTGACAGCACTTTGGATTGAATTCAGGACTTCACACATGCGTTAGGAAAGTACTTAATCATGGAGATGATAATTATGTTTGGAAAGTAATCATATGAAAGTATTTAGGAAAACAGTTACAATCAAGGTCCTAGATGCCTGAAAGTCACTAGATAAAATTTAACAATAATAGAGTAAGAAAAAAAATGGGTGGGTTCTTTTAAAACTTCTAAAATGTGAGTCATCACAAAAGCTGTTATTAGTGTGAAAATACAAAACATCTCCCAGTCACCCTTCAGCAAGGGCATATATAAAGCTCCTTGCAGAGAAGGGTCATTTATCTCTGCCATGATGGTGGCTCCTTTATCCTCCTGTTGTTTCCCAAGTTCAGAGTCCAAGGCTTTCTAGTGGCAGTTGTAATGGGAAGGTCAAAGTACCCTTGTTCTATCTCTTGATGAGATGAGCCCACTCTGGAAACAGAACTGTGGTTGGAGGTTTCTCTGCTCTGCTTCTAAATAACCACTTGGAGACTTACTATCGTAAGCTACTTGGCTTGTCGCTCAGGCTTATTACTAACTAGCTCCTACTTTTAAATTTCTACTTACCTATGCATTGCCATAGAGCTCGTGGCTTTACCTGTGGTCTAGGACATCTTGCTGCTTTGGCAGCTTGGTGTCATCTCCCAGACCCCACCCTTCTTTTTTTTTAAAAAATATTTATTTATTTATTATTTATACTGTTAGCCAGAAGAGGGTACCAGACTTCATTACAGATGGTTGTGGGCCACCATGTGGTTTCTGGGAATTGAACTCAAGACCTTTGGAAGAGCGGGCAATGCTCTTAGCCACTGAGCCATCTCTCCAGCCTCCCCCACCCTTCTTCCTTATATTTTCAGTTTGGCTTTTCTGCTTAGCATTATTCTGTCTTGCTATTGAACAAAGCAGCTTTATTAACTGCTAGGAATAAAACATACTCACAGCATACAGGAAGGTTGTCCCACAGCGCATGACCTCTAAGTAAATTTGGGGTACGAAGCACCAAAATCTTAGTTGTTGAAATCTATGCCAGACCAAGACTGGCTCTTGGTTCTACTCTTGGATTCCACTGACTGGCATCCTTTTCACTGGGACACAGCGCTATAGAAAAATCTCTGATTTCACAAACGGGATGTATAGTACAGGGTAGTGTTCTGTCCTTTCAGAGTTCGTCAGGCTGGCATTTTGGTTGCACCGTTCGAATCTGTTTCAGCATTCTAGATGGCCGGAACAGCCAGATGTCATCATCATGGGTTCATTTCTATTTCTTTAGCTGTGCTTGTGGAACTTTGTGCTTGCAGATCAAGCACACCTTAAGCCCAGATCACCAGAGCTGGCAGTTTACTGCCAAGGAAGGCTGCATCCATGAGTGTCTCTCTGCCATGCTCCTTTAGTTTTGACAGAGTCTCCTGATCTTCTTCTCTCAATTGCTCAAAGGATGGATGACAGGTATGCACCACTGTCCACCTTCTTTCTTTCCTGATCAAGTTTTGCTTTTCAGCAGTTGGGGATAATTATTCTTGCCTAGCAAACAAGAGGAGTTGAGTTTGGTTTCCATAGCACATAATCCAGACATGGAGACAAACTGTAATCTCACGTTTTGGAAGTAGAAGGCAGAGGGTCAGAAGTTCAAGGTCACCTTCAACTACACAGGGAGTATGAGACCAGCCTGGACTAGAGAGAGACTTTGCCTCAAAAATTACTTTTTTAAATTAATATTTTATTAGTAAATTTTATTTTTTTTCTGGTTATTTTTTGAGACACAACCTTAAAAGGCCACCTTGGTCTTTAGCTTGCTATATAGCTCAGCCTGGTCTGACCTCAAAATCCTTGCTCCTCAGCATTCTGAATGTGGGTGCAGGAGATTACATGTGTTGGCTATCATGCCTAGCTTAACTTCTAGTTCTGGGATCAAAGCCAAAGGCTATGACACGCTAGACACGCACTCTAGCTAGACCGAGCCTGCTGCAGCACTACTAGCCAGTTACACTAGATTATGTAAAGAAAATGAACTTCAAAGATATGGATTTTCCTCTGGTTCCACTTTATTAACAATGCAGTTTTAAGATTTTAGCCGCCCATACTTTATGTCTAGCAATAGTTTGACAGCTCACGTTTTTCCAGACTATTTTCACTGTTTCCCTTTCTCACGGACAGGCCAGCCTGTTGAATATTCAAGTCCTGGCTCCACGAGGCTGGAAGACACTTCATGGAGCCTGCTTGTTACCGAGTGCCCAGTTGGTCTCGGTCAGTGCTGCTCTGCTGCTCCGTGAGCTCTCAGGAGCAGCAGTAACCCCATCACCCTCAGTGAGTAGTCCCCTCCACAGGGTTTGCACACGACTTGTTTCTGACTCTAAGGCCACTGTGGTACCCATGCATTGTTCTGCTTGACTTGAACAGGCAGAGTCTTCCTCTTCCCTGGCAGGTTCTTCTGAGTGTTAAAACCACCTCTAGCCAGGCGGTGGTGGCGCACACCTTTAATCCCAGCACTCAGGAGGCAGAGGCAGGTGGATCTCTGTGAGTTCGAGGCCAGCCTGGTCTACAAGAGCTAGTTCCAGGACAGGAACCAAAAAGCTGCGGAGAAACCCTGTCTCGAAAATTAAAAAAAAAAAAAAACCACCTCTAGACTGTGTTCATTTAGCTCTATCTGCAGATAACTAATTTTAATCAACATTTCCTCACGGATAGAGTAGGGAGCTTAGGGAGCTTGGGGGTCCCTGCCCAGAGGTTCTATAAGACATACATAATTGATTGGAACGGGGGAACTTTGTGGTAGTGTAGCCTCCCTTATGCTGCCCAAAGCTCTTCAGTGGCGAAGGTGCTTATGAGCTGCCCATGCTGTGGGTGGCACTCTTCATGGTCTAAGTGCTGGTATGCTGTCCTGGAGGTTTCCTGGTGCTGTAGCTGCCTCGAGTCATTTGTGATCCTACAAGTGACCCCAATAAACTCACCGATTCACTACCCGGATTGGGATGGAATCCTTTTTCATCCGGGTGAAGGAAGGGTGAACAGATGCTTCTTCCCACCCTCCAAGGAAAAGTCACAAGGACCTGAGAGTCAATATGTCTGGCTCTGCAGGCCAAGTGGTGTCTTCTTTAGATTGTTTAACACCATCACAGTGGACAAGCACTTGCAGAAAGTCAGTGAATGGGTGTGTCTTACTTGGTTCACAATGTAGTCTGCTAACTCCCGGTTTAGCCCATACCATGTTCTTTCATCAGAAGTGAGTCAGAGAAATGAAGGGAAACCCTCACTTTACTAATGCACTTTATTAACTCTTACACAGTTTTGGGACATATCCATTTTTAGTTAATATACGTCTATGACAGACAGAAGACAGCCACCGTCGGTTTATCTTCATTCCCCAGGACTCTCACATAGAGCAGCGCTGCTCTTGTACTTCTCTGCAATCTCTTTGATATTTTCCAAGAGGTCTTCAGACATGCTTCCTTCATACTCTGCGTCCACTTTAGCAGTCTGTTCTTCAAGGTGTTTCTAGTGGAAACAATTCACAACTCTTAATGTACAACCATGAATTTTGTTTCAAGTGTGACATTTCCCTACAAGAATGACATTTGCAAATGAAGAGGAGAACCAGGCGGATGTAATAGTAGATGACTGTAAACTCAGCACGTGAGAGGCTGAGACAGGAGGATCCCAATTTAACACCAGTCTGGACTGCCAAGAAAGACCAGAGAGAGAGAGAGAGAGAGAGAGAGAGAGAGAGAGAGAGAGAGAGAGAGAGAGAGAGCTCCACCAGGAGCAAATTCAGTCTCCAGGACCTCTGCCAGTCTGGGCGTGAGTGAACCTGGGTCCTTCAAGGGAATAGGCAGGAACCAGAGATCTCGGCGAGCCTAGGCGTGAGTCTGGGACATCAGAGAGAGTAGGCCTGAGCCAGGACCTCTGTGGGTTAGGGCATTGGTCTGGGACATCAAAGGGAATAGGCAGGAACCTGGAACCTCGGCTGGTCCGAGTGTGACCTCTGAGGAAGTAAGGCTCACCAGAGCCTGAGACTTCCGAGGCAATTGACTGGAACCAGAAACCTTTCTAGGTCCAGCTCCAACCCAGGGACTTCTGCAGGAGGGAATCCAGACCAGGATTTATAGATAAAGATCAAAGCCAGAAATTTAGGCCAAAATAGGCCCCAGGCAAGGAACTCCATTTGGGGAAACAAATTCCACAGGAGTGGGACTGAACAAGCCACCTAGGACAGAGAGAGCCAGAGGAAGAAACAAGCTCCACAGGGAGCAAATCTAGTCCTGGGAGCCAACCTAGTCCCATAACACTGGCAGATCAGGATTGAACCAGTGACCAGATCCAGCGATCTCCACCAGAACAGGTCCAACTCCAAGCCAGGGACTTCTGCAGGAAGGGATCCAGACCAGGATGTACAGAAACGGATCAAAGCCAGCAATCTAGGCTAAAGAAGGCCCGAGACAGCCAACTCCAAGGGAGCATAGCAAAGCACAAGAACACTGAGCTATCTCCAGGAACAGGAGTAACCAACAGGGTAACTAGAACTGTGACCCTGACTGTACCATGAGGAACAACTAACTGAGCTTTTCTTTTTTTTTGATTCACTGGCATCTAGAAGATTATTCAACAGAATCTCAGATAGCCCAACCACACCTAATAGAGGAAAAGATGAGTAGAAAAGGTAAGATCACACGCTACACCACAAAGAACAAGACAACACCAGTAAAACCTAAAGACCCTACAACAGCAATACCTGAACAACCAAATATGGATGAACCAGAAGAAAATGACCTAAAATATAACTTCAAGAGAATGTTTGAAATTCTTAAAGATGAAATGAGAAATTCCCTTAAAGAAATTGAGGAAAAGACAAACAAAAAATTGGAAGATATCAGCAAATCACTCAAAGAAAACCAAGAAAAAGAAATCAAACATATAAAAGAAACTATCCAGGACTTGAAAACTGAAAAGGAAACAATAAAGAAAACACAAAACATAAAAAGACACAGGCTAACAGAATGGATATGAAACCAGGATCCATCCTTCTGCTATATACAAGACACCTCAACCTCAAAGACAGACATTACTTCAGAGTAAATGGTTGGGAAAATATTTTCCAATCAAATGGACCTAAGAAACAAGCAGGTGTAGCAATCCTAATATCTAACAAAATAGACTTCAAACTAAAATCAATCAGAAGATATGGAGAGGGACACTTCAAACTCATCACAGGAAAAATTCATCAAGATGAGGTCTCAATTTAAAGAGACCTCTAACCTGCAAGAAAATAGACGCAGTCACTGAGAGTCTCCCAACCAAAAAGAGTCCAGGGCTGGCTGGTTTCAGTGCAGTATTCAGAACTTCAAAGAAGAGCTATTACCTATACTCATCAAATTGTTCCACAAAATAGAAACAGAAGGAACATTGCCAATTATGAAGCTACAGTTACCCTGATAATGAAACCACACAAAGACTCAACCAAAGAGAATTACAGACCAAACTGCCTCATGAATTTGATGCAAAAATACTCAAAAACAGAAACAAAAACAAAAACACTGGCAAACTAATCAAGGACACATAAAAAAAAATCCACCATGATCAAGTTAGCTTCATCCTAGAGATGCAGGGCTGGTGCATCATCTATCTATCTATTTCAAAACCTAGCCAGTGGATCACTAATAGTCAGATATGGTACTGGATGCTTCCCTTCCTAACCCCTCTTTCCTTATTTCTCTTAGTGCTATTAATTATGCCCTGTCTCATAAACCTCTTATCTAAATTTCTTTAACAACAAATCCAAAGATTTCTAACCAGACATTGAACAAGTTACTATTGCAGGATTACCAGCCTATAGCTACATAGCCAGAGGCCTGTACATCCAGTTATATCCCGGGGATGAAGATCAAGATTGTCCCAAGAACTTCAATGCCCCAATGCAGCAGAAAGTCTCATGAAAACATCACCCCTTTCTAATCCCCCTGTTATTTATTAACAAATAAAAAGGGGGAGTGCAGGGTAAAAGGGACAACTGGAATAGGAAACCAACCAATCACTGAGCACCCTGACTCTGAACCCAGAGCCAGTGAGAGAAACACACCTTGGATTTGAGACCTGGGCCAGGGAAAGAAACATCGTTATTCCTGAACCTACGACTAAAGACATGTGCTCTGACTCTGAACTAGTGTCAAAGAAACACAGACTGTCCCTAGAATCAGAGGGAGACAAAGAAATGTGCCCTGGTCCTAAGATTAGAGACACCAGTCTGACAGTGGGGGGAACTAGGCCCACTGAATGTGGGTGGCAGTTGAATGGCTGGGGCAGACTGTGGGGCGACTGGCAGTGAGAGCAAGACTTATCTCTACTGCTTGTACTGGCTTTTTGGAACCCATTCTCTTTGTAGGGATACTCTGCTCAGCCTAGGTAGTGGGAAGAGCAGTGGTCCTGCCTCAAAGCAATGTGCTAGACTTTGTTGAGTTCCCACGGGAAGCTTTACCTTCTCTGGAGTGGATGGGGAATGGGATGGGAGGATGTTGGAGGGAGCAGGAGGGGGGGGGGGAGTGGGAACTGGGATTGGTATGTAAAATGTTAAAAGATAGGGTTTTTTCAAATAAATAAATAAAAGAAAAAAAGGAAAATTTGTTATTCAATTCCTATAGAAACAAAGCAGCTAGAATTCAGCAAAGAGCTTCATACTTACTTCCAAAGACCCTACATGTGTAGCAACCATCTCTAAAAGATGCTGTAAATTACTTCCCACTTTTCTCCTTTCTTCAGCTGTGCTTTGTAGAACCAGTTGGTATCTACAGAATTAAAATAAGAAAAACGACTTGTTTAATATCTAGAAAATAAGTGAATAAATTACTACAGCGTAGTAACCTCAGCAAAATACAAATTTTGCATTTATATATGTTACTATTTTCCCTGAGAAATATTTGGTGAATATAGAAAACCATGCCTGGCCAGAAGTGGTGGCACACGCCTTTTATCCCAGCTCTCAGGAGGCAGAGATGGGCGGATATCTGTGAGTTTGAGGCCAGCCTGATCTATAGAGTGGAGTTCCAGGACAGGCTTCAAAGCTATAAAGAAACCCTGTCCACCCCCACTCCCAAGAAAACCATGCCTGGTAGAATCCATCCAAATGCCATTATGTAAGCACACAGCTCAGATCTCTCCCAGCTGCTTCTGGTCACTCGCTGTGTGGTCAGCTACCCTGATGAATGACCCTCCATTCCATTTCAGACGAACCTTGCACCTCTTCGCCCAAGCGCTAGGCTGTGGTGCCTACCTGGCCTTGTAGGTCCTGAGTTGAAGAGTTCCGTATTTATTGTATTACTTACGCATTTCGGAATTATTAAGATGTCTACAGCCAGGTGTGGTGGAGCACGCCTTTAATCCCAGCAAAGACAGGCAGTATGAACTACACAATGTGTTCCACAATAGCCAGGGCTACATATAAAGAAAGACCCTATCTCAAAAACAAAACAGTGGCTGCTTGGTGGTGGCTCACATCTGTAATACCAGAACTTGGGAGGCTGAGGCAAGCATACCTCTGTGAGTCAAGGCCAGCCTGGTCTACAGACCAGGACAGGCTCCAAAGCTACACAAAGAAACCCTGTCTCGAAAAACCAAAACCAAAAAGAACGAAAAACCCATAAAACAAACAAAAAACAATAATAAGAACAAAAATAACAAAAAACTCAAACCAACCAACCAAACAAACAAAAAATGGATTCATTTCCAGGCATTAAAAGCTATTTAATAATCTAGCTTGGCAATAACTCTAATAGTGGCATAAGGTATCTTAATTTTTTGACTTAAATCCTTAAAATATCATTCTTTGCACCACAAATAGTTTCATAATAGGAATTAAAGATAAAAAACAAGAAGCAGCTTTACAAAGTTTAAAGAATCAGATCTTGGCGAGGTGAACTTACTCCCGCTGGACAGCCTCTAGCTCATCCATGGCTTCGCTGAGGCCCTCGTTCACAGCACTCTCCAGTAGGTGCTTATGTTTTTCCAGGGATTCAAGCTCCCTGTCACACTTCTCATCTTGTGCCTCAGCCTCCTATAGGAGAAAAATCATTTTTTTCATTCATATTCCATTTGCTAAAGGCAGATTTAAGTAAAGTAGGTTAAGCATTAAAAACCAAACAAAAAACCAGAACGTTGCATCATTTATATTTCCAAGCTGTTGACTGCCTTCTTTCTTTAACTGTTCCAGTGGGGACTTCATATGATAAACACAAATGTGCCCCCTCCAGGAAGATTCTGTGTAGCACTCTATTTAACAATGTTTCAAGTCTAATTTAAGGAAACCTGGTATTTTGATTAAAATTTCACACACATATTAACTATGTTTAGCAAAATTAGTTCCAGTCATTCTCAGATTCCTAGGTTTGTGATGCTGAAGTATGGACTTACAGAGTCTTTCACTTGAGTGCTTTCAAGAATAAACTTAACCTTTCATGCAAGGAATATGATAACAGTAAAAATAATAGGCACACATTTCACACTTCATGTGCAGATCATATTTTGTGTTATAATTTCCAAAAATTCTACACTGCTCAAAAAGCATCCCATATATAGGGATATATAGGGCAATACAAACGTTTCTATTTGTGATACGTTGCTGGTATAACTACTAATGGCACAGTTGTAAAACTTAATTGTATGATGGCTCGTGAACGGGGTCTCAATGCCTGTCTGAAAATTCAGGGCTGGACAGAACAGCGGCAGTCGGTCTTCCACCTTACCTACCTTCTGGAGCTCTTATGAACAGACCGAAATTTAGCTGGGAAAGTAAGTTTGCAATGGTTTATTTCAAGACTTGTTTATTTATCATGTACATAGTGTTCTGCCTGCATAACAGAAGAAGGCACAAGATCTCATTATAGATGTTGTGAGCCACTATGTGGATGCTGGGACCACAATGGGACAATGGAACTCAGGACCACTGGCAGAGCAGCCAGAGCTCTTAACCTCTGAGCCATCTCTCCAGTGCTTTGCAATGATTAATGGACAATTACTTATGCCCAGGTGGGTCTCAAAGCTGTGTCAATCCTCCCACAGGGTCTTCTAAATGTTGGGACTACAGGTATGAGGACACCACACCTGGCTTTTTTGGCTGAGTTTTGAGGCCTCCTCTCAGCTTTTGTATACCACCACATCCAGCTAAGATTTCAGACTCGAGTCAGATGAACACACCGGTCCAGCTCCTACCTTCATAGTTTGTTGGTAAAGGTCGTCCAGCTTTTGCACCTCTTCCTTCAGCATCCTCACATTTCTCCTGCTCTCCGTCTTCATGGTGTTCATCTTGACAGACATCAAAATTAACATTTAACATTATAGAACTTTTATATTTGCTTTTATGCATATTTATTTATTGTGTATGTGAGCATTCTGCGAGTGTGGGTATGCCTGGTGACCAAGGAGGTAAGAGGAGGGAGCCAGATTCTTTGAGACTGGTGTCAACAGATGGTTGTAAGCTGCCATGTGGATGTTGGGAATCAAACCTGGGCTCTTTTCGACAGCAACAAGTACTCTTAACTGATGAGCACCTTGTTTGTCTATTTTTTTTTACTATTTAGTACTATTTTTTGTACTATGTTTTTAAGATTCTATTTTATGTGTAAGAGTGTTTTGCATGTACGTATGTATGTATATGTATGTATGTACACCATGTGCACACCAGGTGCCTATGGAGTCCAGAAGATGACATCAGATACCTTGGAATTACAGCTACAAGGGACTGTGAGCTGCCATGTGGGTGCTGGTAACTGAACCTGTGTCCTCTGCAAGAGTGGCAAGTGCTCTTAATCATGGAGTCATCGTTCCAGCCCTAGCAGCTACTTCATTTTTTTGTTCTTTAAACACAGATGTCAAAAACATACATTAGCAAAGAGCCTCTTTAACAGATGGTGCTGAGAAAACTGGGTATGTATCTGTAGAAGAATGAAATCAGGTCTCGAGTCTCACACTACATGAGACACTGAAAATAGATCACAGACTTCATGTGAAGACAGAACATGCTGAAACTGCAGGGAAGACACATCAACTATGCCCTGTGTCAACAATCATCCTATGCAGAGGCAGGAACTTCTGAATGGACTGTGACAGCAGAGAACACAACCCAAGGACTGACACATGGGATTATAGCAAATAAAAAACCTGCCTAACAATGGAAACAACCTCACAACTGAAGAGACAGCTTACAGATTTGAGAAATCATTGCCAACTCTGTATCAGATAGGGGTCTATTATGTAAAAACAGCCAAGATTAAACCAAATCCAATCCATACATGAGGTAATGAAGTGAGCAGTCCGTCCTCAAAGGAAGAAATAGAAATGGCCAATGATATTTGATGACGGGTTCAACATCCTAAGCCATCAGGGAAAGGTGAATTAAAAATGATTATAATGCCTTACTAGCTCGGAATGACTTTCATCAAGAAAACAGATGACAACAAATGCTGGCAGGAATTTGGGGAAAGAGGAATATTTATCACTGCTAGTGAGCATATATATTGCAGCTATTGTGGAAATCAGTAAGTAGGTTTGTCAAAAATAAGAAAGTGGTGGGGGAGACGGCTCAGAGAAGAGCACTGGCTGCTCTTACAGAGGACCTGGGTTCGGTTCCCAGCACCCACTTGGTGGCTCACAACCATCTATGACTCCAGTTCTAGGGATTCTCTTCTGGGCTCCACAGTCACCACGGATGTACACATATATGCAGGAAAAATATTCACATACATAAAAATAAAGATAAACAAATCTTTGAAAAAAACTACAACCAAAACTATCACATCATCTGCCTATATGCCTCAGTGATTAAGAGCACTTCTTGTTCTTCCAGAGGACCAGCATTTGATTCCCAACACCAGTAACACCAGCACCAGGAGGGTCTGACATCTCTCATCTCTGTGGGCACACACACACACATGCATATATACACATATTTAAAAGTAATAAAAATGACATTTATAGGAAAATGGGTCAAACTGCAATTCAGAATGTTAACTGAAATAAACTGTATTCAGATAAGTACTATGTTTTCGCTCATGTGTGGAGCCTTGATTTAAATTTCTATGTGTGAGGGGTTGGTGTACATGTGTGGGTGACTCATGAAACTAGAGAACTGGGAGAGGGAAAAAAAGAGACCTGAAGGATTTGGGTACAGGGGTACTGAAAGAAGACAATGCAATATTGTACTGGGAGAGCAGAAAGTAGGTTGCTGTGGGCAATGGAAAAACAGCAAGAATGGGACACAGGGGAGGGGAAGGCAAAGGCCAGAGGGCAGGGTGTGGAAGAAAGCATGTGTAAAAATGCCATTATGAAATCTACTAATTTGTAGCTAACTTAATAATCTTGTAATGGAAAATACTTATTCTTGTAGCCACCGTCCCACTCCAAGTGGAGCCCACGGGCAGGTGTTGTGCTATATTAGTAGAGACATCTATTACAGTACCAGGCATATGGTCATGCGTAAAGCATTTGCTGAGCCAGTTGTTGCCATGCATGCATCTAATTCCAGCATTGAGAGGACTAAGGAAGGCCTGAAGATTGTGGCTAGAGACTCACCTATACTGAGCAAGACCTTGTCTTAAATAAGAAATGCCTATTTGCCAAATACATTTCAATGGCAATTATTGCATTTTATGTCTGTCGGTGATTGGTTTAATTTTATTGTGATGCCTATAAATTGTTGTACAGGCCTATAGTAGCTTCTTGATAATTATATGTTTATATTTTATGACAACTTTCATGTCTAAAAATCATCTGACCTTTAATATTTGAAAGCATTCATCAGTAAAATAATTTGTTAATGAAATCTTCTTTTGAGAGTTAATCAATTTTATTTTTTTCTGGTTATTTTGACTTTTCCATTTTGATATTTTATTGTTTATGCAGTAATCCATCTTAATATCTATTTTTTAAAATTTAGAAAGGTTTTTGCTATACATACCAGGGTAACCTTGGACTTGTTATGTAGCTGAGGCTAACCTTGAACTCAAGATTCTCTTCACAGCTTCCAGAGTGCTGGGATTACTGGTATGCACCACCATGTCTAGCTCAATTATTTTTAAAATAAATTATGTGTCTAGGTGTTTTGTAAGCAAGTGTATATCATGTTCATGGAGGCCAGAAGAGGGCATCAGATCTGTGGGACTGGAGTTACTGAGGGTTGTGATCGATCAAGCGGGTGCTGGGAATGAACACAGCCCCTTTGGAAGAACAAGTGCTCTTAACTGCTAAGCTACCTCTTCAGCCTATCATCAATTATTATGTACATATATATATATATATTTATGTATATAAACGTCTTCCCTGCATGTCAGCATGTGTGTCATGTGCTCCTAGAATCAGAAGAACTGGAATTATAGATGGCTTTGAGTTTCTGTGTGAGTGCCAGAAATTGAATTCAGGTCCTCTGCAAGAGCAACCAGTGCTCTTAATCACTGAAAAAACCTTCCAGTCCCACATACATATAGTTTTTCTTTTTCTTTCTTTTTTCTTTTTTTTTTTTTTGAGTCATGGGTTTATATAGCCCAGAACACTGGATTTTCCTGCTTTCTAAATCTGGGATTATAGGTATGTCCTACCACACAAATGTTTAGATCATCAACTCTTTTGGTTTTTTGAGACAGGGTTTGTCTGTGCACCCTTGGCTGTCCTCTAACTCATAGAGCTCCTCCTGCCTCTGGCTCCTGAGTGCTGGGATTAAAGGTGTGTGCTGCTACCACTACCACCTTTTTTTTTTCTTCCTTCTTTTCTTTTTCTTCCTTACTTCCTTTTTCTCTTTAAAGACTTATTTTTACGTGGGCTGGAGAAATGGCTCAGAGGTTAAGAGCACTGACTGCTCTTCCAGAGGTCCTGAGTTCAATTCCCCGCAACCACATGGTGGCTCACAACCATCAGTAATGAGATCTGGTGCCCTCTTCTGGCCTGAATGCATATATGAAGGAAGAACACTGTATACATAATTAATAAATGAGTCTTTAATAAAAGAGAGAACAGGGAAGAAGTTTCCTTTCTCATAAAAAAAAGACTTTTTTTTTATGTATATGAGTACTCCATCTGCACGTACAACTTTACGTTAGACGAGGGCATGGGATCCCACTATAGACGGTTGTGAGCCACCATGTGGTTGCTGGGAACTGAACTCAGCACCTCTGGAAGAGTAAGCAGTGTTCCTAGCCGCTGAGCCATCTCTTCAGCCGCTCATCAACTTTTTCTTAAAGACTGATTTTTGTTTAAATTTTTCATGACTCAAACTAACTTGCACTATTACTAAACATAGACCATTTTTCATTTTAAGATTTCCTGGCTGTTATGCTTTTTAGATAGGGTCTTACTATGTGGCCCAGCCTGGCCTGGAACCTGCAATCCTCCCAGCCTCTGATAACAAAGTGCTGGAATTGCAAGTACAAGGCACACTCCTGACCTCTATTTTATTGAGGAGAAAAAAGGTCTTCCTAGTAAAAAGTATTTGTTTTGTTTTGTTTTGGTGGTACTGGGAATTGAACCCAGGGCTGCAGCCACATGCTAAGAAAGTACTTTACCACAGGGCCATGTTTGTAGCCCATAAAGTCAGACGCCATAGAATGTTAACAGTGAAAACAACTTTGTGTGGATTACTTGAATAGCTATTTATGCAAAGCCATGGGTTTTACTTACAGATTGCTTTAAACAAAAGAATAAAACTGGGTGGTAGTGGCTCACACCTTTAATCCCAGCAAATCCCAGCACTCAGGAGCCAGAGGCAGGAAGATCTCAGTGAGTTCAAGGCCAGGCGGTCTACAGAGTGAGTTCCACCTATAGTCAGAGTTACACAGAGAAACCCTGTCTCAGACAAACCAGAATTTAAACCACGTTGCTCAGCAATCACAAGTCACACTCGATGCTAGGCTGCATTAAGCGCACCACTTACTTGCTCTAAAGTGTCCTCCAGTGCAATCTTTTTATTTAAAGCTTTGCTAATTTCTTCCTCGCTTTCATTCAAGAGCTCTTTGAGAGGTACCTAGAAAATATATGAAATATGGGAGTCAAGATATATTAAAAATTCCCACCAGGTATGATTATATTATGATCGAAGACAGTTTCAGAGGAAAAAAATAAAGCCAGGACATTTTAAATATAATATACCATTGGTGAGAAAACATCGCATTTTTTTTTTAATTTTTTTTTAAATTTTTTTTAAAAACATCGCATTTTTTTGAAGCCAAGGTTTAGGAAAGAAAAACAGCTGGTCTCAACCTTCTTCCAAGTGCTAGGATTATGGGTATCCATTACAGTGCCTGACAGTCCACTTCTTTCTATCTGTTTGTATGTATGTACGCGTGAGTGCAGGTCCTTGCAGAGGCCAGAGTTGTGTCTCCCTGGAGCTGGAGCTACAGGAGGCTGTGAGGTCACTGATGTGGGTGCTGGGAACGGAATCTGACCCCCTCCAAGAGCAGGACACAGTCTTAACTATGAGCCATCTCTCCAGACCCCATTTCCCTTTATTCCTTCTATTTGTCTTCTAACCTGCTGATTTTACTTCAACACCATACTGCATTGTTTCCCACTGTATTGAGAAAACTGAGGTAATACCCACTTTAAAATGATTAAACAGAAATAGTTAAGTGTAACCTGAAACTAAACTTTCTATACAACTAGTGTGTACAAACAGTGTACAATTCAGTGGCTGTAGTATACTCACATTGTTATCTAAATGCCATTGTACTTTAAACATATTTCACTACTCCAAAAAGAAAATGCCATATGTCATTATGTATTAAGTCTTCTTTTGTTTCTGTTTTTAGGAGACAGGGATTCTCTATGTAGCCCTGGCTGTCCTAGAACTCACTATGCAGATCAGCCTGGCCTCAAAGTTAGCGATCCACGTTCCCCTGCCTCCTGAGTGCTGGGAGTACAGCCTTGTGTCATTACACCTGGCTCTTGAGTAAGTCTTTTAAAGCTATTATTGACTTCTAATTTTGATCAGTTCCTTTCTTATGCTGTCCATCAAACCCAGATATTCTACAACAAACATGGGCTCTACCACTGAATATAAACCCAACTCCTGGTACTGGGTGTGGTTGCACAAGCCTCTAAGCACAGCAGTCTGAGGCCACTCTGGACTACGAGTTACAGTTTCAACAAAACAAAAATAGGATGTGAAAGATGGCTCAGCAGGTAAAGAACTTGCTGACCAAGCCTGGAGACCTGAGTTTGATCCTCAGAAACCACCTAAGGTGGAGGAGAGAACTGACCTCCACATGTGTGTCACTGCGTGTACTCTCCCACACGTCTTTTCACAGTCTAATTAAAAGCAAAACAGATGAAAACCCTTGCCAAACCCCAAACAGCACAACACGACAAAACCAAAACCACCCCAGGCCTGTTTTTTGGAAGACTCAATGCCTTTTTACAATTCTCTTCCAAGTGGCTGGGATGACAGATGCTCTCCATCATTCCTAACTATTTCTGCTTTCTCCCATATGGACTTATTTATATTAATTTTGTGGATACATGTGCAAGTTGAATGCAGATGCCCATAAAGGCCAGAGACACAGGATTCTCCTGGAGCTGGAGTAAAATCAGGTGTGAATTAGTTGCGGTAGGCACTGTACTTCTAATTTGGTATGTCTCTACAGGCAATGCATGTTCTTAACCACTGAGCTTTCTCCCCAGCATCCTACTTCTACATCCATTGCTCACTACTGTATAAAATATTTCTAAAGTAAAAGTAAATTTTCTGAACATATTCTTTGTGCCTAAATACCTTTTACAAGATTATTTAAATCAGGTAATTATTTTCTTGCTGCAGCAATATAAAACCATTCAAAGTAGTGATGTGCAAAATCAGCCAGCTACCTGGCTACTGACAGAAATCAATGTACCAGCCGGGCGGTAGTGGCGCATGCCTTCAATCTCAGCCCTTGAGAGGCAGAGGCAGGCGGGTCTCTGTGAGTTCGAGGCCAGCCTGGTCTACAGAGTGAGTTCCAGGACAGCCAGGACTACACAGAGAAACTCTGTCTTGAAAAACAAAAAGCAAAAGAAGTCAATATGCGTAGTTTGACAACTAATGGCTTGCAAAACCAGTAAGCAATGATTTACTGTGTCTACTTTCTTTTCTTAATTGACAGTAAATCTAAACTGAGTGTAGTGTTGTAGCCCTTTAATCCCAGCACCTGGAGGAGACTGAGGTCAGTCTGGTCTAACAGGCAGTTCCAGGCCAACAAGAAGTACACAGTGACATCCTGCAGCAGATGTGGAAGTGGAGTTGCTGTGGCACACATCCGCAGTCCCAGCACTTAGGAGGCCGAGACAGCAGCACTGTCTTGAGTTGAGACCAGCCAGGCTGCATGGGGAGTTGCAGGCCAGGATTCACAGTAAGATCTCGTCTAAACGCTACTGAAAAGTGGCGTGTATGTGTGAATGGAGCTGGCTTGATGTAAGCAATGTCTGTTCATCAGCAAACCGCTATCTCTGAGAAGATATGGTTCTCCTTGGCTATTTCATCTCCAGCACACAGCTGGGCTGGAACACAGTCTGTACACAGTAGACACATGGTAGGTGATCAGTTCTCCCATTCCAGTATTAAGCAGACCTGACCTGCTTAGCTTTTGATTAGATAAAGCAGGTTCAGGGGGATGGACATAGTCTGGATGAACAATTCTCAAGGGAAAAACCTATAGCATTAGACTCAACATATTTGAATTCCAAAGGTAAGTATTTTAAAGGTGGTATTTTAGTATCGGCAATAAATTTGTGACACTTGTGAATAAATCTAAAATTGTAACAAATGTTTTCTCAAAATTATCTCCTTGGTCGTTTCAAAATTAGGAACAGTTTTTTGTGGTTGTTGATTACTGACTTTTTTCCTTTTTCTGCCTTGAAAAATAATTCATTATACTTCATACCTTACTGTGTGTGTTTGGACTACAACTATTCGCCCAGGCATACCACAGACATTTATTTCATCTTTCAAGATTTCCCTGAAGGGCTACCATGCTCCAGTCTGGCTGGAAGACCCGATCTGGTAACTAGCCTTCTAAGTTTTACCATCAGTAAAGCAGGCACCTGACATTTGCTAATGATGATCTCCCGAGAGGGGCTGAAGGTAACTAGACAACAAAGCTTACCTCAGATTGTTGACATAGTCCTGATAGATTTTACTTGTAACCAACGTTTTAATGGATAGTTGGACGAAGTAAAGGAGGCAGAGAGGAAAAGGCTCTTAAAGTAAAGTCAGCTGTGAAATAAGACATCTACCACTCAGAAGAAAGTGCTCCTTCTTAGTCTAGTCCTATGGCATTATGGTAAGGTGAGGTTCAGACACAGACTTACATAAACTTGAGCCCTGTATTTGACAAGGCATTTGGCACCAGCTTCAGGATTAAACTTAATTTCGAAGTCATAACCTTTGGAATTCTCAGCACCTTTGGGAATAAGCTTTAATTTTCTAGCCAATTTGTGGTAGTCTGCTAATTGTGCTTCGATCTGGAAGAGAACACAAAAAGAAATGTTAAAAATAAAGCAGTCCTAGACTGTGTGGTTTTCAATGGTCATTTCTGTAACTCTACACAAGCGATTATGCCAGTTTTTAGTAGTTTGATAATTAATGGACAGTAATATTAAAATATATAAATGAAAAGTTTTGACAATAATTCTAAGGCTAGAATTGGTGAGCAGTATACCAGTGTTCATACTCCATATAAACTAGAGTAAATCCATGTTTCGTTATCAACTGAAACTTATATTCTCAAACCTAGATAAAAATATGAAATAAGACCAAAGTTTAGAGCTGGGCACACATTTAATCCCAACACTTGGGAGGCACAGGCAGGCAGATCTCTGTGAGTTTGAGGCTAGACTGCTCTACAGAGTTCCAGAACAACCAGGGTTACATACAGAAACACACACACTCACACACACACACACACACACACACACACACACAAACCAAAACAAAACAAAAAAACCAAAAACAAAACAAAAAACCCAGTGTGAGGGGGAACCTAAAACTTACATTTGAGAGTATATATATTAGCACATTTTAATTACCCCAAATAAAAGAAATAGATAATTTATACTTCAAAGTATTATTTTAACTATATTGAAAAAATTTTTTAGTAGTTCACATTTCTCTGTCCTTCAAGGGTACATCTGTTACCAGGACAGTGTGCTTTCCCTCTAATGGAGTCCCCAGTTTTCCCAAACTCTTAATTTACTTTACAATGTGACATATCTGTTCACTTTTACTAGCTGAATGTAAGCTCTATAGAATCAGATCTCTCTCTCTCTCTCTCTCTCTGTCTCTCTCTCTCTCTCTCTCTCTCTCTCTGTGTGTGTGTGTGTGTGTGTGTGTGTTTGTGTGTATCTCCTCCCCTGGCCCTAGAACACAGCCTGGCACTTTCTCTTCTCTTCTGTTACTCTCTAGGCCCAATCAGTGGTCTCTTCTCTTCTGTTACTCTCTAGGCCCAATCAGTGGTCTCTTCTCCTGCTTCCTGCTCCTCTTTTCAGTCTAATGAAAGAGCATCCAGGAGTGCACTGCTTATGTCTCTAGTTCTTTCTCCCATTATCAGTTCCCACAGCCAACACTTCTGATATCTAGATGCAGTTGCAACCGCTATATTTCACAAGAGTTCTAGATTTTATATTTATATAAATATATACTTATAGTTATATTTCACAAGAGTTCTGCTATACTACCAGGGCAAAATTTAGTACAGAAAAAAGGTTACAGATGCATTGTTTAGGTGAGTTTTTCTAACCTAGACAGACATTTGATACTCTTAGCTCTTGGGTACCCAGCCCACTAAGTTCTTTTCTCATGACCAGAGTTGGACTCCTCCCTAGGCCACTGCTTACCTACCTCCTAGATTATTTTCTTCTTTCAGCATGTTCAACCAATGCTATTCCTTTTAGTTTCATAAACCAAGTAACTCACTTCAGATTAACTGATGTGGTCTAATTACACTTCATTTTTTCTTTCTTTCTTCTTCTTTTTTTTCTAAGACAGGGTTTCTCTGTAGCTTTTGAGACTGTCCTGGAACTCTCTCTGTAGACTAGGCTGGCCTTAACTCACAGACATCCACCTCCCCCTGCCTCTTATACTTCATTTTCTAAGGAAGCAAGTGGAGGCTATAAAAAGGCTAAATGATGTAGACTATGCATGCTGTTAATAAGAAATTACAGGCTAAAGCTAAATCAAGTTTGACCAAATTCTAGGCTCAAAGACTGGGTGCCACATCCTTTTCATTAGGATTATGTATTGAACTTGATACCCTGAGCATGCTAAGCTTGTGTTCCATCATTAGATAGACCTCTAATGTGTATACAGATGTATACCTATTTCCTTTATACCCAGGGATGGAGTTTACCTACCAGGGTTAGGAGATAAGAGAAGACAGATGACTACTTACAGTGAACTGCTTGCTCACTCTATATTAGAATCACATACATACATTTATTTATTTGCTGATCTTAGTTCATCCTCAGAAAACCGAGTTTATCTTAAATTTGACTGATAAATATTAGAGGTGTTGATGAGCTGGCATAAGGATATGAGTGTTTTAGCTGTGCTAAATGTCAGTGTTAGTAAATTTATCCCTCCACTTACTGAATTCCCCTTGGTTACACAGGCCTTTAGTAAGGTCTTCCGTGATGAGCGGATATTCGTGACTTACCGCCTCTTTGCCTCTGGCATATTTTAATTCCTCATTCCACATTTGTTGTTGTTCAGTCTCTAGGTCTTTAGTTAATTTATTGATGGTCTGCTGCAATTCATTTTTTTCATGGTTTATTCTCTCGATGTCTGTAACTGAGTACTTTTGGTTATCAACAATATTCTGTAGCCGAGCGTTCTCCTGTCTCATTGCTTCACATTCTAATTCTGCAAGAGAAGAAACAAAAGCTTTCAAAAAAATTTTTTTAAAAAAAGACTCTACAGAGAAACTGATGTCACCATTTAAGATTGTTTAAATATCAACTTTATACATATACATCCTTTCTTTTAGATAAGTGATTCTACCTCATTAATGACATAAGCCATACAATTAGAGCTTTAGGTTAATATCTTGCATATTTGGCTTAATATAGTTTCGGAAAAAAGGATATCACAAAAATGTGGCTCCATCCAAAGTTACATTTAAAACTTGTAAACAGGCATAGTTCAACTTTGTTAATGTTCATATTAAATGCTTCTAATACTTTTACAAATTTGAACTATTCAGAAATGTGGTTTTTACACAATAGTTTGTAAACTCTACCTCTGAGCTGGCTTAAGTAACTTTATGCCTCTATTATGTCTCTGCACAAAAGCATGATAGATCTACATAATCTAAGTGTGTCCTACTCATTTGTAGTTATGGATGGCTTTAAGTAATCCAGGAAGTTAACCTAGTCAGAGAATTCAAACAAATGACAGATGATATTATTCTCTCATCTACTCAGCCGGCAACTTTGGATGTAATATTCTCCTAAGAATAAGGAGGTGCTAAAGTGGTGTGGTTGGTAAAGAGTCTGTGGTGTGAGAAGGAGGACCTGAGTTTAGATCCAGCACCCACATAAAAGTTGGTCATGGGGGCTGGAGAGATGGCTCAGTGGTTAAGAGCATTGCCTGCTCTTCCAAAGGTCCTGAGTTCAATTCCTGGCAACCACATGGTAGCTCACAACCATCTGTAATGAGGTCTGGTGCCCTCTTCTGGCCTGCAGACATACACAATTGTATACATAATAAAATAAATAAATACATTAAAAAAAAAAGTTGGTCATGGGGCACGTGTCTGTGACCCTCATGTTATGGGTGGAAGGCGGACAGACATAGAGCCCTAGAGGTCAGTGGCAGCCAGCCTAGCTGAACAGATGAGCACCAAATCTCATCATGATCAAGGAAGACCTTGGTGTTGATCTCCAGGTTCCATCCACATGTATGCACATACCACACATGAACATAAACCCACACATAGACATATGTATGCCACGTCCTATACACTCTTGTAGATGATCAGAACTACATAGACTAAGAGTTAAATCCATAACTCTAAAGATCATCTTCACAATCTACATATGATAGACATAAATTAGGAAATCCTAAAGGAAAAAATTGCTGAATTCTAGGAAAACTGCAGCTCTCCTTATATTTATTTTTAAACTGTAGTTTAAAGGCTCTGTGACTTCAGTCAACTTCTGCTCTGTTTCTGGCGTCACAAACGTTAGCAAGCACTATGTGTCATAGTATTTTCCAAAGCTTAACTACAATGGGCTGGAAAGGGCCTTAAATATCACCATAGGTATCACTGTAAGATAGAGGCAAATGGAGTTCATGTAGATAGGAAGATGAAGACATAGGGACCAGAGAGATGCTCAGCAGTTGCAGGACTTAGTGCTCTTCCAGAGGGCCCAGGTTTAGTTCCCAGGGCCTACATGGGTGGCTTACAACCATCTGTGACTCCAGTTCCAGATCTGACACCCTCTTCTGGCCTGAGGGTATCAGGTACACGTGTGGTACACATAAACTTAACATACACATAAAACTTAAGAAAAAAAGCTGGGCAGTGATGGCACACATCTTTAGTCCCAGCACTCGGGAGGCGGATCTCTGTGAGTTCAAGGCCAGCCTGGTCTACAAAGAGAGTTTCAGGACAGCCAGGACTACACAGGGAAACCCTATCTAGGAAGAAAAAAACGAAATCAACAAACCAAACAAAAAAAGAGAAAAAAAAGAAAAAAGAAAAGACAAAGAAAGAGGACAGAAGGGAGAAGGGTGTGGTGGCAATTTATCATTCTAATTTTTGGAGGCAAGATTTTGAGTTTGAGGCGAGCTTGGGCTATGTATGATTACAGCCCCCTGGAGGCTGGGGCCAGAGGATCTTCAATTCAAAACCAGCATGGGATACAAATATAGTCTTAAAAAAGGAAGGAAAAAGAGGATGCAGAGAAAAGACAGTAAGAAGATGGAGGTAGAGATTAGAGTGATGTGGACATGCGCCCAGGTATGCTGTCAGCCATAGAAGCTGGAAGAACAGATTCCTCCTCAGTCCTTTGGCAAGCACATATTCATTGGCTTTTAGATTACATTTGGAGCTATGAGAGAAAAAAAATAATTATTTGGTGCGTGCGGGACAATAGTCTATATTCTGTCAATTATGTCTTAAATAAACGCTGATTGGCCAGTAGCCAGGCAGGAAGTAGAGGTGGGGCAAGGAGAACAGAATAATTCTGGGAAGGAAGAAGCAGATTCCTCCCCAGGCCTGTCCCAACCACAGAAGGAAGATGTGATTGCCCCATTGCCCCACTGAAAAAGGTACCAAGCCATGTGGCTAACACAGATAAGAATAATGGGTTAATATAACTTATAAGAGTTAATAAGAAGCCTGAGCTAATGGGCCAATCAGTTTATCATTAATATAGACCTCTGAGTGATTTCTTTGAGGATAAATGGCTGTGGGACCTGATGGGAGGACAGAAACCAGGCAGGACGAAAACGCAGACAATTATTATTTTGGTTTTTTTTTTTTTGAGACAGGGTCTCACAATACAGCTCTGGCTGTCCTGGAACTCATTTTGTAGAACAGGCTGGCTGCAAACTCAACAAGAGTTCCACCTGCCTCTGCTTCCCACATGCTAGGATTAAAGGTGTGTGCTACTATGCCTGGTTGAAAGAACTGATACTGAAAACTTCATAACTACTACAAAAAGTTTTCAAAGGAGGAAAAGATCACATAGCTGTTCACAGAGCCCCATAGGCCAATCTAAATGATCCCTTAGCTCTGCTTACCTAGTCTACCAATTTCTTCATCAAGACCACTTAGTTTTTGGTCTAAGATGGACGAATGTGACTCCAAACTGCTGATGTATGCTTTATACTTTTGAACATCTGTTTGCAAGGACATTTTCAATTTCTTCAATGAAACTAGACGATTCTTGAAGAAAAAAACATATTAGTTACTTTTACCAAAAAGCATTCTGTATTTTATAGAAGGCAAGATTATTTACACTTATCTTAGAAGAAGTCAAAAGAACTAAAAAAAAAGAATTTTGGTATTACTGTAATGTTATAATTTAATGAAAGACTTCAGTTTCGGATAGGGAAAAACCAAGGGCAATGTAGAAACACAAATACTTAATATCTGATTACTTTTCAGAACAATCTAGGTGTTCCACTAATAAAACCAAGATAAAGACTCTGCTATCAGGGTTGGAGAGCTGGCTCAGGGTTACGAGCGCTGCCTGCTTTCACTGGACCTAGATTCAATTTAACAACTCTCTGTATCTTGAGTTCAGATTTGACACCTTCTTCTGTTCTCCATGGGCACTGTGAGCATGTGGTACACAGATATGCATGTAGGCAAAATACCCTCACATATTCAAATAAACACCCACATTATCATCTTGCTTTTATAAAAACATGCATGTTACAGTATCCTCTATAAGTATACAGTATACCACTGTGTTTTCACTACCTAAACTCAGGGCCTCTTGAGAACAATGCTCCTTGCAAGTGAATACCCCAGGGACCCTGTCCAAAGGGTAGTTTGGGCCTTATGTAAACAGGCAGGAGTCTTTCATCACATTCTGAGCACCATTAGTCCACGACTGATAGACCACAAGGGAAACAAAGCACCGCAGATACCACCCACGGCTCCACTGAAAGTCTGTACCATCCTACCTTTAAGAAGCTTATTTGTTAGCCCATTTAAAAACACCTTCCATAAGAGGGTCTTCTCAAACAGGCTCAAGAGTCTAAAGAGTTGTCAAGTGAGTTCAAAAACACGGTTACTAACCGGTTCTTTTTCTCTTTCTTCCTCCAATCTTGCAATTTGTTCATTGAGTGCTTTGTTTTCTGCTGCTAATGACTCCAGCTTGGATGCATCTACCTTATATAAATCCTCTGGGGAAAAAAGCCGAAACACTTCATCAGAATCAACCTACAGCATCCTTCATGTTTTCAGTACCTTATTCCCTCCCTTCCCCCAATGCAGTAGATACTACCTTCTAAAATAGCAAGTCTATTTTTACTCCATGGAATAGCCTATGGCCCTCAACCTGCTTAAACTTTCTTTCATAGCACCTGTTGTTATTTGCCTAATGGTTCCTCATGTGATTGTCATACTTTCTTTCTAAAAAAATAAAGTCAAGATTTTCTGTTCTTCATTACTGCATTTACGGTGCCTGGCACACAGTAGGTATGTAAAAAATATTTGAGTAGATTAATTTATATGTTTAATTGAATATAGAAACATTAAATAACTCACTAAATGTTTTCCATATTAGATCACAATGAATTTTCCCTTGTGTGTGTTATGCGTGTTTATGTGGTCATGAGTATGCATGTGTGCATACAGAAGTCAGAGGTTACATTGTGAGCCTTACTCAGCTGTTTTCATCTAATGTCCTAGATAAGATCTCTTCCTGGTTTGGTCAGTTTGGCTCGCTGACAAGCTCTAGGGATCTCAAGTCTCTACCTTTCCACCTGCTACACTTGACATTTTTATGTCTATGTGCTCCCTGGACAGAGGGAGGATACTTACAACAGCTCGACTGTTCTCTGCTCTTACATCCCTAGTGCATCCTGAGGAATGTTGGTTTTCCCTCTGACCTTTTGTGCCATAGGTGTCAAAGTGATATTCCCCCATCACTACATAACACTGAGGGAAAAATAATTTATATGGAAATATAATGGCTTGTTAACTTCCTCTAACTTTTCTTTCTTTTTTCTTCCTTCCTTTTTCCTGAAACAGAGTTTCTCTGTGAAGCCTTGACTCTCCTGGAACTTACTTTGTAGACCAGGCTGGCCTCGAACTCTGCCTCCCAAGTGCTTGGATTAAAGGCTCATTTGGTATTTTATTACATTGCTTTCCAGTTCACTAAGTTTCAAAGAGGTCAGACATGTCTTGAATTCACATAGCCACAAAGGGGTATGACTCAGGGCTGACTTTTTTTTTTTTTGCTTAAATAATACTTGTCCCCATTAAAGAACCATCAAAGAACAATTCATAGGTACCCACGTCATAAAGTAGCTAATGAAAACATCAGACATGACACAACAAGCAAGCACCCAGAGTTAAGTGGCAGCACAGCAGGGAGGGCACTTACTCAGCTTCGACTGCAGCTCTGCATTCTCCTCTTCAAAGGTGTCAGCACCAGTCATGAACTTCTCATAGCATTTGATGGTGTAGTCCAGAAACAACTGATTGTGATGAGTAGATTTTAAAAACAAAGACATGATTCTCTATTTAGTTTGTTTCATTTTTTTCAAATTGGAAATTTAAATTTGAATAAAAATGGGGTAGGCAGTTATATAAATTCCTTAGAATAACAGATTGAAAACCTGCTATTAACTGTGCTATAAAGATGTACACAATCTATTACTTCTAAACATGAATAGGGATGAAAATACACAATTTGGTTAGATATTTTGAAGTTAACCCAGGAAGCTTACTAAAAAATATAATTCAACACAAAATGCAAAAGTTGTCTTCTTTAAGAAGAATGCTGGGGCTGGTGAGACTCAGTGGTCCTCCTGTACAGGACCTGGTTTGTTCCCATCACCAACACGGCGCCACATAACTATTCACAGCAGCAGTCCAGACGATCTGATGCCCTCTCTCTGACTTCCTGGGGTAATAGGCACATTATGTGGTTTACACATATATGCAGGCAAAATATGTCCAAACATAAGAAAAACGAACAAAACATAACAATAATATGATGATGATGACGAAGCGGAGGCTACAGAGATAGCTCAGTGGTTGAGAGTAATTGTTGCTAATGTAGAGGAGCTGGTTTTGGTTCTCTGTACCCACATGGTGGCTCACAACTCTTTATCATGCTAGTCCAGAGGATCTGACACTCTCTTTTGGCCTCCAGGGGCACTGCACACATATGGTACACAGACTTACATGCAGACAAATCATCCACACACATAAAATAATAGTATATATATATATATATATATATATATATATATATTTTTTTTTTTTTGGTTTTTCGAGACAGGGTTTCTCTGTGGTTTTGGAGCCTGTCCTGGAACTAGCTCTTGTAGACCAGGCTGGTCTCGAACTCACAGAGATCCGCCTGCCTCTGCCTCCCGAGTGCTGGGATTAAAGGCGTGTGCCACCACCGCCCGGCTCAATAGTAGATTTTTAAACAAAGACTCAAACAAACAAGCCAAAACAAAAGCTCTGAGTCACTACTATGCGTCTATAAGACTGGCAGAAAAAAAAGAAGGATTTGTATCTTATGAAAAATTGAAATGATTATGATTGTCTAATTCCAATTAGACAGACAGGGACTAATTATGAAAGTCAGAAACTTCAGGTGAAATTTTGTGCCTGTACAACTCCATGCCAGAAGAGCGCACCAGATCTCATTACAGACGGTTGTGAGCCACCATGTAGTTGCTGGGAATTGAACTCAGGACCTTTGGAAGAGCAGTCAATGCTCTTAACCTCTGAGTCATCGCTCTAGCCACAGAACAATTTTATTTTACTAAAAATATTTTCCTTTAGATTGATCTATTTTATTTGCATTTTGCTTGGGAATGGCTTTCCATGTTGTCAATTCCAGAATTTGGAAGCCAAGTAGGGACATCTCTTTGAGTTCAGGAGCAGCCTGGTCTACATAAAAAGTTCTAGGGCAGTCAGGAATATGTAGTAAGAATTTGAGCAACCTTGCCAAGGCCACTTTGAGGCCATGTCCATGACCTATAGTTACCTGACCCCTAACCTCTGGAAAGAGACTGTATTCACCAAGTCTTTTTATCGGGAATTCATTGACCATCTGTGAAAACACACAACAGAGTCTATGCTCAGAGGACATAGGATCTAGCTGTGGCCACCACATGAGGGATTTTACACAGAAAAAAATTAATGAATTAAATCTGGTTAAAAAAAAAATCAACCTCAGAAATTTCCTAGAAAGCAAAAGACAAGTTCTATAAACAAATACTTTTAGTGAAGAATATAAAAGCATCCTCTTTATCTATTGTTTATATATAGTATATATATATAGTAATATGTAGTACCTTATTATGTATAATCCCATCTTCAGTTTCTTCTCCCCAATACTGCCCATCATCAAATAAAGGTGTGCTTTCTTTCATGGCACGATAAATCTAATTAGTAAACAAACAACACATTAGTGGTTTGATAATTTGTAAAATTCATTCTTTTTTAAAGATTTGTTTATTATATATACAGTGTTCTGCGAGGTCAGAAGAGGGCACTGGCCTCCCTGTTGCTGGAGTTATAGGCAATTAAGAGCTACCTGGTGTGGGTGCTGGGAGTCTGGTTCTCTGGAAGGGTAGGAAGTTCTCTTAACCATGTCATCTCTCAAGCCCTTTGCTGACATTGTGTAGAGACAGGGTCTTCATCTAAAGCTATAGAATGGAGCTCCCACCAGGTGAAGGTTGTATTCTCTAACAAAATACTATTTTTGAGCATTGTTCAGGGCACAGGAGATCCAAGCCAGGCCCAACCAAAAATTATTTTGGAGCTCATGCAACCTTGTTATTAGGTCTCTAAAAGAGATGGGGCCATGGTCAAACTGCTGCTATGCAGAAAGACTGTGTGCCAAGCTCTGAGTAAAGAGGCACAGTGAAGAATGAGAGAAACTATCAAGCCACTTATAAAATATTAGGAAGCAATTTGGGATCAGAGCAAAACAACAAATAATGGACAAACAGAGGCCATCAATCAATATATTATATATGGAGGCGAAGAGAATGATTATATTTTCAGTATTGGAGGGAGGGCTCAAATTGTTAAGAGTATTTGTTGCTTTTCCTGAGGACTCAGGTTCGTTTTTCAGCACCCATGTTGCATAGCTCACAAATGCCTGTGACATTGGTTCTAGTGGACCCAATGCTCTCTTCTGGCCTCGCACAGAGATTCACACACATAGATAAGTAAAAATAATATTTTAAAGGAATATTTTCAATTGTTCCTACAACCATTATGTCAGGATCTTGTACTTGCTTAGACAAGCTCCCTATCAATCCGTTCCATCACCAGGCATCAGTAACTTCATTGGGGGCGGCTGAATTAACAGTCATATGTATGCTAGACCAGCAACCTATCACTGAGCTATTCTCAAATTCTCTTTTCCTTTTTAAACATTTTATTATTTTTTTATTTATTTATTTAACTTTATTATGTTCATTGGTGTGAAGGTGTCAGATCTCGTGGAACTACATTTTCAGACAGTTGTGAGCTGCCATGTGGGTGCTGGGAATCGAACCCGGGTCCTCCGGAAGAGCAGTCAGTGCTCTTAACCGCTGAGCCATCTCACCAGCCCCTCTCTTTTCCTTTTTATCTTGAGACAGGATCTAAGTTGCGCAGGCTGGCCTAAACCTCTCTTTGTAGAAGCACTTGTAAGGACAGATGCCTGTGATTCTTCTGCCTTAGCTTCCTAATTAGATGAGATTACAGGCCGGAATCACTAAGCCTGGCTTCAAAAGCCATTTCTGAGATAATAGCAGATTCACTTCTGTAAGAAAAAAAACTACCTTTGATCCTGACTAAATAACAAAAATATCTTTCTTTGTAAACAGTGGTAGTAATAGAAAATAATTTAGAATGGGGTAGATAGTTCATTAAGAGTAGTGAGATAAGAAAGTCTTGAAATATCACTACAAGTCTCAGCATTAATAACCTAGAAATATAGTTAAGAAAACATCAAAACAAATGGAACTGAAATATGGTACTTGATATTAAGAAAGCTATATCTGACTGAAGAAACAGATGAATAAATGAGAAAATTAATACTTCCCCAGATGATAATGTTAAATATTGTCAAGATGGGAATTTTTCTCTAATGTTTATGAATGCAATTTGAAACCAATGGGGGTAGGTAAAAAAACCACAGAATTTTAAATAATATCGATAGGCTGGGGAAATGTTCTGTGGATAAAATGCTTACTATACAAGCATGAGGACTTGAGTTTGGAGGCCCAATAACTGCAGTGATATTTTATGTTTTAACAAAGAAAGCCTGCCTGAAGATCAGAGTGCAGAGTAAACCACTAGAAGCCATGGAGTGGTGGCACACACCTTTAATCCCCGGACTCAGGAGACAGAGGCAGAAGATCTGTTAGTTCAAGATCACCCTGGGTTACACGAGAATGTCTAAAAGAGAAACAGAGCTCCCGCAAAGGTGAGTCCACATTTTTAATGCCAGCGCTAGAGAGGTGGAGACAGGATGGATAGGGCTGGATGGAGAGAGGAATATAAGAGGGGAGGAGACAAGAGCTCAGTGCATTCTGAGGATTGTCCCTTCAGCCTGAGGAGGGAGCCTGAGGAGAGGATTGCCCCTTTGGTCTAAGCATAGGTAGAGGTTAAAGGTCTCTCTAGTGCCTGGCCACTCTGCTTTCCGGATTGCTCAGCTTACCCTGATAGCTGACTCCAGGTTTTTAGTTGAATTTGTGCTAAGGTAACCATGTAAAAGCTGAATGTGGAGATGAGCATTTGCAGTTCCAGTGCTAGGAAGTAGAGACAAGTTTTTGTAAATTGATAAGAAAAAAGGAAAAAAGGACTAGCGAGAAGGAGGTAAAAGCATGATATACAGTCTGGACTTGATTCCACATATATGTTGTAGTATGCATACATGTGCACATGCACACGTAAATACACAGTAATAATAATAATGATGCAAAAGGAAAAAAGGAAATGACAGGCCATTACTCTTTTTTCAATAAAGAATTATTTGCTACGTATACAGTGTTCTGTCTGCATGTCAGAAGAGGGCATCAGATCTCATTACAGATGATTGTGAGCAACCATGTTGTTCCTGGGAATTGAACTCAGGACCTCTGAAAAAGCAGTCAATGTTCTTAACCTCTGTGACATCTCACCAGCCCAGGAAATTACTCTTGTGTGAAACTTTTAAGTTCAACTTTAAAATAAATAAATAAATGTGTATATATACACATTTATTTTTTAATTTATTATTCATTTATTTATATATTTTTTATTTATTTATACATTTTTAAATTAGCAATATTATTTTTGTCGTGTTGTCAGTTATTACAAACATGAACAGACCAGGCTCACTAACCAACTCCAAAAAATTATGCTATGACTTTCACATGTGTTTCATGGCATAAGCATGTCTGCACATAGCTCACACACACAGAAATAACAAGTTAAAGCCTTCAAAGGCATCATGAGGAGTGGGAAGTGCAGTTCAGCTGAAGAGTGCTTACACAGAATAAAAGAGGCTCAAACACTAACAAGGGGGAACATAAGCCTAGGGAACGCAAAGTCAAGTCCAAAGGAAAAACAAAACAAAACAACAACAAAAAACAAACCTGGATATAATGCCAAAAAACTGGTGGTCCCAGTTAAGACTACCAGTGAAATACAGTTTCTGTTCCAAAATGCTGAACCAAAACAACCAATCACCATATCCCAGCCATTCCTTTCTCAAAGGCAAAGTAACCTGACAACAGAAGCAAACCAGGCCGGGTGGTGGTGGCGCACGCCTTTAATCCCAGCACTCGGGAGGCAGAGGCAGGCGGATCTCTGTGAGTTCGAGACCAGCCTGGTCTACAAGAGCTAGTTCCAGGACAGGCTCCAAAACTACAGAGAAACCCTGTCTCAAAAAACAAAACAAAACAAAAAAAAAAAACAAAACAAAACAAAAAAAAAAACAGAAGCAAACCAAACCCAACAATAACCCTTCCCAAATCACTGGCTCAGTTTGAGACAGAAGGGCTTTCATACGAAAGGTTCAGATTAAATGCTGGATTAAAGCTGGATGCAGTGGCACATACCTGTAGTTCCAGCTATTTACCAGATTGCAGTGGGAAGATTATTTGACCCCAGAGTACAGACTAGGCAACATGGTGAGATTCACTATCAGAAAAACCAACCAACCAACCAAAGGAAAAAAGTTTCAAATTAATAGCAAAAGCACATAGCGAGATATAAAACTAAGAAAACAAACAGCTTTAAAGTTTCCACATAGGTAGAGTTTGAAACAGTAACGCCTCTCCATAGGCACACAGTGCTCACACATGGCTGTGTAGAGACAGGGTTTCTCTGCGTAGACCAGGCTGTCCCTGAACGAAGAGATCTGCCTGCCTCTGTCCCAAGTGCTAGGACTAAAGGGCTGTGCCATCACATCTGGAGGCTGAGTATTTTTAATTGCTATAAGTTTCTTGGAGGAAAATTTGTTAGTATGTAGAAAAAGCTTAAAAAATACACAGTCATTGGCCGGGCGGTGGTGGCGCACGCCTTTAATCCCAGCACTCGGGAGGCAGAGGCAGGCGGATCTCTGTGAGTTCGAGACCAGCCTGGTCTACAAGAGCTAGTTCCAGGACAGGCTCCAAAACCACAGAGAAACCCTGTCTCGAAAAACCAAAAAAAAAAAAAAAAAAAAAAAAATACACAGTCATGCACTGCTTAATTTGTGACATATTCTGAGGAATGACTAGGTGATTTTGTTTTGTGAACACTTCAGCACACTTACAAAAACCTAGGCGGTGTAAGAAAGTCATTCCTTGTGGCTCCTTGATCTAATCAGGAAACGTGACACATGAAGCTACTACAGATTAACATGGCACTGTTTTACAGTAAAAATTATCTGTTTAAAAATAAGTAGGGTAAACATGTTAGGCAACATTAACTCATGTGCTATACTTTTATATGGCTGCAGCACAGGTTTATATCTGCATCACCAGAGATGAGCAATTTTGCAATGGCTCCATCACTAAGTGACAGAAATTAGTTCATATCTGTTATAATCTTATTGGACCACCATGCCATCCATCAATGACTGAACATCAGCATGTGAAACATGACTGTACACATTTTTAGAGTAAACAGGACTTTGAAACCTATATCCAGGGCTGAAGTGCACCTCAGTGGTAGAGCCACCCACGGTTCAACACCTAACACCACAAAACCAAATAGAACTAGATCCAAAGAAAATAACTTAAAAGTTATCTGTAAGTTGGGAGAATATTCATTTTATATTTCCCTATTTTGTTGTGATTAATACTGATTTTATTTTTTAAAAAGGAGAAAACAAATTTTGCAAAGAAAAAATGATGGGCCGGGTGGTGGTGGCGCACGCCTTTAATCCCAGCACTCGGGAGGCAGAGGCAGGCGGATCTCTGTGAGTTCGAGACCAGACAAGAGCTAGTTCCAGGACAGGCTCCAAAACCACAGAGAAACCCTGTCTCGAAAAAGCACCAAAAAAAAAAAAAAAAAAAGAAAGAAAGAAAAGAAAAAACGATGGGCTCATTTTTTTCTAAACTGTAACACCCCAGTAAAAAAAAAATCTGTCAAGCAGAGCTTCTCCCTGCTCACCGTTCTTACACTAACAGTTTGAAGAACTTCAAATCAAACGTGCTTTGAAAGCAGAAGCAGGTTTTGAGACAAGTTGCAAAAATCAGACTGGGAGAGAAAAAGAAAATCTTTGGAGGAAAAACAAAAGAAAACAAAAATTAAATGTTTAAAGGTAAGATTTAAACTATCAATCAAATACCTTGATGCAGTCTATCAGCCATACCAAGGCTGCCACGATGTGAGGCCAGGTATGAGGGGCTCCCACTGCATACAGGGAGCTCTTGGACAGTGCAAAGGGATACCTATGAGAAACAGGAAGATAAGGAGCAACCGTGTTAGCAAGCATAAAGGCTACAGTAAAGGTGTATTTTAAAGCTGCACATACACCTGCTGTGAAGATATTTGAGTCTACTCTGAAGATCTTATTCATCAATGATTTTTGTGTATTTATTCACATTCCACAGATTACTTTGCATGGTGTTTAACAGCTGAGTATAGGAGGATTCTCCTAAAAAACGTTTTAATTTTCCTACATTCAATGTACTTCTATTACACATCAGTGATTATCTGTCACTAACTCTACTTCCATCCCTGTGACTCCAAACAGCTTTCCTTCCTCAGTTTCCCCAAGTGTTGAAATCACAGGCGTGCAGCACCACATCTGATCTGTGCTTGTCTCTATTTATAATGCTTTTAAACTTCATCTCTCTGCTGGGTAGCTCTGTCAACCAGACACAAACTAGAGTCATCTGGAAAGAGAGAACCTCAATAAAGGAAATGTCTCCATTAGACTAGTTCGTGGGCATATTCATGGAGCACTTCCTTAACTCATGACTGTCGGGAGAGGGCTAGTCCACCGTGGGCAGTGCCACCCGAGTAGGTAGTACTGGACTGTAGGAGAAAGCAAGCTGAGCAAGCTATGGAGAACTAGTCAGTGAACAGCGTGGCTTCATAGTTCCTACCTGTTATTGCTTGAGTTTCTGCCTTACATTCCTTGATGATTAATGTAATAAACTCTTCCCTCCGTTAGTTTTTTTTTAAGATTTATTTATTTATTCTGCATACAATGTGCTTCTGGCATGTATGCCCACACAGCTGGAGAGAGTGCCAGATCTCATTACAGATGTTGTGAGCCACCATGTGGTTCCAGGGAAGAGCAGGCAGTGCTCTTAACCTCTGAGTCATCTCTCCAGCCCCCTCCGTTAGTTTTATTCAAGTATCAGCAAATCAAAATAAGACAATCTCATTGTTTTCATCAGACCTTACTGCTGTGGTTTTGCCACTATAAACTGTGGCAACCAGGATGCACTTTATGTTTTCTTGAGACCGGGACTGAGTAGCTTTGGCTAGCCTGGTATTCATCATGTAGACCAGGGTAGCCTTGAATTCAGAGGATCTATTTGCCTTGGCCTTTGGAATTCTGGGATTAAAGGCCTACCACCATACCAGGCTGTACTTTATATTCCTCATAGTTTGAGATTTATGTTCTATCACCTAAACTTCTGTTAGAATGGACTGCTACAGTTTGAATGTTTGTTCTGCAGAATTCCTGTTGGGAACTTAGTCCCCAGAGTCAGATACTAATAATACAAAGACATGAGACTTCTGGCAGGTGAGAGCCCTATGGACGAATCTACTCCAATACACGTGGGTGTTTGAAGGCATGGCCTTGTTATAAAGGTAATCCTTTTCTGACACACACGCTCCTCCTTGCCATATGGTACCTTCTGGCAAGTCATCACCCACCAAGACGGTCCTTCCTTATTAGAGGCTGAGTACATGCTGATGCCATGCTTTTGGCCTTTCCATCCTTTATAACCATGAGTTAAGCCAGTCACGTGTGTGTGCATGTGTGCGTGCGTGTATGGGGGGGGTGTGTGTTTATAAATATATGGTGTGTTTAAGCCCATAGATCTTCCGTACCAAGTAGTCTACTATATATATATATATATATAACATAAATATATATGTATTACATATTTAAAATTTATGTATATGGATGTTTTCCTACATACATGCATAACATGTGTGTGCCTGGTGGCTGTGGAGGTCAAAAGAGGAATCACTGTTTATGACTGTGAGGCACCATGTGGGTGCTGAGAACCTAACCTGAGTCCTCTGGAAGAGCAGCCAGTACTCTTAACCACTGAGCCATCTCTTTAGCTCAATAACTCCTCTATTTACCAATTACCAAGCATTGGTGTTTTGTTACAGGAACAAAAAAAGTTGACTATGCTACAATCTATCAATTTTCCTTTCTTTTCAGTGCATCCTACACATACTGTTCACAGTGCTCATCCTAAAACTGAACCTATTAATTCAAAGGATTCACAAACTTATAATGTGTGTTTCTTCTGTGTTCTGATAAGATCTTAGACTAATAAAAATATTACATACCCCCCTCCATCCAGGTCTAGAAGGAGGCGGAGGGGAGTAGGGGGTGGGGAGTGGGGGAAGGGGGAGGGAAAAGGGAGGCGGGGAGGAGGCGGAAATTTTTAATAAAAAAATTTTAATAAAAAAAAATATTACATACCCAAGGTCTTTAAAAATTCTTGGAACGTCTTCTTCAAATTTTGTTTCAGGAATTTCATATGATGGGCATAAGAAGCCATACAGAAAGGCAAAGATCTTTAGGAAATCTTTGGTTGATGGGGCTTGGAGAGACTTCATGGACACACTATATACATAACCATTTTCTGTAAGAAACTACCATCATTTTTATGAGACACCCAAAGTTTTGGATTAGAAAAAATGTAGGTGGCAAAAACACGCAATTCAGACAACTTAAATTATAGAATACCTCATAGAGCTGTCGAATACATTGCTGAATGAATGCTTTATCATTAAGTGGTCTTGGATCCTTGATTTTTTCAGAACTGGAAAATATACCAAGTTGACTATTCCTGGATGAATGCCCACTGGTCCTAGAAGAATATTTTAAGAAGGCAATCAAAAACATTTCCTTCTGTGTTCAAGTCTGCATTATTTCAAGGCTATCCATCACACACACACACACACACACACACACACACACAAATAGCATCAAACATTAGCCTTTAAGTTATAAATAACACAATGTATTCCTTAAAGCAGAGGGAGAGCACACCACGAGGTTGCAGCAGTTTTAGGCACAAAATGGGGGGGTAGTAATAAAACATACTCTGAGATGGGGGGACATCTCTGTGAGTGTTTTGTTCAGCTTGTGAAGTGCTCTTTGCTCAATCCTCAGCACCACAAATACCAAACCAAACATCCTTGTGCATGACATTATCAACACAAACATTATCCTTAAAGGTGTGTTTAAGGCCCATAGATCTCTGTACCAAGTAGTCTACAAGCCTGTTCAACAACCCAAACACTTTCCTCTATTTAAGCCCTTAGAACTAAGCCCTTGCTTGTACTCACTTGTTTGCCATTATTCCTTAAGGGAAAATTGTCTCTGAGTATCAAGAATTAATATGCATGAAGAACTTAAGAACAGTTGACCTATATGAACACTTAATAAATATTAAGAACTACTTGTAAAGGAGAGTCTGCCAATATCTCCACTAAAAAAAAGTGAAAAGATCTATTTTTATTTATGTACATTGTGTCTGTGTATGCATAACCACACATGCATGTGAGCGCCTATGGAGGTCACAAGAGGGGAATCGGATCTCCTGAAGCTGGAGTTACAGGGGGTTGTGACCTGTCCAGTGTGGTTACTGGGAACTGAATTTGGGTCCTCTGGTAGAAATGGAACGACTCTAAACCAGTGAGCCATCTCCCAGTATCTCCACCCTTTTTCTTTCTTTTTTTTTTTGTTTTTGTTTTTTTTTTTTGGAAGACAGGTTTTTCTGTGTAGCTCTGGTTGTCTTGGAACTTGTCTGTAGACCAGGCTGGCCTCAAACCCAGAGATTAGACTGCCTCTGCCTAATTAAAGGTGTGCACCACCACTCAACCTATCTCCATTCTTATACACCAGGGATTCAAAGTACAAAAAGGTGAGGTCATACCCCAGGTCATACAAATAACAGACTGCTTCCTGTCAATCTGTATCAAACTTCCCCACCTCCAATCCAGACAACTGCTGATCTAGTCTAAAACAAGTTCTCCAAGGCGTATCTAGGCATCATAAACAAAACTCAGATGCTGTTTGTTCTTCTCCCTCTCATCCTTTCATGTGTACATTGCTTCCTAGAGACTGGCTTCTAGGACAGTCTAAATGCAGTAGCAGACATAGATTCTAACCATCTTTCATTAGTCAGCTATTAAAGGGATCTGACTTTAAAAGTGGGAGACCATGTTTGGCTGCCCAATGAAATTGTTTTGCATTGGAAATGTTTTAATTTTATTACATTTATTTATTTGTGTGTGTGTGTGTCAGAGAGAAAGAGGAAGAGAGAGAGAGAAAGAGAGAGAGAGAGAGAGAGAGAGAGAGAGAGCATCAGCTGGTGTTCAGAGGACAACCTGAAGCAATAGTTTCTCTTCTACCATGTGGGTCTGGGGATTGAAAGCAGGTCTTGGTTTTAAGTGCCTTTACCTGCTGAGCCATCTTGCTCACCCAGAAATTTTTTTAAAATTCAAAGCATTGTAGGCGGTGGTGGCACACACCTTTAATCCGAGCACTTGGGAGGCACAGATACGTAGATCTCAAAGTTCAATGCTAGCCTGGTCTACAGAGTGAGTTCCAGGAAACCTAGGGCTACATAGAGAAATCCTGTCTCCAAAAACCAAACCAAACAAACAAGCAAATAAATAAATGATGCCATTTTATTTTTGGAACAACATAATGAGATTGTTATTTTAAATTGAGTTTATATTGACATTTTCTTAGTTTAATTTCTAATATAATTAATACTGACAGACTTAGACAGTAAAACCAAAGCTCTTTGAAGTCATTCTTAACCTTTGGAGAGTAAAAGACTCCAATGTTGAACTAGGGATGGCTCCACTTTCACCATCTGATTCTACAGTTTCTGAGAACACGGCACAGACTTGAGCATCACCTTAGGATGATGGAACTGTGATCTGAATCTGCACTTCTCTAGCATCACACAAAGCAGACTTATACAAACATCATATCACCTAGAACCTTAACTACTAAAACAGGAAAACTGGCTCCTAACTTTTGTCTTGAAAGCAACTTTACAATATAATTTTTTTTTCTGACTCTAGGGAATCAATGCACAGTTCTAAGAATCTATTCATTAAATAAAATAAAAAACTTTGTTACCTTTTACCAAATATCGAGACTTTTCTTTCAGATGCAGGTTTGCTTGTGCTTGGCTTTCCAAAGGTTGTTCTCCCTTTGCTTCAAAGGAAAACAGAAAAAAATTCTTTAAAGCAAATACAAAAACACCAGTTCAAGTAATTTTGGAAACATGTTAACTTCTTTCCCCCACCAATAACAAATTTTCAAGATCACAGAAGTGTTTGGTAGTTGTTTTCATTGGAAGGAGCAAAAAAAAACAGTAAAATTGTAAAATGTTAAAAGTTTTAATTTATGTCTTTTTAATTTTAAAATTTGTTTATATATGGATAAGAATTTTAAGGAAAATATAAAAATGATTATAGGTTGACAAATATGTTTGAATTCCTTTCTTCAGAATGGCTGATTAAGTAGCTTATATGTAGACGTTATGCTAGTATAGTACACAGTAGGTTAGAAATAGCCTTCTATTAACTAGAAGAGCAACACTCTGAGTGAAAAACTAATGTTTCTGATAACAATTTCTTTGGTTGGTAGCTTTGTGAACTATGTCTTGCTCTGTAGGCTGGGGAACTACTTTATGGTCCACAGTGGCCTTGAACTCACATTCAGTCTTCTTCCTGGAGTCTTTTTAATACCAGGATTATAGGTGTGTGTGACCACACACAGCAGTAAGAGCAAGTTCTTTTTCACACCCTAGTCCCTCCAAACTTGAAATAATTTTATAGCTTCCCATCACAACAAATGATATTGCTTTGATTTCATTACTACCTTTAGTAGTTGGAAACATCTTAGTAAATTAAGTTATACCACACTGCCTGCTTAAACAGTTAAATATAAAGGAGTATTAGAAGGGTGTCAACAATGCTTTTATAGCAAGGCTAGTAAACAATGAGACGAGCCAAACCACCTAGCCTCAGGTCCACTTTTATGGATTTCAATGACCCCAATCAGACACTGCTAGAGGAGACAAGATTAAGACATCACTAAGACTTTTGTACTAACCATTTCTTACATCGGCCTCACCCTAGACAGTAAGTATGCAGCTGAGACCCATAGTTGGAGGCACTTACGTTTGAGGGGTATATATGCCTGGTTTATCGATGTCCTGGGATCTCAGTTCCTGTATGGAGAGGCGGCCAGCACCACCGGTGGAAACGGAACTGCGCTTCATGCTTAGAACCTAATTCATGATTTCAATATCAGAAAAATGTTCCAATGCAAGGGGTTCATTAAGCAACAATTATCATTTTTATTCTGACGTAAAAGAGTAACTAAGTCTGTTCCTTTACGATAGCATTTTCCCTGTGTGCTGTATTTGTTTTTCATGTACACTTAAGTCCTCACTACAGATAACACCTATGCAACTTCAAGTATTCAATACACTCAAGCAAGGCAATGCAAAAACGAACATATATGATTACATCATCACAAGGCAATCCATGATTGCCAAATATCTTTTTTTTTCTTTTTGGATTTTCGAGACAGGGTTTTTCCGTAGCTTTTGGTTCCTGTTCTGGAACTAGCTCTTGTAGACCAGGCTGGCCTCGAACTCACAGAGATCTACCTGCCTCTGCCTCCCGAGTGCTGGGATTAAAGGCGTGCGCCACCACTGCCCGGCTGATTGCCAAATTTCTATGTGTTATCCCTGCTATCTCTTATGTCTATTTCAATGGTTACTCACAGGCTGCTTGACAAGAAATCTCAGGCTCCTTAACTTTCCTCAAAATGTTTCCTTTGGCTTCAAAAACAGGAATCATTCTGTTTTCCTAATGTCTACGTTTCTTGCTTTATGTTTAACCCCGTGTTTCTCAGTTAATATCTACTATTGTCTTTCTCGTTCTAATCTCCATTTCAGTAAACATAAGCAATCTGGTCCACAACACAACGTAGAAACTGCTTCCTTTCTCAAAACATTTTAATATCATAAGCATGCCAATGTCGGACCCTGTCTTCACCTCTACAGGGCTAGACGCTAGCCAGCCACTCAGCCTTTTCAGGTCTTGCCCTGGCTTCCTTCGAGGGTGAGACAGAACTCACTGTTGTTGTAATAATAATAATAATAGCGGCGAAAAGAAGTCACGCCATGCATAGGAGGTTTATTGGAAGACGAGAGAGAAGGGGCAGAGGAGGCAGAGACTAGTCCCTGGGGACAAGAGTGGCGGGAGAGAGACGGAGGTGGAGACTGGGAGAAGGGGGTGGGGGTAGGCCCACCTTTTACAAGGAAACATAGCAAATGTGCACAGGAGTGTTCTTGGTGGCTACAGGCGAGGATCTATCCTGTCAGGGCTCTAAGGGCAGGCCAATGCAGATGCCCAAATACTAACACCCACTTTATTGTTTGTTTGAGTTAGGGACTTTAGCACGCTTGGCTGTGCACTGAGCCACATCCCTCCTTGTTCAGCTGCTTACATTCCACTTAGATTTTATTCTCAAGACTTCAGTTTCCCAGACTTTTTCTCCTTACACGGCTTTTCAGCTGCTGCATTACCACGCGAACGCAGCGTTCCGACCTGCTCCTCCCGGCAGTCACGCCCCTCCCCCCCCCCCCCACGCCCCACACCTCGGTCAGCAATCCGCATCCTCTTTTCCCTCTACAGGCGCTGCACCCCCGACCCGCCCCACACCTCGGTCAGCAATCGGCTGCCCGCACAAACTTACTGATCCCTGAACACAGAGCCTGGCAGACGCCACCCCAGGTCTCCGACGCCGCAGAGCCTTTTAGCACGAACAGAGTTAACCCCATGATAGCAGTTACCTTTCTCTCTTCTTCTTGACGAGATATGTGGTTCTTGGCAAGACCCAGCGTCCAACTTGCAGTAAACAGCACAGCTGCGTACGAAAACAGGCGCCAATGCCAACTTAGAGCCGTTTGGATTTTAAAATCTCCGCCCGCGTGACGTCAGAACGCCTGCGGCGAGTACGCTGACGCGTTTCCTCCACGCCAGTCCCATTGGCCGGAAGTGCGTGTGTGTTGGTCGCTCGGCGGCGCACCAGGATCCGTGGCTTTTAGTAGCCGGTGTCTTCGTCCGGACAGGAGTCTGGCCCTATCCTCAAAACTGGCACCTAGGACGAAAGCTTCGTCGGCACGGAGCGGCCCAATCTCTCCTGGAGTCTCATTCCGTACAGCAACATGGCTGCGTCCATGGACTAGGGAAGCGAGGGTTTTCTTTGACTCTGTAAGGATGTCTGTCAGGACCTGGTTTAGATGAGTGCTGTTTCCAATGCGAGAGTCTGGGAGGTAGCGTGTCCCTTTCTGACTGTAGAAGATGCTGTTGAATGTGGCGGAGCTCTACTGACCCTTTGGTAGATCAGGAAGAGTTGGAAGGATAAGTAGCGGCAGGGTGCTCCAAGTGCTGTGGATTCTGCTCTCCCAGAGAGGAACTACAAGCAGGCATTGCCAATTCCCAGACAGTGGGAAGGCCTAGGGCGAATGCTCAGATTTCTGAATCTCGGAGCTGTTGTGCCTCTAGCTAGAATTGTAGTTTCGTTCCTAGCAGCCCTTTTGAGTTTCAATCTTTCCTAGCCAACACTGTGTCTCCTCAGCTCAAGTCACGGTGGACTGGGAAACCAAAATCACAGGTATCACCTGAATCCTCTCATGAGTGTGAGCAGATGTGTTACCAGCTGTTATGTTTCAGACACTATCAGCAGCAGTTCATGCGAATTATCTCATTTAGTTCTCCAAACTAATGACAGTAGGACATAAAAAAGACTTTGGTTGGGCATTATAGCGAACGCCTTTAATTCCCGCACTCGGGAGGCAGAGGCAAGGGGAATCTCTGATTTCCAGGCCAGCCTGGTTTATATAGTGAGTTCCGGGACAGCCAGAGCAACATAGTAGGACACTATCTCAAAAGAACCCAGCCAAACACAAAGATAACTTTTGAAGCTCAGTGAAATCAAGTAACTTAACCTGGAGTGGTTCACGACGGAGGCAAAGACGGGCAGATCCCTGTGCGTCTCTTGAAAATAAGGCCAGCCTGTTCTACATGCCATGTAAGACCCCGTCTTTAAAAACTAGTTCACGGTCAATTTTATAAGAAATTTGATTATAAACCTTATTATTATTAGCTGTGCTATTCACTTATTTCTTCTTCAGTGCCCTCTTAAAGTTTCCACTACATTATAATAAAATAAGTTATATCCAGAAATGTAAAACGTATTTTAAATGAGGATAAAGTAGTTCTGATGAACCTAGTCACTGGAGTGTGGCTCAAACAGATTGTCGTTATCCACCTTTAATCCTGAAGTTCTGACCTAACAAGCTAGTTAGTTTGCTTTAGACTTAGTTGTGAAGTTCTGTCTTAGCAGACTAGTTAGGTGTGCTCTTCCGGTGTACTGTTCATATTGCACTTTGTTTAGCTGGAGCAGTCTTTAGAAGTAATTACCATTCTTTGACTCGATGGGACGCTCATCTTTGAAGGATTTAGTGACTTGAATACTTGGATGATGTAAACTAGTGAGTGCCTCAATCCGAGGACCAAAACAGGACCATGGAGGGCAACGGAAGAAAGGAACCTGATTTTAAAAGTTTTTTCTTTGTTTTTGTTGTTATAGCACTGGCTGTCAAACCCAGCAGCCCCACACTGAACTTCGCTCCCAGACCTAGTTCTGGGTTTTTTAGGAGAATGTCTGTGGTTCACCATTTGCCACCTGGGTGGCTACTGGATCATCTTTCTTTCATTAACAAGGTCAACTATCAAATTCAGCAGCATCGAGAGCCTTCCTGCAGTAGAAACCATTCCACTTCTTCTGTCGACCTGGGTTCTCTTCAGATGGATGCCACATCTCCTTCTGGAGCTCCTACTACATGCTCTGCTCCTGACTCTACTGCTGTGCCAGCCAATGAAATCATCACCCAAAACTATGCTTTCCGACCTGAGCTATTTAATGTCACCAAACCTTACATAATTCACAAAGAATGCCAGCAAAGTGGCCAGAATGAGGATTTAGTGACTGGTGCTAAGCAAGATGTCTCCATTTCTGTTGGGAAGGTAGGAAGTGTTAAGCTTTATTTTTTTTTGCACGAAACAAAAATTTAGTTCCAGTATTTCAAATATCTTCGCATTTTCTAAGTATAAAGACTAATGTGAGAAGGTGTTAGCATACCCAAGAGCAATATATATGTCTATTTATTATTTATTTATTGTTGAGTCAGGGTCTTGTGGGCTGTCCTCCAACTCACTGTGGCTGAGGATAACAAATTTCTTATCATCCCGCCTCTATTTGCCAAGAGCTGGTGTATAAGCATTTGCTATCACCTGCCTTTAATTTTATTTCTTGCCATTCTAGAACAACACATTGCATGTTTCAAAAAGTAAGTCTAGGCCTGGAGTGATTTAGCTCAACATGGAGAGGGGCTTGCTGTAGGGTCTCATGACCTGAGTTTGGTCAGCAGGGCCCACTTGGGAGAAGGAGACCATTGACTCCCACAGATCATCCTCTAACTTTCACACGGGTGTCCTGGCTGTGCACCCTTCCCTCAATGTGAAAGAGTGAAAACGTAAGTAAATGTACAAAAAATGTAAACAATGGCCTCAGACGTAAATTGTCTATAAAAGAAACAAAACTGTTTGTGTACTATCGTGTTGGAACACGGGCCAAGGATGGAATGAAGTGAGAATTCTGAGTGCTTGTGAGAAAACACCCGCAGAACAAGATGTGAGCCTTGTTACCTCATTGTTGTTTATTCAAAAACACGGAATTGTCCTTGGAATGTGGTTTGGGCCCCTCTCAGATAGAGCAGATGGGAGTGAGTTTACTTCAGAGCATTCATTAAAACTATTGTTATTTGTTTATGTGTCTCTATGCCAGGGCTTGTCCACCTCCTTTGGCTTGTCCTTGTGATTGTATACTTACATCAGTTGATTCTTTGTAACCCTAGGGTATCAACTGTCTGATGCTCGGAATAAGCTGGATATTGCATGAGACTTTAGTCTGTCACTTCTCCAAAGTAACATGCCTTTTGACTTCAATTTTCAAGTCAAGGTATTTTCAAAATACCTATCTTGGATTAATTCAGCAGCATTTATATGCAAATATCTTTTAGCAGCTGTTGCTCCTTCCTCAGCATTCAAACAATTCAAAGAGAGCATAATGGCATACAGTATCAAGATTCTCTGTGTATTTTCCATCTTTATGTGGCTTTACTTTAATCTCTATTTCTTTTATTTTTTACTTTTAACTCTTGGCTTTTTGAGACAGGTTCTCTGTGTATCTTTGTCTTGGAACTCCCTCTGTAGACCAGGCTGTCCTTGAACTCACAGAAATGCACTTGCCACTGCCTCCCCAATGCTGGGATTAAAGGTGTCTGTTACAACACCTTGAACTCACAGAGATCTGTCTGTCTCTGCCTCCCAGGCACTGGGATTAAAGGCGTGTGCTACCACACCTTGAAGTCACTGAAGTCAATCTACTTCTACCCCTTGAAGTCACAGAGGTTAATCTACCTCTGCCTCCCAAGTGTTGAAATTAAAGGTGTGTACCACCACACCCAACTACTCTCTTTCTTTCTCCAAGTGTTGGGATTAAAGGTGTGTATCACTACACCCAACTACTCTCTTTCTTTTTATGTTTAAGGACTTTAACCTTTAGCCTGTATATATTTTTAACACACTATTATATATATATATAAACTATATATATTATAACACACTATAAAACACTATTAGAGGTTTTTTTCATCTTTAAATCTCTCTTTACTGTATATCTCTCTATTATTGACCACATGAGTCTTTATGGAGAGGATTAAAGCCGTGGCTTTGACGGCTGGATCCAGCCCATTTTTTAGCTTTCTGCGATTCCAGCCTCAAGGCGGAGGTACCAGCTGTAGCGTTTTGAAGTCCCTGCCAGCAAGCAAGCTGCAGCATTCTGCTCACAGACCACATTTAAATGTTTTGTATTCAGACCACTGCATGAAAGAGTCAGAGTTTGCCCTGGCAGGTCGACCCAGAAAGTCAGAATTTTATAACAGCGCAGCTTTTTTTCTGCTACGGCTGAAAACCGAAAAGCATGCGTTGAGCTTTTCATCGACACTATTTAAGTGTTTTGTGGCAGGACCTCTTAAAGGAGCTGCAAGGTTTTGCAGCTAAAGCTGAGTCAGGAAGCCTCTCTCAGATGAGACTGCTTTCTTGCCTCTAGCAAGCAGAGCAGATTGGGAAACTGCTGCCACCAAGACAACATGCTTTACTCTATTTTCCAAGCTCGCTCAGGCTTTCTGTGGGTGCAGTTATCCTCGTGGGTGCCATTCTGTAACATGAGGGCCTGCTCATTGGAGTATCTGTCCTGCCTGGTACCCCACAGCCAGCAAGCCCCAAGGAAAATCTCCATAAGTTATAATACTGATTGGCCAATAACCTCAGGCTACTTATTAGCTCTTGTAGCTTATATTAACCCATAATTCTTATCTGTGTTAACCACATGCTCAGTCCCTTTTCCAGCAGGGCAGGTCATATCCTGCTTCTTTGGTGTCTGGACAGGACTTGGGGGAATGGGCTTCCTTCTTCCTAGAATACTCCTGTTCTCCTCGCCCCACCTCTACTTCCTGTCTGGTTGACCCGCCTATACTTCCTGCCTGGCCAATCAACATTTATTTAAAACATGATTGACAGAATACAGACAATTCTCCTGCACCATCATCTTTCCAGAATAAGCTCATGTAATAGAAGCTTGAGAGAAGAGTGGTATTTTTGGAAAGTTTTCTAGTGATGAAGTAGGGAACTGCTGTGGAAAATGCATATTTATAAGGTACTTGTGTTTGAGCATATACTTTGGGGCAGTTTTCCAAAAGTTTGAGTCTGGTGCAGTGGTGGTACACAGCTGTAATTTCAGCACTTGAGAGGTGGAGGCAGGAGGATCAGGAGTACAAGGCCATCCTTGGCTGCATAGTGAATTCTTGGTTAACTTGGCTGTATGAGCTCTTCTCCCAAAAAGCAAAACAAAAAACTCTAAAACAAGACCCACTCCACCAAGAAAAAAAAAGCTATTTGAGCATACTACACAGGATTAAATGGTGGGAGTAAGGTTTGTCCTTCTACCATGTGGATCCGTGGCCCTGCAGATTGAACTGAGGTCGTCAGGTTCAGCAGCAAGTGCCTTCAGCGTGTGCTTTTGTCTTGGATGTGTTTCTTGAGTCCAGACGAGTCTGTACAAACTCCACTTAGATATTGTCTTGTTAGTGATAGGAATGAGTGTCATTCATTTAGCCAGTGCATGTTTGTGCATAGTAATTAAGTTTCTGCACAGTACCTGTACCCTTTGTACCTTATAATTGGTTAAGAATTTGAGTAGCAATGTTAGTAGTGGTAACCACTTCTGCTTTTGGGGGTACCTGAAATGCAGTTTTTAATATTCTTGTGATTTCTTTTTTTGGATATGTTTTTCCTTTTTAACAAGTATGTGCTGGATTCATCTATACTTGAAGCATAAGAAAAGAAAATCTCAGCTATATTACTCTTACTAATCCAGACAACCAAGCTTTTGATTTTAGCTTGGATAAAAGGTTTTTGCTTTTATTTATTTATTTTTTCTATAAAGACAGGTCTTGCTTTAGTTCAGGTTGTCTTGGAACCCACTGTGTAGACCAGGCTGTTTTAAACTCATGGCTCTGCCTCTGGAGTGCTGTGATTATAGGCACTTCCACCATTGCTGTTGTCTGAGTTTCTGTCCTGCCGGTTCACACATTCGTTAAGTCCCAAAGAAAATCACACAGAGGTCTACATTAGTTATAAACTGATTGGCCCATTAGCTCAGGCTTCCTATTGACTCTTATAACGTATATTAGCCCATTTTTCTAGTATATGTTAGCCACATGGCTCAGTACCTTTTTCAGCAGGGCAGGTCACATCTTCCTTCTTCTGTGTCTTGAGTAAGACTGCAGAGGAATGGGCTTCTTCTCAGAATTCTCCTGTTCTCACTGACCTGCCACTACTTCCTGTCTGGATGTCCCGCCTATATTTCCTGCCTGGCTACCGACCAATCAGCATTTATTTAAAATATAATTGACAGAATATAGATAATTGTTCCACACCACATTGCTTGACAAATTTCTCATTTTATTTTATTTATTTTAAATTTCATTTTACATTCCAACCACAGTATTCCCTCTTACCTCTCCTCCTCTCCATCTCGCCTTCCCCCAGCCCACCCCCCCATTCACTCCTCCCAAAGGGTAAGGCTTCCCATGGGGAGTCTACAAATCTTGCACATTAAGTTGAGCCAGGACCAAGCCCCTCTATCGTGTTAAGGCTGAGCATAAAGTCCTACCATATGGAATAGTCTCCAAAAAGCTAGTTCATGCACCAAGGATAGGTCCTGATTTGATCCCACTGCCAGGACCCCTTGGGTAGACCAAATTCCACAACTGTCTCCCACATGCAGAGGGCCTAATTTGGTCCCATGGAGGCTCTACAACTGTTGGTGTAGAGTTCATGAGTTCCTACAAGCTTGGTTCGGCTGTCTGTAGACTTTTCCTTCATGATCTTGACCTCCCATGCTCATATATTCTCTCCTCCCTCTCTTCGACTGGGTGCCCGTAGCCTAGTGCTTGGTTGTGGATGTCTGCACCTGGTTTCATCAGTTACTGGATGAGGGCTCTGTGATGACTGTTAGGGTAGGCACCAATCTGTTTACAGGGAAAAGCCAGTTCAGGCACCCTCTCCCCTATTGAATTTCAGCATCTAATGAGATGATCATGTGTTATTTTCTTTCATTTTGTTTATTTGGTGGGTCACAGATTTCTTTTTTCTTTTTCTTTTTTTGGTTTTTCGAGACAGGGTTTCTCTGTAACTTTGGAGCCTGTCCTGGAACTAGCTCTTGTAGACCAGGCTGGTCTCGAACTCACAGAGATCCGCCTGCCTCTGCCTCCCGAGTGCTGGGATTAAAGGCGTGTGCCACCATCGCCCGGCTTGGGTCACAGATTTCTGTATGGTGAACAAACCTTGCATCTCTGGGATGAAGCCTACTTGGTCATGGTGGATATTTTTTTTGTGTGTGTTTTTGGATTCAGTTTGCCAGTATTGAGTATTTTTGCATCAATGTTCATGAGGGAGATTGGTCTGTAGTTCTCTTTCTCTGTTGAGTCTTTGTATGGTTTGGGTATCAGGGTAACTGTAGCCTCAAAAAAGTAGTTTGGCTATGTCCCTTCTGTTCCTATTTTGTGGAACAATTTGAGGAGTATTGGTATTAGCTCTTCTTTGAAATTCTGGCAGAATTCTGTGCTGAAGCCATCTAGTCCTGTGCTATTTTTGGTTGGAAGACTTTTAATGACTACTTCTATTTCCTTAGGGGTTATAGGTCTATTTAAATTGTTTGTCTGTTCTTGATTTAGTTTTGGCATGTGGTGCTTATCCAGAAAACTGTCCATTTCCTTTAAATTTTCCAATTTTGTGGAGTATAGGTTTTTGAAGTATAACATGACGATTCTCTGAATTTCCTCAGTTTCTGTTATGTCCTTCTTTTCGTTTCTGATTTTGCTTAAGCCCTGGTGATCTGATAAGATACAGGGATTTATTCCAATTTATGTGTGTGTGTGTGTGTGTGTGTGTGTCTGTTGAGATTTATGACTGAATTTGTGGTCGGTTTTAGAGAAGGTTCCATGAGGTGCTGAGATGAAGGTATATTCTTTTGTGTTTCAGTAAAATGTTCTATAGATGTCTGTTAAGTCCATTCGGGTCATAACATCTGTTGGTTCCGTTATTTCTCTGTTAATTTGCTGTCTGACAGACCTTTTCAGTGAGAGTAGAGTATTGCAGACCTGAGGAGCCATACATGCCTTTGAGGTTTTTTTAATTATTGATTTAATGTGTTCAAGTGTTTTGTCTGTAAATATTTCTGTCTACCATGTGTATATCTGCTGAGACCAGGAGAGGACATCAGATCCACTGCAGCTGGAGATATAGATTGTTTTGAGCCACCATGTGGGTGCTGGGAACCACACCTGGATCTTTTGTAAGAGCAACCCGTGCTCTTGACCACTGGTCTTTGATAGCCTATAGATGGTTCATGTTCAGAAATAAAAAAAGTTGAGAGTAATTCTACCTTATGCATATTAACTGAGAAGAATCACAGTTCTTTCATATCCCATGGGTACTTGTACTCTTTGCACTGATTTTAATCTCAGTGGAACTTTTTACCTTTAAAAAATAGATGCAATATTAAAAAATGTAGTACAAAAAATAAAATCTAACAGGTTACAAAATGTCCGCTTTGCGATAGACTGCAACATTATGTTTTCCTTGTCGCTTTCTCTTTAGAAGCGTAAAAGAAGTCTGGCTTTCAATCAAGGTGAATTGGATGCCATGGAACATCATACAAAGGTAGGTAGAAAATATTTATTGATAGGCCAACCTGTCGACAAGAGCTAGTTCCAGGACAGCTAGGACTGTTACACAGAGAAACTCTGTCTCAGAAAACAAAAACTCCCTCTCTCTCTCTCTCTCTCTCTATATATATATATATATATATATATATATATGGAAAATTAGTATGAAGTAGCATAAAAATGAACAAAATATAAAATATATCTTAGAAATAAAGCAATTGTTTTGGTCAGAATTCGAATTTAAGTGGTTCATTTTTTCTCAGTAATGAACAATTTAAGCCAATTTTTATAACACTACATATGCTTCTATTAGTTTAGGTAGTTGGTGAATTAATCTGTGTTATTGATTAGGTTCTTCGAGAATGTCGCAGTGTTTTTACTCTTGCATGGTTTCTCTCATGTGTTAAATTTAGGTTCAACAAAAAACGGTTGAACATAGACTGTTACTTGACCATATATATATATATATATATATATATATATATATATATGTGAATGATATGAAAACAGAATCATTGGAGGATAGACAGGGGAGCAGTGATGGGTGGAAGGATGGGGAGAGTAGAATGAGGCGTTCTTATGTATGAAATCAGTTTGATAATGTACTTTTGCAGAGGTAAATTTGCCAAAAATGCATAGAATGAATTAGAACCTTTAAAAAGTCTGTACAATTTGTATTTTAAGTATTGCAAGTGATGTAAAGATGAAATATATAACACAGAGAATTATGAATAGAGGGAAATACCCTCTACATCTCTGAAAACAGCAAGAAACCTGCCCACAGGTTCAACATGGGAATAAGAATACTACAGCTCTAGATGATGACTGCTGCCTGGAGGGAGGCTCCAGAGGGCCAGCTCCACGAACATAGCTTGATGTCGCGTATTATGATGAATTGCTGATTTTAGACTTAATTGTTTTAGTTAGCCTATAATGTGATGAGGTTCATCATGACATTTTCATACATATACATATACACACACACACACACACACACACACACACACACACACACACATATATATATATCATTGTACTTTGCTCATATTCTACCCCCTCATTACTTTTCTCCCTCTTTTTAACCCTTCTTGGTAGTTCCTTCTTCCCTCCAAGTAGACCCCTTCTTCCTTCATGATGCATATATACACACAGGCTTAAATAGTGATATAAATGCATAGATCATCAAGTCTACATTCTGCATGAGAGAAAACATGCATTTTTTTTGTTCTCCTTCCCCTTAATTATCTTGGTTTGAACATTTGGTAGATATTATCATATCACTACTGTAGAAGTCATGGAGTAGTTAGATTATACATTGAATCGTTTTTTCCCCCAGAAACTGCCATCCTGGTTTTCATAGCCGCTGCACAATTTTTGTATTTCCACCAACATTGCATACCAGTTTTTCTACTTTTTCATCAAAACATTTTGTTTTATTTTGTAATTGCCATCCTAATGGGTATGAAATGAAATCACGTTATGAGTCTAGGTATCTTGATATTTTATATTTTTACTTCCATTGTGAGAATAACATTTTCTAATCTCTCTTGTAATTTCATCTTTGACCTGCATGAATTATTCAGAAGAGAACTATTTCATTTGCATTTGGTTGATTTTATTTTATTTATTTATTTTTTTTAGTTTTTCGAGACAGGGTTTCTCTGTGGTTTTGGAGCCTGTCCTGGAACTAGCTCTGTAGACCAGGCTGGTCTCAAACTCACAGAGATCCGCCTGCCTCTGCCTCCCTAGTGCTGGGATTAAAGGCGTGAGCCACCACCGCCGGGCTCTTGGTTGATTTTAGTATCAATTTGTTCTTGATTTCTAACTTAAATCCTTTGGGTAGAAAAATAAATTCTGGTTCCTTTAAGTTTGTAGGGTTTTGTTTCATTGCCCAGCATATACATTATCTTTGAGATTATAATGTGGGGTTGAAGATTATGTTCTGTAACTGTTATGGTGCTCCTAGGTGTAACATTGAGAACGTCACTGTCTGCAGAATTTGTGTTACTTGTTTTACCCTTTCTGTTGGGTTTTCAAAGATGGGTTTAGAGCAGTGTCTAAGTGTCTAAGGTCAGTATTTCCCCTGTACTGAAGATGTGATTACCCAACACTCTGTGAGGACGGTGAAGACCTAGATTTAGGAAGTGTATAAGTTAGCCTGCCATGAAGTTTCATAGATGTTGCAGAAGACGTGGAATGTCTGGACCAGGACAAAGGACTCTGGTTCCTGCCACAAGGAAAAACATACACTTTTTGTTGACAGGTGCCCTTTGTCCCCATGTCCTACATGAACATTGTGAGGTTTTTCTCTGCAGAGCCTAAGTGAGCATAAGCAGTGGTTATTTTTCTCATCACCACAGCCAGGTATCTAAGAGAAACAACCTAAGCAAGGAAAAGTTAGTTTTGGCTCAAAGCTTCAGCATTTTGTATACATATCTTGTCACATTACGTCATAGGGGGTTTATGAGGTATGTTTAATTCCATAGAGTTCAAAAGTAGTCAACACTCTTATAGTCCCATTATACTCTAAAATAACTCTGAGCTTAATAAGAGTAGATTTTAATAAATGAAATAAGATATTCAAAGCACAGCACAAATTTAATTATTTGGAAATTTAATTGTAATCTAATTTTACTTTATGTGTGTGGATGTTTCGCCTGCATGCATGTCTGTGTATCATATGTTACCTGGGTGCCCTCTGAGGCCAGAAGAGGGTGATAGAGCTCCTGGAACTGGATTGACAGCTGATTGTGAGCGACTGCGTAGGAGTTGAGAACTGAACCCAGATTCTCTTTAAGAACAGCTAGTGCTCTTAATTGCTGAGCCATCTTTCCAGCCCCTGGAAAATAATTTTAAACCAGCATTATTTTAATGTACTTTAAACAATTTTTTCCCCCATAGATCAGAGAGCTGGTTTTGGGTGGATCCTCGCAGTTAATCCAAGAAGGTCTCAAAAGTGGTGTTCTCTGCCCCATTGTTGAAACCCAGCATGGAAATAGTGGCCGCGTCCCATTACCACTCGATGCTTGCAACTTGTCAGAATTATGTGAAATGGCAAAGCACTTGCCTTCCCTTGAAGACATGCATCTTCAGACGCTCCCGTTGGCAGAAGATGATATGTCTGTTATAGAGCTGGATTTATCATCACAGGTCATTGAAAACAACGCAAACTTTTCCAGAATGATTAATTTAATGGGTCAGAAGTACCTGCTACCACCAAACAGCAGCTTTCTCTTGTCTGACATTTCTTGTATGCAGCCACTTCTGAACTGTAAGTAGTTTTATGTTTGTTTCAGAAAAAGATAATTTTTCTGTCATCTCAGAGGAGTTTGAACTTGGAATGTAAGTTCAGATATCAAATGCTGACTTTGCTCTGTTGTTTATTTCTGAGACAGTCTTGTTAAGTAGCCCAGGCTGGCATTGAACTTGCTGTGCAACCCAGGATGGCCCTGATATCTCAATTGTGCTCGACTTTGTCTTAGTTTCCTGGATGCTTAGATTCTAGGTCTGCATCACCATACCTACCTCCTGCTTTCTAAAAATAAATGCATTTTATGACAAGTAAAGGGTTAAAGAACTGGCATTTGAGAAAGCAAATATAATACTTAATGTGCTCAGGAATTCAGAACACACTTGTGTTTGAGAATTTATCTATCAAAATGAAAATATTTTAGTTGTGAATATTAATTCCCAGGTGTTTCCTAGCCTTTAAGTTTTTTTCACTTCTTACCTTTTATGTTACTTTTAAACTTTTAACGTCATTCTTTTAAGAAAAAGAAATGTTGAGTACAAACATCGTGCAAAAGCACATAGTTTCCTACGGGGAGATGGGTTAACTCATCTGTGTTGGAGACAATCAAGTCCTTTCCTACGGGGAGATGGGTTAACTCATCTGTGTTGGAGACAATCAAGTACTTTCCTACGGGGAGATGGGTTAACTCATCTGTGTTTGAGACAATCAAGTCCTTTCCTACGGGGAGATGGGTTAACTTATCTGTGTTGAAGACAATCAAGTACTTTCCTACGGGGAGATGGGTTAACTCATCTGTGTTGGAGACAATCAAGTACTTTCCTATGGGGAGATGGGTTAACTCATCTGTGTTGGAGACAATCAAGTCCTTTCCTACGGGGAGATGGGTTAACTCATCTGTGTTTGAGACAATCAAGTCCTTTCCTATGGGGAGATGGGTTAACTCATCTGTGTTGGAGACAATCAAGTCCTTTCCTCCTGGGAGATGGGTTAACTCATCTGTGTTTGAGACAATCAAGTACTTTCCTACGGGGAGATGGGTTAACTCATCTGTGTTTGAGACAATCAAGTACTTTCCTACAGGGAGATGGGTTAACTCATCTGTGTTTGAGACAATCAAGTACTTTCCTATGGGGAGATGGGTTAACTCATCTGTGTTGGAGACAATTAAGTCCTTTCCTCCTGGGAGATGGGTTAACTCATCTGTGTTTGAGACAATCAAGTACTTTTGCAGCAATGCCCAGTTGTTTTCCATAGAGTTTGTTATTGTTGTTGTTGTTTTTTTAAATATCCCTGGGGCTGGTGAGATGGCTCAGTGGTTAAGAGCACTGCCTGCTCTTCCAAACAACTGGGTTAAATCCCCAGGACCCACAACTATAATTCTAATTTTAGGAGGTCTTATGCCCTCTTCTGGCATTGGTGGACATCAGACATACATGTGGTATACAGACATACATGTAGGCAAAACACTTTACACATAAAATAAAAACAATAAAGATCTTTTTTTTGTTTTAAAAAAAAAGACAAAAACTATTCCTATGCAGTTTTGTCATGACTGAAATTCCTTAAAATTCTTTTCAACCACTGTGGATTTACACTCATCTTAGTTTCAAGATGCCTTAAGAAATATAAAATTTGCGGGACAGTAGTGGTGCACTCCTTTAATCCCAGCACTTAGGAGGCAGAGGCAGGGGGATCTCTGTGAGTTTGAGAAGGGTCTATAGAAGAAATACAAAATCACTTTAGCTAAGAAAGTTGAATTGGAAGTATTATCTCTGACCAAGATCTCCCATATTTTGTCATTACAAGGCCAATTAGTAAGACTATTATAATAGCTATGGTTTATGCATTAACTATTCCTGGATTCTTTTTACAGAAGACTGCAGTGAGAAAGGATTAATGTTCTATAGGTGCTAAAAAGAAACCACAAAAACAACAAGTTTTCAGATACTAGTCCTTCTAAAGTCATTCCTTATCAAACTTCTTGAAACATTTTTTTTGTATAAAGTTTAAAAAGTAGAAGTCTACAGTCACCAGGCTGGTAGTCATAGACACACAAAAACCTAACATGCTTGCTTTCTATGCCTACTTCTGAAGGCCACTGAGGATTAAGTGAGGTTAAAAACAACTACTTCCTTATTTTATTTATTGTATTATGTATAGTTGGAATTTTCCTTGGGCCACCAAGCAACTCCCAAATAATTTATTATGAATGCTTATTATTAATTATAAGTGCTTAGTCTTAGCTTAGGCTCGTCCCACCAGCTCTTTTAACTTAATTGAACCTGTTTCTATTCATCTACATTTTCCCTTGGGGCTTCTTACCTTTCTTCCATTCTGTGTGTCCTGCTTTCCTGCTTCCTCTGTGTGTGTCTGGCTGGCCACTGGTTTCTCCCTGGTATCTCTTTTTCTTTCTTCCTTTCTAAGCCTAAATTCCTCCTCCTACTTAGTCTCCCTGCCTGCAAGTCCTGCCTATACTTCTTCCTCACTATTGGCCATTTAGCTTTTTGTTAGACTAATCAAGTAAAACAGCAACACATTTTTACATATAATTAAACAAATGCAACAATCTTTACATAGTTAAACAAATATTTTGCAACAATTAAACATCATTTCTCCTTTTACTTTTTTTCTTCAAACCCTCTCATATATGCCTCTTTGTTCCCTTTCAAATTGATGGATTTTTCATTAATTTTGTTACATGCATATATGTATGTAATCTGCTCAGTCTGTATGATACTTGTCTGTATGCTTTCAGGGTTATAATTAGGTTCAAGGGAGATAAATACACAGGGAAAAAGGAGAGCAAAATAATAGTATGAATATGTGAAAAAATCCTAAGGAATCATACTGTTAACTACCTAAGAAACTATAACACACACATACTTTAACTTAGTATAATGTTATTTGTATGTATGTTTTCAGGGCTCACCGTTTGGTATTGGATAAGCAATCGGTGTACTCTTCCCTCAGTAAGACTAAAACTATTTCTCCACTCCTGGCATTTGTGAGTTCCCTATAGTTCTTTGTGTAGGGCTGGTTGGCCCCTTGTCCACTATAGCATTGCCTGTTGTCCTTCTCCAGCTCATATTTAAGCAGTCATGTTAATGAGATTTTGTGGGTGTAGCTTCTGACATTCCTAGGAGATACAATGTCACAGCAAACTCCATGATCCTCTGGCTCTTATAATCTGTGTCTCCTCCTTTACAATGTTTCCTGAGCATTACGTGTAGTGATATTTCATTAGTATTTTAATAAAGAAAGCTTAGCTGAAGATCAGAGAGTAAGTGGTAGCACACACCTTTAATCTCAGTAGCCACTCTAGTTTGTCATAGAAACGCCTTTAATCCCAGTGGTCTGCACTCCCAGCAGCAGTGGATGAGAGTCCCCCGTACTCTATGTCCTTGCCAGCAGGAGCTGTCACTTGTGTTATTGATGCTAGGGATTCTGACATTGATGCTAATGGACTCTCAAAGCAGACTTGGTTTGCATTTCACTAATGACTGAGAATGTTGAACATTTAAGTGTTTCTCAGCCATTTAAGATTCCCCTATTGAGAATTCTCTGTTTAGCTCTATACCCCATTTTTTAATTGAGTCATTTGTTTACTTGATATCTAGTCTTTTGAGTTCTTTATACATTTTGTTTGAGTTTTATATATAATTTTGGATATTAGCCCTCTATTAGATGTGTAGTTGATAAAAAAAATATTTTACCATTCTGTAAGCTGCCACTTTGTCTGAATGATGGGATCTTTTGCCATGCAGAAGCTTTTCAGTTTCATGAGATTCCATTTATTAATTGTTGATCTTAGTGTCTGTGTTAATAGTGTTCTGTTTAGAAAGTCTTTTCCCATGCCATTGAGTTCAGGGCTGTTCCCTACTTTTTCTTCTGTTAGGTTCAAGATATCTGTTTTTAGGTTGAGATCTGTGTGAGAATTCCTTTCCACTAAAATATTTTTTTGAGGGGAGGGGGTCTCAGCATTAGGGTGGCTTCTGTGTCCCAACATGATCTCTTATAAGGGAGAGGAACAGTCTCTTACTCTCTTGTATGGTGGTTGGAGATCTGGTTGCAGCTTCCATTGCTTCCAGGGCAGAGGACAGTGGTGACTCTTCACCTTATTGTTACTCATGAGTGTTCCCCAATAAATATTTGATATTCTTTTATTTTGGGCTCTCATGGACTCACCCTTGCCTACACCTGGGGCCCAGTGTGGGGCATAAACCCACATCCCTGAGAGTAAGAGTCTCATGCTCTACTTGACTGAGCTCTTTGATCAGTTTGGAGTTGAATTTTGTGCAGGGTGATAAGTATGGATTTATTTGGAATTCTCTACATATAATCATCCAGTTTAACCACCACTATTTGATGATGATCCTGTCTCTCCCCCCATGTATTTCTGGTTTCTTTATCAAAGATCAGGTGTGCATAGGTATGTGAATTTATGTCTGGATCCTCAATTTGATTCCACTTATCAACATGTTTGTGTTTATTTCAGTTCCTTGCTGTTTTATTGCTATAGCTCTGTAGTGCAGTTTTAAATAAGGGATGGTGATACATCCAGCAGTTTTACCACCCAGGATTATTTTAACTAACCTATTTTTTGTATGTGTATTTTGTATGTGTTTTCATATGAAGCTGAAAATTATCCTTTCAAGATCCATGAAGAAATGTGTTGAAATTGTGCTGGGGAGTGCATTGCATCTGTGGATTGCTCCTGACAGGATGGGCCTTTTTACTATGTTATTCTTACTGATCCATGAGCATGGCAGATCTTTCCATCTTCTGATACATTCATTCACCATTTTATTTCTTTAGTGTCTTAAAGGTTTTGTTTCGGTTTGGTTTTTCGAGACAGGGTTTCTCAGTCACTATGGAGCCAGTCCTGGAATTCACTCTGTCGACAGGCTGGCCTAGAACTCACAGAGATCCGCCTGCCTCTGCCTCCCAAGTGCTGGGATTAAAGGCGTGCGCCACCACCGCCTGACAGTGTTTTAAAATTTTTATCGTACAAGTCTTTCACTTGCTTCGTTAGTTGTCCCAAGATACTTTATGTTATTTGAGGCTATTAGGGAAGGTGTTGCTTCCCTGATTTCTTTCTCAGTCCATTTGTCATTTGTATACACAAAGGCTATTGATTTTTGTCAGTTAATTTCGTATCTAGCTACTTTGCTGAAAGTGTTTATTAGCTGTAGGAGTTTCCCAGAAAAATTTTTAAGGCCAGTTATGTGTACTATTATATCATCTGTAGGGGCTGGAGAGATGGCTCAGTGGTTAAGAGCATTGCCTGCTCTTCCAAAGGTCCTGAGTTCAATTCCCAGCAACCACATGGTGGCTCACAACCATCTGTAATGACGTCTGGTGCCCTCTTCTGTCCTGCAGACATACACACAGACAGAATATTGTATACATAATAAATAAAAAAATATTATATCATCTGTAAATAAAGATACTTTCTCTTCTTCCTTTCCAATTTTATGCCCTTGTTAGTTGCCTTACTGCTCTAGGTAGAACTTCAAGTACTATATTGAATGGTGATAGATTGGACCACCTTGTCTTTTTACTGAGTTTAGTGGAATCGCTTTGAGTTTCTCTTCATTTAAGTTGATGCTGGCTATGGACTTGCTATAAACTACCCTTTTTAGGTTGAGGTATATCTCCTTAATCTCTCCAGAACTTTTTTCATGAAGAGCGTTGGATTTTGTCAAAGGTCTTTTTTATATCTAATGAGATGATCATGTAGTTTTGTCTTTCAGTTTGTTTATTTGATAGATACATTTACTGATTTTTTTTGTTTTGTTTTGTTTTGTTTTGTTTTTGAGACAGGGTTTCTCTGTAACTTTGGAGTCTGTCCTGGAGCTAGCTGTTGTAGACCAGGCTGGCCTCAAACTCACAGAGACCCACCTGCCTCTGCCTTCCAAGTGCTGGGACTAAAGGCGTGCACCACCACCACTTGGCTCATTTACTGATTTTTATATGTTGAACCATCCTGCATCTCTGGGATGAAGCCTACTTTTAAATTTGTTTTTGGATTCAGTTTGCAAGCATTTTTATTGAGAATTTTTGCACCTACATTCATAAGGAAAATTGGTCTGTAATCCTCTTTCTTGTTGTGTTTTTGTGTGGTTTAGGGATTGGGGTAGCTGTGTCCTCATAAAACAAATTGGGCAATTTCCTTATATTTTTATTTTGTGGAATAATTTGAGGAATATTGACATTAACTTTTTCTTTGACAGTTTGATAGATTTTTTATGTTAAAACAAAAAAATAAAGACCCTGGGCTTTCTTTTTGATTGCTAGACTTTTAATGACTGCTTCTATTTCACTATGGGTTATAGGTCTAATTAAATTATTTATCCGATTTTGATTTAACTTTGGTAAGTGGTATAGAGAAAATGACCCATTTCTTTTAGATTTTAGTACAGGTTTCTAAAGCATGTCCTTGTGATTCTCTGGATTCTCTCAGTGTCTGTTGTTATGTCCCTCTTTTTATTTCTGATTTTGTTAATTTTGATATTCTCTTTCCACCTTTTAGTTAATTTAAATAAGGTTTGTCAATCTTATTGATTTTCTCAAAAACCTAACTTTTTGTTTCATTGGTTTTTGTAGTTTTATTTTATTGATTTCATCCTTGATTTGATTATTTCTTGCTATCTATTCATTTTGGGTGTGATTTCTTCTTTTTGTTCTGAACCTTCAGGTATGCTATTAAATTGCTACAATAAGACATCTTCAGTTGTTTTTTAATGTAGGCACTTGGTATTACAAACTTGCCTCTTAGAACTAACTACTTTTGTTGTGTCCCATAGTTTGGGTATGTTACGTTTCATTTTCTTTCAGTTCCAAAAAGTCTTTAATTTCTTTCTTATTTCTATCTTGAGCCATTTTTTTTCATTCATTAGTGAATCCAGTTTCCATGAGTCTGTAAACTTTGTGTTGTTTCTGTCATTGCTATCCAGATTTAACAGGCAGTGGTGGTGCATGCCTTAACCCCAGTACTTTGGGAGGCAGGAACATGTAGATCTCAGTGAGTTTGAGGTCAACCTGATCTACAAAGTCAGTTCCAGGACAGCCAGGACTGCTACACAGAGAAACCCTGACTTGAAAAACCAAACCAAACCAAACAACCAACCAAACAAAAAAGATACCTAGTTTTAATTCAGGATGGTCAGATAGGATGCATGGTGTTGTTTTGGTTTTCTTGTATCTGTTGAGACTTGCTTTGTGCCCGAGTATGTGGTCATTTTTGGAGAATGTTCCATGAAGTGCTGAGATGAAGGTATTATTCTTTGGTGTTTGGGTGAAATATTCTGTAAATATCAGGTAGGTCCGTTTTGTTTATGACACCAGTTAGCTCCAGCATTTCTATCTTTAGTTTTTGTCTATTGGTGAGAGTGGGGTATTGAAGTTACCCACAAAAATGTGTAAGGGTCAATATGTGATTTAGGCTATAGTAGTTTTTCTTTTACTAACTCGGGTGCCATGGTATATGGTGCATTAATCTTTACACTGCAATGCCCTCTTGGTGAATTTTACCTTTGAATATGTAATGTCCTTGATCTCTTCTGATTAGTTTTGGTTTGAAGGCTATTTTGTCAGATATTAAAATGGCTTACTTTTTGGGTCCTTTCCATTTTTAATTTTACTCGAGGTGATGTCTATTCTTGATGTTCAGGTGTGTTTCTTGGATGTTGTAGAAGTGTGGATCCTGCTTTTGCATCCATTCTGTTAGTCTGTGTCTTGTTAGTGGAAATCGAGACCACCGACGTTGAGGGATATCAGTGAGCAGTGTTTGTTGATTCTTGTTATTTTGTTGTGGTGGGGAGTGTGTATGCGTTTTCTCTGTTTTGATTTGCTAGTTTGGGATTATTTATTTCTTGTGTTTTCTCTGGTGTGGTGGACCTCTTTGGGCTGGATTTTTCCTTCTAGTGCTTTCTGTAGGGCTAGACTTGTAGACAGATATTGCTTAAATTTGGTTTTCTAGTGGATGTCTTACTTTGTCCAGCTAATGTTACTGAGAATTTTTCTGGGTACAGTAGTGTAGGGCTGGCATGTGCGGTCTCTTAGAGTCTGTAAAACATCTGTGCAGCCCCTACTGGCTTTTAGAGTCTCCATGAGAAGTTGGGTATAATTCTGTTAGGTCTTCATTTGTATGTTACTTGGTCTTATTTCCTTGAAGCTTTTATTTAATACTCTTTCTTTATTCTATACATTTAGTGTTTTGACTAGTTTGTGGCTAGGGGACTTTCTTTAGTGTTAGGTCTTGAATGGTTTTATTCATTTCCTTCTACTGTTTGTGATTTCATAGAACTCTTTAAGGGATTTGTTTGTTTTTCTTTTAGGACCTCTATCATTTCATCATGGCTGTTTTAATGTCTTTTACATGTACTTCATCAATGTTGGAAGATTCAGAGCCTTCTGTGCTAGGGTTGCTGGGCTCTCTAGACATACTGTCCTGGCTGTTATTGATTGTGGTTTTTTTTTTTTTTGGACTTTTCGAGACAGGGTTTCTCTGTAGCTTTTGGTTCCTGTCCTGGAACTAGCTCTTGTAGACCAGGCTGGCCTCGAACTCACAGAGATCCACCTGCCTCTGCCTCCCGAGTGCTGGGATTAAAGGCGTGCGCCACCACCGCCCGGCTATTGATTGTGTTTTTACACTGGTGTCTAGGCATCAGGGGTTGGGAACATTCTAATTCTACGTGCTGATATTTGGTCTTGTTTTTGTTGGGTTGGATGTATTGTTCCTTGGTTTCTGTCCCCCCCCCTCCTCCTTTTTGAGAGAGTATGGTACCTGTGTGTTGCCTGGCAGTCAGGGAATTCTTCTCAGACTGGACAATCAAATTGGCATGGGTAGGAATCCAATATTGGGAGCTGACACTTGGGAATTGGGGTGGACTTGGAGCGTCCTGAGGAGGTCCACAGGAGGGAGGAAAGTGTGGTGTTTCCCCAGGTTCTGCTTAGTCCCCTGAGAATGGTGGCAAAGAGTGGGGAGAGGCCACAATAGGTAGTCTGCTGCAGAGCTGGGATGAGGCTGGGGGATTGGATGTGGAGGAGAGGAGGGAGAGAGAAGAGTTGAAGCTCATCCACTTGCTCTGGTGGCCGATCTGACTTTCTGGCCTGCTTGGCCCATGAGTTCTCAGGGAATGCCTGATGGAATTAGGGGCTGGGATAAAGCAGTGAGTGGGGGGAGGAGAGTTGAAGATCTGTGTGATCCACTGAAGATGAGAGCCGTGAGGGAGGGGGGTCTGCAGCAGGTGGTCTGCTCCAGAGCTGGGGATGAGACTGGGGGGCAGGTGAAGACCAGCAGTCAGCCTACCTGCTTCCCTCTATCCTCATTTTAATTTGTATCCTTTAGATTACCTATGAGTTTGCACATTTATCAAATATATCTATGTTATATAATTGATGGGAAAGAACAACTCCTCCTTAGAATAAATTCCAATTGGCTAACATGAATAGAATAATGGATTCAGAAAATTTCCATTTGACAAACCACTGAGTGGTAAAGTAGTGGGTGAGATGGGGAGCGAGTGTCCTCATGCTTTTAACCTATCTTGTCACAGCTAATTGTTTATGAGCAAAATAAGCTGGACAGACCCAGCAGATAGCACTTTAGCAGAGTGATGCTTTGCCCCAGTTTGACATCCTAAATCACCTGCATCTCTGGTATAGTGCCGCAGACTTACTTTGGTAACAGCCTTGCCAGAAATACAGGATCTAAATTTAGTGATGAGGAAATACCAAGCCCAAGTTAGGGACATCTGAAATAATCTGAAATAGGAGATGGGGTAACTAAAAGCAATATGTGATTCTGATTTTGGTATGGATAAGAAAGGAAAAGTCTTAAGAATTTTTTGATAACTGGAGAAGTTTTCTTACGGTTACCACATCACCTATAAAACTGAAATTTCAAAATAAAAATGTTTAAAAAAGAGAAAGTTTAAAAAGTAATGATCAGGAGGACCATTAATGAGGCTGCCCGGCTTCTAAGGGGATTTTCAAGTTCTTAGGACCTTGCTTAGTGAACTGTAACCTTCCGTAGATGACTCTGCAGAAGTCAGTGTGTACAGTTGCAATTGCTGTTGTCTCAAAGGTCCAGAGTTACGGTATCTGAATAAAAACCATAAACGCTTTTGTTGTATTCCATTGTGTTTGCGTTTATAATGAAAGACCTTCCTTGGGCTAGAGCTATAGCTCAGTTACACAGCTTGCTGAACATGCCCAATGTCTTTGGTTCAAAAAACAGTACTTTACTTTAGAAATGTATTGATTTCTTATGACCATTGTGTATGTCTGTGGCGTGTGTGGAGGTCAGAGGACAGCTCTGGGGACTCTTCTCCTCTTCTACCCTCGTGTGGGTTGGGGATCCAGCCCAGATCAGCAGAGCATCTGCTGGGTCCTCCTTAATTTTTTTGTCTTAATTTTATTTTTAGTCATTAGTGTATGTGTACACACGTGTGTGTGTGCACACGTGCTTTATTTGTTCAGTTCTTATTTCTGAAGGGTCTGGGGATTTAGCTCAGAGCTTGATTATGAGAGTGTGGGCTCTATGGCTTCTCCTCAAACCTAGTGTTTACCTCTGAAACTCATACAGAGGATGTTTTTTGAAAATGTGTCTTTGATTTCAGGTAGTAAGACGTTTGATGTCATTGTGATTGATCCACCATGGCAGAATAAATCGGTTAAAAGAAGTAACAGGTAAGTGGGGACAACGTGTTTGTTAGGTTGCTTTCTGGAAGCCACAGTTCTTTGTGCATTCTAGTTTAGTATACTGTAAACATGAGAGCAGTTATCTGAAGCTTCTGATAAAACATTCATCAAAGAATTACTTTCCTTGATTCTAGATACTTGAACTGAAACTCCTATATCTGTGGAACAGTGTCTGCTGCTGTGACTGAGGCCTGAACCATTCACGGTTCCCTCAGCAGCACTGAACGCCATCCTTTTGCCTTCTTCCCTGTCGCATTCAGAAACTTGCAGTAATGTACTAGGAGTGAATCATCTAGGTCATGTATTTTATCATAACTTAGTTTATGTCGTCTCATAAGATAATCGCAGTTGGTTCCTGGGATGGTGTTTACTCTTACTAACTGCATTGTGAATGAACTTGTACTTCTGGTGAATACTTTCACTTCTTCTCACCCTTCAGCTTCCCAGATCTCACATTCCTGCTTTGTTATAAACTTAGACTGAAGGTCTTCCTCTCAGCAATTATCTTTAGCTTACTTTTGATTTTTGTCTAGAAGGTGTGTGATAATTTTCTTTTTAAGTTGTATGAGTTGTGCAAAGAATTCATGTATCTCTTCTGAAGTGTATAGATATCTATGTTTGTTAGTGTATCTGTATCTCTATACGTGTCTATATGTTTTTGGAACCATTTGAGAATGAAATAAGAGACAGTTACTCTTAAAATTTGAAGTATATTTGAGAAAAAAAAAAAGCAGAGGTGTTGTTATATGACCACAATGCAGTTATCGTGTAGACAGCTAACATTAATATAAAACTCCTGTGGACACATTAGACATCAAGTAAACAGCTAACTTTAATATAAATCCCCTATGGACACATTAGTGTCATACGTGAATTTATTCTGATTCACCCGTTGTCCCAGATGGCCTCTGTAGCACACTGACTGTAGATCTGGCTGTACTGAGATGTGTGGCTCCTCACAACTGCCTGCAAGAGCATTAGTAAGTTTGTGAATTCTCTGACAGACTGTTGAATCTGAGATGATTTTAGAGAATGATGGTTGGTTTTAAAAGTGGGGTTAGGGGTCTGGAGAGATGGCTCAGAGGTTAAGAGCATTGCCTGCTCTTCCAAAGGTCCTGAGTTCACTTCCCAGCAACCACATGGTTGCTCACAACCATCTGTAATGAGGTCTGGTGCCCTCTTCTGGCCTTCAGGCATACACACAGACAGAACATTGTATACATAATAAATAAAAAAAAAAGTGGGGTTAGTTGTGAAGACTGCTCCTTCAAACTCTGTAGTTTGACTAGCTCTGGGAATACATTTCCATGCTCTTAGACATTTACCTGAGTCTAACGTTGCTGTGCCTTGTGATGAGTCCATCTTTAATACTCTCGGACCCCACCAAACCATTTTCTGTAGTTGCTACATCACTCTACATCTCTACCAAGAATGGCATCTCCTCATGTCTTTACCAATACTTGTTATTTATAATTCAAATTATAACTATGTTACTATGAAGCGGTATCTTATGGTTTTGATCTGCGTTTCTCTAAAGACCAACCCATACCTGACGGTTTCACATTCTTATCAGTTCTTTATGTTCTATAGAAAAGCTTCTATGTATATTTTAGGATTGCATCTTTAAAATTGTTGGTTTGTAAGAGATCTTTATATAATTTGGATGCTAGATTCTTAGAACAGCATGGCAATCCAGACTGAACACTCAACGCATGAGCCTATGGAGACATTCCAGGCTAAAATAATACTTGGGCCTGCAAGGTGGCTCACTGGGAAAATGCACTTGCTGCCAAGCCTGATGACCTGAGTTTAGTCCCTGGAATTCACATGATGCAAGGAAAGAACTGATCCCCTCAGGTTGTTCTCTGACCCCTACACACCCTAAAACAGACACATGCCAACATAATTAATGTTACGAAAAAAGCCTCATATGTCCTCCCTTTTTCCTTCTCTCTCCATCTCTTTCATTTCCTCTCTTCATTCTCTCCTCTTCTTTTCAAATAGCATAATCCAGAAGATGATGAACTACCAGGGAGGATGACAATGCAGAAGCAAGGGAACAATAATTGATATTGCAGGATGTTGGAATGTAGGAGTGAAAAGACAGAGTTGGAAGGATAAACTTCACAGATGCTGTCATATATTTTTGCAAAGAGAAGGTGTGGTGAAGTAGATAAATAAAGTGTATAAAGGAGGGAGGAGACAGTGTGGTAGCTGAAGAGGCTGGGTATGAGATAACTTCATATGCCAATGGAAATAATGGACAAGGGACCTGAGAAGAGGTAACCATGGGTAAATGAAAGAATCCATGACTGGTTTGAGAACCTGAGAATAGACTGAGCCCTTCAGTGGTCTAATTCTTTTGCCCCATGTGTTTCTTCACCTCATTTATGAGTATGAAGAAGTTGAACTGCATTGTGGCATTGGCTGTCTGTGCATGTGGTCACGCTTTGTGTGTGCTTTGCATGCACAGGGCCCTAGGTCCATCCCTCTTGTGTGCGTGTATATGTGCATGCATACATCCACATGTGTGCACAATGACAAGGCCTAGTTATGTCATTGGAATGGGTTACTGGAGGGTGAGTGCATATATTGTTTGAATAGGTGAATTAACATTTGTGTATACGTTACATGGCTTGTGATTTGAAGTTGCCCAGGGTAGTGTCAAGACTTTTCTTGTTGAGACAGAGGGATCTCAGAGCTTCAGCACACTGAATAGCGAGAGTGAGGACAAAATGTGTTCATTGAGGGAGGTTTGGGGCTAGTGTGACTGGGTGATGCTTAAAGAGAAGGGAGGTTTTGCAAAAGTTGATGGAGTCTAGAATACCAACATATTATCTCCAGTTGTCTATGGAATGCTGGAGAAAGACTTGTATTTCTTTGGATATTTGTAGAACAATTAATGTTCTGGCAAAACAAGTTGACTTTGTACTGTTAATGGTCAGGAGGTATAAGACAGTGGGCCTTTAAAATGAGTGCATGCAGAGGGAGAGAAAATGGGATGACAAGAGCATGGTGGTAGACAGGCTTGAAGCTGCACTGGGAGGGTGAGGTCGGGCAAGGTGATAGGAGATCTAGGGGTCAGCAGTGTGTGCAAGACTGAGGCTTACAGTGGGTACCGCCCCTCACTGAAGGCGGCTGGCTTCTGTATCACTGGGCTCAAAACCAGTGCTTCTTTGTACCAAGACATGTCACCATTCTGGTCACTACTTGCAAGGCTCTCTCTGATGGGGCTCCTGTGAAACACATCATGATGGAATCCAGACAATATTTGTGTAAGTCTGACTGGGAGGAAAAGCATATTACCTGTGGGAAAATTACCAAAATGTAAGTCATTTGAAAGTAATTTAAAAAACAAAAACAAACAGCCTGGCAATTTAAAACTAGTAAAATGGAAAACTCAGGGCATGTGTAAGTGCCAGTGGGTCCACCAGGTGTCAGTGTGACTCCATAGTTACCACGTGCAAGGGACCCTGGAACTGTGTATTAGTGGGGTTGGCGCCCTACAGCTCTTTTCTCTGCTTTTATTTCTTTCTTGAAGTTAATTTTCTCATGTTTTTTCCTGCTCATTTTTAGGTACAGTTGTTTATCACCGCAGCAGATAAAGCACATGCCTGTTCCTAAGCTGGCTGCTGCTGATTGTCTTATTGTTACTTGGGTGACCAACAGACAGAAGCACCTGTGTTTTGTGAAGGAGGAACTTTATCCTTCGTGGTCTGTGGAAGTCATTGCGGAATGGTACTGGGTAAAAGTGAGTTCAGAAATTAGCTTGTTTGTTAACACAGCGTCACATACTGATCATAGGAAGACACTGACTGTCCTCACTGCGTCCGCATCACTGTTGTCTTCATCAGGCTCTGATGAGAGCTTTTTATGCTTTGTGCCTGGGAGAATCTTCCTATTCTCAAGATGTTTGTTTCTTTATCCTGTGTCTTTGAAGTAGGGCCCCAAGTGGCTGGTTTTGGGAAATCAAGGAGAGATCAGAATAAAGTTATAAAAAGCTCCAGTTTGTTAAAAAAAAAAAAATTGGTGTGCATTGAATGCATGTGTATGCGTGCATGTATGTGTGCACCCATGTGATAGCTGTAGTTTAATGAACTAGCAAGAATTTGGGGACTGTCTTACCTCCACTGTCTTCTCCATTCATCAACAGCTCCATTGCCTTTGCGTGCCCCTTCTCTTCCCTCTGTGTGAGGGGCTGAGATCAGAGAACAACAAGACTATTGGAGAGTTATGCGAAGATTCGGGAACCTTTTGTTCGCTGGTTTTTTGTTTGTTGGTTTTCCCCTTGAGACAGGGTTTCCTATAATCTATACAGCCTTGAATTTGCTATGTAGCTGAGGATGATGTTGAACCATGTTGAACTCCCTTCTTTCCTGTCAGTCTGTTTTATTTTATTGTGGAGATATTAATTGCTAACCTGGAATTTATAGTGCCAAGAGCCAGTCTCGGCACCAGGCATTTTCTCCATCATCACCTGCCCCACTTTCTTCCCTACTAAACTGTGGCTCTGGCTCTCTGCCATCTTGAGTATACAAGGCTTTATTTAACTACTTAGTCAGGTGAATGTTATTTGAGTGAATTAATGACTGAATTCACAATGGCCTTGTTTCCAGGAACAAGTGATCATAAAAAGTAGAGACTGTTTATGTGAGATGATAGTACAATAATATATTTAAAATACCCATGGTATGTGAGTTTTTAAACATTCCTTATAGCTACATTGTCCACTGTGGTAAGGACACTACATATGTCCAGTGTGGTAGCCACCGTGCCATGCAGCTCTCTAGCGCTTGACTTGTGCCCTTTAAATGGAGAGGTACTGTCGAGTGGTAAATGTCTGTTGGCATGAAAGACCCACAGGGGAGGAAAAAATGTCATATCTTATGATACCCTTTACAATTGGTCACGTGTAGAAATACTGTTTCAGACATGCTAGATTGAATGCAATTAAAATCAATTACCTTGCATTCTTTTTTTTACCTCTTTCCAATGTTAATACTAGAGAATTTAAAATTATATATATGACTCACACTCGTGGCTCATACTATTTTTTTATTGGATTACACAGGAAGATTAATAACTTCTCCTTTTTTGCTGGAAACTGTATAGTGACAGTAAAAAAAAAATGGTGTTCCTTGGTTCCTTCCTTTCAGATCACCCGTTCAGGGGAGTTCGTGTTCCCATTGGATTCTCCACACAAAAAACCTTATGAGTGTCTTGTACTGGGGAGATTTCGAGAAAAAACTGCTTTAGTGTTAAGGTAAGCTAAGTGATTTTTCAAAATTATATAAATACAGACTTTTAATACGGTGATCACTGATTTTCTTAATTTTTATACTTTTGAAATCTTAAAAATGGCCTAGAGATGAAAAGTATAAGTTATATAATAAATACAAATTTCTGTTAACTTGTGTTTTATGCAGAGTATAGTAGTTAATATGAAAAATGACATTCTAAAGATGTTTGAATATTTACATTGATTTTCCTCATTGATTCTATCTTTAAATTCATTTATTAATAGAATTGATTATTATTTAAACGAGGAAAATGATGCAACTGTAGCATATAATTAAAAATGATCCTTAAAGTAATAGCTTGTCATCTTGCTCTGTTTCAATGAGGAGCCCGGATGTGAAAGTGCCCCCAGTTCCAGATCGGAAACTGATTGTCAGTGTGCCCTGCCTTCTTCACTCACACAAGCCTCCCCTTGCTGGTATGTGTCTATGAAATCTGGCTGTGAGGACTCGGAAAATATTCCCAGAGGGATTGAATTTCGTATTGGAATGGTCTGTAGGTTTGTGAGTGGGATGTTTAATATTCTGAAGCGTGTAGAAACCTTCTCATAGAATGTATGAAATAGAGCCCATGTTAGTGTGTATTACCTCAGCTGTCCTTCAGCATCATCTCCCACGGTTTCTTTACTGTCCTTGTCCCTCCAGTAGTAGCCTGGGCCGATGAAGGCTGTTGGGGTTCAGAGGATGTAGTTCAGTGAGTGGCCTTGTTTGCCCTCAGGTTTAGGATTCAGACCCAGCATAATAGAAGAGATGTCTAGGATTCCCTGAACATGGTAGTTTTATATCTCCAGAAGGCAGGCTACCATTGCAACAGGGGAAGGAAGCTGCTGAGGCTGCTGTTCCCTCAAGCTGGAGTGCTGAGCATGGTGCTCCTCGTTCAGTGTAACCGAGCAGCAAGGATCAGTGTTAGCCGTGGGCACTGGCTCACATGCGTGTGAGTCCTGGCTCTGCTGTTCTGGCAGGTTACCTCAGTCCTTTCCTTGCCACCCTCATTCCCACAGTGAGTAATGATGTCTAATACCGCAGAGTGGTAAGGAGTGATTGCATTGTTTACGGTGTATTTAAAAGGCAATAAATCCTCATTGTCTTTCAAGTGAGAGTTTAAAGACTTGCTCATGGAAGTTCTTGAAAGCCTGACTTTGATATTCCAAGTTTATTTTTTGAAAATTTCTTCAAGAAGATATTTTACTATTTTGATCATTACTACTCAAAATCTCTGGGCCGATTATCAGTTTTCCTTTTGCAGAATGTGGTTTGTGAGCCTGGAAATGAGAATATAAGAAAGCTGGGGAGATGGCGCAGTGGGTAAGAGTGCTTGCTCAGCAAGAATGAGTTCAAGTCCTCAGTATTCATGTAAAAAGGTGGGCGTGGCTGTGTTCGTGTGCCTAAAGCCCCATCAATGGGGTAGAGACAGGCGCTTCACAGAGAGCTCGCTGGCCAGCCAGTCTAGCCTGAGGTTGTGCTTCCAGTTCAATGAGAACCTGCCCCCAGGAGTAAGGCAGGGAGCCCTGAAGGAGGATATCCACTCTGACCTTGGCAAGTGCACTCTGGAATTCAGATGCTCGGTGCTTATAGCACACCTGAAAACACAGATACAAACACAGACACACAACCAACAGAAGATAGTGAACTCAGCATGTCTGTTGCCTCAAATAACTTTGCAAAGGAGTCCTTACGGTGCCTTTAATTTGAGAAATACTCAGATGTGTTTGACTATTCTTTGGCTTAGAAGGATACTCTGAAATCTCATACCTGACACTCTATAAATGCTAATGCATTAGTTTGTGACCTGGATGAAAGTGAACTCTATTGTTTCTTGAAAAAAATTATTTAATACCAGTTGTACTTGAATGAAATCTAATTCGTATACTTGAATTTTGTTTATCATTTGGTATGTACCAAAGCTTAATTTATAAGTCTTTTGTTTGAGGGTTTATAGTTTGTTATAAAAAAAAATTTACAGGGTAGAGAAATGGCTCAGCAGTTAAAAGCACTGACTGCTCTTCCAGAGGACCCGGGTTCAATTCCCAGCACCCACATGGCAGCTCACAACTGTCTGAAAATCCAGTTCCAGGGTATCTGACACCTTCACACCAATTCACATAAAATAAAGATAAATAAATCATAAAATTTTAAAAAATTACAAAAAATATCTAATATCCCAAGCCTTTTATTCTGGAATAATTTTAATTTATTTGCCATTTCTTTTCAATAGAATAAAACTACATGCAAAGATTATGCTGAAGAGAAAAGATTTAAAGACTGTGGATTAAAATCAGTCTTGTCCTTAATAGTCTATATAGTGCAGTTCTCATGTACTGCCAGTAGAGAGCAGCACAAACACTTTTTTTGTGGTTTTTCAAGACAGGGCCAAGGCACATTTAAAATTGAAAACATTTCAACTCAAAGTTGTACTTGTGGGGAAAATCTGAAGGACTCAATATAGCTAATTTCCAAGCCTTTTACATAGTCATCAATCACATCCATGAAATATGTGGTGCCTTGTTTTGAGTTCATATTAGGTTAGCGCATGCATCTTAGCTATAGAGAGGTACAAGTCAAAGCCTTCAGAAAGTAACTTGAGGATTCCGGTGGTAATTTTTTTTAAATATTTATTTATTTATTTATTATGTATACAATATTCTGTCTGTGTGTATGCCTGCAGGCCAGAAGAGGGCACCAGACCTCATTACAGATGGTTGTGAGCCACCATGTGGTTGCTGGGAATTGAACTCAGGACCTCTGGAAGAGTAGGCAATGCTCCTAACCTCTGAGCCATCTCTCCAGCTCCCGGTGGTAAATTTTACAGTGAAATCCTAACTCTGGGGTTGGCAGGATATGTGTATCTACATACACTTAGAACGTTGTCCTGTGAATCTGATGAAACTGCTTTATGTATACTCAAAACATGAACTGTTCTCTCTTGCTCCAAAACCTCAAGATATATCTTTTAAATTAAAAAAAAAATTTTACATGTGTGGGTGTTTGGTTTGCATGTTTGTGTGTACACCATATGCATCCCAGATGCCTGCAAAGGTCAGAAAAGGACATTGGATCCTCTAGAACTAGAATTATAGATGCTTCTGGACCACCATGTGGGTGCTGGGAATCAAATCCTGCTCCTCTGTAAGAGCAGCAAGTGTTTCCCCCCTTTTATTGAAAATAGATTCCCTTCTCATACAATACAGCTCAATCATAATTCCCCTCCCTCAACTACTTCCAGTTTCTCACTTCCTTGTCTCCCCCCCAGATCCACTCTTCATCAATTTCTCATCAGAAAAGAATAGACCTCCTGCAGATAACAACAAAACATGACAAAATAAAATACAACAATGCAAAGCAAAAATACCAGCATCGAAGTTGGACATAAAACCCAGCAGGAGGAAAAGAGTCCCAGGAACGGGCAAGAGACAGAGACCCTCTCATTCTCACAGTTGCGGCAAGGGCTGCTAATGGCTGAGCTTTCTCTCTGGCCCCATGATCAAGAGAACATCTTTCCCGAAAGACTGCAGAGCCTAAGTAAAACCACTGTACCTGAGCTTATGTTAACTTCTAGAAAACAGATGGGAGGGGTGGTTAGCACAATCTTAGCACTATAGCTTAGCCCATGCCAACTTCTAGAAAACAGAAGGGGAGTTAGGATTTTCTGTTAGGTCTTGGGGAAAGTTTTCTCTTTTCAGTTGCCCTGTGTTTAGTTCCATACTTTTGAAATGAATACAGTCTTTTATGTCAACATCTAGAATCTTCCCAAAGCCTAAATTTGAGTTAGTCAATTGCAGGCAATAACAGCTTTTTTTTTTTTTTTTTTTTTTTTTTTTTTTTTTTTTTTTTTTGAGACAGGGTTTCTCTGTAGCTTTGGTGCCCGTCCTGGAACTAGTTCTCGTAGACCAGGCTGGCCTCGAACTCCTAGAGATCCGCCTGCCTTTGCCTCCACCACCCGGCCAATAACAGCTTTTAATTTCTCTTTGATTTTTGGTAAGTAAGAATATTACTCTTGGACAAAGAACAATCTGAAACTCAAAATGTTTTTAAAAATAATGTAATAGCTTTGTTATTTGAGAGTTTCATATAATATATTTTGACCATTTTCACTTCCTCTCCCCAAGCTCCTCCCAGATCCACTCTGCTGTATTGTGTTTCTAACTTTACAATTGTTATCTCTTAAACCTTCAGTTATTCCCAAGGAAGTCTAAGGATGGAGGTGTAGCTCAGAAATGGAGTCCTTGCTGAGCATGTACAGCCCTGGGCTGGATCCTTATTTCCAAGGAAAACCAAACAATCCTGAAGAAGCCTTGTTTGTCGTTTTTCTAAGGCCAAACTAACATGGCAACTGTGCACTGTATTCTGCTTCCTAAAGTACTTTCTTCTTGGAACTACTTTTATACCCATTCCTGTTATGTGCTTAATAGAGCAACCAGAACCCGATCAGGGTTAGAATGATTCTTTTGTCCTCGAAGGGAATGTGCGCTTTTTAAAAACAAGTTGCCGTGGTTTTCCTTTCTCTCAGGCAGTGCAGACCACATTTACTTAACTAATCTAAATGAAGTGTCTTCTCTGTAAAAAAGATGATTTTCAGTGTTGTAGTTATGAATATATAAATAAGGGCTCCTTAACTGGAAATAGCATGGTGAAATTTAGGCAAAGAACTATAGTGTGGGAGTATCTTAGAACATGCAAGTTCCAGTCAAGAGGCGTAGTTACAACTGTTAAAATCTTCTGTCTTTATAAAACTCTTTTCTTAATTATTTCACTAAAGTATTTACTAAAGCTAGACTTATAGTTCATTTTCAGTTTCAAGCAGGTTGTCTTTATATTGATTCTACAGTTTTTTGAATTCATGGATTAAACAATAAAGTAAATTAGTTCTCAGGAGAGGTGTGAGCATTATTGGAAAACTGGAAAGGCGTGTGTGGACGTGAACGCCTCGCTTCTTGTCTGTAAATGCATTGCAGTGAATCAGAACTAGTGCGGTTGCAGCGGTGCTGCTCCCAAGCCTGCAGGTGCTTCCTCCTTTGCATTCCTGACAAGAATGGCAGAACCGACCATGCCATGCTCGACTCTAATTTGCTGTCCATCTTAAAAGCTGAAATATCTGCCTCTTCTATTTTTCTCTGCTTTTAAAAAGTAAACTGATTTCTTCCTTACTGCTGATTTTTTTCTTTTCTTTTTGTACAGAAGTACTGAAAGACTACATCAAGCCAGGCGGGCAGTGTTTGGAACTGTTTGCTCGGAATTTACAGCCAGGCTGGATGAGTTGGGGCAACGAAGTCCTCAAGTTTCAGCACGTGGATTATTTCATTGCTCTGGAGTCTGGACACTGACTTTAAAATTGTGCTGCCTTTACCCAGCTCCTTCAGACTCATGTCTCCTTGGACCAGCCAGTGCGTGCAGACATATCAATTTTTATACTAATCAGTGTGCTTAGAAATGCGCTTTCCAACAAAGGGCCATCCTTTCTGTAATTTTGAGATGAATTCTACTTCAGTTGCACTGATATCCCACACCATCCTAGATTCTCTACAATTAAAGAGGTAAGCAATTGGTAGAAAGACCTGCTTCTGCTGCTGAATGAATTCGGAAAGCATGTACTGTGGACTCCAGGTCGTGGACTTGCCTATGGAGATTGTTTATTTGGTGGTATTAAAAAATAAATGGAAAGCTGGGTGGTGGTGGCGCACGCCTTTAATCCCAGCACTCGGGAGGCAGAGGCAGGCAGATCTCTGTGAGTTCGAGGCCAGCCTGGTCTACAAGAGCTAGTTCCAGGACAGGAACCAAAAGCTACGGAGAAACCCTGTCTCGAAAAATCCAAATAAATAAATAAATAAATAAATAAATAAATGGAAGCCTTATTCCAGAAAGAATCAGAAAATATTACCGGAGTCCAGATGTCTGCATGTGTTTAAACATCAGAAACCCCAGCTTCCTTGGAGCTGTGTCTTTGGGTGGCATCAATTTGCAGTACCCAGTGGTGGCAATTTAACTGGGAAGGGCCATGCGCTCTCCAGTCTCCCAGTGTGCAGCTTCTGCCATGCTGCTTCTTTGTGTTATTTCTGTGGCTCCTGTCTGGTCTGAATTTGCAGCCTCTGCTATATCAGAAAAAGTGCTGGCTAGGTAGTTGGTGTATGTATGTGTTGATCAATTTGGGAATGTTTCCATTGCGTTTAGGGTCACTGTTTAAGCATGTCTTTATTTTGCCTTTTTCTAGAAGACAACTTAAAGATGTTTCTTATAGGAGTCAAGAGGTAAACACTGCTTATAGTTGTGAAAAGCTGTTTAGACTGTAGATTTTTACACAAATAAATATTTTTCTACCAAGGTGTTTTCCTTTTTCTCATTTTCTCTTTCTCTCTCTTTCTTTCTTTCTTTCTTTTTTCCTTTAGTGCTAAGGACTGAATCCAGGAATTAACTTACAATAGGCAGGCATTGTGCCATTGAGCTAAACCTCTAAACTAAATGTCTTTGTCTGTCTGTCTGTCTGTCTGTCTGTCTTTATTTATTTTGGGTGTTCAAGATAGGGTTCCTCTGGGTAACAGCTCTGACTGTTCTGGAACTCATTCTGTAGACCAGGCTTGCCTCAAATTTACAGAGATCCATCTGCTCTGCCTCCCAAGTGCTGGGATTAAAGGTGTATGGCGTTGGAGCACCTTCTGCTCCTTCAGCCAGTAGCCTTTAAGATACCAGACCACTTGGGCGTGGTCTCTTGTACTGTAAAAGCAGCAGTAAACATGCCTGGCCTGGCCTGCTTCTGGCTGCTAGACTTCCTGTTCAAGCAGAGGACTGATGTGACTTCCTGGTCCTTCAGTTTCTCAGGCAGGCCAAGGAACAGACACATTCCTCGGCCACAGCCTGAGGGCTTCAACAGCCAGCACAGCACTAGCTAAGCTGCTTGGCAGTTTAAGGTTTCGTCCATGCAGACAGAAAGGGTTACAGATAGGCAGTAAAGGAGGTTCAGACAAAAAAAAAAAAAAAACAGGCTATGGTGGCTGAGGAGGCTGAGCAGCTGCGGCACCCGGGCAATTCCTGCTACTATGGAAATGACTGCAGGGGCAACAACCACCTTTCCTATGAGCAACCATACCAGGGAGAGAGTGACTGTGGCCAAGCTCATACTGGAGAATTTTTACAGCAACCTGATTTTGCAGCATGAAGAGAGAGAAACCAGAAGAAATTAGAAGTGGCCATGGAAGAAGAAGGATTGGCAGATGAGGAGAAAAAGTTACGCCGATCACAACATGCTCGTAAAGAAACAGTTCTTAAGCCTCAAGGGGACCAGACTTGGCCTGGATGACTTTGAGTCTCTGAAGGTGATCGGGAGAGGAGCTTTTGGAGAGGTGCGGCTGGTCCAGAAGAAAGACATAGGGCACATCTATGCCATGAAGATCTGGAGGAGAGCCGACATGCTGGAGAAAGAGCAGGTGGCTCATATTCGAGCAGAAAGAGACATTTTTGGTGGAAGCAGACGGTGCCTGGGTGGTGAAGATGTTCTACAGTTTTCAGGACAAGCGGAATCTCTGTCTGATCATGGAACTTCTTCCTGGAGGTGACGTGATGGCATGGCTGATGAAAAAGGACACCTTGACAGAAGAGCAGACGCAGTTCTACATCTCAGAGACTGTCTTGGCGATTGATGCAACCCACCAGCTGGGCTTCATCCACCGGGACATGAAGCCAGACAACCTTTCACTGGATGCCAAGGGACATGTCAAATTGCCTGATTTTGGTTTGTGCACGGGGTTAAAGAAAACGCACAGGACTGAATTTTATAGAAACCTCTCACACAACCCACCAAGCGACTTCTTGTTCCACAACATGAACTCGAAGCGGAAAGCAGAGACGTGGAAAAAGAACAGGCGGCAGCTGTTGGAACACCAGACTACATTGTTCCAGCAGTCTTCATGCAGACTTGCTGCAACAAATTGTGTGACTACTGGTGGTCCTTGGGAGTGATCATGTATGAAATGCTAATAGGCTTCCCACCTTTCTGCTCTGAGACACCTCAGGAGACACACAGAAAAGTTAGGAGCTGGAAGGAGACACTGGCGTTTCCTCCAGAAGTGCCCGTCTTTGAGAAAGCCAAGGACTTGAAGGACTTGATTCTCAGATTTTGTACTGATTTTGTATGGAATTTTTTTTTTTTTTGATTTTCGAGACAGGGTTTCTCCGTAGCTTTTGGTTCCTGTCCTGGAACTAGCTCTTTTAGACCAGGCTGGCCTCGAACTCACAGAGATCCGCCTGCCTCTGCCTCCCTAGTGCTGGGACTAAAGGCGTGCGCCACCACCGCCCAGCTTTTGTACTGATTTTGAAAACAGAATTGGGAACAGTGGTGTGGAAGAGATCAAATGTCACCCCTTCTTTGAGGGGGTAGAGAGGGTAGAGGAGTGGGGTGGGGGGATATCAGGGAAAGGCCGGCAGCCATCCCGATAGAAATCAAGAGTATCGACGACACCTCCAACTTCGATGACTTCCCTGAGTCTGAGATCTTACAGCCGGTGCCGAATACCACAGAGCCCGACTACAAATCCAAAGACTGGGTTTTTCTCAATTACACCTAGAAAAGGTTTGAAGGGCTGACTCAGCGTGGCTCCATCCCCACGTACATGAAAGCTGGGAAATAATGAGTGATGAACGCAGTCCCACAGCCGAGAACTCAGGTAGCTGCCTCTGCAGGCTGGCGGCGTCAGCACCAGACACTCACCAGCCCGAGGAACTTCTACAGGGTCGGATTCTGAGACTGCTATAGGAATCACTCGGTTTTGTTTTTTTTTAATACTTTATTATTTGTACTAACTTTGTTATTCAAAGGTACTGGAACAAGGAACGGACATTCCCTTCTAACTGCACGGCCTATGTGCATGTTGAGGTCCATCCTGTTCCCTCCTAACTGCACGGCCTATGTGCAGGTCCATCCTGCCCCGTGCTGAGCTCCCAACTACAACACTAATCCATCCAGAGCTGTGTAGCACTGACCGCTGCGGCAGCTGGAGGTCACTCTCGGTGTCCCTGCTTCACTGCAAAGCGCCTGGGTCTTGAATCAGTAAAAGGAAAAAGCCATCTGGCCGGGTGATGGTGGTGTACACCTTTAATCCCAGCACTCAGGAGGCAGAGGCAGGGGGATCTTTGTGAGTTCGAGACCAGCCTGGTCTACAGAGCTAGTTCCAGGACAGGCTCCAAAACCACAGAGAAACCCTGTCTAGAAAAACCAACCAACCAACCAAACAAACAAACAAAAAAAACCTGAAAAAGTCATCTGTAGCTGCTGCTAGAACATTCGCCCTGCTGGTTTGGACAGCATAGCCTCTAGGTAAAGACAGTTTCTGTGCTGGTCCTAAGGAACTGAAAAAGACACTGAGTTCAGCACGAGGATTTCCTCTCAGATGCTCACAAAGATTCTGGGCAGGGAAGGCGAGCTTCTGTCAGGGTGAGGATGCGTCTCACCTCCCTCAGCATCTGCTGAGAAGTGGTAGGGAGACACACACAGGGAGACACTTGAGCAAATGTCAGTTACTTTTCTTGTGACACGGGACTTCTTTTTTAATAAGAGGACAGTAATTATTTTAACAGAAATGATCATAAAAGCTGCTTGTAGAACCTAGTGTATTTTTATTAAACTGTTTTTCTAAATGTCAAAAAAAAATTGTTCCCCCAAATAAATAAATAAATAAGCCTGATAGGGAAGAACTTAGGTAGGTGGAGAAGACAGAACACAATGCTGGGAGGAGGAAGGGCTGAGGAAGAGAGAGCTGCCATGGAGCCTCCAGAGTCAGACATACTGAATCTTTCCTGATAAGCCACTGCCACGTGGCGACACACAGATTAATAGAAATGGGTTAAATCAAGATGTGAGAGTTAGCCAATAAGAGGTTAGAGCTAATGGGCCAAGCAGTGATTTTAATAATATAGTTTGTGTGGTTTCCAGGGCTGAGCAGCTGGGAACCAACAAGTGGCCCTCTCACAACACAGATTGTTGTGTCTCAAATGATAGAACTCAGTTCCTAAGCCCAGACCATCAATCCTCTGAAGCAGATTCGCCAAGGAACTGGCAGACCATCGTCCACTAGATGGCAGTGTAGGGCAGAAGTGAGAGGAACGTGGTGCACGCTGCCGAGAATTTTAAGATCCTGGGCAGCCCAAGGACGCTAGTCACCATACAATGTTCCCAGCATGCTATTGTATTTTCTTGTGCTGTCCCTGGATGGTTACTTCATTCTTGCCAATAGGCTGGCTTTTACAATTGGTAAATATTCTCTTTCTTCTGCACTGCTGTTGTCCAGGGAAGCCTCTACCAGCAGCCTTTCCTCTCTGCCTGGCTTCTTCCATCCGGTACTAATAAAGAAATGCCCTGGTTCTTTGACGTCATTTTCCTCTGTCAGCAACTTCTTTGTTTCTTACTTGTGTCGCTCGCCGTAAAGACACAGGAAATACTTGGCAGGGATTTTGGGTTTTACTGCTCAATTATAAGGACAGACCTCACAAATTACACAGCTGTCTCTGGAGCGGCTCTCCAATGATGAGTCGCAAGTGATCCCAAACAAAACATTAAACTTCGTGTAATGTCATCTTTTGAAATAATAACATATGGAAACACTTAAAATCCCACAGAATTTCTACTATCCATAAAACTTACTCATATTTGCTTGGAAGCCATTACTTCTGTTTAATTTGTATTCAGTGCCTTGCACGGAACCCAGAACCCCATGCATGATAGGGGACACTCTATCCCTGCACACTCCCAGCTCGGTCATCGTTTGTGAAGTAGGCAGAAAGGAACTTCCGAATCCTTTTTCCTTTGCTATTTATATTCTTATATGTCACATGAATTTTGCAAACATATTAGCCTGGCAAACAGAAGAATAAAAACGTTTGCTATAGAATGGTGTGTCACTGAGGGAAAACATGGGTTTGAGTCCGGCACAGTCCGAAGAGTCCTTCCTAGCAGGAACACTGCGTACTCCTGCCAATTAAGTGCTGTGCACACTGTTCTCGAACGCTGGGTTTAGAAACAGTGTTTCTAGATCTGAATCCTTTTTAAATCATATTTCTATGGTATAATTAAGTATTCTACTTAAAATGGGAAGAATACCTAAACTGAACAGGCCATTCATTATTCTAACTGCAAAAGCGGTTCTGCTGTCAAATGCTTCCTGATGCTGCAATAGAGCGTGTCCAAGGGGCAGCATGCGGTCCTTTGCATTTCTCCACTTTTCACTCCCAGGGACTGTGAGGTGGGTACCAACAAATTCCATCATTTGTAGATTTCACCATAGGTACATAAGAATTCTAAGACAAAAAATTTGGCGTGTGCAATGCTACGTTTAAGGAATTACAGAGACAGGGAAAGGCCAACCTTCTGCTTGTCGGTTCAGGTTCCTGTGCACAGACGTTCCCGACGGGCCGCTGAGAAGAAGCCGGTCTCCTCAGCGGGCTGTTCAGGAACTGGATGCTCCTTTTTGCTTTTGATTTTTCTGCGGGTAAGAATGAACAGGGGCAAGAAGAAGGGGAGCATAGGACAAGAATCCTCCAGAACAGGCCTTGTGGTTATGTTCTCTTCCCACTAGTCAATGTATTCTTTACAGCTGCCCTGTGAGGCACAAATGGGATTTATTTGGGGTATAACGGTGTTTTGCCAGCATGGATGTCTGTGTACCACCCCAGTGCCTGGTTACTGAGGAGGCTAGAAGTCGGTAGTGGACCCTCTATAACTGAAGTTTCAAGGGGTTGTGAGCTGCCATGCGGGAGCTGGCAATCAAACCTGGGTCTCTGCAAGTGAGCTAAACCACTGCACTGTCTTGCATGTACATGTGCCAACATGTGTATGATCTCATTAAGGCTAATCCCTAATGTTGTGTTAACTTGTGGGCTGTCAGATGGCATTTTGATTATGTGTTTTCCTGCATCATGCCCAAGAGTTCATCCAGCTGATAAAAATGGTGGCCCCTAGTGATCTCCAGGGAAGGACATGGGAAGCCTGAGTTCTAACCGTGCTACTCAGATTGGCATAAAATCTAAAATGTCTGAAGTGCTTATTTCTACAAAAGTCCACTTAGTATTTTCCTCTTTAAAAGCGTTACTTTTAGGGCTGGAGAGATGGCTCAGAGGTTAAGAGCACTGACTGTTCTTCCAGAGGTCCTGAGTTCAATTCCCAGCAACCACATGGTGGCTGGCTCACAGCCATCTATACTGAGATCTGGTGCCCTCTTCTGGTATGCAAGCATACATGGAAGGAATGTTGTATACATAATAAATAAATCTTTAAAACAAACAAACAAACAAACAAAAGTGTTACTTTTAGCTCTCTGTGTCTGTGTGTGAGGGCGCCTGTGCTTGTGTGCGCCCAAACCTGAGCTCCGCCATGTGGATGCAGTTACCTATCATGGCCAGAAGAGGGTGCTGGAACACCACCGAGCTGCATCTACAGCTGACTGAGTCTCTAGACTGATAGGATCCAGTCTGCATGAACACTCCATGCTCTTACCCACTAAGTTCTACTCAAGACCACCACACACACACACACACCCGTCTCCGCTCTACTTCAGAGTGGTTATTTTTGAACTGCTGTTGACGGAGGGCAGGGCTGTGTCAGGAAGTTCTTCCCAAGCAGAACTCTTTAGGTTCTAACTGAACACTGAGTAGATCTTTACATGGGAAGACGGCAGGAAGCCTTCCAGGAACAGAGGCTGCTCTTGTAAACGGCGCTAAGACAGGGATGTGGTCAGTTTCCAGGAAATGAATTCTCTCATGTACAGAGCAGAGTGGGCTAAGGGAAGTGAGACGAAAGGAGGGCAGGGAGGCAGGCATGGGTCCCGACCGCCTGTTCTGAGCATGTGCGAATTTCCATCCATCACAGCACTGGTCATTGTTGTATGACAACTCACAGAATTTCTCCTGTGGCTAAGTGGGTTTATTCCTGAATGTTAAGACTGTGAATCCAGGACCACAGGAGACAACTGTGATCCCCACGACCAAGGACAACCTGGCCTAGACTCTTCCCCAAGCTCACCCGACTCTTGCCAGAGAAACAACAGTACCCGCCATGTTCAAGCCAGACACTGTGCCAGGAGCAAGAGCCAAAGCTGCCTGTCAGCCAGGGCCCTGCCTTGCCATCCTACATAACAGTTATCACCCTCATTGGCATGGGGTCTTACTTAGGAGACTGATTTTAAAGTAAGATTTTTTTTTTTTTATAGTATGTTCGTCTGTGGTCTATTTGGGTAGTGTCCATGGATGCCATAAGAAGGCACTGGATCCCCTGGAACTGGATTTACAGATGGCTGTAAACCAACAGGAGGTCCTCTGGAAGAGTAGCCAGCGGCCTAACCCCTGACCCATCTCTCCAGTCATCCAGTGTAGTCTTAATGAGTGACCTCAACTGGAGCTAGAGACTGTTAGTCACCATGTGGTTACAGGGAACCAAACCAGGTCCTCTGCAATGCAATGAGAGCTCTTACCCATGAGGTCATCTCTCCAGCTCCCAAAGTTTAATAAAATATTTTGTGTATGTATATATGTTGACTGTTTTCCTCCTTGTATATCACTATTGTAATGGTTAAAATCTAGTTCCATCTTAAACTGAATTTTCTTTTTTTTATTAATTTTTTTAAATAATTTATTTAACTTTATTTTATGTGGATTGGTGTGAAGGTATCAGATCCCCAGAAACTGGAGTTACAGACAGTTGTTAGCTGCCGTGTGGGTGCTGGGAATTGAACCCAGGTCCTCTGGAAGAGCAGTCAGTGTTCTTAACCACTGAGCCATCTCTCCAGCCCCTTATTAATTTTTTTGAAAAACTATCTTTTCTGATTTTGTATACTAATCCCAGTTTCCACTCCCTCCCCTCCTCCCACTCCCCATTCACTCCTCAGAGAGAGTAAGGCTTCCCATGGGGAGTCAACAAAGTGTTGCACAAGGCTCTCCCCCCTATACCTAGGCTGGGCAAGGTTTCCCTCCAAAGAGAATGGGCTTAAAAATGCCAGTACAAATAATAGGGATAAATCCTGGTCCCACTGTCAGTGGCCCCACAGTCTGCCCCAGTCACACAACTGTCACTCACATTCAGAGGGCCTAGTTTGGTCCTATGTTGGTTCCCCGCTGTTAGGCCAGAGTCAGTGAGCTCTCATTAGCTATTTCAATGGGTATTCCCATCATGGTCTTGATCCCTTTGCTCATATTATTGGTCTTCCCTCTCTTTGACTGGACTTAGGGTAAACTGATTTTTAAACTAACTTACTGTGTAAAAAACAAACAAGAAAAACCCTAGGAGTTAGTAGGGCCCCATGCTTAGCCTAGGGATTATTAACCACAGGATGACTGGACCATACCCAAAAGTCATTCTCATCAGCTGCTGAGTCTTGACAACAATCTAAAGGGCTGACTGGTCTCAGAGCCCCAGGCTCATCTCCCAAAATGTTCCTCTTTCTCTTGTTGTGTGATTTTATCCCAAAATACTAACCAAGTGCTCATTCTGCTTCTGTGATCTCACTTAAATGCTGCTTGCTAAGAAAAACAAAACAAACAAAACCCATGATAATGCCTCACATAGGAAGACATCCCCAGAATTGAGACAGTTGTGCGCTGTGCCTTTAGAAACTGCAGCCTGCATCTTTCCCTCGTGCAGCAGCCCCAGCCTGGCAGAGGAGTGTTGTGGCAACACTGCTAGGAAGGAGACTTCTGTAGTCTTTTCAATTTAAAGTTTGTGGTGTTCTTTCTCTGGTGGCCTCCAACTACAACACTCTATCTACCCTCCTTTTCCTCCCTGTGGTCCCCACTGTCTCCACAGACAGTGTTACTTCAGCACTGTGTCATGTATGTAGAGCTTTCGTGTATGTATATAGAATCCAGGACTGCAGCTGGCTTAATCACATAATGGGATCTTTCTCAGCTGGGTTCATTCTCCTGAAAACGACATACTTCTAATCCCATCTTGTATGGACAGCACCTTTTCTTTGTCCAAGCCTCTGTCCAGGGCTGTCTTGTTTACTAATTGGCTTTTGTACTTAGTGCTGCAGTGACCATGGGTGTAAAGTACCTCTGTGTATCATAGGGTCCTCTGCCTGATTATTCCGGCGGAGCATAGCTGGGTCATATGGATGATTTATTTCCCATGTGTTTTGTTTTGAGAAATGTGTGTACGGACTCTCACAGTGGCTAGACCAGGTTACAGTCCCATTAGCACTGTGTAAGGGCCCCTGTTGTCCACATCCTTGCCAGTATTAGCTGCTTTCTTTTCTTTTAAAAGCTAATTTTAATTCTCTGAGAATTTCAGATGATGTATTTCGACCATATTCATCACCCTCTCCACCAAATACTCCCATTATGTTTAAAGTTTAAACTCCTTATGCTTGAGAGACGAAAAGCAAAGATGCTGTTAGCATGCAAGCCCCTAGGTTGTTCAAGCTGTACCCTAGCAGCACACTTCACTAAACTATTTCTGAAATCCGCTGACCTTGTCCATTTCACTGGTATTGCAAGATAACAGATGAGAAGGCCAACTGCTATTTCTGCTTCGTAGTCAAGCTTGCTTCCAGCTCAACAAGCTGACCAGGACAACTGCAGGGCATAGATGTTAAGATAGGATTCCCCTACATTCAGACAGGTGTGAGTTAACTCCACCCCCCAAATCAGTCCTTTGTGGTTTCTTTCCTTTATAAAACCTGGGCTAATGTGGTTAAATGCTGCATTTTCGAAGCCCTCTCAGATGCAGTCCTGGTGCCTTTAAGAATCTAAATAAATGTCTCTTCATAGTAAATCTCACTGTCAGACAGGTGAACGTGCCTGAATGGCCCCAGACACAACCACCCTCCTTACCGCCCCATAATCACTCTTTCTATCCTCCCTTGCCTTCCCACCTGTTGTGTGACTAGTCCATTCCCTGGAAGATGTAACATACATGGCTCCTCACACCAGACAGGAATCCCATGAGGGACCAAATACAGATGCCACCACGTCTAGCTTGGTGAGCCAATGAGCTTTATGGGCATTGTTTACAGGAATCTGGGTGAGAGGTGACTTACAGGTTCATGGAAATTCAAAGACAGTTGCACCATCAAAGCCTACCCTGGCATGGCTGACAAGCTCGCAAGAGCTGGGAACGGAACCTGGAGCACACTGCACAGCCTGCCAGCAGCTCCACAGGTAGAAGAGTGTCCTTTTAAGTCCAAGCTGGTCTAAGCCCCTTTCAAGCACCATGGCTGTTTTCTGCTTCTTCCCGGCAGCTGGTCTGGTCTCACAGTCATCTTTGTAGCTTGGCTTGTCTGAGAGTAACTCTGAGAAGCTTGGCTTGTAAAATCTTGGGGAGGAGAGAAAGAGAGAATTTGGTCAGTTTTAGAGAGTTCCTTCCTGAAGCTGTTTTGAATTGCTGACCTTCCTGTTTAAGGAGCTTCCCTGCAGGCTTGAATGTCCCAGTCTCTGAGGAAAGGACTACACAGCACTGACACTGGACAACACAAACTCTTGCTTACATAAGAGCAGTAAGCAAGAGCACCTTTGGGCAAAGGCTGAGTATGCTATCGCGAGGAGCAATGGCCTAAAATGCTACATACTTACTGGTACAGCCACAAAAAACTAAACTAGGCATAAAGAAAAGGATAAGTAGGCTAGGACACTAAGATTCAATAAGATCTAAAGTCAGAGAAGTAAGCCAAGAGGTTGAGGATTCCCCAAAACAACAAGCAAGGCAATTCTGAGGGACCGAGACGGTCTCGTTGTCCTGACTGGCATCCGAGGAAGAACAGCAGCACACGTGCGGGCCAAGGCCAAGGCTCCCACTCCTCAGAGCCGTCATGGACTTCTCCAGCAAGTGCTGGCATTGCTTCATGCCCTTCAGGGTCTCCACCGGCAAAAAATTCGGGGGAGGAAGCAAGAGAGTTCAATCTACAAAGAGGTTGGAGAGAATGAATTTATAGGGTTGTTCTGCAACCTCACATGCTAAACATAGCACATAGGTGCGGGCACACACAGATGGACACGAGAGACAGGCAGGGAGAAGAGGGGAGACAGAGAAATATGTGAGACAATGTAAATGATTTTAAGTGTTTGACAAGGCGTCCTGGCTCTCAGAGCTCAACCATCTGTCTGAAATAGGCTAAGGTTGGAGGCAACATACATACCAAAATGGAGCCGAAATCGACTGACTGCTAAGTCCAGGCTAGTACAGGGTAGTGGTAGGTGTGGACTGAAGTCGCTAACCATTCCGGGAAGGAGGTGTGTCACAGCTTGAGGTGGGCCAGACAGAGCTGGAAAGAGAAGAAAGAGTTGACCTAAAGGCAGTGTAGCCTGGTGGGAAAAAATCTAAGTCTAGGAAGCATCAGGCAAAGACCAAGTGGGGACAGCGCAGTGATGTCTGCTGACGTGATGCTGGGTGTCCACTTTGAGCCAGGCAAAACCAAGAGGCTGAAGCCTCTGGCCATGGAACTGACTGACAGTTCTCAGTGCTGGGAGCTGGGGAGTTCACTGGGAGCAATAGTGCTGCTGAGAGTGACCTGGGACTCCAGTCTGCATGGAGGATTCCCAAGAAAAGGCTCACCTATGAGCCTGCCTGAAGAGGAGTGATTTCCTTATCTTAATTGATATGGAGAGAATCCCAGATTGCATAGGAAGGGGAAACTCTAGTGCAGCACAAGCAAGCAAACTTCTCCCTGCTCTTGACTGTGGATACGGGATGAGTGGCCACTTTGCATGTGTGCCTTGACTCACTGTGATAACGCAGTGTAACCTGGAAGTGTAAGTCACCATCTGCACAAAGGCAAAGAAAATAGAACGGCATTGTTCCGGATCATCACACTGACAACCCAGGGAAAACAGGTGACTGATGGTTCTCTTACTTCCGGCAATAACAAGCTTTGGTTCCCAACTTGGGCTCTGTGGCACCCAGGGTACACGGCCTAAGGAATTCTGCCAAGGAGCTGAGGGATGTCTGTCAGTGCATGGCACGTGACAGGAGACAGCAAGGAGGAGCTTTCAGAGGCCCTGAGCATCCTCCAGTAGTGACCTTCCGAGGAGAAGCGGTTACAACGAGAGGAAAGCCTGTGAGCCTCTACTTGCTGCTCTCACCGCCATTCCACTGAGGGAACTTGTCCCCAGCACGCTGACTGAAGCACAGGTGAAGAGCACAGATTCCAAGATTTCTCCCATTTAAAAAATTACCAGTGATCTGAAAAGACAGGACCTCTGCCCAGGTGGCCCTTTGCCAGGTCCCATCTTCAGAGGGATTCTAGGTCTGGGCATTGAAAGGAATGACCTGTGTCACAGTACACAGTGGTAGGGGGAGGAAGAGAGAGGCTGGCACCCATTTACCTCCAGACTAGAGATGGTGGTGACGATGCAGATGATGATGTCTGACCTAGTGATGATGGCCTCCTGACCTGCACACAGAGACCATGGCTGCCAGGGGTCCACGTGCACCAGGAGGCTGAGGGAGAAGTGAGAGGGTGAAAAACCATGGGATGAGAAGGACGGTGATTCCCAAGAACCCTGAACATAAGCCAGCCCACACCTTCCTGAGGCCCTGACAATGAACAGATAGATCCTGAAGGAAAATGGGGCACAGACAAAGGGAGGATTATCCACACAGTGAGTCACAGGGGACAGAGTGCTCAGTAGGAGAGGACAGCGGGGAGGCTGCACAGATGGCGTGGGAATATAGGCCCTCCCCATGTTCCTGGATTGGCAAGGCTTACCCTAGGACCAGGCAATGGCTGTTCAGAGAAGACAAGGTAACTGAAGATGAAAGCAGAGAACACTAAAGTTAAAAGATGTTCACGAGGTCTTCGCTGGTGAGAGACGCAGCTGATGCAGATCCAGGTGTCCTGGCTGGTGCAGGCTCTTGGCATCAGGGAAGTCTAGCTGATCAATGCACTATGTCAGTGGGTTGTTTGCCCACACAAAACACCTCCTATGGAGAAGGCAGCTGGGACCCACAAGTTAAAGAGTGTACTTATTTTTAAGGGGAGGGGAAGGGAGCTTGGCTGAAAATGAAGTTTCAAAGTTCAGGGAAAAGAACAGATCCCACCAGAGGCATGTGAAAGTTTTCCATTCAGGGATCCCTTACTGGGCTCCTCCTCCTGCTGCCTCTTCCAGTGGGGCCACTCTGGTGTTAGTCAAAGGCAATGCTTGCCTATTCGGCAGCCTCGCACAGCAGAGTCTCCACAGGCAATCCCTGGTTGCCCTCATCAGTGACCTGAAACATCCTATGTTGTGAGACGAAGATGGTCCAGGTGGCAAGGGCAGGTTGTTTCGGCAGCCGACACATGGGGCAGACACAGCCTTAGTCAGTAGGGCATGGCTAGAAGTGGGGATCTTCTGGGAACACCATAGAGAGGCATGGGGACCCTTCTGGCCATCATCTGCCCTGATAGGTCAAAGGTGGGCTTACTGAGCTTCCTTCCAGGTAATGGCCAGTTGTTGAAGAAGGTACCGGAAATGGTGGAGGGGCAGGGTCTGCCCTCATGGCTGAGGTGGTGGAGTGAAGCCTGTGGTCTGCCAGTTCTTTTAATATTATATTTGTCTCTCTGAGATTTTACATGGAAAATTTACATTTTTTGTACAGGAGTATGCGCAGGGAGATACTCGAAGGAACACATAATCACAAAAGGCAGGCTTTGTGAAGAAAAGAACGACATTTCGACAGCTAGCATCAGCCTGAAAGTGCTGTCATGGCGGTCACACTGTTCATCAAGACCTGATGCCCCAAGACATCCTGCTGGACGCAGAGGGCAACGTGAACCTGGGAGACTTTGCCCTCGCTGCCAGGTGTGGAGCTGGCACTGAGATTGAAGAATGAGTACCCTGTATATAAAGGCTGTAGGCTGGGCTACATTTCTGTCCCAACAGACCAGGGAGCCGATTTCTGTGACCCGTGAGACTCCTTGGTAAATATCTCCATTCTAATTGTTGGTTTCAGGCTTTGGCACAACTGTTTCTGGACAGGCGGCCGGTAACAAGCCTCATGACCTGCTTTCCCCAGGAATAAGAACCTAGACAGGCAATTTAATAATGTGTTGTGTGTGCACCATCAGCCAGGATGGACTTGGCACCGTGGCACTGGCCTCCCGTCATGGCGTTTACATGCTAGCGGCAATAAGAGCAGTGGAAGGAGACAAAGAGACATCTAGTCATGACTTACGTGGCAGCCCTAAGGAATGGTTATGAAGCGACACATCATTTGCCTCTCCCAGATTTTAAATACGCAACGTTACACTTTCAAAGGGATGGAGTATGCGACGGGAGGAAATTTGAGGAAGCAGATAACTAGAAGAGGGCAGGCTGCCTGAGTGAGGAAATGTTTGGGTAGCTAGTGTCAGCCATATAGGGTTGCCATGACCACGGATGGTACTGTCCATAGAGACGTGAAACCCGAGAGCATCCTGCTCGATACAATAGGGCAACATAAAGCTGGGAGACTCTGGCCTCGCTTCCAAGTGAGGAGCAGGCATCATGCTGCAAGGGCGCAGTGGGACTGAGATCTCCAATGCTCCAGAACTAGTTCTGAGGAAAGGGTATGATGGGAGGAAGGCAGATTATCTGGAGTCTGGGTATAATGCTCTATTTTATCCACCACGGGCACCACCCCTTCAGAGGAAGGACCTTGGAAGAGACTTGAGAGTAATATAAAAAAAGGAAGCTATGACACCCCAGCTTACATTTCCAAACACCTTCGTGATCTTATGTTAAAATACTCAGTGTTGCCACAGAGAGGAGGCCCAACATGGAAGAACTTGGGAACATCCATGGTCAAGAACCCTCAGGAAAACATCCCTAGTAGGCCCTACCCACATCCTGTCACTGTACATGGACCCGTCTTATGTTGGGTTTGGTATCAACCAGATCTCTCACTCCTTATATAAAAGAAAATATCGTGAGATTATGGGGACGTACCTACTATTAGAAAGGGAACACAGGGGTTTGATCCTATCACCTTAGTCAAGCCTGTAACCCCGGGATTTCACCTCCACCATCTCTGGTATATCCTTGTGGTCATCACCTGAGAAGCCAGTGAGCCCGCTCACCTTTGTCCTTTTCCACACCGAGTCTTCAGAAGGGGTTATGCCTGATGTACTGACAATATCAGGGCAGAGGATGACCAGAAGGGCCCCTACACCTCTACGGTGTCCCCGTAAGGGGAGCCGTACTTCGAGCCATGCCCCACTGACCGAGGCTGCATCTGCCCCGTGTGTCTGCTGCAGCACGTTGGAAGAGGAAATGCCCCTGCCACCCACACCTGACTCTGACGCTGAGACAGCGTCTTCTGCTCACAACACCTGGTGCTGCTGGATACTGAGAAGGCAATAGGGGCAGGCCTGTCAAGACTGTGCTGCTTCTTGGTGCGCCATATGTACAACCCTGGTGTGTGTGTTCAGCAACAGAGTGGCCCCACTGAGAGAGGCAGGAGGAGGAGCCCAGTAAGGGATCCCTGAGTCCGTGACTGGGGATCTTTTGGATCCCTCCCGTTTGACCTCTTGTTCCTCTGTATTCTTTGAGCATCGGGGTATGTGTGGCGGGGGGAGTATGGGTGGGGGGTTATGAACTCTTCCCTCCTGAACATTCCCGTATCATTCTCAGTTTTCAGAGCCGAGGCGGCAGACCCTGGCCCTGTGCCTTTACTATGTCAGGACCTCACTTAAAGCAGAGTCACTGAGTGACCCCACTCTGACCTTTTCCAGAACCAGCGTTCATAACAGCACACGCCTGATATGAAACCAGGGCAGATGACCACAAGTGCCTCCAGGCTTCTGTGCAGGCTCCAGAAGCTCTGCCCCCTGAGAAAGGTCAGCTCTGGAGAGTCAAGGGCAGCTGGAGCCCATGATGCCTGTTCCAGCTTCAGTTTCAGCTTAGCAAAGCTCATTTCCGGAACTCCCCGAGGAGCTAGATATCGTGCCATGCTGCCCATTGCTGTGGTTCATTGGCATCCAGGCTTGATAGGTCTATTCTTGCACCTCCCCTTACAAACGTCCTTCCTAAAAGCCAGAAATGACATGAGATTCTCACTGAAATGGCCACTGAAGCGTCATTCTTGCTTAGAGTGCCCGAGGAAATGTCACAGGGGTGGGAAGTGTCTCCTTAATTTTCATTCTCTTTTGTTGTCCAAAGAGAGAGACTCATCAGGCTGACCCCAGCTCCCCCATAATATCGGGGTGAGACTTCACCAGGACCTGTCTGCACAGGAGCACAATGACCATCTAGCTTCATGGCCTGCATCCCCTGAATGAACAGCCTGAAAAATAAATTTAAAGTGCTATGCATGACTGGCCAAATTGCATTTGGCTTTTTCAGTCTGCATTATTATCATCTAAGAGACAACCCGGTGGCCAGAAAAGTTGTCGGACGCATGAACAGAAAGCACGGAGAAGGATCTGTGCTACATTTTCATCAGAAACGCCCGTTCTCCGAAGCTCACAGCATCTGAACCAAGCCTGCCTTCTCCACATTACGGTGGCATCGATTTTCACTTAGTAACTGAACGTGGTAGAGAGGATCCTGATGGTTGCAGGAAGAAGAGGCATGAACCAATCTCAACAGATCATTACAGCGATCAGATACTGCCTCAGATGAAAGCTGAAACCACTCGCTTGGATACAGACTACAGTTTCAAGGCCACTGACATTGGACTCAATTCTAAGGGTAGATATGGATGCTAGAACTGACCCTTCACTGCTCCCATGTTCTAAGAAGAGGATGTAATAAGAATGATGGGTGGAGTTTTGGCAGGATCCTCTCTGAGTTTTGAGCAATGGGTACCTCTGCTGCATAAAAGTGTCCCCTTGTTTTCATTTACTTCTATTTTCCCAGGAAGGAATTCCTCCCAGTTCTCCCCTAGTAGAGCCCAGCTCCCCCGCGTTCATCAGTGCCTGCCCTTTGCATGAGATGCAGCAACTCTCAGAAGCAATGCCCTTGTCACCTGAGCAGCACCTTGATTTGCAATCTGCTTCCACCTTTGAAGGCGCCCCAGAAGGAGGTCTGCAGAATGAAGGCCTGCCTTTCACAGCTCTGCTGCTGCAGCTCAAAAGAGATGTGTACTGGTATCTTCCCGGATTAAATGGCCAGGCCCTCAACCTGTGTAATAGTTTCCAGACGGGCCTTCAGGAGGGAGGCAGGGACAGATTTTGCGATGAGGACAAGTTTTTTTTTTTTTTAAATTTATTTATTATGTATAGTGTTCTGCCTGCATGCCAGAAGAGGGCACCAGATCTCATTACAGATGATTGTGAGCCACCATGTGGTTGCTGGGAATTAAACTCAGGTCCTCAGGAAGAGCAGCCAGTGCTCTTAACCTCTGAGATATCTCTCCAGCCCGAGGGCAAGGTTTTTAGCAGGCACTTAAGTGCAGCTAGAAAGAAGTCCCTGTCCTAGGAGGACCAAGAGAGAAACAGCCCCTGCAGAGCAGGAAGGGTCCTCACCAGGAGCCCACTCTCTGTTACCTGATGCCTTCTAGCTTTGAGGCATTTTCCTCTAGTCCCTGTGCAATCACTAAGGGGCTGAAGACCAGGACACATCAAGGAAGGGAAAGTGCTTTCAAGATACTTGATAATTTTCTGCCTTTCGGGAGTCTTTCCGGATGTTTTATAGGCAGTGGATTTCCCATGGAGAGAATGGCCAAGCTAGTTTTGAAGAGTCAGACAATGTATTTTTCCCTCTGGCAGGCTTCTTCTGAGTGTAGACAGGCTTTGTGCCCATCTCACTTGTCCCCCAAGTTCTGACAGCATTTCAGTGCAGGGGTCCTTGTCCTCTTCAGACTGTGACTACAGCTTCCTGAAATTTCTTTCCCTTTCACTACTGGGAGTACAGCCTGAACCCAGTCTTAAAGAATTCCCGGGAATGCATCTCACTACTATTGTGCTCATTGTTGTAATAAGATTGGAGGGCTGGGCTGTGTCCCGCCACCCGGCTAGCTTTACCCCGAAAATAATTACACAGAAACTGTATTCTTTTAAACACTGCCTGGCCCATTAGTTTCAGTTTCTTATTGGCTAGCTCTTACATATTAACCTAACCCATTTTTTTTTGTGGGATTCTTTTTATTTTATTGTAATTTATTTATTTATTAAATGTTTCTGCCTCCTCCCTGCCACCACATCCCATTTCCCTCTCCCTCCCCCAATCAAGTCCCCCTCCCTCATCAGCTCGAAGAGCAATCAGGGTTCCCTGACCTGTGGGAAGTCCAAGGACCACCCACCTCCATCCAGGTCTAGTAAGGTAAGCTTCCCAACTTCCTAGGCTCCCACAAAGCCAGTAGTGCAGTAAGATCAAAAACCCATTGCCATTGTTCTTGAGTTCTCAGTAGTCCTCATTGTCCACTATGTTCAGCAAGTCCGGTTTTATCCCACGCTTTTCAGACCCAGTCCAGGTGGCCTTGGTGAGTTCCCGATAGAACATCCCCATTGTCTCAGTGTGTGGGTGTACCCCTCATGGTCCTGAGTTCCTTGCTCCTGCTCTCTCTCCTTCTGCTCCTGATTTGGACCTTAAGATTTTAGTCCGGTGCTCCAATGTGGGTCTCTGTCTCTGTCTCCTTTCATCGCCTGATGAAGGTTACAAAATGCCTTCTCTCCGTTTCCTGGGTCCCGTCGCTGGACAAGAGCTCTTTCACCACTCAGAAGGGTCTTCAGGACCAGGACCAGGCTCCCCGTTTGCCAGGGACCTCGCCAACAAAAGGCCTACCCCTCTGCAGGCCAGCCACTAAAACAGAGGAACTCCCACTGCCCTCTGCGCTGAGCTCCCTATCCAGTGCCCAAACAGGCTAAACTGGGTGTTCCCGCGGCCCCACGGAAGGGAGGGGGAGTGAAGGAGGTCCCTGGGGGCAAGCTGGGATATGCCAGGGAGAGAGAGGTCACAGCAGAGGAGGAGCAGCCCCAGCAGAGAGTACCAGCTCTCGCAGGCTAACTGGGGGATCAAGGGGGTCGGGGAATGCCCCCGCTCCTTTTCCTGTGTCCCGCCACGGGCCAAGAACACTCTCCCCACTCAGGGTGGTCTTCAGGGACAGGACCAGGCTCCCCGTTCGCCCGTGGACCTCGCCAATAAAAGGTCTACCACTCTGCAGGCCAGGCCTCCAAAAACCTACTTGATTTAGTTGTAGTGTGGCAATCTGCTCTCAGTGAGGGCTTCACTGTTTCATGCTTGGACTATCCCGCATCCGCTGCATCTCGCAGAGTCTCTGCGCTGGGTCTGCGTGCTGGTGTCCCCCCAACCCATTTCTAATAATCTGTGTAGCCCACGAGCTGGCTTACCAGGAATGATCTTAACCTGCATCTGCCTGGAGTGGAAGAATCATGGCGACTCCTTGACTCAGCTTCTTTCTCCCAGCATTCTGTTCTGTTTACTCCGCCTACCTAATTTTATGTCCTATTAAAGGGCCAAGGCAGTCTCTTTATTTAACCAATGAAATTAACACAAAACAGAAGACTCTCCCCCATCAGCTCATGTCCTCAACTACAGTAGAATCCTTGACTGGGGTATCATCCCTGTGGGTGGCTATGGAGGCCCTATCAGCCTACCCATGCTGGACAGCAGGACACTTCAAGTTCCTTCTATGATGCCAGTAAAATTCCACTACCCTAACAAGATAAAAATTACAAGAAAAATGGAAAAATAAGCCAACATCCTTAACGACATAAAACCATAGGTGCAAAAATTTTCAGCAAAATACTTGCAAACTGAAGGAAGGCATACATCAAAATGATTATCTACCACAAACATTTTGGTTTTCCCCAGGAAATGTAAGTTTACATACTTAAATTTATACATTTAAAAATTACAGAAATTAGTTAAAAGGCGAATATTATACAATATTTTCTACTGAGAAAGGAAAGCCCTTTGACAAATCTGATGATTCATGATAAGTGACCCAAAGAGAGTAGTAATATAGGGGTCGTCATATTTTAACATAATAAAGGTTTTTAGATCCCAAACTCATAGACAATGTCATTCTAAATGGAGCAAAACTCAAAGCAATTAATTACATTAAAATCTGTAAAGAGACAGAGCTGTCCACTATTCCCATTCATTTTCAGCATATTGCTTGGAGCCTGAGAAACATCAGTCATGGAAGATAAACAAATTAAAGGGATCCAAGCAGCAAAAGAAGAATTTTGTACCATCTATATTTGTAGATGATATTATATTACTCATAAATCAAAAACTAAAACCCCTAGAAATTATTAATGCATCCAGAAGGGTATCCAGAAGATGAAATCACTAACAAACATCATTAGTACTTTTATACCTATAACAACAAGCATGCAGAGAAAGTGATCATTTCAACATCCCGTGCACAATAGCTTTAGTAAAGCTTATGATCTAGAAATATAACTAAAAAAGGAGGTAAAGATCCTCTACCAAACCAACTTTTAACCCTTTTTCGTTACTGAGCTCTACATTTTTCTCTGCTCCCCTCCCTGCCTCTCCCCAAATGCAGTCAGCATGCTACAGTGGCAAATTCTTCAAGAAACCCCCAGACTAGCAAAGGAAATTATCTTCATGCTTTTGAGATGTGTGTAGAAACTAGAAATGTCATGAGGAGATAGAGCCCCCTATATGAGGAACACCTCTGCAGAAGTGGCCACATAAAGTGAGTTGAACCAACCCCAGCTTGTGGCAGTTGGGACTTGCCCATCCCCCACAGTTCTGCCCACCAACTGCCATTCTCAAATGGGGCCTGTCTCTCAGCCTCCCTTTCACCTTCATTCTCTGCCACCAAAGTATCCCCTGCCTCTGAGCAGGACCAATGGTCAGACACATGTCTGTCCTAGGTTACTTTGCATTAATGTCACAAACATCACCAAGGAAAGTAACTTGGGGTGGAGAAGGGTTATTTGACTCACACATCCTTATCATTTACTCTAACACAAATTCTAGTTGCTCTTAATAAAAACCCAGAGTCAAATATAAGGGTTAATGCTGAGGATCAGGGAAGTAAGGGGCCAAGCCCTAGAGTTCTTATGCTCAGAAAGGAAGGGAGATCCTGTCCTGCTTACAGAAGGATCCTGCATTACAGATTGCATCTGTCTCCACCAAGCCTCAGACTGCAGTGAGCTCTTGTCTCCTCCCTCAACTTTCTTTCTCTGCTCAGCCACATCTGTGTAGATCTATGTAAGGGTCTGCAGCAGACTTGCCTCTGGGTCAGTACAAGGAGAGGGAGGGAAAATCGGTGGAAATGTGTGTGGTCTCAAAGGGTGAAGTTCTGTCCACAGTTAGGGAGGCTTTGGTGATCCCTTTGTGACTTGGAAAAGGGAAAGGAAGAAGGATGAGAGCACATCTCCAGCTTTGATGGGGACATCTGGGACTTACTTTTCTTCTTGCTATGAGAAGACACCTAAGAAAAGCAACCCAAGAAGGAGGGTATGCTCGGGCTCAGACTTTGTTGCCACAGTACATCATGGTGGGGAAAGCAGGTCAAAGGAGAGAGAGCAACTGGTCACACTGTGTCACAGTTAGGAGTCCCTGTCAGCTGACTGCTGAGGTTCCAGTAATTTCCTCAGATTTTCACAATTGGTCACACTGTGTTACAGTCAGGAGTCCCAGTCAGCTGACTGCTGAGGTTCCAGGGAGAGCAACTGGTCGCACTGTGTGTCACAGTCAGGAGTCCCTGTCAGCTGACTGCTGAGGTGCCAGTGACAACAACTGGTCACTGTGTGTCACAGTCAGGAGTCCCTGTCAGCTGACTGCTGAGGTTCCAGGAGTTTTCTCAGATTTTCACTGCTGGCGATGCAGCCTGAGGAACTGTTCCACACATAATCTTCAGGGCGGGTCTTACTAACTCAGAGACACTTCTTTCAGAAACACCCTCAGATATGTGCCCCAGATATCTGCCTCTTAAGCAAACCTAGAGCCTGTCATAGTACCCAGAGCAGGTTCAGGTCTGGGAATCCAAGGTGCGCTTAAAGAGAAGAAAAATATTTCACAAAAATCACTTCAGGCCAAGAAACGGGAGGGCTTAACAAGGGGAGGGGAGGGCACAGAAGGATGATCTGGAAAAAAACTGTGGACTCAAGCTGAGTCAGCTCCTGCCCGGGAAGATGTTGCTGACAGACACACTGTGGAGTCAAGCTGAGTCAGCTCCTGCCCGGGAAGATGTTGCTGACAGACACACTGTGGATGATAAATACATCTTGATCCTGGAGCCACCAACTCAATAGTCCCTGCCACTTCTCAGTATGCAGAACAGGAAGGAAGAAGTCTCTGACAGAGAGGGCAGGAGTACTGGTTGGCTCTGCCAACTTCACACAAATGAGTCACAGGGGAGGGGAAACTCAGTAAGAAATTGGCTCCATCACTTTGTCCTGTGGTCATGTCTGTGGACCATTTCCTTCATCATTGATGAGGCTCTACCAGCTCGCTGTGGGGGGGCCAGCCCTGGGCAGTGGTCTTGTTTCATATGAGAAACCAAGCTGAGCAAGCTAACTTTACCCCAGGGCTCTTGCCTCTGCCCCTGCTTGAGTCCTTACCCTGACTTTCCTCGGTGATCGGCTTTGATTGGGATATACAAGCTAAATAAACCCTTTCCTCCCTAAGATGCTGTTGGTCATGGTGTGGGACAGCAAGCTCTTGAATGCTGGCCCCACTGCCATGGAGTGCCCTAGTCCCTTCCTTCAGGAGGAGGAGGTGTGCTCACGATTGGGAAGATGAGTCGGAACAGAGTGGACGTTTTACTTTGGTCTCTCAGTTTCCACCACTCCTTATGAACTAGTTTATGTTTGTCTCAAAGACAGCAAGAGATTAAAATCTGGTTCAGAGGCAAGATCCAAAATAGAGACTCTCAGGAACTATGAGATAGGATTGGCTGGAGATGGCTCGAGAAGCAGATGAGAGGGGGCAACCGTGCTCTAGCAGCTGCCCTGATCGTCCCTGGTCACTGGTCAGAAGGCCAATCAACACTCAGGATCACAAGAGAGAAATCAGATCTTCTATCTATAAGGAGCTGAGTCGCCAGTGATTGCCCAGGACGCCATGAGGCGAACAGGCACAAAAACAGCGTAGGGCCCTCTTCTTCCAACCACCACTGCTTCCTAAAGAAGAAAGCAACCCCATGCCCAAGAGACCCCAGGGGGCACGTCCTACTTTCTGAGCATTCATACTTAAAAGTGCCCCCTTCCTCCACAACAGTGGCCCCTGGACCAGAACCAGGACTAACAGGTTCAGGATAGAGAGTGTCCAAGAGCTCCCCATGCCCACGCCCTTTATTCCCCTAGCCCCAAGAATGGAAGACTGTAAACATGGCCTTGACAGAATCTGCTAATGACTCTGTTTCTTTGTAGGACACCTGTTCAAACTGCACACATCCTTAAGAAGCCAGACATGGTTTGAGGTTGTCAGGATCCAGCTACAAAGGCCACTGCCAATGTGCTGGTTGGAATTTCTAAACAAAGAAGCATCTGTCTGTCTCTCTGTTCCACTTAAGCAGAAGCGGAGGGACGCTAGTTGCATTTTCCTAAGTAGGGGAAAGGTGCCTGTGGCCCAACATGGAGACAATCACTACAGGCTATAGCCTGCTGGGACTGGAACATTTCAAGCTTTTACCTCAAAAATAGTGACTAAGATAGAAGAACAAGTGTCCTGTATATAAAAGGCTGTAGGCTGGGCTACATTTCTGTCCCAAAAGACTAGGGAGTTGATTTCAGTGACCTGTGGGACCACATCACTGGCACAGTAACTGGAGCTATTTATCTGAGATATGGCAAGACCTTTCTGGAAAGGAGGGCAGTGAACAACGAGGTTCATGGACGTCTGTTCAAAGTATGATGACCTACACAGCCAATTTCATGGGGTGCGCCCCATTGGCAAGGGTGGATTTGGCACTGTTTTATTGGCGGTGCACCGACGCATTCAAATGCTCGTGGCAATAAAAATGATGGAAAGGAAACATTTTTGTCTCCTCGAAACTGAAGTCTTCACAAAACTTTCCCACCCAAATATCATTCATCTTTTTGAGATTTTAAATGGAAAGAATTTTACGTTTTTGGTACAGGAGTATGCGCAGGGAGGAACTCTGAAAGAACAAATATTGGAAGGCAGGCTTCCCGAAGAAAAGGCAAGAACAACATTTGGACAGCTAGTTTCAGCCTTAAAGTATTGCCACGACCAAAACATCATCCACAGAGACCTAAAACCTGATAACATCTGCTAGATGCAGAGAACAAAATAAAACTTGGACTTTGGCCTTGCTACCAGATGTGCAGCTGGCACTGTGCTAAAAGGGCGTTTGAAACCAAAATCTATTAGGCCCCAGAACTGGTACTAAATAAAGAATATGATGGAAGGAAGGAAGGCAGATGTGTAGAGCCTTGGAGTGGTTCTGTATTTTGCTACCACTGGGTACCATCCTTTCAGAGGAAGCACCCTGAAAGAAGTTGAGGAAAACATTATCATTAACAGCTATGACATCCCTGCACATGAAGAAAAACTAATTCATCAAATTCTAACAGTTGCCCCGGAGAGACGGGCGGTGGTGGCGCACGCCTGTAATCCCAGCACTCGGGAGGCAGAGGCAGGTGGATACCTGTGAGTTCGAGGCCAGCCTGGTCTACAAAGGGAGTTCCAGGACAGGCTCCAAAGCCACAGAGAAACCCTGCCTCGAAAAACCAAAAAAAAAAAAAAAAAAAAAAGAGAGACCCTTCTTCGAAACCATCATCCAAAACCCATGGGTCAAGAGTCCTAAAATAAACATCCAGATCCAAAATTATAGACAACCTATTAATCATGGCTTTCCAAGAAACATCATCTTTGAGTCCCTGAGGAACAGGAAATGTGACAAAATAATGGGAATGTATTGAATATTAAAAGAACTGGCAGACCACAGGTTTCACTCTACTACTTCAGCCACGTGGGCAGACCCTGCCCCTCCACCATTTCCGGTACCTCCTTCAACAACTGGTCGATCCTGGAACGAAACACCAGTGAGCCCACCTTTGACCTATCAGGGCAGATGATGGCCAGAAGGGCCCCCATGCCTCTATGGTGTTCCCAGAAGATCCCCACTTCTAGCCATGCCCCATTGTGTCGGCTGCAGACACAATGTGCCCTTGCCACCTGGACCATCTTTGGCTCACAACATTGGGTGTTTCAGGGCACTGATAAGGACAACTGGGGATTGTGTGTGGAGACTCTGCTGTTGCATTAAAAATAAACGCACTCTTTAACTTGTGGGTCCCAGCTGCCTTCTCCATAGGAGGTGTTTTGTGTGGGCAAACAACCCACTGACATAGTGCATTGATCAGCTAGACTTCCCTGATGCCAAGAGCCTGCACCAGCCAGGACACCTGGATCTGCATCAGCTGCGTCTCTCACCAGCGAAGACCTCGTGAACATCTTTTAACTTTAGTGTTCTCTGCTTTCATCTTCAGTTACCTTGTCTTCTCTGAACAGCCATTGCCTGGTCCTAGGGTAAGCCTTGCCAATCCAGGAACATGGGGAGGGCCTATATTCCCACGCCATCTGTGCAGCCTCCCCGCTGTCCTCTCCTTCTGAGCACTCTGTCCCCTGTGACTCACTGTGTGGATAATCCTCCCTTTGTCTGTGCCCCATTTTCCTTCAGGATCTATCTGTTCATTGTCAGGGCCTCAGGAAGGTGTGGGCTGGCTTATGTTCAGGGTTCTTGGGAATCACCGTCTTTCTCATCCCATGGTTTTCCACCCTCTCATTTCTCCTTCAGCCTCCTGGTGCACGTGGACCCCTGGCAGCCATGGTCTCTGAGAGCAGGTCAGGAGGCCCTCATCGCTAGGTCAGACATCATCATCTGCATCGTCACCACCATCTCTAGTATGGAGGTAAATGGGTGCCGGCCTCTCTCTTCCTTGGCCTGCCACTGTGCCCTGTGACGCAGGTCATTCCTTTCGATGCCTAGACCTAGAATTCCTCTGAAGATGGGACCTGGCAAAGGGCCACATGGACATAGGTCCTGTCTTTTCAGATCACTGGTTGTTTTTTAAATGGGAGAAATCTGGGGATCAGGGCTCGCAGATGAGCACCTGTCTGAGGACGTGTCACAGGGTCAAGAGCGTCTCCTTGCTTTTTTTTTTTTCTTTTTTTTTTCCTGTTATCCCAGAAAGTACATTCCCAGCTTCCCCGTGTTCATCTGTGCTTGGGCTTTGCGTGAGATTTGGCAAACTACCAGGAGCAATGTCCTTGATACTGGGAAATACCCTGATTTCGGGGACCTTTGTATCAAGTATTATGGTTGCTGAGCCAAGGCGTCTCCTCAACCTGTCTGGATAGGAGCATGGTGACCACCTAGCCCCATGTCTGACCCCGCCCCCCTGAAAGAGGGGACTGAAGAGTCAGTTCAAGGTGCTATGTACCATCGGCCAGGGTGCACGTGGATCTCTAGAAATGGCCTGTTGTGTCCTTACCAGTACCTAGGTGGCAAAACAGCTGTAGAAATTATAAAGCAGCACCTTTAGCTCATCCCTACAGAGATGGCAATAGGGTAAACAGCACAAAATCAGAACGTTACTAGCCTCTTCCACGACAGCACCAACCGTGCATTCCTTCTTTATGACTGAACATACCCCAGAGGGGAGCCTTGCACCAGCTTGTAGTGGGAGAAGGCACACTGCAGGAAGAAAAGGTGCACAAAATATTCAGGTACCTAGTTTAAGCCATCAAGATTTGCCAGGACCTTGATATCGTCCACCAAGGCCTGAAACTAGACGCAGAGGTCAATTTGAAGCTGGGAGACTGTGGCCTAGCCACCAGATGTGGAGCTGGCCCTGAGCTGCAAGGGAGCTGTGGGACCAAGAGCAGCAATGCCCCAGAACTGCTTCAGAGAGAAGAATACGATGGGAGGATGGCAGACGTGTAGAGCCTGGATGATTGAATCAGGGAGTTTTCGGAAATCTGAAGAAGCACCTGTGTCTAATTATATCAGAGATGGCGGTACTGGAAACCGTGCAACAGCCACACATCATTCACCTCTTCCAATTTGAAATGCAGAAAAATTATACTTTTATATTGATGGGGTATGTGTCAGGAGGAAATATGAAGGAGCAAATATTGGAAGAAGGCAAGCTCCATGAGGAAAAGGTGCAGAAAATATTTGGGCAGCTAGCGTCAGCCGTAAAATGCTGCCCATAACCATGACTTCGCTCAGCAAGACCGGAAGTCCCAGAACATGCTGTTAGATTAGATGCAGAGGGCGATGTGAAGCTGGGAGACTCTGGCCTTACTACCAGGTGTGGAGCTGGCCCTGAGCTGCAAGGGAGCTGTGAGAACAAGAGCTGCGACGCCCCAGAACTGGTTCCTAGGGAAGGCTACGATGGGAGGAAAGCAGATGTCTGGACTCTGTACTGTTCTATTTTATCAGCACGGGGCACCCACCCCTTCAGAGGAAGCACCCTGAAAGAGACCGAAAAGAATACAAACAATGGCACATGTAACATCCCAGTTCACATCTCTGGGCAACCTAAATTTCTCATTAACCAAATTTGAACAGTTGCCCTAAATAGGAGACCCTCCATTAGAGATATTCAGCAACATTCATGGGTCAAGAACCCTGAAGGAAACATCCCTAGTGAGCCCAAATCCCCAGATCCTGTAATTGTAGACATGCTCCTTCCCCATGGGTTTGCTGCCGACAAGATGGGTGGATGAGATTATGAGGTCATAACTAACATTCAAAGAGTTGGTACGAGGGGCTGGCCATGCACCTCCACCTTCTCTGATAGCTCCTTCATATATCTGGTCTTCACCTGTAACGAAGAGACAGTGAGTGACCCCACTTCTGGCTTTTCAACACCCAGCCTTTTCAACAACAGCACCCGCCTGCCTGATGTCCTGACACTTCCATGCCTCTGTGTGGTCCCCAGAAGAAGAGCCCCACTTCTAGCTCTGCCCCCTGAGCATGGCTCGGCTTTGGAGAGTCAAGGGCAGCTGCAGCCCATGATGCCAGTTCCAGCTCTGGTTTCAGCTTAGCAAAGCTCATTTCAGGAACTCCCTGAGGAGCAAAATAGCTGACCGTGCTGGTCATTGCTGTGCTTCATAGGCATCCAAGCTCGGTAGGTTTATTATTGCCCATCCCCTCCGAAACCTCCTTCCTAAAGTCAGAAATGACATGAAATTACCTTCATGCTTTTGAAATGTGTGTAGAAACTAGAAATGTCATGAGGAGATAGAGCCCCCTATGTGAGGACCACCTCTGCAGAAGTGGCCACATTAAGTGAGTTGAACCAACCCCAGCTTGTGGCAGTTAGGGCTTGCCCATCCCCCACAGTTCTGCCCACCAACTGCCATTCTCAAATGGGGCCTGCCTCTCAGCCTCCCTTTCTCCTTTATTCTCTGCCACCAAAGTATCCCCTGCCCCTGAGCAGGACCAATGGTCAGATACATGTCTGTCCTAGGTTACTTTGCATTAATGTCACAAACATCACCAAGGAAAGTAACTTGGGGTGGAGAAGGGTTATTTGACTCACACATCCTTATCATTTACTCTAACACAAATTCTAGTTGCTCTTAATAAAAACCCAGAGTCAAATATAGGGGTTAATGCTGAGGATCAGGGAAGTAAGGGGCCACGCCCTAGAGTTCTTATGCTCAGAAAGGAAGGGAGATCCTGTCCTGCATTACAGAAGGATCCTGCATTACAGAATGCATCTGTCTCCACCAAGCCTCAGACTGCAGTGAACTCTTGTCTCCTCCCTCCTTAAATTTCTCTCTGCCCAGCCACATCCCTTCCCATCTCCACCTCCCTAGTGCTGGATTTAAAGGCTTGAGACACCCAAGTAATGGATTTAAGGGCATGGACTCCCAAGTAATGAGATTAAAGGTGTTAGACATCACTGCCTAGCCTCTGGTGGCTCTGAGCTCTGATCTCCGGGCAAGCTTTATTTTTAAAAACAAACAAAACACTCACTATAATTGACCATCATTGAAGGGCAGTCAAGGGAGGAACACAACCAGGGCAGGGACCAGGAGGTAGGAAATGGAATGGAGACCTCAGAGGAGTGAGTGCTGCTGACAGTCTTGTTTTCACTGACTGACAAGCCAGCTTCCTCTACCTCCCAGGGCATCCTGCCCAGTGTTATCACAACCCCCAGTCTGTTACAGCTCAGATGGAAAGGTATCCTGGCAGTTAGGACCCCAGCACAACCCCACTGCCACTGGGACTCCTGGGCCTCTGCCTGCCCTCCCTCTCTCCCTCCCTCCAGGACCTGCCCACTGTGCCCTCTCAGCTGGTCCTGCTCTGGCCCCTGCAGCCTCTCACCCCCTGGACTCCACTGCCTCACTCCACCACAGAGGCCCTTGGAGGGAGGGCCGGCCTTGCTGGGTGCCATGCAGACCCAGCTCACCTGCTGCTGTGGGTTCCTTGTGGTCCCCTGGTACAAGCTGTCTAGCTGTCCTCAGGGACCTGGTCACTTTAGGATAGACTTTATGGAATTGCTTGGTAGAGTTGAATTTACAGAGAAAGCGAATGCTCCAAAAGGAGGGAGAGGCCTCTTTTTAATGGGGTTAAGTGCAAAAGCTGAAACTGCCCCCTGGAACTTCCAGAAGTCAAGACTCCTGTGTGTTCCCCCTGTCCTGTCTCTGGGTGACAGAGATATCACTATAGGTGACTACCCTGGCCTTTGGTAAACAGAGTACTCGGTCCTTGGTCTGCTTACAACCTATTTTTTTTCCACAAATAAAAATGCAAATGACTTCATGATTTTATTAGATGACCGTGATGAAATAAGGAACAATGAAGGTTTAGAAATTAGGCAATTTTGGCAGAAGAAATAACACACTACTAAATAAAGAGTGGTTCACAAGATAACGTAAGGAGAACATCAAAGTATTTCTGTAAATTAATGAAAGCACACAGCAAAATAACCTCTGGGGTGTACTAATCACAGTCCTAAAAGGAAAACTTGTAAGTGCTTACATTAGAAAAAAATAGTCTGGTGGTGGTGGAGCAGGCCTTTAATCCCAACCTCCAGAGGCAGCTGCAGGTGGCTATCTGGGAGTTCGTGGCCAGACTGGTCTACAAGAGCTCGTTGCAGAACAGGCTCCAAAGCTACAGAGAAACCCTGTCTCGAAAAAGAAAAAGAACCCATGGGAAAGACAGGCAGTTGCAGAGTTCAGCTATCTAACATTGAAGCTCCTGTCTGCTCAGCTAGCCTAAAAGTCCTAAGTGGGAAACAGGAGGGAATCGTATTAGACAAGAATAGTGATTCCTGGGCTGGAGAGATGGCTCAGAGGTTAAGGGCACTGACTGCTCTTCCTGAAGTCCTGAGTTCAATTCCCAGCAACCACATGGTGGCTCACAACCATCTGTAATGAGATCTGGTGCCCTCTCTGGCGAGTAAGCATATATGAAGACAGAACACTGTATACATAATAAATAAAAATATTAAAAAAAAAAAAGAATAGTGATTCCTAAATAGTGACCACACTGACGTCACTGAGCAGGAAGCTGTGAACACTCACTGTGAAATGGACAGTTGACCGTAGAATTCCATCACACTCGTCTTATACGGGAACTCCAGCTACACTGGAGTCATTGCCTAGCAGATGGCATACTTAGAGCCCTGTGGCTTGAAACCCAATGTGTTTGATCTGACCTTTTATAATATAGTAATCTCAGATCAGTTATGTTTGGGGAAGATGGTAACCAGTTAGCATCATCTATGATGTGTGAGAATGCAGGCCTTTAAGTGGATTACTGGTTGCCCAAGTCGAGCGGGACAAGAGATGGCCAGGCCCAGCTCGGTCCAATTCTACCCCGATTTCCGGCTGCTATAGGACAAATCTGCCAGCGCTTCTCTTTTCCTTGCTTTCTACAGAGTCACGCCAGTATGGTCTGGGCCTGACGACGACAACACGGTGCAGACATTTATTGAGTCCACACTGCATGTCACACAAGACATCGAATCGTTATTTCACTACATGCCAACAAATTGAAAACTGAGACTCAGAAAAGTTAAGGGACCTATCCAAGGTCACTGAGCTCAGACTGGCAATTCCAGGAACCCCATCTGATGCACAGATCACACTCCCTGCACAAACTCTCATTCCATTGCCTTCAGCTCCTCAAAATCTCTTTCAGTCATCAGAATGAGTTCACTGCCTCTGAGTGTGAAGAAAAGCAGAGTAGAACGATACGCGTTGGGCAGTGCTGTTTCTAATAAACACCCTGGCTCTGGTGCACACCCAACATTAAAATCACTAAAAATGCCGATAATTTCTTTCACAATAACCACAGTATGACTCTCTTCTGAGTCACGGGTCCTCTTTCAATACATGACATGACGTGTTTCCTTTACTGAGCTGTTATTACCTGAAGCCTGTATGTAATCACCACATAATCATAGAAGGCACTTGTGAGAAGAGTTCGAGTCAAAAGGAGCTTTCCCATCACTGAATCTCAATAATCTAGGAAGCCCAATTAACTATAATACCCATTTGCCAATATTGCAGTTACCCCAAATTTTAGTGATTGGCCATCAAGCCCTAAATTATTTCGACATACAGAATTTTTCTACTAATGCCCTTGGCTTCTTACTGAGACTCAACTGCAATGGATTTTTTAACACAAAACTGGAGGGGCTCCAACGGAATCATTAGCATTAGTAAATATCTAGTTGATGCGCTTCAGAACAGGCCCTAATGGACTCCAGAACCCGCATGGGCGGTGATTTGGGCCCAGCGCGGAAACATCCTTGTGAATAATGCACAGGACTCCACCCCTCACTCTCCAGTCCTCTGGGCTTCAAACTTGATTTCAATGGAAGACTCCACATTGGAATGCCTAATCCAGAAGAGTGAGTTTGTGTGCATTCAAACACAATATGGAAAGGCTGGGTTAATCTGCCCTCTGCACATAACTTAGTGTTCTCAGAAATAATATTAACGAATTGGACCAAACTAATGGTAATAATAATAATTAACAATAACAAGCTTGACTAAATGCTTACTTTCACTTGAAGACAGTTTGCATGCGGCACATAACTTAGTGTTCTCAGAAATAATATTAATATATTGGACCAAAATAATGGTAATAATAATAATTATTAACAATAATAAGCTTGACTAAATATTTATTTTCACTTGAAGACAGTTTGCATGCATGGACAGACAGCTGACATTCCCTGGCACATCAGGGTTTTAAGGAATTAGCTTGTTTATGATTAATTAATGAACACTTTCATGAACATGATCACAGCAAACCAAAGGCCAGAAGGTACGCTTGACGCTCTGATAGGTTTGTCTGAGACTCTGTGGGGATCCCTTGCTTGGCACAGTTACCTGTGTCAAAGTTGTGACAGTTTAGGAGGCAGCTACACCTCCAGGTTAAGAGGCGCACTTCCTGCCAGTAAACCTCAAGATTAACAAAGCCATTCCACATGACACTGTTGTCCTCTTGCTGTTCCCTAGAACACGGATCTTTCTTTTTTTTTTTTTAAAAAAAAAAAAAAACTTTATTTAACTTTATTTCATGTGCATTGGTATAACGATGTCAGATTCTCTGGAACTGGAGTTACAGACAGCTGCGAGCTGCCATGTGGTTGCTGGGAATTGAACCCGGGTCCTCTGGAAGAGCAGTCAGTGCTCTTAACCACTGAGCCATCTCACCAGCCCCGGATCTTTCTTTTTAAGTATCCTAAACATTCCCTGATCTTGTTGTTGTTTGTCTGTTCTTTGTTAAGTCGGTTGCTCTTTTTAAAAGTCAACAGTCTCTGAACTGCACTACTGCAGCAGTTCAGGAGACTGATTCATAGAGTCCCCACAACTTCATAGCTCACATTTCCCTACAGCAGCTGGAAGGTTCAGCGTCCTAAGAACTGAACACCCAAACCTCCATTTATAGGACCTGAAGTACTCAAGGTATCGAACAAAAGGTCTCAAGGTATCTGTCCCACTTCTTTAGGTTGGCTACGTTAAACAACATCAGGCACACATCAAGGTTTCGGCGATTCTCAAAGCTATCTTACTAGTTAAACACCTAATACCGAAGCGCTTTAAAAATAACAAATAACGTGGTGGCCGCAGGACCCCCAATGGTGGTGAGGACTGGGTGTCCCATTGCAGTACACTGTGGGTGCAAAAGATACTAGTGGCTGAGAGGAGGAACCCAAATTAAAGGCTTGGGAAGGTCTACAAATGAAGCCCAGATCCTGGGGAAGAAGGGGCTGCTCTCTGAGTGATGTCCCCCTCCATCCCTGGTCCACAGTTCGCCCAGAGGTGGCAACTGCCTGGAAGGTGCTGGAAGCATGGAGCACGGGTGGAGGCACTGAGCCTAGGGAGCGAGCCCTGGGACAGCCGGCAGTGCACTGGGGTGGGGGGAGACAGAGAAGCGCACTCACCAATGCTGCTGAAACTCTCTGACAAAGTTCTTCATCCTGCGGATCTTCTGGCACGGCTGCGGCTCAATGAGGTCATACATCTGGGTGGCGCTGGGTCCAGTCAACTTTGTGAAAGTGGTCCAGAGCTCAGCCCAGACAAGGGCAGGCTCATTTGCCCTCCTTTGTAAGGCAGAGCCGCGAGGCCGCAGCACAGGTGGCAGCGGGAGACTTGAGCGACAACTTCCCAGCCTGAGGCGCGATGCAGCACCAGAGCCACCGACCGCTGCCATTCTCTGAGGCCTCAGCTGCCCTCTCTCTCTCCCTTGACTTGTTCTTTAAAATATTTAACTTACTTGCTTCTCCCTTTTTAGATTGTTGCATAAAGTCCTTCTCCTAGTTTCTCCAGTTTTTCATAGGAATCAGCTTTTCCAAACTTGGGTTGTTGGCTAAACACAAAACAGTGGCGTGGCAAAACAAAACAGATTGTTTCAGTACCAATTTGGTGACAATGAATAAGTAACATTTTCTGATATCAGAATATTTTTAAAACAAGGCAAGAAACAATCATTATACAAATTCAGAATATACAAACACACGGAGAATTATATTTGCCCATAATCTAACCAAGGTAGACCTGTAAATATTTTGATATAACATCCATCACCCAAGGCTGGCTATCTTGCTGGATATTGTTCGTTAACAGAGATGTTGTCACATTCAATGTACATGCTTTATGACCTGTGTTCTCACATTCAATGTGTTATGAACATTTTCCATATTATGGCACAATATTCTAAATTATAATTAATAAAATAGTATATGCAAGTCAAACATATTCTGCCCCATGTTTTTAATACATCCCATTGATGTAGAGTAATTGTTACCTTGTTTCACTAGTTGAGAAGGGACCAAAAGAAGAAAATTTTGTGATACATGAAAGTTGCACAAAAATCACATTTGAGTATACACAAATTTTTACTATAATGGTCATCTTATCTATGACTTTCTAGTTATAATGAGACTGTAGTTACTACATGTATTATACAGCTGCTGATGCTGGGAATACTGTGTTACTCTACAGTAAATCATAACTGTATAACACTTAGTCAGAAAGTACTCCTCCAATGTATTTCATCAGTAAATCACATAGATAATATAGACTATTTAGAGATAACTGATCATTCTAACTTTCTCACAGGTCATAAAATTGTTAAGGACTAACCATGAAATCGAGGAGTGTCTGCACCGCAAAGGGGACGAGCATCAGAGTGGCGAGATAGCTGACAGAATGATGTAGGAGGGTCTTCTGTTTTGTGTTGATTTCATTGGTTAAATAAACTGCCTTGGCCTTTTGATAGGGCAGAAAATTAGGTGGGCAGAGTAGACAGAACAGGATGCTGGGTAGAAGGCAGTGTGGCAGACACCATGGCTCTCCTCTCCGAGATGGACGTAGGTTAGAATCTTCCCGGTAAGAAACGACCCTGTGGTGATACACAGATTAATAGATACGGATTAAAGCAAGATGTGAGAGTTAGCCAAGAAGAGGCTAGATGTAATGGGACAGGAAGTGTTTAAATGAATATAGTTTCCGTGTAATTATTTTAAGTAAAGCTAGCTGGGCGCCAGGCGGCGGGAAGCAGCCCGCCTCTCCTTTTACAACAACAGAATGGGAGAAAATCTTTGCAAGTGGATATGTGGTAGAGGATTAACATAGGCAATAAAGAAGGTCCCAAAGAATTAAACATGAAAACCCATCTAATCAGTAAATAGGTGAATAAATAGAACTGTTCTCAAAGGTAGAACTTCAGACAGCCAGTATGTGGAAACTGTTCAACACCCTTAGCCATCAAGAAAATGCAAATTAAACAACACTGTGATGCCATCTCACCCATAAGACCGGCTGTCACCAGGAAAACAACATGACAAAAATGCTAGGGAAGTTTCATGCTCTTTTATGCTGGTGAGAGTGTAACCTGGAGGTTTTGCTACGGAAGGGAGGCACTCACAATACACAAGATGAGTAGCAGATTAATTTGATGAGAATATGGTCCATACACACAGTGGAGTTTTATTCAGCCATAAAGAAGGTGAAATAGAGCACCTCCAGGAAAACTAATAGAGATTTTCATTAACATGATAAATCTGATGTAAAAATAAAAATGATAACATAAGCAACACAAGTCAGACTCAGAAATACATGAACCATATTTTCTGTCATATATGGACACATACTTGTGTGTGTGTGTGTGTGTGTGATCCCATATGTAGGACATATACAGACATGAAATAAGAGAGACTATGATGAGGAAGGAAAGGGAATAAATGGGGGAGGGCAAAGAGAGAAAGAAGAAAACACAATGCCCCATATGTCCCCTCATATGCAGAATCTAGACTTGGTCACACAGATGTGAAAGCAGAGGAGAAACTACTTACAGGGAGAAAGTTGTTCACTGGGGTTGCAGAGGAGAAGAGCAGGGAGGTCAAATACAGAAAGTACAATGATACAGATGAATGACAGGTCACAAAAAAAGCCCATGACTTGCATTCCAACTGTAGCAATTAATTAAAAATGAAAATAGTAAATATGTTCTCTTGTCCCCTGACCACAGCAAACGCAACACAGTGACTAAAGACACATTCTTCGAAACTAACAGTTCATGATTTTGAAAAAAGAATTATCTAACCAGACATTTTGAGGAATCTTGATACTATCTTTTTTTATTATTTATTTATTTATTTATTAAAGATTTCTGTCTCCTCCCCGTCACTGCCTCCCATTTCCCTCCCCCTCCCCCAATCAAAATCCCCCTCTCTCATCAGCCTGCAGAGCAGTCAGGGTTCCCTGCCCTGTGGGGAGTCCAAGGACCTCCCACCTCCTTCCAGGTCTAGTAAGGTGAGCATCCAAACAGCCTAGTCTCCCATACAGCTAGTACGTGCAGTAGGATCAAAACCCAGTGCCATTGTTCTTGACTTCTCAGCAGTTTGAGGAATCTTGAATGGCATAATGCAATTTGGAGTAAAATTTCAGAGAAATGACCCTAAAGCCATGAAAAAACTATTAGATTAAAATAGCAGAAACCTCTACATATACATGAGAAAGGTAAGGGGAGACTTTATTTTATAAAAACAGAAAGGACAGATGAGAATGAGGTCACTGAGTTAGAAGGGCCAAGCAAAGACTCGGCCAACATCTACAAAAACGACAATGTACAATTACAAACGGCCAACAAATATTTAAAACTGCATTCAGCATCCCTAGTCATCAGAAAAATGCAATTAAACCTAAGGGTATAACCATGGCTTTTTTCTTAACAGTTTTATTTTAATGAAAATATAATTATATCATGGCTTTTTGATGCAATCAACAGAAGCAAGCGAATGAAATAGAATAAGCTGGCAGGTTTCTCAAGTAAAAACATGAGTACAAATCCTAAAGTCACAATTCACAAAAGATGAAACCATGAAAGAGAAGCATGGAGTTTAACTGGGGAGAGTAACTAAAACTCTTGAACAGCGGTACCAGTGAAAAGGTAAGGATGACTTTGAAGTAACTGTATGATCATTATTTAACCAGCATAAAAAATATTTAGTGAGTATTGAATGAGAGAAAAGATATAGTTGAAATAGCAATAAACTCGGGTTTGAACAAAATTCTCACCAGACACTTCAAGGAGCGACTGCATCTACATAGAAAAGTTAATCAGAGATAACAATGGCTGCAAAATGGACAGGAATATTTTATAAAGTTAATAAAGTGATTTGGCTGGGTGTGGTTAGCCCACAGAGACAGACATAGGGGGATCTCTGTAAGTTTGAGGCCAGGCTAGTCTACATTGTAAGTTCCAGGTCACAGTTATGTAGAGAATCTGCTTTAAAATAAAAAAAGAGGCAACAATTTGTATCCCTAGTACTGCAGTAGTTAGTGTGTCCAATGAGAGATATGCAGACATTACAAATTTTATCACCTGAAGCAAAAAAATCAAGGCATTAACTTCCACGGTATTTCAACGTAAGGCTTGGCTGGACCAGTGCAAAGTAGTACAAGAAGGCAAAAGAGAAAATCATGTTGAGAATTCTTGAATCAATTAGAACAGAGAGTAGACACTAACTCCAAAGTCACAAATTTCAGTATTTTTCTTACATCTTAAGAAGTATTTGCTACATCTACACAGGATGTATACATCTTAAATAGAGGAATGAAGGGGAAATGCAAAAATGGAAGAGGTAAGGAAAGGGGAATTAGACAAGGGATTCTCAAAAAAATACACCAAGTAAATCATCATCAAATAAGGATAAATTTAAGCCCAACTATATCAAAAATTACAATAAACATAAGTGAACCACCTTTGGCAAATAAAAGTTCACAGATTTCTGATGTGGGGGATCAACAATGTGCTACTGAAAAGATTCAAAAGCAGAATAAAGAGCGTATCTGAACATAAAGAAGGGGGAAACCCTACCATTTGGAATTGAGTTTTGGACAGCCAAAGGTGTAGGGATTGAATTTCATTCTTTTCCCCTTAACACCCAGGGTTCTCAGGCCCATTTGGTAATGTTGCTCATCAACAGATGAACGGGTAAAGAAAATAAAGCATACACACCAAATGGAATTTCATCCAGCTAGACACAAAACTGACATCATGAGATTGGTATGAAAGTCAATGAAACTTGAAATTTTGTACTGAGGTAATAACCCAGGGACAAAAAGACAAACGCTGCATATTCTCTCCCACGTGTATGTCCTAGCTTCCCTCCACTCCTCAGTTTCACGTGTTTAACGTGGAGAACCTCTAGAAAGCAGAAAACTTGAGAGGAGACATTGCACAGGGCAGGGCACCTTAAGGAAGAGGGGCAGAAGGGACACATATAAGCACAGAAAGGGTGGGAAACGGGGCGCACAGGTTCAAACAGAAGGTGGGAGAGACAAGAGGGTCGGTGAAGAGAGAGTCAAAACAAGGGAGGTATGACTCACACTGAACTCTCTCAGGTTGGCCTTGACGAGGAGCAGCAGGCCCAGGCTGTTGCTCTCCTGGGTCTTGGTCTCAGTTTCTGTCAGGAGCTCCTCTGCCGCCTGCAGTTCTTCGCTGTGGTTTGAAAGGAGGCCACTGGCTGCCTCCTTCAATGCCTTCAGCTTTTCCTGGGGCTTCTGGAACCTCTTCTGAATTCATGACAATAACTCTTTAGCAGCCCTGATAAACAGAAATGGTCCACTTAGGAAGTAAAACTTGGGTCTTGAAACCCTAATGTGAGATTTTCAAATGATAATAGTTCTTTCTAGGAATATAGAGTGACTTACTTCTTGTTTGGTTTTTTGTTTTTATTTATTTATTTAGACAGGTCTTGACTATACTGCTTAGGCTGGTCTTTAACTCAAAAAGATTCTCCTGCCTCAGCCTCCCTCATTGTTATGATTATAAGTGTAAATGACCAAGGTTAGCATGGATCCTGATTGCTGAAGACTAGAAGCAATTTTTTTATGTTTTGTGTGCATGTGTGTGTGATGAGGGAAAGGATGTATAAGTACCATGTCAAATTTGCAGAGTTCAGAGCACATTAAGGTCTGGCCCTTACTATACTTGCATGGATGCCTGCATGCCAGAAGAGGGCATCAGATCCCACCATGTGGAAGCTGGAAATGGAACTCAGGACCTCTGGAAGAGCAGACAGTGCTCTTAACTGCGGAGCCATCTGAGCCACCATCCAAAGGTCCTGAGTTCAATTCCCAGCAACCATATGGTGGCTCACAACCATCTGTAATGATATCTGGTGCCCTCTTGAGGAAGAAACCTGGTCAGTCATCCTCATCAACATGGACAAGTTCAACAGAACCGCCATATACGGGCTGCCCATGCATGCCTCAGCATCGACAGGCCTAGACGACCTCTCATGCACTCCTTCCCACACTTCCCTGCGGCTCCTTGTCCTTTTCCTCATCTGAACACACAGCCTTAAAGACTCTCAGTCATAAGTGCTGAGAATCCTGGGAACTGTAGTAACATGGAATCCTGGGAGCTGCAGTAGGTCCCTGAAGATGGGAGTGGTCTGGCACTGAGTGAATGACTGGCAGATGCACCAAAGCTGATTACCCAGACTGAAGCATGGAGCATGAATTTTATAATAACTATAATTAGTAATATGATGACAAATCATTCCTGCAACAACCTATGACATTGGAAAAGGGATTATCTCAGAAACTAGAAAATGAAGGCTAGAAAATACATTTTCAATTCCCCAATGTTTAAAATAAAGGCCCCGAGTCATAACTTCACTTATAGAAGGAAGAGAGAAGTATAGAATCTGATTGACAGTTGCATTCTAAACAGAAAGGGAGATGCAATTATAGAACAGGCAGTCCCAGAAGATCCAGCCAGTTGGGAGGGAGAGGGGCTGGCCCTACCTTCCCTGCTTTGTTTCAAATGCATTCTCAAAAAGTGAACTCTTCCTAAGTGGTCTAGAAGCTCTGGTGGGCACAAAGGCTCTATTGTCTCTCTGGGTATCCCCAAATCCTGCTATCATATTTGCACGTGGGGTTCATATCTGTCTGTTGAGTGACCAAAGGGTGGTGTGAGGAAGGGGACTCCCACAGGTGGCTTTGGATCTCTAGGACGACCAGCCCGGGAATCTACATCTTACTAAGCTCCTTCATAGGCAAGGATTCTGTCCTACATGGGGCAGCAGCAGGAGACAGAGCTGCCACTCTCGCTGGTGTAGCTGGGCACTCTGTAGTCTTGTTACCTGCTCTGGCATCTTGCTGCCTTCACAGCATTCAGTTCGGTTTTCTCGAGGCCTGTCCAGTCTCTCTGAACCAACAATCGAGTGACTGTATCATGAGATCTCATCCCAAACCCTATCCAACCAAGCCTTTCAAGTTCCACCCAAGCAAAACAGCAGGCCAAAGATATGTTCAAGGGCAAAAGGAATGATGAACCTAATGTGTGTGTTGCTGGGGGAAAGAGCACAGTGCTTACATTAGCATCCTTGTGGAACTGATCTGGAACAAGCACTAGGGAGCCTCCACGTGCAGATCCTGGGACTAAATGATCTGGTCCTTCTATCTACTCTGGTAATCTACTGTCCTGAAACCCAGACAGGCAGGGCAGAGTCTGCATGGACACATACTGTAAACGCAGATTTCAAGAGGTTGAGACAGGACAATGTTAAGTTCTAGACCAGCAGGGACACACGGTGGGACCCTGCCTCAAAGGAGAAAGAAAAAGAGGAGAAGGAGGAGGAGGGAAAATAGGACAGGAAGGAAAAGAAAAAGAAGGAGGGGGAATGGGACAAGAAAGGGGAGGGTGAGGGCGAGAACTTGTAGTATAAATATCTATATGAAAACACATAGAAATATGGAAAATAACAGAAAAGGCTTGCCCAAGGTATCTGTCACATGATAATTTACAATAACAAAATTCACAAACACTTCCGGTGCTACTAGAAAGAATGAGCGAGTCTCGTGTAACTGATTAAAATAATCCTGAACCTACCTGACGGAAAGACAGTGCCAGCTACCAGCCATGTAGAAAAAGCTAAAAAGGGGCCAGGAAGGAAACTGCAAGCTCCCAAGTCTACTAACAACCATTCTCTGGGGCTGCACACTGTGCGGTTCTATGAGGGCTTGCAAGACCGAGCTCTGTGATTTTGACAGTGTCTGTCTGTCCCAGAGTTGATCGTCTAGGTGTCCTCCATTATCACCCTGTGTGTGATCTACATAACAGTTTACTACGCTCTCTGGTTTGCAGTAGGTGAAATTAACCTACAAGTCACAGGAAAACAGAGCCTATTGCACAGTATGCAGAGATGGACTATACTGGTTTCCCTGATCTGTTTTCTGTATATGGAGGGGCAGGTACCCATCCCTTCATTTCCTGGACAGCTGGGCCTCTCTCCTCAATTAACAATATTAATTCTCAAAGATCATTCTCCCCACAATTTCCTCTCTCCAGCAACCAAATGCCTGGTTCTCATTGATGGTAGTCTGAACAGTGCTCGGAACTTACTTGAGTTCAAGGGTAGCATTTTGGTGCCACTTTGTGAAATTCCTTTTCTTTGTAAGTTCCAGCAGAGAAGAAATGTTCTGGTGCATGCTCTGAAGAGCAGAAATGGATGGCTGGACGTCCCCACGTGCGGTCTCATTCAACGCTGCCACCTTTTCCATGATGTCTGTAGAGAAGATATGTCACTAGGTAAGCCTCTATAAGGTAGACAGTAGGGATCCCAGGCATTTCAGGGTCCCCGTGCTATGGGATGGTCCAGTCCCTTGGTATTAGGAAGCCCAGCCCAACCCTGTTCATGTGCTTCATAAGGCGATCGTGACTCTTTCTACCAACAAAGCACAAAGTCCCCAAAGGAGAGCCTGTCCACACTACCTTTGATGTTGGCATGCAGCTGCTCAATGAACGTGGCCAGGGCTCGAGTCCCATTGACAGTTCTTGTCGGTCGTTGCTTTATTCACCTGCTGACAGCTTGCTAAGACTCTAGAGAGCTGAGACGGCAGGAAGGACTAGGTTAGTGAGGTTTAATATTATATGAGCTTCTGAACACAAGCTGTTGCCTCTTTAAAGGGACAAAATATATCCAGATCATAAAAATGACACGATCATGCACACCAAGGTAAATATTTCTAGGCTCAAATTTGACGGATTGGATACTGAAATCACCTAAGACACGCTCACTGTGAGAAAGGATGGTTTATTTTTACAAGCAGTCTAGATGACTAGCAAAGCTTGTCTCCAACTGTGAAAGCCTTAAGATATTAGCACCCAAGTACAGTCACGTGTCACCGAGTGACGAGAAAGGACTCCTTAGGAGATATACTGTTGTCATCCATATACACTGTGTGCTTCCTTACACTAAAAGGCATTGCGTACTTACACCTAAGCCAAATGGTACTTCTACGTGTGCAAGTATAACACACACATTAATGTGCAGCCCACTGCTTTGCTCCTTGGGCCATGAAGAATACAATCATGTATGATTACAGCAAGCTGCAGAGAATATGATAAAATCCAGGAACTCAATGAATAAGGGATGTATGAGCCTGGTGGCAGAGCAGGGATACACTGCCGCCAGGGGAAATACCATCCTGTAAACACCTCGGTTGGCAGCAGCACCATCTGTCACTGTTACTGCAGCAGTATATACTTCATACAAGTGTGCTGGACTTGTACACAGCTGGCGATGTGGTAGGCTGCTCACACCAGCACACACATGAGCAAGGCATGTGCCACGATGCTGGCACAGTTAAGAGTTGACTGAACAACATGTACCTTTCTGAGAAGGGAGACCAGAATGTCAGTGTACAGTGCAGGATCTCACACTGACTACAGAAGTGGAACCTTACTGCCTGGGAGGTTTTAGTTCCTATGAGACAAGAACAAGTTGTCATGGGGGCTGGAGAGATGGCTCAGTGGTTAAGAGCATTGCCTGCTCTTCCAAAGGTACTGAGTTCAATTCCCAGCAACCACATGGTGACTCACAACCATCTGGAATGAGGTCTGGTGCCCTCTTCTGGCCTGCAGACATACAGTCAGACAAAATATTGTATACATAATAAATAAATTTAAAAAAAATGAACAAGTTGTCAGGAAGACTGCCTAAGGCCTGAATCTCGCAGCCAGTAGAGCTGTCCACCTCCAGCCTGATCAGTAACATGGGGGTCACACCGGCACCTCCTTAGGAGTGGGAATGAGGCTGTGACCACAAAACTCTCAGCCCTGATGCTGACATAACTGCCCTCAGCTGTCATTTCTTTTTGGTAATTTCATAAGTCAAAAGAAGATTGTGATTGTAATATCAAAGACTATAAAATAACAGGATTGGGCCTGCAGGCATTTTCTCCTTAACACCAAAGAGAAGCTTCTTTCACAATGAGAGAACAAGGATTTTAATCAGATTATTTTCTGGACAGTATCTGATTGCTGAGGGACCCAAAGTCCTCACTTAAACATGCAAGTTCTTCTCATATCATCTTTGGTTTCAAATTTCCTGGCGTCAAGACAGTACTTTCTTCTGCATGCATGGCTGTGTACGTCTGAACATATTGAGAAATCTATAATAAAATATATTTGATAACAGGCCCCTCTCACCCGCTAGAAATCAGAAGATGTTTACCCTGCCATGAGATAAACAAAATAAATAGTTCCCTACTGACATGAAGACCAAGCTAATTTTATCTAGGACCTAAAACCATCAGATTCAATGGTCAAGAACCACTAAGTACCAAAGCCACTCCACCTCACAAACTCCACGATGACTGGATTTAGGAAAAGGAGGAAACCTCAACAATCTTTTAGTTCCCCTTAGGTTAAGGAGAGAAGGCAAGCAGCTAAGTGAACCACGCGTTTCTTCCTTACCATGCATGGCAACTGTGATCTGCTTAGGAACCTTTTTCACTACAGAGGATCATGGGGTTAGAACCATTTGATGATCGACATCTGGGGCCTCCTGAAACCCACCAGATGGAACCCAAAGGCTCCCAAGAGCTGCCCTGTGATGTGGGAGTCCTCTCTGTGTGCTGTGATTACCATTAATGAATAAAGAAACTAAACTGCTTTGGACCTATAGCAAGGCAGAACTTAGGTAGGCAGGGAAAGCTAGGCTGAATGCTGAGAGGAAGAAGGGCGGAGTCAGAGAGAGATCATGGAGCCTCAGGAAACAGACGTGCTGAAACTTTGCTGGTAGGCCATGACCTCTTGGTGATGCACAGATTAATAGAAATGGGTTAAATTAAGATGTAAGAGTTAGCCAGTAAGAAGTTAGAGATAATGGGCCAAACAGTGATTTAATTAATACAGTTTCTGTGTGATTATTTTGGGTCTAAGCTAGCCGGGTGGCCAGGAAGAACAAGCAGCCAACAGCCCTATGAAGATAGAGAAGACCTGATGGCTCCCAGGGCTGTCCAGGGAGGTTGGTGAGAACCAAAAGGCTTCTGGGGGCTGCCTGAGAGGCTGGAGCTGGGTTTTTTTGTTTTTTTTTTTTTTGCAAAGAACTTACCTCCTTTTGCAGGTTTTCTGTTTGTTCTGCAACACCTTCAAGCTGAATTTCTGCCTGAATCTTCTTAGCATTTTCTTTTAATAAATACCTCTAAGGGGGAAAAAAATAAGCAATATTACATTGTTTACTGTATCACATTAAAATATTCCATTCTTCAGAGAATTATGGGCTAATTGCTTTTTGGTTTACAGAAAGACATTGTAATTGCTTTTTTTAAATTTATTAAAAATTTCCACCTCCTCCCTTCTTCCCATTTACCTCCCACTCCCTCCACTCCCCCTCCCTCTCCAGTCCAAGAGCAGTCAGGGTTCCCTGCCCTGTGGGAAGTCCAAGGTCCTCCCGCCTCCATCCAGGTCTAGGAAGGTGAGCATCTAAACCGACTAGGCTCCCACAAAGCCAGTTCATGCAGTAAAATCTATCCTCCTGGATATTGGAAGTAGACAAGATTTCCAGGCAAAAGTTGGGAGTACGGGGATGGGGCTGGGGTTGGGAGAGAGAAGGGAGAAGGGGAGGATTGGGGAGAGCTTGGGGGAATGGCATGGTTGAGGTGGAAGAAGGGTGGATATGGGAGCAGGGAAGAAGATATCTTAATTAAGGGAGCCATTTTAGGGTTAGCAAGAGACTTGACTCTAGAGGGGTTCTCAGGTGTCCAAGGAGATGTCCCCAGCTTGTTCCTTGGGCTGCAGAGGAGAGGGTGCCTGAACTGGCCTTATCCCATAGCCACACTGATGAATATCTTGCATTATCACCATAGAACCTTCATCTGGCAATGGATGGAGATAGAGACAGAGACCTACATTGGAGCACTGGACTGAGTTCTCAAGGTCCAAATGAAGAGCAGAAGGCGAGGGGTGCTTCCACCCACTGAGACGGCGGGACTAATCTAATGGGAGCTCACCAAGGCAGCTAGACTGGGACTGAATGAGCATGTGATCAAACCGGACTCTCTGAATGTGGCTGACAATGAGGGCTGACTGAGAAGTCAAGGACAATGGCACTGGGTTTTGTAATTGCTTTTAATAGTTACTTAAAAGCAAAAGGGCTCACTCATTCATCACCAACTGTCAATGACAGCAATGTTATTCCTTGCTATCACTTTCTGGGTTGCTCTCATAAATTCAAACTCTGGTCTAGTAAGCAGACTCCGAACAGATGGCATCATAGACCAAATACTGCTTGGTTTCAGTGTCAACATTATAAATATTAACTATAATTGTCAATACACAAGAAAGTACTTACTAAGAAAATTAAAACGTATTCAATAAGGAAAAGATTTTTAAGATTATTTGTAATTAAGTGTTTAATCCATCCCAACAACCTAACCTCTTATTTAGCTATGCAAACCTTTCACAGTGCTATGAAATAGCTACATTACTATTTAGAAAAAGTGTATTTACCTTGTCCAATTTCACTCTTGTTGGTAAAAAATAGAAACAATTCAGTTCACATTCCTGCCCTCCGGAGAGTATTGGGTACGAACACAAAGCATTGTTAAGGGGATGGATGAATGGACTGCATTAGAGTAAACCACTCAAGGTTAGTTCCAGTCTGAACGAACTATGCACTTCACCTGATAAATTTAAAGTACAGTACTATCCCTGGGACCTAACTGGCAGGGCACAGCATTTATTGACTGTGTAGATGATGGCTGGAGCAGATATTAGAATGTCTTTTTCTTTCCTTTCTTTTTGTAGGATTTTCTTAATGAATGCAGAATCACCCATCTTTCAAAAGCCCATTTTGCTATTTGATAAAAAGTAATATAAAAATATTTCTTAGAGTCCATAAGCTCCTCCTCAGCACCAGTGTGAGTGTGTGCATGGTAATGTGTGAGTGTGTGTGAGCATGAATCTGTGAGTGTGTGTATGGTAATGTGTGAGTGTGTGTGAGTGTATGAATGTGTGTGAGTATATGTGTGTGAATGTGTGTGTGAGTTTGAGAGTGTGTGTGTGAGTTTGAGAGTATGAGTGTGTGTGAATGTGCATGAATGTGAGTGTGTGAGTGTATGTGCATCAGTGTGTCTAAAAGTGAGTCTATGTGAGTGTGTGAATGTGTGTGTATGACTGTATGTGAATGTGTGACTGAGTTTGTGTGTAATAATGTGTGTGAATGTGAGTGTGTGTGAGTATGTTTGAGTGTAAGTGTGTTGGGGGGTGAGCACGCACAAGAAGGGCCTCCTTCTATAAAATACTTTTTAGTAATGACCATCCATTGTCCTACTGCATGTCATGGTGGATAGATTATTGTAAATTGTAATGTGAAGGTAAAAAGTAAAATTTAGCAATATTTTCCAATTAAATTAACATTCCAGAGAAGGTACTGTCTATGATTCAATTTCTTAACTTTACTCTCCTTTTGGTCAGATCTTTTGATAAAACACAAACAAAAGATTGACCCTTTGAGACTTAAACCATCTTCAGAGGAAGACTATTTTTATATCCTATATCCTTGAACTCCAGTTAAAATAGCAACACATAACAGAAAATACTCATGTTTGGCATAAACCAGCATTAACAAGGATACGGGACAGATTTACTCCTAGTATTTGTATCTGGATACCTTTTTCAAATACCCAAAGGTCTGTCAAAGAGGAAGGAGGGCTGCTGCCGACTTCTAGAGAGTGGGACAAAATCCGTGGGCAGAAAGTACAAGGAGGTGTCCATGAAGCAGCTCCATCAGAGCTCCACAGAGACCCTGGTGAGGTCTGGGATGAAGACACTGTCACTTGACACCCATGGGGGATCGAAAGGCAGGGCAGACAAATGACCACCCCCATACTCCTTCTCTCTCAGAGACAGGTGTTTCTGTCCACCATCTCCACACCCTTAGTACCTACCTGGAAATATTTAGTTGTTTTCCAGACTTGACAAGATTCCATATGGAGCAGAGGAAACGCCAGTGAGGTTCAGAGACAGAACAGCATCCCCAATAGTATCCAGGTCATTGAGCGAGGCGCCCACAGAATCATCATCAAGGCTTGAAGAGAAAACAGGGAGAAAACAAAAGCTAATGCAAATAGCCTTTGAACACTGTGCGACCGAGTCAGGGTGTTATAAAGAGAACACACAGCGGGGCTCCATGCACCACACACCTCATTCTCACTCCAGCCGCAGGGGAGCTACAATTCTCCTATAGTAACGGAAACTCAGCAAGTCAACAGGGAAAGGAGGAGCCGAGCCTCAGAGTGTCCGAGGCATCATGCCTTCCCACCACTTGAACCTTTACAGTGCCACGGCTCATCTAGAATTGGGCCTGGCTATAGCTGTCTCAGTATCCCCTCTAAAGTCTACCCCCACGGTCTCAGTGTGTGCCAGTACTTCCTCCTCCAGCAGAGAGCAGCAGAGAACACTACTGGGGGAGTGCTTGCTTCTAACAGTCACAGAATGAAAGTAAAAACCTTTCCCTATTCCCTGATACCCACTTCTTAGGAGACCTTGCTATTCCCTCACTATTGGCTTGGCTGCAGTGCACAGGGCTCCGCGTATGATGCAGCCAAGGAGGAACAACAGCAAAGCAGAGACCCTGCGCAGCCGGTCACCCCTGATCTACCAAGGCCCCCTTGGTAGCAAGAAATGATGGAGCGAGAAATCGCTACCAAATAAATTTTTTTTTTTTTTTTTTTTTTGGTTTTTCAAGACAGGGTTTCTCTGTGGCTTTGGAGCCTGTCCTGGAACTAGCTCTTGTAGACCAGGCTGGTCTCGAACTCACAGAGATCCGCCTGCCTCTGCCTCCTGAGTGCTGGGATTAAAGGCGTGCGCCACCACCTCCCGGCCCAAATAAATATTTTTTAAAAAACCTATTTTTATAGACTCTTTGCAAATAGAAAACATCTGAGCCCTTTCATTTAAGTTTTATTCCTGCTTCATCTGCTAAAGATAGGTTTAATTAGGATCCGCTCGATCTCCCAAATAGATCTCCCTTCAGAAGAACTATCTGCAATCTCTTCAAAAATAAACTGTAATAAATACTCGTTTCATCAACACGGCACAACACAGACAAGGGCCGAGTACTAGATGACGAGCTAAGATGGAAACAGCTCTAGGCGTTGGCCCTGTTGACTGTCAACCCCATGAACAAGCATGAAGTGCTTCCCTTAGCAGACCATGGATCCTGGCTTCCTGGGGCCTGCTGTCCTACAGAACGAGCCACCCCAGGGAGTAGCGGAGAAACAAGGACCAGCTACTGAGGACTAGAGTGAGGGAGGCATCCATGGCTGAGGGAGACACAGAAACAAACCCTGCCAGTTTCCCAGTGACAGGAGAAGGAGGAGGTTTCAATGTCTTTGAGACTGCGATGGCGGTAGCAATGTGGCAAGGACCAGCTGGAGGGTCTGCCTGGTTCCTGGCTGTCTTTCAGGTCACGCTGATCACTCATTGTAAACTGAGGTCAGTTCCCACACAAGCAAGCATACCAAACACTGCCCAGTTTCCGGGTCACAGACATCACTGTGGTTGTTGCAACTGCAGGGCACACAAGGAGCCAGTAGAGGGCGCGGTCCCCAGGCACTGCTTTCTGGGAGCTTCCCTCTGTGGTACCCAGGAGCACAGTCCTACAGGGAGGCAAAAGGGACAAGAAAGAGGACACTGGTTAAAAGCTGGGCAAAGGTAAATGCTCTTCAGCAAAGACAGGTGGCTAAGGAGCTCTGAGAAGGACAACACCACTATTAGAAAGAAATGCAGATGAAATCCACAGTCAGAGCTGAGCATGGGGACTTAAGACATACAATCCAGCCGGGGTAAACTGAGGCAGAAGGACTCCTATGAATTTCAGTCTAGCCTAGGCTACAGAGTAAGTTTCAAGCTAGCCGAGGCGACAGAGTGAGACACTGTCTGGAAATGCTCCCACCAATAAAACAAGTGTCCTGCTCATCACAAAACCCATGTCTCCAAAACAGTGAGCAGAACAAGCACTGAGGATTAATGAAAGTGGGGTGCTTGTGCACAGCTGGTGCAGAGGAATGGCAGTGTTCAGTCCTCCAAAATTAAATATGGCACTAGCCGTGCCCAAGAGGGTTACTTCAAGGAGAACGACATGAGGGAACTAGAAGAGCCATTCACATTCCCAAACCTTTAGCACCAGGAAATGAAGTTACTTAAATCGGGGAAAGCATTTATTACAGATGTTGTTCTAACAAGAATTTTTACAGCAATATTTTACTATGAGATGCTCAATAATGAGTGGGGTTTTTTTTTTTTTGCATTTTGTTTTCCTTAATATGAGGAAGCACCTTCCTAAACGATAGCAATATTGGCAAATCAATTTAAAACAGCACTAAAAAGGTGTGATCCGAGAATGTTAAGAATATGACTTCCTAAGAGCTGCAACTTCTTTGACACAAAATGCACGAGCATCACCTGAGTTCTTATGTAATAGGCCAGGCTTCAGAAGTACTAAAAATATAAATAAGCAAAAGTGTGATTTCTTAATAAGACTGAATGGTTTGTAGCGTTTTGGAAATTCTTAGACTTTTCATGCTTAAAATTAAACATTTGGAACATTCTGCCAATTAAACGAAGCTCTACAGATGGCATTCACCCTTCTGCTTCATAACAAAAGTGATGTGCAATTATTTTTTTATGGAAGATTACCTAAAGAGATCATTACTGTAAATCAATGACAAAAATATTAGGCACCCCCTTTCTCAGGGCTGGAATATGCATCTCTAAATGCTTGCACTGACGCCTAAGGTGATAAATGTTCTAGGCCAAATCTTAAATAATAGTTGTTAGGTTCCAGCTAGGACGCTAGTAAGGGTGCACTTCTAGTGTATCCCCCCCACCCCCCAAACTCCAGGATCCAGCTTTCTGCCAACAAAGGACAGCAAGTGATTCCTGCAGTATAAAAGCCAGGAAGGCTACCTTGGGCTTTCTTTTTGTTATGTAAAATGCATTTAACTGACTACCTACTTTTAAAGTACCTTCAAAAACCAAAATAAATGCTTTCCTGGAATGTCAGATAAGCTCTTCAACGCTTTTAAAAAATATGTATATATTATATGTGCCACTGACTCTGACTGCTTCTTGTAGCCTGAGAGAGGGGAGAACGGTTGCATTGCCTTCCCTTCCGCCCTGTGACTATAGCTACCTTTCAACACTCTATTTCCAGAATAGCAACGGCTTTTTAAAAAGTTATTTTAGAAATGTTAAAAATAAGATAAAATTGCAGGTGACTATGGAAATAGTTCCTCCCTCAAAGAATAGGGGTTCTGTTCATCTAAGAACAGGAACCTCCTGTCTGTCAACTCTTAGATGTTTCAAAATATAGATGGGCTTTGGTGGCCCTGGTACCTGTGAGCTCTGGGGTGAACAGCACGTTAAGCCATTAACAGTTGTTCACTCCTACTGGCTGGAAACCAGGGAGGCTGTCAGGTACGCCTAGTAATATGGGCTCTAAATGAGTTTGGACAGCACAGCAATTAGCATCCTAGGGGCTAAGTACAGAAGAAGCACAAGCTACCCCGGCCAGCCTGAAATTAACTCTGTGAAATACCTAACAGAAAAATAACTTTTCATCTGGCCTGGCTTGGTGGAGTTGGGTATGCCTGCAAAGTTTTTCCTCCAAGTCCGGAAACAGTCTTCAGTGTGCAGCATCCACGAAGACCTGGCTGAAACGCCGCTGATGGCTGGTGGACATTCCCCGTGACAGTGTGCAAGGCAGGCCCAGGCTTGCACGCCGGTTCTGAGCTCATTCCAGCGGCCAGTAGTGCAAGGCTCGCCCGCCCACCCTGCCGGCCTTGGCGGCTCCCAGCTGCGCTCCTCGCCCCCCCGGGGCAGCCTGGCGCCGAGTTGGGACCCCGGCCTCCAGCCTCCGCCCGGACCCGCCGCCTACTTAACTGATGGCCAAAGGGAAGGGCTGCTGGCTCGAGGGGCCGAGCAGGCAAGCCCGGAAAAGTGTCAGAGTCAAGGCCAGCAGGCAGCCAACAGCCAAGTTCGCGATCCGGCCTGGAGGCGGCGGCGGGGCTGCACGCAGCGGCCGGGGGACCCAGCCTGGGCGCCGATCTCTGCGAGTGGGCGCGCGGGGAGACACGGGCAGGGCACGGCACGGCCTGGCGGACTCTCTAGCGCGTGGTGGCCGCTCCGTGCCTAGGCTGCCTCCTCTGCGCCACCATCAGGAGCGACCGTGGAAAAGGAGCTCGACCAGCATGTTGCGGGCGCCCGCGCGTTCTGCCTCCTTCCTTCCCCCGCTCGCCTCCCCGATTTATCCACGGTCTCCGAAGCGAGGGCGGGGTCGGCGCGGGGACGCGGAGGCTGCGGGGATAGGGGTGGCCAGAGCCGGGCTTGGGAGGCTTTCCCTGGGACGGCGAGCGGGGCGGGCCGAGGCTTGCGTGTTAGTACCCGCACGCCGGTTCCTAGCTCATTCCAGTGGCCAGAAGTGCAAGGCTCGCCCGCCCACCCTGCTGGCCTCGGTTCCCAGCCGCGCTCCCCGCCCCCTACGGCAGCCCGGCGCCGAGTCGGGACCCTGGCTTCCAGCCTCCGCCCGGACCCGCTGTCAACTTACCTGACGGCCGAAGGGAAAGGCTCCTGGCTCGAGGGACCGAGCAGGCAGGAAAAGTGTCAGAATCAAGGCCAGCCAGCATTCTTCGCGATCCGGCGTGGAGGCGGCCGCGGGGCTGCACGCAGTGGCCGGGGGACCAAGCCAGGGCGCCGACCTCTGCGGATGGGCGCACGGGGAGAGGCGGGCTGGGCACGGGCGGACTCTTGCGCGTGGTGGCCGCTCCGTGCCTAGGATGCCTAGTCTGCGCCACCATCAAGGACGACCGTGGAAAAGGAGCTCGGCCAGCCTGCTGCGAGGCATGAGCGCTCTGCCTCCCCATGCTCGCCTCCCCGATTTATCCACGGTCTGAGAGGCGAGGGCGGGGGCGGAGGGGGCGGAGCGGGGACGCGGAGGCTGCGGGGGGATGGGGGTGGCCAGAGCTGGGCTCGGGAGGCTCTCAAACGGGTTTCGAGATCATTCTAGCGGCCAGCAGTGCAAGCCTCCCCCACCCACCCTGCCGGCCTCGGCGGCTCCCAGCCGCGCTTCTCCCCTTCTTCCCCCCCTCCCCCATGGCAGCCTGGCGCCGAGTAGGGACCCCGGCCTTCAACCCCTGCCCGGACCCTTTGCCGACTTACCTGACGGCCGAAGGGAAGGGCTCCTGGCTCGAGGGGCCGGTCAGGCAAGACTGGAAAAGTGTGAGGGTCAAGGCCAGCAGGCAGCCACCAGCCTTCTTCGCTAACGGAGATTAGTGCCCTCCTGGCCGGCCTTAGAGGTTGTGGCAGGGCTGCAGGCGGAGGCCAGGGGACCAATCCAGGGCGCCGACGTCTGCGGGAGGGCGCACGGGAAGAGGCAGCAGGGCACTGGCGGGCGGACTCTCTAGCGCATGGTGGCTGCTCCATGCCTAGGCTGCCTAGCCTGCGCCACCTTCAAGCGCGACCGAGGAAAAGGGGCTCGGCCAGCCTGCCGCAGGCGCCCGCGCGGTCTGTTTCCCCGCGCTTGCCTCTCCGATTTATCCAGGGTCTCCGATGCCGGGGGCGGAGCGGGGGCTGAGGGGGCGGGGACCTGGAGGCTGCGGGGATGGAGGTGGCCTGGGCTCGCACGCTCGCTCGGTTCGGAGCTCATACCAGCGGCCAGCAGTGCAAGGCTTGCCCGCCCACCCTGCCTGCCTTGGCGGCTAAAAGCCGCCCTCCCCTCCCCCCACGGCAGCCTGGCGCTAGTAGGGACACCGACCTCCAGCCCCCGCCCGGACCTGGGAATAGCTGCTTGTGTCTCTAACCCCAGAGTTGGTGGATTAGAGGGAAGAAAGGAGGGTCCTGGAAGCTAGACACAATGGTTGGCTTTAGTTTTAGAGGGAGACCGTCTCAAAAAACAAGTGGAGAAGTGGTGAAGAAAGATTCCTAACATTACTCTCTGGTCTCCACATGAGCACAACCAACCACACAATATACGTATGCATGCACACACGTACACAAAACTAGGAAAGCACCTAGTTCACTTTTGTGGAGAGGAAAATGAGTTCCTCATACACCAACTTGCTGAAGATTATTAATGAATGGTGTGTAATTCTGCTGTTTACAAACAAACGTTGCTGGAGGAAAATACACATAAATGAGCAGAACTACTTATATTAAGCATAGTAAATACAATCATACATAATTTGATGCAAAAATGTGTTGCATTCTTTTATGTTGCATTTGTTAACTCTGTGAACTTGTGATTCTTGGCCTGTCTAAAAAACTTGATGGCCTAATAAAGAGCTGAATGGCCAACAGCGAAGCAGGAGAAAGGATAGGAGGGTCTGGCAGACTAAGAGAATAAAGAGAAGGAGAAATCTGGAGGGAAAAGAAGGAGCACAAGAGACCAAGGAGAGGAAGACATCAGGGGCTAGTAACCCAGCTACACAGCAAACCATGGAGTAAGACTGAAAGAAAAGTTAAACAGAAATAGAGAAAGGTAAAAGCCCAAGGCAAAAGATAGACGGGATGATTTAAGAAGAGCTAGCTAGAAAGAAGCTAAGATAAGGCCTGGCCTTGATAAGAAAGAAGAAGACCACGTGTGAGCTTATTTGGGAGCTGGGTGGCCGGCCCCCCAGAGAGTAGAGAGTGAAACAAGCAACAGAAAATGATCAGTTTACACATTTGCCTCTAGCCGTTCAGACAATTCGTACTGGTTTGTTAACAACATCTTTCAACAACCTTGCAGCTTCTTCCCAGTCACTTCATTTGTTTTCCTCACAAATATTTAACGGGGGCTCTTCCTTGTTGGTCTGTTATGTGCTATGGTGGAGGAAGCAACAGACCAAACAATACTACAAATACATGCTGTTCTGAAGGAATTTATTCAATTAAAGTATTATAAAATACTCTGGTTAAGGATTAAGTAAATATTATCCATACTTAATACATACTAAAACAAAAATTGGAAAAGCTAAAAAACTCAAAGCACTAATTAGTAGGATTATGTTTTTTAAAATTTAAACCATAGATTTAATAACGGTTTCCACAGTTTTACTTTTTTTTCTACCAAACGATTGTTAGCACAGATTGTAGAAGATGGGTAAATCATTTTCTTTCTTTAAGATGTTCGAGGGAGGGAGTAATAAAATGAAAAATGAATTTTACATAGTTTCTGGCGATGTATGTAAGCAATGACTATATATAACAATACAAATGTACTGAATGCTATGAACTTTGCATCTAAGTTGTTAAAAGAATACCTTTTGGGTGAAGTGTTTTATCATAAAAAACAATTCAAAACTTATGATTAAAGCACAGTTAACATATACATTATACTCTATATAGTAAAATTGATTGGTGTTAGTGGATATGTTAAGTATACAATTAAATGTTGTATCACTACTTGTTAGTTGCTGAAAATTAAAATATAAAAACAGAAAATAACTTAGTCTGTCAATGTCTGGGTGGGTTAGGAGGATCTGCACTATTTCTGCATGTCCCCCTCCAGCAGCGAAGTAAAGAGGTGAGCTGAGATGCCCATTTAAAAGGTTTGGATTGCACTTTCCTTTCTCTAGTAATATGCGAGTGGTCTCAATTTCCCCATATCTATAAAAAATTAAATGTGCATAAAAATAACCCATCTGAAATGCTTAAAAATTCAAATTTTACAGGATTAACTGAAGGAAATCTAGAGGACAAACAATGTATTAAGATACTGACCTAAATGTCTGGAATGCTTGAAATGTTTTATGTATTACTTTGGTTCAATTTAACTATTTCAATTTCTGACCAACTAAGAGAAACATATTCTCAAAACAAGAGAAAAAGATGGCATAATTATCCCATTAAAAAGTACAAAAGTTAGCTCAGCGGTGGTGGCATATGCCTTTAATCCCAGGAGGCAGAGGCAGGCAGATCTCTGTAGTTCGAGGCCAGCCTGGTTTACAGAGAAATTTCCAGGACAGGCTCCAAAGTTACACTGAGAAACCTTGTCTTGAAAAACCAAAGGGGGTGGGACCTGAAAAAAAAAAAAAGTACAAAAGTTAGAAATCAGAAGACATGGTCTTTATTTCAAAGTTGGGTCAGAAGCTGTAGCTCACTTGTAAGTATATGCATCAAGAACCCCAGGGTTCAGTTGCTAGCACCATGGGGAACAACCAAACCAAATAACAGCATAAAAAACACCTGAGAATCTGAAATTAAGTCATAAAAAAGCTTACACCGAGTAAGTTATAGAATGTTGTAAGTTTTAAGTAGATAGCTAGCATAGCAAATCAGTAAGATTAGGACACTGTCGTATGTTTAAAAATCCGTTTTATGTATACGGGTGCTTTGCCTGCATATATATGTCTGTGAATCATTTGCATGCAATGCCTTTGGACCTCCTGGAACTGTAATTTCAGATGGTTTTAAGTCATGTGGGCACCATGAATGGAACCCGGCTCCTCTGACAGCAACCAGTGCTGTTAACTACTGAGCCACCTCTCTGGTACTTCAATTTTTTAATGATCAAAATAGTAAACTCTAAAAATTATTGGCAAAGAGAAAAGATACAAATCTAGTCCAAGGAAATTTTAAGTAGTATTTTGAAAAAATAAAAAGAAATTGAATGGGATTTTAAATAGAACAGAACTTAAAAGGTGAAGAAAGTAAAGTATTTTAGATGTGGGGAAAAGGAGTAAGCAATACAAGATCTCAGGAGAGTACCAAGCCCGGGCCAGGTACACTGGGTCAAGACCAAAGACATACTGAAGGCTGATCTGAACAAAGGCAGAAAAGGACATGCTGTTTGGAAAGAAGAGAGTAGTAGGGAAGAAGGGAAGGGAAATTTGGTTTTTGCTGTAGTACATTTGGGGAAAATAGCATACTAAATGTGCTGTGATTTGCCTTCAGCATTTGCTTTCCTCCCTTCACAAGCCCCATGGTTTCCTCATACTCTGAACTGGCACTTGTATTCTAGCCTGTCTTAGTCATATCACCTCCCACTGTGGTTTTTTTTTTTTTTACTACTTTTAATATGTTTTTCCTCCCCCCATTTTGTTCAGCATTTAACACACTATAATTATCAAAATTAAATTCTTTTAAAATACCAGTAAGTTATAGCATTTCAAATAAAATTTAGTATAAGATCTTAACAAGTATTCTTCACAAATATTTTTTAATTAAAAAAAATTTTAATTACAGAAGTTTTAATTGATTTTCTACCAAAGAAACTAAGGTATTTCAATGAATTTACTCTGAAACATTAGGATGAAAACATTTCATTTTGCTTTAAGTTTTGAGTAAAGATTCATTCCCATTCTACAGTCCATGGGATTTTTTTCAGTTCAAACATTTTAATAAGATCATCATGGAAAGCCACTACATGCAGAAGAACTGCTTACAGAAAGTGAAAAAAGAGGCTTTTCTCAAAAATTCCTGTTTAGCAATTATTTTCATCTTCGATAAACAACTAAAACATAATAAAGTATAAACGATAAGATATATGGATGCCTTAAAGACCGCAATCTTCTTTAAAAGGCATTGGACTGTAGAGACACTGTACAAAATACATAGCAATTACAAAAAACAATGCTTTCTAGAAATCACCTATAGAAGAAATGAAGTAGCTGTTCATTTTCTACACAGAATTTAAAGCAAACTAATTATTGTTTCAATCAACTCATGACAAGAAGGCGCATTGAGGAGCCGCCACCCTCTTATTTCTCTGCTTTTGTAAGAGGAACAGGGGCTCGACCCAACTTCCTGTGCAGGAAGCCCCTCGGTGGTCAGCAGAAGCCGCAGTCCCGGGAGTTCGGGTCTGGGCTCCTGCTCTCCACCGTCCTTCCCCTTCCTCGGCCCCCGTCGCCCTTCAACCTCCACGGACTTGGGACTCGAAGACCTCAGCCCGCACCTCCCCGCTATGGGCACTGGCGCCTTGAAATGACTTCCGGGGTTACGCCCGATCCTGCTTCAGGTGTGTGGCGGCAAACCCTCCGGGTCGCTCTGCGGGGGCCGCGGTCGTGCTGGTCCGCGCCACTTGCGGCCGTCTGGAGCGGACAGCGGCCACCGCGGTGTGGGCGGCGGCGGAGCCAGAGGCTGGCGGGGGGAGTTCGGGGGGCCGCGGCTGGGCTCGCACAAACAGGAGCTGGACTTGACCGAGCGGCAGCGGCCGGCGCCACGGCCCTTCCTCCTGCCCTGAGAGCGGCGCAACCGGGGAGGATGGGGCGGCTGCGCGGTGCTCCTGGCTCCCGGTGGACGGCGCGCGCAGTGGACTAGAGGTCACCGGCTCGCCGCGACAGGGAGGCGGCTGCGGCGGAGGAGACCTGCAGCCTGCGGCATCCAGCCGGGAGAAGGAACTGTAAGTCGGCTTCACGGCTTGGCTCTGGCCGAGTTCACACCCTTCCGCATCTCTTAGAGCGAGTGTGCCCGTTGTCCCTTCTGTCCCCATCCCCGAACAGGTACAGCAGCCTCTCCATCCCGCGGGGTTTCTCTTGCTCACGAGTTTGCAAGCCTCCGGGTTTCCGCAGCGCCTCGTCCCTCTGCCCTCTAAAGATTCGTGTCCTCCTTCATCTCCTGTAGAACCCGGAGCTCACTGCCTCCGCAGGGTTGAGATGTGAGAAACCTCGGATTCCTCCGACTCCGAGGACCTGAAGGACCAGGGAGCGGAGTGAAGAGGTTAAAAGTGCTTTGTGGGATTGTCATGGGTGAGGGGGATAGGTGCAGATGACATCGTTGGACGACCTTTATGTTGGTTGGTTTTGCCCCCCAAACAAAAAAGAATGGATGCTCCTCTGTACCCTCATTCCTGTCCCTGTTTATGGGAACTGTTCTTACACTGATGTTGGAGTTGGAGGAAACTGGAGCTGGAGCTGTGATGAAGCAGCTCCTGAAGAGGTTTTATTCCCACAAGCTCCGTTCATATGGAAAGGCACCTTGAAAAATCTTGTATTGCAACGACCTATTCCAGGAAAGCTTTACTTGTCTGAAAAATGGATGTAGAGACGTTTGAATTTTTAGTTAGTATACTTTGAATACTGTTCATTTCTTAGTGTTTTGATTGCTGTTTCTCTAGACTTTTCCACATTAAATTTTAGTTTGTTTTTTAGTCTACTTCTGCAGAACTTTCCAGAAATTAGGTTAAAATATAATTTTAATACTGTCAGGGATTGAACAATTGCTGTCATGTATCTTCATGTATTTACTGCTTTCCAAGGCATTGTAGAAAGCAAACGATAATCTCAAATTAGTGGTACTCTGTACGTTGCAGGTTCTGTTATTATTCCGTAAGCTACTCTAAGGTAGGATGGTAGCATTGTTTTTGGAAACTATTATTTCTTTAGGAACAGTGAGTATGTTTAGTCACCCTCCCTCCCAACATCCTTTTAGCAGTCCATTCTGTAACTTTCCACTTCCCAGGCCTTAGTATTAAGCAGGCTCAGAAGATGTAGCTCCAACTGTCTTCAGGAAATACACTGTGGGACTCCTCACCTCTGAGAGAGCTGATTGTCTTCCTTCTCCTTTCCTGGGTAGGTTCACTTGTGAATGAAGTGCATATATTTATACAGCCTACCCGTAGGTAAAAGATCAAAGGTATTTTCTTATATGAGTAGATACAGTTGATGGAAGAAGTAATGAATTATTCTCCATTGGTGGAAGTGAAAACTTTCCTCAGTGCTTTTAATAGTTTATTTATCCCTTTGAGGCTGCATATATCATTCCTCTAGGTTAAATTTTTAAGTGTTTCAAATATTGAGTTTTATTTAGCACATATTGTCAAAAAAAAAAAAAAGATTTTGAGAGTCAGCTTAGTATTGCCGGAGGAGTTTCTCTGCATTATCCTAAAAATGCTTAGGTATCTTATTTACCTTCTTAAAATGATCTACCAGCTGTCTCTACAAGGAGCTTGCTTTTGCTTTTTGGTTTGTAAAGACGATAGGTATTTATAACAAAGAATCCTCTTTGCTACTGGAGTGTGAATGCTTCCATGTGCTTTTACTCATGTGGTTAGGATAGATGGTTTGTGTGTGCACACACTTGTATACATAACCTCCCTTTTACTCACGTGGTTAGGATAGATGGTTTGTGTGTGCACACATGTATATACACTCGTATACATAACCTCCCTTTTACTCACGTGGTTAGGATAGATGGTTTGTGTGTGCACACATGTATATACACTCGTGTACGTAACCTCCTTTTTTATTTTGTTTTACTTGGTTTCCGAGTCATTTTCCAGACTGTCCTTAAATTTATTGTATAGCCAGGGTTGAGTTATATCCCTAAGTTCACAAAACAAACAACAAGTTCTAGGATGTTTCCTCAGGAGTCAGAAGTCAGATGCAGGCTGTCTGGGGCAGCATGGTGGCTCCACAGTGCTGGCAGCAGTGCCTGCTCCTTGCTCTTTCTGGTTAGTGGTCCTGTCTCACCACCTGTGGTCTTACGGGTGATGCTCTAGACTGAGTAGCAGCTTCTTTCTATTTCTTCTCTCATCATCCATGCATCTGGGTGTGTCAACAGTATCCTGTCTAGTCATGTCTAGAATAGAGCTAGGACAAAAGAGCTGTTCCCTCTTTCCATCCTCAAACAAGTTCTTTTCTCTTCTTTTAGAAAATAATTCAGATTTGGCTTCATGTGACTTAAAATTACATTTAGGTTAGGAACTCGGAACTTTTTTTTTTATAATCTCTTGAGTTGCCACATTTAAAAGGTTTTCATGGCCCCCACACTAAATTATTTACAACCAGAGAGATGAACATGATTGCTTATATTATCAACTTGGAAACCAATATTTTGGAGAGTACAGAAATTTATCATTGTATAGAATAAATGCAGGTTAATTAAAAGAATTTTATGTGCAACTGTAATATGCAATGATTATAAAACTGAATAATGCTGGGACTTCAGAGATGACTCAGTGGTTAAGAGCACTGGCTGCCCTTCCAGAACACCTCGGTTCAATTCCCAGCACCCACATGGCATCTCATAAATGTCTGTAAGTCCATTTCCAGGGGATTTTTCACCTTCACACAGACATACATGCAGGCAATGAAATAAAAATATTTTTTTTAAAAACTCCTTTTCTCGCTTTTGTCCACCATGCCCACCTACACTGTGGCGTGTGGGCGCACGCGCGCATGCACACACACGCACACGCGCACGCGCACACGCACACGCGCACACGCGCACGCGCACACGCACACGTATAAATAGTTAAGAGAACTGAACAGGGCTCAAGGGCAGAGCACTCACTCGCCTAGCAACTGCACAGCCCTGTGTTTAACCTCTAGCACCCTGAAGACAGGTGAACTAACCCTGAGTGTGATCTGGCTCTTGCTCTCCAGGAGTTTACACATAACCAGGTGAGCAGATAAACACTGAGGTACTCCTCCCATGATCAAGTTAGATATCTTATAAGATAGTGAAGGGTTGGCGAGCTATGATCCAGAGTCCTCCATAGTGAAAGTGCCTTTTAAAGTGCAGGCAGGGAATTTTCCCTCTGTGTGTTTATTTGGGACTGAATGGCTGTGGGACCAGGTGATACAGACACTTCCATCTACACAGTATTGCACATATGCCACCTTTACCTGTTGTGTATTTTTAGCTGAAGGAAGTAAGGAGATTGCTCTCCTCGTGTCCTACCGTTCACATAAAGCAGGCCTTAACGAGAATTCTTTGACCTACATTTCCTGGAAATAGGCTATCACAGAAAGCCCTACTGTGCTAAGAGTCAACACAAACCTGAAAAGACAGGTGTTGTCAAGTCCCACCCCCTTCCCTACTGCCGTGAGAGCAGACTCTTATCCTCAGTCATTGTCTACACAACTACCCTCCACCCCCCAAAACCAAAAAATTAGAGTAAAGTAGGGAAGTCTTCCCTATAGGTATTGGGTGCTACCTGAAGATATTCTTAGCCTCTGGTCTGAAGTCTCCTGTGCTATATAAACATATTAATAAACTTATATTAACTTTCTAGTAACCTCTTTGTTATACAGCATTAGTCATGACCTTGTGATAGGTAAAGAAAATATATTTCCTTTTTCTCTCCTTCATAAAGGAGGATCTGACTTCCCAAAGGAAACAGTAATGATTTGGAAGAGATGAAAACGATTATGAGCTTTTTCTGCAGCTTTATAAGATTCCTGACTCACTACATAAATTTGACGAGTAAGCTGATCAGCCAAAGCATTTCCTTCACTCAAAGGACCAGGGAGGTCAGTATGAGCCCGCAAATGCCCTACGTAAATGGGTACAGATCGGGCCCAAAGCAAAATTTGAATAGCCAATAACTGCATCTGGACTCGAGATACAGAGGCAATGTAAGCTGCAGTTTCCAACGGTGCAAGAATTTTGCTTATATACTGACTGTCAGTAAAAAGGTTAAATGGAATATCAGCATATTTCTCTAGGGCCATCTGGACTGCAACCAATTGAGCCACCTGAGCAGAGTTAGTATTAACAGACTGAATATCAAAATCAGGAGGGGAAGCTGCTACAGCTCTCCCGGTGGAAGATCCATCAGTAAACACATTTCGTGCTTCTGCCAGAGGCTGCAAAGAAATAACTTTAGGGAAACATACCGGATGATTTTTAAAGAAGGTGACTAACTTATCAGAAGGATAATGATTGTCTAACTTGCAGGGATTAGTGCATAAAAATAAGGTCCAATCTTCAGCAAAATTTTGCTACCAAGTTATTTCTGCCTGGGTATATGGTGTAATAACCTTATCAGGTAACATTCCAAAAGTTTGCAAACTAAGCTTATACCCTTTCTGAATAACACGTAGCGCAGCTGATGGATATGTGATAACAATTTTTACAGGTGACACATGTTCATGTACCCACAGGATGGGTCCTTGCTGCCAAAAAACTCCAGTAGGACTATGCTTGGAGGGGAAAATTATCAACAGCAGTGGCTGACTATAGTCAATAATTAATATGAGCAAAGGCAAGCTTTTCTTCAATTAAAGTAATACATTGCCTTGCTTGAGGTGTTAACTCACGAAAGGAGGTTGGGTCTGGATTCCCCTGCAGAATGTCAAAAAGTGGTTTTAAGTCTCCAGTAGGAATTCCCAGACTGGGCCCGACCAATTTAGGGCTCCAAGCAATTTTTGAAAATCATTCAAAGTTTGTAGTTTATCTAGGCGAAGAGTAACTTTCTGCGGTTTTACTCCTGTCTGCAACAGCTGATGCCCCAAGTATTGATATGGAAACTGTTGTTGTACTTTTTCAGAAGCAATAATTAACCCAGCATGTGCTAGGCATTCTTGCAAGTCAGCAAAAGCCTCAAGGACTATTTCTGGGTCCTGTCCAGCTAATAGGATTTCATCCAAATAATGACTTATATACAGTTGAGAATATTTATACCTTATAGGGGCAATAACCTGTGCCACAAACATTTGGCAAATTACAGAACTATTGGCCATACCCTGGGGCAATGTTACCCATTGGTAGTGCTTGTATGGTTCTTTGAAATTAATGGACGGTACACTGAAAGCAAATTTATCAGAGTCTTCTGGATGCAAGGGAATGGTGAAAAAACAATCCTTCAGGTCAATAACTAAAAGATGATATCCTGCAGGAATACCTACAGGCTGAGGCAACCCAGGTTGAGTTGCCCCCATAATTTCCATGCAATCATTTACTGCTCTAAGATCTTGTAGTAACCTCCATTTACCAGACTTTTTCTTAATAACAAAGATAGGGGTATTCCAGGGAGAAGTGGATGGCACTATGTGTCCTGCCTCTAGCTGTTCCTGGACTAGAGTATGAGTAGCCTGTAATTTCTCCTTACTCAGGGGCCATTGTTCTATCCAAACAGGTTTTTCAGTTTTCCATTTTATAGGAATGCTTTCTGGCTACTCTGCAATGGCCCCTAGGAAAAATTTCCTAACCCTGCACTCTGTCCAGGTGACTGTTGTATTATTTTCTTGTCTGCTAAAATCTGCACATCTCCCTGCAGATTTTTGCCCAAACCCTGACCAGGGACAAAGCCCTGCTTTGATAGCATACACTGCACAGGTTCAGTGGTCAGAACTGCTCCCATAGCTTGCAAAACATCTCTTCCCCACAAATTAAGAGGAAGGTGTTCCAGGACAAATAGTTTAAAAATGCCCTTATGGCCTTCTTCGTCCTCCCAAACTAAATATTGAGTACTGCACTCTGGAGAACTGGCTGTTCCTACTCCCTGCAAGGTCGTTGAGGCTGGCTGTAGAGGCCAGGCTGCAGGCCAGTGCTTTTTAGCAATCACTGAAGAATCAGGCCCTGTATCAGGAAGGCCTTGGAACCTTTTCCCATTGACTGTTAAAGTAAGTGTGGGGCGGTTCTCTAAACTAGAAACCCAAAAAGCTCCAGGGGATCCTGTGGAGCCAAATCCCTTGTCCCCTTGTTCTTGTTTAAAGAAAGGATTAGTAGAGCGAAACATGGGTAAAAGCACTAATTGAGCTATTCTCGCTCCTTGAGGGATGACAAGGACTCCCATACCAACTTCAATCATAATTTTAATTTCTCCAGTATAATCACAGTCTATAATTCCTGGTAAAATTTTGATTCCTTTGAGCGCAGAACTACTTCTACCCAAAACTATACCTACTGAACCCTCTGGGATAGGTCCAAATACTCCAGTCTCCAAGGCCTGCACACCCATTTGTGGGGTCAATACTGCTCGGGTGGAGGTACAGAGATCTAGTCCTGCACTTCCTGAGGTGCCTCGTACAAGGTCGTTGAGAGTGAGGCATTTCTCTGAGGAATGAATTTGATGGTGAAAGACCCTACAGACCCCCTCCTCAAAACCCGCAGCTAGCATGCTCCTGGGGGAATGTCCTGTTTGCTTTAAAAAAAACTCTCCGGATCAGCAGCCAGCCTGCTCCCGTAAGAACATCCCATGTGCCTGAGAGAGCAGGAGATAGAGATAGGAAGACTGCAAGGCAAGATGTCAATAAGATAGGATATCAACAAAGCAGGTTAGCTATAAGATAGGAACAGGATGACTGTTGCCAGGCATCCATGCTGAGAGAGGAAACCATTCATGCCCCCGCCTCATTCCGATAACCACGCTTTTGCTTCTGTAAGCTTGCTTTTCGCTGACACCCTTGCTGAGGAAACCATTCATGCTCCTGCCTCATTCAGGTCAACCGATAACCACGCTTTTGCTTCTGTAAACTTGCTTTTTGCTCTTCCCTATAAAAAGACCTCCCCCCAGTCTGCAGGAACACAAGTCCTCTGAAAGACTTGCTGCCCACAGGTACCTGTGTTTACTCAATAAACCTCTTGCTAATTGCATCCTGTGGCCTGGTCTCGGAGTGTCCTGGTTCTGGGGTCTTCATCATAGAGGAAAGGTCCTCTCTGAGGGTCTTTCAATGGGAGCCGCTGATCCACTCATGGCCCCGTACAGAAACAATTACCTGGCCCATCACGTGGGTGCCATCAATGTCTCTGCATAATCGGATAAAGTCATTCAAATCTCCATCTCTATGGGGGCATAAAACTTCCTGACAGAACTTATTTGCATTTTCGAAGGCCGAATGTTTAAGGACTGGCATAGCTGAATCCACATCCCCCAAAATGCGACTTCCCACCTGTAGAAGGTGGTCAATAAACTCAGAATAAGGTTCTAAAGATCCTTGAAGGATCTTAGAAAGCTGTTCTCGTGATCCTTTGTTAGGTAAAGTTTTCCAAACTTTAATGGCTGCTGCAGCTATCTGAGCATAAATTGCAGGATCATAAACAATTTGTGCTTCTAAGCCAGCATATTGTCCTTCACCAGTTAACATGTCAAGGTTATTCTGGGGGAAACCTGCTTCGGCATTTTTGCCTGCAGTCTTTCTGCAATTTTCCTGCATTTCACCTCTCCATAACAAGTAATCTCCCCCTGAAAGACAAGCCCTGCAAAGCTGCATCCAATCACTGGGTATAAGGTTGAGTTCTGCAAAGTGTTATTCATAAAAAATATGGGGGGTTCCCAGCAGCAGCGGGAAGCCATGTGGCGGAACCCCCAATGCAGCGGGCGCATGTGAGCAGACCCATGGAGCCATAAAAGCAGCTGCTAGCCCCGAAGAGACAGTTGTCGGTCCCCGGGGAGGGCTGGCGGGCTACAGCTTCCCACCAGCAGGAGGGTGCACACCGCGCGGGCGGTGGCAGCGGGTCAGACATATAAACACAGGAAATAGCCGTAAGTATTTATTAAAAAGGAGAAAAAGAGAGAAAGGGAGAGAGAGAGAGAGAAGGAGAGAAGGAGGGAGAGAGAGGAGGAGAGAGGCAAAGTCCCCCCCCACCCCCCCCCCCTGTACACCGGGAGAGAAAGCAGGAAGAGCGATGGTAGGCGAGGTTAGAGGTTAAAAGGAGTGGGCGTGGCTAGGGCTGGGACCGAAAGAATAACACAAAAGATTCCAATAAAGCTACAGTGAAAGGAGTATGAGCTCCATAGTCCACAACTGCTTCTTTTAACTGCTTAATATCCTTAAAGGCCAGGGGGTTATGCTGCCTAGCCCTCTGTCCCTGCTGATCAATTTTTTCCACAACAGGATAAATCTGCCTCTCTCTACTTAATTTAACCTGTCCCGGATCTCTTGGATTTCCGCCTCTAAGTCTATAGGGGCAGAAGCAGTAGTGCAAGGATTTTGCGGAGGAGGTCTCATGGAGACATCTCCGTTTGCTTCCTTCCTTTCCTCTTTTTCTAACTTCTTTTTTATCAGTGTGATCTCCTTTTCTAAAATTTCTTTTTCTTCTTCTATATCCTTTCTATTACTTCCTGTTCCTCAAAACTCTTAATAGAACTCACAGATTCTACTCCCTGAATCTCCTCAAGGGTTTTGTTTAAACTCTCTAATTGCTCTTTCACTTTAACATCATCACTGAGAAGAGCATCTCTGACCAAGCGCCATTGTGAAAATATCGCCATGTGGAATTCTTGTGGCCCTCGCTCTTTCAGTGCAATTTTGAAGATCAGCCTTTACCTGCTCCCAATCAGTAATATTAAAACCCCCTGCATGTAGGAACCAGGCACTAAACTCTAAAACCATCTTAATGATCTCTTGTGCTGTCTCAACTTTAATACCGGTGCCTTTATTTTCCAAAAGAGCTTACAACTGGCCTGTTAACCGGCCCTTTAACACACAGGAACAGAATAACTTGCACCCATAACCAATTCACCCTCGCCACTCAATTTCTTACCTGCTGGCCAGCCTTCCTGAGGGCGACCTCTCAGGGATCCCTACTTCCCGATCTTGCAGATGGGTCTAGTTGCCGATGATCATCCCAGCGGTGCCTCCAATTGTAACACCTGATTTTGTGTTACAACTGTACCTCACCACTGTACCGAACGCGAGTCGAGCAAGGGCCTGGAGATTGAAAGAACACACGGAGAGACCAGGGGCATTCGAAAGGAGATCAGCTGAATGCTAGTTTATTCAGCATTGGGGGAGTCCTTATCTACCTAACTACAGCACGAGGATCTCCGCCCAGGCAGGTGGGAAATTACCATATTAACAATGGAGTAAATGCCCTGCAGCTAACCACCAGGCGGGGCAGGGAGAGCACAGAAACACACAGGAAGCTTAGTTAGCTGCTCATAAACTGTCCCCGCAAATGCACCCCAGGAATAAGGGAGACCAGGGCCCTACAGTGTTGTAGGAAGTCTTACAGCCAGTGGTTTCTTGACCACTAAGGCATGGCCTCTTATACTATATATGCCAGTATAGAGCATGAGTCCAGCCTCTTTTCTGGCTTCATGATTCGGTTTCTGATCTCAGTTCAAGCATAGGATTTTGATTCGTGAGTCTATCCCTAATAAATAAACATCTATTTCTCAATTCTGAGCTTGTATTGCATTTCTTCTAAGAGTCCTTCTTTAATGATCATTAAATGTGAATCTTTGAAGTCACGAAATGATTGTTTTCAGTTGTTGATCATGGACCAATAGTGACTGGGTTCAGAATATACTTGATTAAATAAACAACCCACCAGAAAATATCATGTATTTGAAGAGCTTTCTCTCCTTATTGGTTTTATTTCAATTTTCTGTGGATCTTTAGTAGGAGAAGCCTTTCTAGATGAAATTCCTCATTGTATGCTATGAGTCTCAATACCCTAAAGTAATTTCCTGACATTTATATCTACCGTGTTGTGCTTGACATTAATCAGCCAACTTCCTACTTATACTGAATTGCTTTTACCATCATTATAGGCTCGATCTCTAAATCACATAAGATAGAGCAGAAACAGTTGTTATTCAGTGTTCAGGAGTTTGATAACCTGCTGTTATAATTGTTTTGTTTGCTTATCTGAGTAATTGTGTGGCTCTAAATTCCTGAAACTAAAGGGAAGCATCATTCCTGGCTCTATTTGTTCTATGTTATTGGATGATGGCCCTGGAATGTAGGTATTTTTTATGCCAAGTATATGCTGCTGTGCTGAGCTTTATGCTTATCTTGAAATTTGACAGAGGGTATCACTCTGATTCCCAGGATGCCATCCCATGGATTGATAGCATTAATACTGAAAGACCCCCACTCACTAAGCAGCAGTAACGCCATTTTGCAAGGCTTAAACTTTGGAGCAACGCAAGTAATTAGAGCAGGGAAGTTCGACTTGAAAACAAGGGCGGAGAAGCCAGGCAAGATATCTGCGGTCAGCCGGTCAGCCATCTGGCCCCAAGCGATAAGGAACCCGCAGCTGGCCTGCTCTAATGAGAACATCCCGTTTGCTTAGGGAAACGGGATGCCTATAGTCAGCACATGTGCCCAACTTAGAATATCAATAATTCACAGAAGAGACAACTCCCCCTATGAAAGATCCCAGCTTATCTGCTGTAACGTCATTTCACAAAGCTTTTGACGAACGACTGTAAGTGCAGAGTAAGGTCAGGGTCCCTGGCTGCAAAACAGGATCTTTATATCCATAGATTAGGACAGGACATCAATTAACAGGATATCTGTTCCCATACATCTGTGCTGGGAGAGGAAAAACCACCTGTGCCCCTTGCCCCATTCCAACTGACCACTAACGATGCATTTGCTTCTGTAATCTGCTTCTGCTGCCCTCTTTCCTATAAAAAGACCTTCCCCCAGTCTGCAGGCGCGCTTGTCTTCCGAAAGACTAAGTCGCCCCAGGTACCTGTGTACTTAATAAAGCCTCTTGCTATTTGCATCCGAATAGTGGTTTCGCTGTTCCTTGGGAGGGTCTCCTCAGGCTGAAAGACTGCCAGCCACGAGGGTCTTTCATTACTGCCTGAGTATTTTGAATCATTAAATTGCAGTTGTATAAACATCTTCTTGCTTGTTATGCATGCTTTGATTTTTTAAAATCACTTTGACTGTTTTATATGCCTCCATCGATATGTACCGTATGGATACCTGATCATGAGAGCGATCAAAGGATATCAGAAATCCTGACCCTGGAAAAATGGATAGTTGCAATCCCCATGTAAATACAGGCAAATTTGTCCATCTCCATTCAAGATCAGCAAGAGTGCTGAATTAATCTGTTCGCTCTTCAGGTCTGTAGTGATTATTTATGACCAACATTAATATTTCTACTGTTTTCATCTGTCCACTTGTAACTGTTTTGTACAGGAAGTTCTTTTTCTACAAAATGTTATTGGTATTGCAGTTTATATTAGGGTACTTCAGGGTCTGGAAGATGACTACAGAACTGGAGTGAAAACAACTCTTTGTAGAAACTTCAATAAAAGCCTGGTAGTTTTTCTATCCCATTGTTTGTTTCATTGAGGTTTGCAATGGAGACAGAGTCTTAATGTGTACTGCCACCTCTCCTGGACCTGATTGCATTGACTTGACTGCCATTCAACTCAGAGACAAATATACCCACCTCTGTTTTCTGAGTGTTGTGGTTAAAGGCACAATACACCAATACACCCATTTGTCTATCTTTTTTCCTTTCTGTAATGAGTAATTTTCCATACAGTTTTCTCATGCATACAATTTACTGTTGATCTTTTTTTCTTGTCCCACCTTGTTAATAGATATTGTTCTTATAAGGTGAAATCCCATTCAAAGCTTATAGAAATGACAGAATGGACTGTTCTTTTCAATTTACTTCTAAAGTAACTGATTATATCATGGAATAAGAGTGGGGAACAGGGGGCTGGAGAGATGGCTCAGTGGTTAAGAGCATTGCATGCTCTTCCAAAGGTCCTGAGTTCAATTCCCAGCAACCACATGGTGGCTCACAACCATCTGTAATGAGGTCTGGTGCCCTCTTCTGGCCTTCAGGCATTACACACAGAAAGAATATTCTATACATAATAAATAAATATTTTAAAAAAAGGAACAATTAGAAGGTAAGCTATAGTTCCCATGTAGAGTATACTTGTTCAATTAAATCCAAGTATACAAGTAATTGATTTTCTACCTTAATTGTTAATACGTAAACAAACTCACATTACAAAAAAGCCCCATGAGTTCTTTTTCTGTGAAAATACTTCTTGGTGTCTTAGTTCACTTAGCCAATGTATTGAATGCAGTGAAGTTGGTAAAGGACTCAGTGTATGCAGTTCTTTTCAAAAATGTGAAAAATAGCATAGAAAAAATTATAGGGATAGGTATAGATGAAATGGTAAACCATGACACAAAGGAATTTATCATCACAAATATTTTAACCAAAAGCAGTTATTGTATAGAAAAGAATTTTATAGTGTCAACAATTTGTTCAAGCAGCAAGGTACCTCTTTTTATTTTAGTTTGAAGCAGCAAACTAATGGACAAACATTTTATAAAGCATTATTGGTTGGAGAAAGAGTATTCAAAGAAATATACATTGCTCCTGAAACCAGAGCTAAAAGAAAGCACCTTGTCTCTGAATCTAGAAGTAATTAAAGAAACAACATCTCTCTGAAAAGAGCTAACACATTAAAAGGGGCCAACAAAGAAACAATTTGGCTCTCAAACCAGAACCATAAAAAAAAAACAAACAACAACTCTATCTTTGTCCAACTGAGCACAAAAACAACCAATCCCTCAGCATAAAACCAAGCCCATCTCTGAGCTTTTTCAGGATCAGGGATTGAAATCCAGCAAATTCCCACCATCAAAATCTCCTTTGCTCTCTGTTACTAAGAAGTCCTATTTGAGCCATATGCTCATTCAGTATGCAGCTGTCCCTTTCCACACTTTGCAGAGGTTTTCATACTCATGTTTTCTTCCTTCTCAAATAAATCTGATTCAAGATTTATGAGAATGCCTCTTTTACTGGAATGTTTCAGAAACTCCTGGAGTTGAGCCAAGATACAATTGATACCTCTGTTTGGGAACTTACTTAGTTCAGAAGATGACAGAAGAATTGGATATATATTATGAAATGTTCCCTTGGGAGTGGAGGAGATCAGCACCAGATATTTCTACTGGTAAACTTTCTTTCTTTTTTTTTTTTTTTAAACAGGGTTTCTCTGTAGCTTTGGAGCCTGTCCTGGAACTAGCTCTTGTAGACCAGGCTGATCTCTAACTCACAGAGAGATCCACTTGCCTCTGCCTCTGCCTCCCAAGTGCTGGGATTAAAGGTGTGCACCACAACTACCTGGCCTGGAAAACTTTCTTAGAAGAATTAATTTCTTTTACTTCAAGTCTAAGTTTGTTTTTTCTTTACAAGAACCAATTCACTGTGTAAGTAAGCTGTAAAATGACTATCTGCTCCTCTTTTACAGGAATGAACGTTTACAGGAGAAAAGTGTTCATGGGTGAAAAACTGTCTTAAAAGTTGTTTTAATTGTAATTATGTCATGTATGTATGTGTCTCTATCTCTGTGTGTATTTGAATGTGCATTCTGTATCCACATAAAGATAATACCTTGGATATTATTGCAGAAGAAATTACAGGAAGCTGTCAAGCATCTGACATTAGTTCTCACCTAAGCAGGACTCTAGTGCCTTAAATATTTTAAGTCTATTTATATCTTTTTGTAGTCTGGAAATAGGAACACACTCTTAGAAAAAAGAAAGTTCAATTCATGACAACAATTGGTTAATTTCTTTAGACATCACAGTTTTCTTTAGCTTTAAGTAAAATTTTTATCATAGCCTTGAAGGAAGTAAATTACATACCATGATTAATCAAGACTGATGATCATTGCATTGTGGTTTCTACATTGAAATATTTGAGGTACATACTAAAGTGAGCTATATGTGCGGCAAATCCACTTAGTGAATTCTATTTTGTAGTCTTTATATTACTTCTATGGATTTTGTTCATCATTTATTGTGCCTTTACCAAGTGATGGGTATTTTTCTTCTATAATGTGTAGAATGGTAAACCCATCATACTTGTGTCCCATTGGTTATTGAAGTGTCAGGCCATGTGGGAACATACTTTTCAAGTAAATGATTTGGGTTGTTTCTGGTTTTGATTTTTATCTTTTCACAAATTCCCATCAGCTTTTGTTTGTTATTAATCCTAGCTTGGATGTCAGTAAAAATTCAGGGATAATTTTGAACTCATGATGCTCATATGTCTGTCCCCTGTATAGAAGTCGATGATGAACTCCAAATGTGTGTGGTTTTTCAACAGAATTTGACAATATTCACATTAAAATGACTGATAAAATAAATGATAAGAAACATTAAATACCTTATGTGTATTCACAGAAGTATTTTCATTTATCTTTTATAGATGTAATGAAGTCGTATAATCAGCAATCAACTGTTTATCTGACACCATAACTTAATGTTCTTTTCTTTTAAATTTTTTGATCTTTATTGAGCTCTACATTTTTCGCTGCTCCCCTCCTGCCTCTTTCCTTCCCTTCAGCCCTCCCACAAGGTCCCATGCTCCCAATTTACTCAGGAGATCTTGTCTTTTTCTAATTCCCATGTATATTAGAACTTCATATGTCTCCTTAATGTCCTCATGTTGTCTAAGTTCTCTGGTACTGTGATTTGTAGGCTGGTTTTCTTTGCTTTATGATTAAAACCTACTTAATGACTGAGTACATGTGATAATTGTCTTCTGTGTCTGGGTTACCTCACTCAAAATGATGTTTTCTAGGTCCATCCATTTTCCTGAAAAATTCAAGATGTAATTGCGGTTGGGATTCTAGTCTTGCCCATAAGAGTCCTTTCCCACTGAGTCATCTCATTGGTGCTCAAATTCAATTAAAAGAAGTATTACATTAAAGTCTTGTTTTCTTTTCAAATTGTAAGTGTAATTTCATACAAGAATAGAGTACCATGGGACAATTTGAATAGTCAATCCGCAATGCATGTGAAAATATTCTTACCAGCACAGATTTTTTAATTTCTTCATTCTGAGAACAAGACATGTATTTATACTTTCTCAGAACCAAAATCACATGCCAGAAAATTGCATCATTTATTAAAGTTCATTGCCTCTATGTCTGATAACCTGGCTTCTATATCTTGTTTACCCTAATATTCCTACAAATTTTTTCATATTGGTTGACTTCATCAGTTACATACACACTCCTACATCATCTCATTCACAAATAATTTTTAAACCAAAGGAAGTGTCTTTGAGTGTATTTGCAGTTAAATGACTCCCTAGGTTTAAGGACTAAAACTCACAAAGTGGAAGTAGATCATAGACCCCTGTTAGTTTTCCTATCTGTGCTACATACACAGCATGGCACAGGTGTATTCACAAAAACACACTTCAGACATTTTTAAATGGATGGAATTGACAATGCAATAAAAAAGAACTCATTATTGTGAACATATGAAATGATTTTTTTCATTTAAATTATACAATTTGAAGAAATATTGTTATTTATCAAAACAATGATGTTCCCTTTTAAATCTTTCATTATGGTTTTTTGACTCAATAACTCCTTTACAAACATTTCAGCTCAACATAGAGGTGCATGTCTCTAATCACAGAACACGGGAGTGTGAGTGGGTCTAATCTCAGTGAGTTTGAGGCCAGTTGTACCACATAATGCATAACTGGCATCAATGGCTATATGGACACATCCTATCTCAAAAAGATCACAAAAGACAGCCTATCCCAAGTTAAGGAAATTTTCCTAATTAAATCTAGCTGGAGTCAAATGGATTTCAACTAACCTTTAAATGTTCCCTCACATAAAGAGAACTGTCTTAACAATGAAAATAAGAAGCAATATACAAATTCCATTCACATTCCATCCACTGAATCTTTGACAACCATCTAAAGTGGACTTTATCCTTCAAGTGATGAGAGACAGAAGGAACAGTGTGACTCCTCTACCTTAAGAATTACGACACATGTGGGACCTGGAGAGTTGTCTCACGAGTACTGCTCCTCTTGGGTACCCAAGTTTGATTCATAGCACCATATCTGATAAGACAGAACTCCCTGTAATTGGAGGTCCTGAAGATTGGGTGCATCCTTCTGGCCTCTTAGCGTGCAAAATGGGCAAATACTGAAAAGACAGATCTGTATTTGATTCTATATTTTAACTAGGCTTTCTTCATGTATCTGTTACCTTAAAAAGGAATGAAATCCAATTTAGATGTAAGAATTTGACCAGTTGGGCTGGAGAGATGGCTCAGAGGTTAAGAGCATTGCCTGCTCTTCCAAAGGTCCTGAGTTCAATTCCCAGCAACCACATGGTGGCTGACAACCATTTGTAATGAGATCTGGCACCCTCTTCTGGCGTGTGGGCATACATGGAAGCAGAATGTTGTATACTTAATAAATAAATAAATCTTTAAAAAAAAAAAAAAGAATTTGACCAGTGAGTGTAGCAAGTGTATCTCAGGTACTAGTGATGACCAGAAGACAGTGTCTACTCTCCTGTGACTGGAGGTAAAGACAGCTGTGGACTGTCTTGTGGGTGCTGGGTATCAAAGATTCTCTGGATGAGTGAGTCACCAATGTTCTAAGTGCTGAGCCTTCTTTTCAGCCTCATGAACCTGTCATTAGTAGCAATAAGGTATAAAAGGCTGATCTAAGTTTATCTTAACTCAGCCTTGACCCAGAAGAAATAAAGGATTGATAGTATTGAAAACTAACTTAGTCTTGGTTCTTAAAGAATTCCTGAGCCCAAATCTTCCTCAAATGAGGGAAAAGTACAAAAAAAAAAAAAAAATCAGGAAACAAGCTGAAAATGTAAGTCTTTAAAAGATATTTTGCTATTTAACCAAAGCAATTGACCATAATTGGAACATATAAAGTCACTTATCAGGTGTACCCTTGATTGAGTTCATTCTACAAGGTTGTGGATCATTCTTGGTTGTCCAGAAAGAGCAATCATGTTGTTTTCATTTATTGGTGGCACCTGCTACTAATGACAGTAAACACATCACTTTTGTATTCACAGTTTAAAATTTTCTCTTATCCTGACTTTTGTTTGTATACAATAATCAATCATCATGCATTTAGACTGAACTATCAAGGAATTGGACACAGAATTAAAAATGGGGAAAATACCATTCCGCAGTAGAAGTCAGCAATCATATCTTTGAACACAGAACTTTATGGTAAATTTCTATATGATATAGTGCACAGGAGCAAAGGAGATCAGTGTACTGACTAAGAAAGGACATTTCTGTGAAGGTGTTGAAGGTAATTCCCAATAATGCTGTCTAGAAATTATTCAAGATGCAGTCATGTCGAATAAAAGACCAAAGGTGGGCTTTAGCCACAAACACTTGGCCTTAACACCTGAGCATGTCTGTCCTGGAGAATCAAGTCAGGGCTCCACACATTCTTTGATTTTTTTTATTTGCAGAAATACAGGGGTGTGGCCAGCAGGTTCATAACCTAGGCTCTCAGGTCAGCAAGAGAAAGACGACACCGTATGAGTAAACTCTATTTTCTGCAAATGCTGATTCAGAAAGCCATCTGTAAAAGGAGGCAAGCCTCTGATCACTGATCTCTAACATAGCCCACCAAAGAAAAGGCAGTTACCAAGAAGCTGCATTTGCCTATGTAGTTTTGTGTTTAGATTCCTTTTCCAAGGTATTTCAGATTTTATGTGAAAATTTCGGCCACACATAGGAATGCCAATTCTAAACAGTCATTTCTTTCCTTCATACCAGTTCAAAGGAACTACATCGAGGCTTTTAATAATTGAAAATACTTGACCAATATATCAGGCTTATTACTAACTACCTGTGACATTTTGAAGTTAACACATATTCTCCACATAGTAGAACATTTATTAGCATGACACAATCTAGACATGCTCCCTCTGTCTCAGGCCTATCTGCTGGCCAGTCATTGTTTTATTTTTTTTTAAATATTTATTTATTATTTATACAGTATTCTGTCTGCTTGTATGCCTGCAGGCCAGAAGAGGGCACCAGACCTCATTACAGATGGCTTGAGCCACCATGTGGTTGCTGGGAATTGAACTCAGGACCTTTGGAAGAGCAGGCAGTGCTCTTAACCGCTGAGCCATCTCTCCAGCCCCAGTCATTGTTTTATTAAAGCAAATTGAGGGACAAATCTTCAGAGTATACAACAGAATAATCACTCCACCACAGATGTTCCTTGTACATGGGATTTGCTTTGCAAAATATTCAAAACCTGTCACGAAGCTGATATCTTTTTTACATCAGACCTACTCAATAGCTGAGAATGTGTATGTTACAAATATAAACCAGCATAAATAACCATAGAAAAACACAATCAGAGCTAGCAATGAATTGTATGTACTATTGTATGAATTTGTATGTGCTATTGTATATCTGTGTGTATGTTTGGGCATTCTGTGTGTATGTACTTGTGGAAATGTAAGTATGTGATTGTATATATGTGTGTGTATATATTTGAAAGACAGAAATAAATCTCTGGTTTCAGGCCTTTGATTTCACCAAACTTTTATTTTCTATTTCTTTTCAGATCGGGTCTCTGATTGCTTTGTAACTTTCCAAGTAGACTAGGCTAGCTGACCAACAAGCCCCAGGTACTCATTTGTCTCCATGTCCCTTTCCCATTACTAGTGTTAAAAATCCTTGTGACTTTTTTCGTTTTCTCTTCAGCATGGATTCGTGGGCTCAAACTGAGTTCTTTCTTCTCACAAGAAAAGCTCACCTGTCTTCTCAGGCCCTCTCAACTACAGATATTCTGTCAGCATTGTTTAGTTTTGGTTTAGTTTGTCAGATAGTTCCATGTAGCCTTGAGATTGGACCCCAAGTGCTTTATCTACCTACCTATCTATGTACCTATCAATCTGTCTTTATAATTTTTTTGAGACAGTATCTCAAAGTGGAGCACTCAAATTCTCCTACTCTAGCTAATCAATAAATCCTAGGAATCTTCTTGTCTGCTTCTTCCCCTTACCTGGAATTACAGGCATAGGCATCCAGAACCTGACATTTTATGTGGGTGCTGGGAACCCAAAATCAGGTATCTAATTCTTGCACTAAGGACTTTAACATCCCCCCATGCCCCACTGCCATCTCCTAGAAAGCAGGTTATGAAAATAGTGTGAACAGATGGATAGATGTTAGATAAACAGATGACACAGAATGGCTATCAATTGTGAAGTCTAGCTTTAGTGTTTAGGAGTTCATTGCCACGGTTAGAGTTTGAAAATGAAATGAGCCCATAGTTCGTATGCTTCTTGACTTGTTTCCCAGATGGTGGCACCATTTGGGGTTAGTGTGATCTTTAGAGTATAGTTGGAGGAAGTAGGTCACTGAAGATGTGCCGTGCAAGTTATATATTTTCCTGGCCTTTCCTGTATTCCTTCTCTCTGCTTTCTAGTCCCCATGTCATAAAGAAACTTCTCAGTAACCTTTCCAGTCATTGTGAATTTCTGCCTAATAGCACAGGACTAAACAACTGTGAACAGTTGTTCCCAGAAGAATGCCACACCTATACTGGGTCTTCTGCAAGAACAATCAATTGATTAGAACTTTTGTGATTCTGGAGAGGTTTGGATGATGTAGGTTTAGAGCATAATTATAGTTTATCTTAGGTTATATTTAGTCCCTTTAATAGTTATTTGTCTTAGTGTTCTATTTTCTGTACTAAGGGATTTTAAAGGACTTTTCAACATAGTTATTGATTTGCAATATGCAGAAAAAGTAACTTTGCATATTGAAGCCACAGAATTTATACCAGATGATTCAGAATTGACTCCATTGTTTCTTCATGTTCAAGATATAATCAGGAATAGGCTTTGTCTTATATACATAACACACATTAGATCCCACATGGGTCTATCAGGTCCTCTTGCATAAGGAAATGTAGAAACTGAATAATTATTATTTGGAAATGTGATGATGACATCAGAATTCATAAAAATATCATGTCAATAGCGCAGGAATGAAAATGTTCTTTTCTATTACATGGCAACAACCTGTATAAACAAACACAACTGTGTTTGAGGACTAACAGATGTCATGACTTTGTCTTTTTCTACTTCCCATGTATATTAGATTCATGTATGCCTCTTTTAGGGTCCTCATGTTGTCTAGGTTCTCTGGAATTGTGAATTTTAGGCTGGTGTTTCTTCTCTTTATGTCTAAATGTTACTTATGAGTCAGTACGTACAATATTTCTGGGTCTGGGTTTCCTCAATCCATATAATGTTTTCTAGTTCCATCCATTTGCCTGCAAATTTCAAGATGTCATTATTTTACTGTGTAGTACTCATTTATGTAAATGTAGCCCACTTTCCTTGTTCATTCTTGGGTCAAGGGACATATAAGTATTTTTCACTACCTGGTGCCTGGTGATTTGGATGTAGCGCTCTCAGCTCTTTCTTTAGTACCAAGTCTGTGTGCACACAACCATGCTTCCTATTGAAGTGAGAACCCACAAAAGTGTATTTAACAATTTATTCAGGGTTCAAAGGAAAAATAAACTCAGAAATAAAGAACTAAGTAGAGGCCACTGTTCTAGATGCTCCTGTCATGTAATTCTCCCAAGAGCTATGATGACCAACAGCCAGGATTGCACCAGCTCTGACTAACAAAGAGAGAACATAAACTCCTACTCTCTTTTTTTTTTTGTCACATTTACAGAGAAAAACATACCCATGGTAAGTCATGCCCAACTGTCATAGACTATCTAAAATATATCTCAGCTTGACCTTGAAAATATACCAAATATAACTACAAGATGGATTATAATTGATGACTATTAATTTATATTTCATATTCTAAGTAGTTGATACTAATAACTTTCAAGGTGTACAAATTTGCATTGAAATGTTAAATAAGGTATATAGGTACAATACTTTGATCAAGATTAGAAACCTATTTATATATATATATATATGTAATTTTCTAACAAAACAACTATAAATTTGTATCAATTTACAAAAATCCATATCAATATAAACTGAGATTACCCAAACACCACCCAAAATAGATATCCAAAGGAAATGCTTAACATTCCAACAGCTGTAGATAGGATCACCTGCCAGCACACATTCACCAGGACATCCCTAGGCAAATGTCAGCCAATCAGGGGTCCTGAACCTTAGAAACCACTCACCCCCACCTTTACTACTATAAAAACCCAACTCTAACTCAGTTTAGTGCTCTCCAGTTATTCCAATATGCTGGACATGCAGAGTGACTGAGTTTGCAAACTTGCATAAAATAAAGGCTCTTTGCTTTTATGTATAGGACTTGATCTCCTTGTTGGCTTTTTGGAGACTTTGCAGATTTGGGCATGACATATTTATGTATTTCAGCATACTTATTGACCCACAATTAACAAGGATGAAGTTGGAAGGGATTTGTGGCAGAGATGGAATAAAGAGATAAAAAATGATGTATTGTATTTTGATTAACAATTTTTAAAGATTAATTATAAATTAAAAAGAGGGGCTAGATATATGGCTCATCACTGGGTGTTTTCACGAGGACCCTAATTCCATTCCTGGACCCTGCATGCTAGCTCACCATTTGTTCTGATTCAAGTCCCAGGTATCTCATCCCTTCTTCTGCCCTCTGTAGGTACTGTGCATAGGCACATGCAAGGAAAACACCATATAACTAAAGATTTTTTAAGGTTAGAAAAAAAAAAAGAATGAAATTCTCTACAGTGATGTTCTGAGCCTGAGACAGACAGCAAGCCAAGTCTAGTTAAAATGGACTCTTTACCTTGCATGGAAGCAGCTGTGGCCTTCTGCCTAGCCACCCTGCTCAGAGCAAAACCAGCTGTGCTCTGAGATTAATAAATACCATCATAACTGTTCATCCAAGAGCACTTATAGAGGGCTGTTAGGTGACTTTTCCTGAAGTTTTCTGGTTTTGTGTTCTCTATCTTTTGTGTCTGTGAGATATATGATGTTGGTACAGTTATCTTTTAGATTGATCATCAAGATTGACAATCAAGGGGCTGGAGAGATGGCTCAGTGGTTAAGAGCATTGCCTGCTCTTCCAAAGGTCCTGAGTTCAATTCCCGGCAACCACATGGTGGTTCACAACCATCTGGAATGAGGTCTGGTGCCCTCTTCTGGCCTGCAGACATACTTACAGACAGAATATTGTATACAAATAAATAAATAAATATTAAAAAAAAAAGATTGACAATCAACTTTTCACAGTGTCATCTACTTGATTTTCAAGTAAGACCTTATGGTAAAATATGAACATGCCAGAGATATTTCTTTCCATCATTTGTCTAATTTAGATATGTTCCTACAAGACTTCGTGGTAAGAATGTCCCTAAATATCTGTTTTTACATTGTAATCATGTTCACTAGTGGATTTGTTAATTTAGCATGCTTAAGAAAAGGGAGAACATTACATAAGCATGTTCAAACATCCTAAGCAAAATCCCCATTCTTCCTTTGTTGAGGAAAAACATTTTCAAAACAGTAACTCCCGTGTACTTTGTGCCTCCTGCAAGCAATAATTTTTTTCTCATTTCTTTTGTCTTGGCTGTAGAAATGGCTATTTTTGGTAGTCCAACTGACTACCTCTTGAATTAATTAATACACAAAGAATTAATTATACCTGAGAGAGATTTTACTTAAAGGTTTCGAAATGGGAAAATCCTCCATTAGATAGTTTGAGATAATAAGACCCACCTTTAGCTGCTTGGTGGCCATGCACACTTTTAACACCAGGACTAAGGAGCAAGACGCCTGGTACTCTCACCCCTTATTATCAAAGTGGCGAGAAGTAATTTCCTAGCAGGTTGTTTTCTCAGGAAGATAGTGGCCTTCCACTCTCCCACCTGCAAGATTCCAAGCAGAAGGTCACTTAGGTCAGCCCAGCTGGAAGACCTGGATAAATCCAGACCCCCCCCCCCCAAGCAGGAAGTGAAGAATCAAAAATCTAGGATTAGCCAGTTCTGTGACTGTGTTTCAGAAACTAGCTGAAGATAAAGTTAGATTGTAATCTTGAGAATAATCTTGAGAAACCGAGTTTTCCCCTTTTGACCAGTCGTTGTGTTTTAGGAACTAGCTGATTATGACCTTGGAAGTGGTCATAAGAGACAGGGAGTCGACCCCTTGTGACCACCTCTGGATTTTTGGAATTTCCTAAGACCCTTTGGATTACTAGGCTGTGGTTTCTTCCCTTAAAAACTCCTCCCGGTCACTCAGGGCCGAACTCTTTCCCTGCTTGGGTCATGAGCTTCCTGTGATTGCAGCAAGGACCCTCTCTTGTGAGTTACTGGGGGGGGGGGGGTTGTGTTGTCCCGAGACTTGAGTGAGAGTCTCCCCGCACAGGGGGTCTTTCACAGCCAGCTAGCTGGTACAAGCTGCTAAAGACGGCCTAACTCAAGGACAGTGGCTCTAAGAACAAGGAGAAAGCTGATGAAAGACCTGGATAAATCCAGCCCCCCCCCCCCCCCCCAAGCAGGAAGAAAATAGCCAAAAATCTAAGCAGGAGGAGAAGAATCAGGAATCTAGCATTAGCCAGTTTAGTGACTGTTTCAGGAACTAGCTGAAGATAAGTTAGGTTGTAATCTTGAGAATTATCTTGAGAAACAGAGAGTTTTCCTCTTGTGATTATCATTAGGTAGTTTTGGAATGCTGTATTTCAGGAACAAGCTGATTATGACCTTGAGTGATCTTGAGAGGCAGGGAGTTGCCACCTTGTGATTTTCTGTGACACACTCTCTGCCCCTTTTGGATTACTAGGCTGTGGTTTCGTCCTATAAAAACCCCTTCTCCAGGTCACTAGGGGTCGAACTCTTCCCCTGCCTGGGTTATGAGTCTCGGCTCCAGTGCAATGGTTCCCATCTCATCGGTTAAAGCCTCATGTGATTGCAGCAAGGACGGTCTCTCCTGAGTTACTGGGGGGTCGTGTTATCCTGAGACTTGAGTGAGAGTCTCCCCAGCACTTGGGGTCTTTCACTGACTTAACAGAGTGGGAAGGAGCAAAAATCCCCTTGTACCCATGCCAAAGCAGCTTCAAAGAATCTCTTTGTAGTTATGCCTTTAAAAGCTTACCCCACAGAGGAGATACAACTCCACTCTACCATGCTGTAAGGGGGATGGAGATGAGTTCCAAACATGTTTGTATTATGCTGATTAAACCTTGCTTATTACAGTCTGGACCTCTCTGGTGGTCTCTTTCTGGGGGGTCATAATCTGGGCACAACATTTGGTGTATTGGCCTGGAACCCCAGAGATTCCACTGGGATGGTGAAAGTCTGGAGGTTTATTAGCATCTACCAGTGAAAGAGCTCTCTTTGTCTTTTGTCTCTTTGTTTCTGTCATTTTGTCTTGTCTGTCTGACTATGGCTGCTTTGGTTTTGTACCAGTCGATGGATTTGGGATTTTGGTATTGACAGGTGTTCTCTGAAGGGGACATGATTGTACAGAGACCCTGGAGAAGCAAGGAATGCCTTGTCCACCATTTCCAGAGAGGGATGGGAAGTCTCCCACTCCTGGGTCTTTTCCAGACAAGGGCCTTGCTGGCCCCAGGTCATTTCCAGACAGGGATGGGAATTTTCCCAGTTCCAGGTCATTTCCAGACAGGGGCCTTTTTGGCCCCGAGTCATTTTTTTTTAATATTTATTTATTTATTATGCATACAATATTCTGTCTGTGTGTTCGTCTGCAGGCCAGAAGAGGGCACCAGACCTCATTCCAGATGGTTGTGAGCCACCATGTGGTTGCCGGGAATTGAACTCAGGACCTCTGGAAGAGCAGACACTGCTCTTAACCACTGAGCCATCTCTTCAGCCCCCCCCCCCCCCCCCCCCCGAGTCATTTTTAGATAGGGAGTTTTGCTCTGAGATGGGAATTCTCCCAGTCCTGGGTCAATAGACAGGGGCCAGCATTCTCCCATCCCTGGGTCATTTGCAGCTACCTCAAAGAAAGTTGTTTGGGTTTCTCCCACCATGGGAGAAAATGTCACTGTGTCTTGTCCCAGGAATTTGTCAAAGTCTCTTTGTGTTATGTTATGGTAATTGTTGCTTTGTTTTCTATCTCTCTCAACTTCTATCCTAGAGGATCCTTCAGCTCCTCTGGAGCCCCAGCCCCCTCCCCTGCTGCCCTTAGGGATGGAGAAGAGAGAGGCAAAATCTTGCAGAGCACCAGAAAGGAACTGGGTGTGGAGAGGGTAGGGGGTGCATGTCTATGACTTGGAATGTCATTGGGGCCACTACATCTGGTGGATGGTGATCCCCTGGAGTTCCGGAAAACTGTTGTCTCTTTGCTTATTATGTTTAAGACTGGACTGACAAGGACTAAAAGAAAAATAAGACAAAACTTAAATGTAAAAGTACAGATGACTTGACAGCAGCTAGGTCTGTATCCCTAGCCCTGAGCCAGGTCTGATGGCAGAGAATACACTGCCTGGATGCTTAGAGCTAAGCCTTGAGACTGGAAAATGCAATGTGGTAGAGGATCTTTGGGGCATGCGGGGCTCCAAGGCCAGGGAGCAGTGGCACCTGGGACAGAGCAGGAGGCAAAATCATCATGCACCTGGCTGAGGTCAGAGGCATGCCTCTTCAGAAGGCAGGAGGTGGAGCTAGTGCCAGAGAGGCTGGCTGCAGCAGAACAGGGCAGCCCCCTCTCCCTTGTTCTCTCTCTGTATCTTGAGGGCCTTTGCTTTGACAGGAGAGAGGGATATGCATGCTGGTGGCAGGGAATTGACTGCTTGCAATTAAAAATCTGAGTAAATGTAAAAGATAGAATCTGAGTTCATGGTCAAAAAAAGGTTAACAAAAACTGTTTTAAAAAAGGTTTGGCAGCTAAGGACACTCTCTATGCCTCTTTTTTTGTCTGATCAAGTTCTTCAGTGTGATAATAGTCAAGGTTCTTCTGCTGGCCAGCAGTTTCTCATCTTAACCCTTTCCTGTCCTGATATTGCATACAAGAAGTTTTTAATTATACCAACCTGTAACTTTAAAAAATGTTGATTTAAAAATAAATGTCAAGCTGGGTGGTAGTGGCGCACGCCTTTAATCCAGGCACTCGGGAGGCAGAGACAAGTGGATTTCTATGAGTTTGAGGCCAGCCTAGTCTACAAGAGCTAGTTCCAGGACAGGCTCCAAAGCCACAGAGAAACCCTGACTCGAAAAACCAAAAAATAAAAATAAATAAATGTCAGAGATACATTATGTCTAAAAATGCTTTTGTTTCCACAGGAAAAAAATATGGGTTATAAAAAATTATAAAAGGTATATAAAAAGTCACAAAATATATAAAAAAATTATAAAAGACCAAAAGATGTTTGCTGTAATTTCTTTCTTTCTTTTTTTGTTTTTGTTTTTCGAGACAGGGTTTCTCTGTAGCTTTGGAGCCTGTCCTGGCACTAGCTCTTGTAGACCAGGCTGGCCTCAAACTCATAGAGATCCGCCTGCCTCTGCCTCCCGAGTGCTGGGATTAAAGGTGTGCACCACCACCGCCCAGCTGCTGTAATTTCTTGTACCTAAATGTTTAACAGATAATTCTGTTTTTTTTAAACTTGTTTGTTTTGTTAAATGTCATGTTTATTTCTTTAAAAAATTTGTATACTTGTTTTGTTAAAAAATTAGTCTTTGATAATTATAAATTTTGTACTAGTAATTTTTCTCTGAGCTCTGGTCTTTAGATTCAGGTTTACAAAAATTTAAATGTTTTTTTGATATAGATAATGTTAAAAACTGTTTTATGCTGTTCTTTATTGATATACAAGAATGTCAGTTACCACCCAGAATAGCTGGGACTAGACTCCCCAAAAAAAGTTACTAGAAAAAAACACCAATGCCAAGTGATAGTCATCAGAAGCATTAGCTACAATAAACTAAGTTATAAAACATATATGCTTATAAAATGTTTCATACTGTTAATATTTAGATTTTAGTCTCATTGTCTTTGCTAAAATCATTAATTTAAAGGTTCAAGTGGACAAAAAAATATGGTATATAGTTCTGCTCTGTAAAAATAATAGTTAATAGATTCGGTTTGCCAGTATTTTATTGAGAATTTTTATGTCGATGTTCATGAGTGATATTGGCCTGTAATTCTCTTTCTTGGTTGAGTCTTTGTATGGCAAACTGAATCAAAGAACACTTTAGAAAAATTATTCATTATGATCAAGTAGGCTTCATCCCAGAGATGCAGGGCTGGTTTAACATATGCAAATCTATCAATGTAATCCATCATATAAATAAACTGAAAGAAAAAAACCATATGATCATTTCATTAGATGCTGAAAAAGCATTTGACAAAATTCAACACCCCTTTATGATAAAGGTCTTGGAGAGATTAGGGATACAAGGGTCATACCTAAATATAATAAAAGCTATTTACAGCAAGCCGAAAACTAACATCAAATTAAATGAAGAGAAACTCAAAGCCATCCCACTAAAATCAGGAACACAACGAGGCTGTCCACTCTCTCCATACCTCTTCAATATAGTGCTTGAAGTTCTAGCAATAGCAATAAGACAACATAAGGGGATCAAGGGGATTCAAATTGGAAAGGAAGAAGTTAAACTTTCATTATTTGCAGTTGATTTCATAGTGTACATAAGCGACCCAAAATTTCCACCAAAGAACTCCTACAGCTGATAAACACCTTTAGTAATGTGGCAGGATACAAGATCAACTCCAAAAACTCAGTTGCCCTCCTATACACAAAGGATAAGGAAGCAGAGAGAAAAATCAGAGAAGTATCATCTTTCATGATAGCCACAAATAGCATAAAATATCTTGGGGTAACTCTGACCAAGGAAGTGAAAGATCTATTTGACAAGAACTTTATGTCATTGAAGAATGAACTTGAAGAGGATACCAGAAAATGGAAGGACCTCCCTTGCTCTTGGATTGGGAGGATCAACATAGTAAAAATGACAGTTCTACCAAAGGCAATCTATAGATTCAATGCAATCTTCATCAAGGTCCCATCAAATTTCTTCACAGATCTTGAGAGGACAATAATCAACTTTATATGGAAAAACAAAAAACCCAGAATAGCCCAAACAATCTTCTACAATAAAGGAACTTCTGGAGGCATTACCATCCCTGACTTCAAACTCTATTACAGAGCTACAGTATTGAAAACAGCTTGGTATTGGCAGAAAAACAGAGAAGTCGACAGATGGAATCAAATAGAAGACCTGGATTTTAATCCACAAACCTATGAACACCTGATTTTTAACAAAGGAGCTAAAAATATACAAAGGAAAAAGAAAGCATCTTCAAAAAATGGTGCTGGCATAACTGGATGTCAAACTGTAGAAGAATGAAAATAGATTCATATCTATCACCATGCACAAAACTCAAGTCCACATGGATCAAAGACCTCAATATAAATCTGACCACACTGAACCTGATAGAAGAGAAAGTGGGAAGTACTCTACAACATATGGGCACAGAAGACCGCTTCCTACGTATAACTCCAGCCGCACACACATTGAATAAATGGGACCTCCTGAGACTGAGAAGCTTCTGTAAAGCAAAGGACATTGTCACAAAGACAAATAGGCAACCTACTGACTGGGAGAAGATCTTCACCAACCCTGCAACAGACTCTGATCTCCAAAATATATAAAGAACTCGAGAAATTAGACTTTAAAATGCTAATTAATCCAATTAAAAAATGGGGCACTGAACTGAACAGAGAATTCTCAGCAGAGGAAGTTCAAATGGCCAAAAGACACTTAAGGTCATGCTCAACCTCCTTAGTGATCAGGGAAATGCAAATCAAAACAACTTTGAGATATCATCTTACACCTGTCAGAATGGCTAAAATCAAAACACCAATGATAGCCTATGCTGGAGAGAATGTGGAGTAAGGGAAACACTCATCCATTGCTGGTGGGAATGCAAACTTGTGCAACCACTTTGGAAATCAGTGTGGCAGTTTCTCAGGAAATTCAGGATCAATCTACCCCAGGACCCAGCAATACCACTCTTGGGAATATACCCAAGAGAGGCCCTATCATATGACAAAAGCATTTGTTCAACTATTTCATAGCATCATTATTTGTAATAACCAGAACCTGGAAACAACCTAGATGCCCCTCAATGGAAGAATGGATGAAGAAAATGTGGAATATATACATATTAGAGTAATACTCAGGGGTGAAAAACAATGACATCTTGAAAAAAAAAATGACATCTTGAATATTGCATGCAAATGGATGGAAATAGAAAACACTATCCTGGGTGAGGTAACCCAGATCCAAATGATGAACATGGGATGTACTCACTCATAATTGGTTTCTAGCCATAAATAAAAGACATGGAGCCTATAATAATTCGTGATCTTATAGAAGCTAAATAAGAAGGTGAACCCAAATAAAAACATATAATTATCTTCCTGGATATTAGAAGTAGACAAGATTGCTGGGCAAAAATTGAAAACTTGGCGTAGGGTGGGATGGGAGTAAGGGGAAATGGGGAGAGAAAAGTGAGAAGGGGAGCATTGGGAGAGCTTGGGCAAATGGGATGGTTGGGATAAAGGAAGGGTGGATATGGGAGCAAGGAAGTATATATCTTATATAAGGAAGCCATTTTAGGGTTGGTAAGAGACTTGACTCTAGAGGGGTTCCCAGGTGTCCAGGGAGATGTCCCCAGCTAGTTCCTTTGGCAGCTGAGGATAGGGAACCTGAAATGGCTCTGTCCTGTAGCCATACTGATGAATATCTTGCATATCACCATAGAACCTTCATCTGGTGATGGATGGAAATAGAGACAGAGACCCACATTGGAGAACCGGACTGAACTCCCAAGGTCCAAATGAGGAGCAGAAGGAGGGAGAACATGAGCAAGGAAGTCAGGACTGCGAGGGCTGCACCCACCCACTGAGACAGTGGGACTGATCTATTGGGAGCTTACCAAGGCCAGCTGGACTGGGACTGAAAAAGCATGGGATAAAACGGGACTGTCTGAGCATGGTGGACAAGGAGGGCTGATTAGAAGCCAAGGACAATGGCACTGGGTTTTGATCCTGCTGCATGTACTGGCTTTGTGGGAGCCTAGCTTGTTTAGATGCTCACCTTCCTAGACTTGGATGAGTGGTGAGGACCTTGAACTTCCCACAGGGTGGGGAACCCTGACTGCTCTTTGGTTGGTGAGGGAGGAGGAGGTGAGTGGGGGGAGGGGGAAGGAGGTGGGAAGTGGGGAGGAAGCAGAAATTTTTTCAATAAAAAAAGGAAAAAAAATACTAGTTAATAACCAATCATCCTCAAAGTACTAATATAATTGCAGGGATAAGCCTTATTTAGTCCCCTATATATGTTTCAAAGCTTAAAACAAGTAATTTAAAATAAAGTCTGTCTAATCAGAGATACCTAAACAGCCCTAAATACTTCAGAGATCGGGGGCTGGAGAGATGGCTCAGTGGTTAAGAGCATTGCCTGCTCTTCCAGAGGTCCTGAGTTCAATTCCTGGCAACCACATGGTGGCTCACAACCATCTGGAATGAGGTCTGGTGCCCTCTTCTGGCCTGCAGACATACACACAGATAGAATGTTGTATACCTAATAAATAAATAAATATTAAAAAAATACTTCAGAGATCTATAACAGTGGCATTTAAAATAAAATTTAAAAAGCTTGTATCAGACAGAAACCCTGAGATCCTAACCATGATCCAACGTCTCCAAAGAAGACTATGGGACACCACAATATCTCCACCTGGATAACAACAATGCTGACCACTGGGAACGATGACCCCAGTACAGCACTGGCTGCCAGGACCTAGCCCAGATTGTGAACAAACACTAGGATCTTGGAGAATTGATTGCACTTTTGCCTAGACAAATAAGGTCAGTCTTTTCCACGTCCCTCTTCTACAGAAACCAATCACCTTATAGGTCTGGTAAAGCCTGCTATTCTGATACTTCTGCCTCCAATGCTATGACGACCTGGGTATGACTGTATATGGGCTGGTCTCTGTCATTTTTCTGTTTTCTGAACTTAAGTATAAATTATTTATCCTTCTAAGATTTCTGTATTAATGGCTAGGCCAGCTATAATATCAATTTAAGAGCAAAAACGATATCCAGATTCTTACACAAAGCTATAGCCAGCTTGTTAGCTCATTATATATAAAATCTGAGGATATAAAAGTTCATAAACAATATATACTACTTAGGTTACAAGCTCAGGATTTTCTGTGTTTTTGCTGGGACTCAAAGGTATAAGTCTATTTTTACTGTTTTATAGTTATGTGTTATTTGCTATTTCTATAATATGAATTTTAATATGGGCCTAAAAGTTTCAAATGTATTAACTTCTGTTCCTAGTTTAAATTTGTTTTAACAGGTTTTGCCTTGGTTGGTGGATAAAAACAAGCATCAATTGCTGACTACAACCTGCTCCAAATGACTGTGGACCATGGACTTGTTAAAAACTGATGTGGACCAGTCTAGTCAATGTAAATGCTCACTGGCTCTTCAACAACGTCCACAATCCAAATGTTCCTAAAATTTTCTCTTTTTGATTAGCATTTTCTCTTTGTTAGCCCTCGACAACAATGCCCTAAAATCAGCTAGAAGCAGTTAAAAGAATATATCATCCAATCATCTCTGGTAAAAATGCTAAATTAAAAAAAACATAAAATTGATTCTGTAATTGTAAAAGACAATTTGGCCAATGTTAGCAAAGCCAGCTCATGATTGAGCTTAGGATCAAAAGGAATGGGGAATGTAGAACCCTCACCCCTCATTCTCAAAGGGGAGAGAAGAAATTTCCTAGCAGAATGTTTTCCCAGGAAGATAGTGGCCTTCCCCTCTCCCACCCAGGAGATTCTGAGCACAAGGTCACTTAGGTCAGCCCAGCCAGCCACCTGGTACAGGCTGTTAAAGATGGCCTAACTGAAGAACAGTGACCTTGCTCTAAGAACAAGGAGATAGCTGACTTAACAGAATGGGAGGGAGCAAAAGTCCTTGTACCCTTGCCAAGGCAACATCAAAGATTCTATTTGTAGTTATTTCTTTAAAAGCTTACCCCACAGAGGAGATACAACTCCTCTCTACCTTGCTGTAAGGGGGATAGAGATGAGTTCCAAACATGTTTGCATTATGCTGATTAAACCTTGCTTATTACAGTCTGAACCTATCTGGTGGTCTCTCTCTGGGGGTCATAATATGGGCACAACAAGAGGCACTGGGATTTTCTGAGTTTGAGACCAGTCTGGCCTACTGAATGAGTTTCACACCTACACAGAAAAATCCTGTCTTGAAATCACCAAAACAAGAAAATCTGAATCAAACAAGACTATGATCTAACTTTAACCTTCTCACCTTCTGGTAGCAGCAGTTACACAGAAAGTATATTGAAGTAGAAAAGGCTCCTTTTTGTCACCTTGCTCTGGCAACCAAGCTCATTCCTTTACTAGTACTAGAGACTACTTCTTTGAAATTTTTGGTGAATACTTAAAGCCAGCTGAGACATAAAGCCTCATGGGCTGAACAACTACTGGATTCTTCACTTGATCTTTGGGAAAAGGGTGAGAAGCAATTTACTGGATTCTTCAATTGTCATTTATAAGTAGCTATTTTTAGACAACCTGAAACACAGCTTGTGAGACATTCTAATAAGCCCACTTTTTACACACATGTTGAAATTTATTCTACCTTTCCTGTTCATGTAGAGAATCTTGAATACTGCAGTTGTATATTTTATCCACCTGACCGTGGAGGAAGATGTGCTGGCAGACAATAGTGCTCATGAAGACATTCCTTCTAGCTCCATTATTCTCTATGTATTCACATTACCATGAACACTACTCTTTTTATTATCATTCATTTTTCTGGAGTTTGGTTTGAATTTCAGTAATAAAACCCGTAAATCCAGCTTTCTGATGGGGGAAACACCTATCATCTTGTTTGAGATCTGGCTCCTGTTTTTCTCTTTTCTGTTGTGTGAATCCCTGTGAAAACCATGTAAAAAGTACCTTCAGTTCATCTGACCTCAGCATGAAGCCAAACATCTCCTTTTGTGACCTTAAAATTCTCCTTAGCTGTTTATATTCTGGGCATTCTTCCCCTTGTGGGACAGGAAATCCCTGGACCCACCTAGCACAGCACAGTGCTCTGTACAAGCTAAGTGGCCACGTCGTATTCTGGAGGTAAAATGGAAAGTTCCTATGGAGTGCAAGATTATGATGACTCAGGTGGATGGAATGGCCCGAAATCTCTGTGCTGTCTCTTTAAGCGCACTTCAGTCTTGTGGGAGGTGTTCTTGTCACTCAGGCCTCGCTAGCCAATCAGGCCCTCCAGGAGACCTGCCAGTCAGCAGGGCTCTTCCGGGATTCTGCATTCAGTCTCGATTTTGCAGAGGAGCTGGCACCGTTGGTTTCCTGTGTTGCGGTAAAGTTGCTGCTGCAGGGAGTTGATAAACTGAGAGCTTTGGCGAGCTGAGAAATGACAACATGGTGAGCGGGGGAATGTTGTCTCCAGATGGGGAGGAGCAGAGGGTGAGGTGCGGGAGACAGTAGGCTGTGTCCTTTCTGGATCCGGGTGGAAACCTGACGCCATATTTCCTGTGTTGTGAAGTCCCACGGGGTCCTGTTAATTCCTAGACCTAGGGACAGACCTCTGAATAGCTGTGCACTTTGGGTTTAATCCGCTTAGAGAATTGGGAGCAGGGTGCTGTGTGTACAAACATCTTGTCAACTTCAATATGCCAAAGTCAGGGAAGCCTAGGTTCTTCAGCATCTTCTCGATATTGAGCACTTTTGCATATAACCTTTACATACAATCTCCATTTATATTTAACTATGTGGACGGTGTCAAGGCATCTCACCTGTTGGGTAGCACTGCACTTCCAAGCTGCAACGTAGAAGAGGAGAATTGCTGATACAAAGGATTCGCCAATGCCTTGGAAATAGTTCAGTCTCCCAAAGTAGTATTTAGCTGAGGGAGGACTGCCTCTAAATCACCCAAAAGATAAATGTATTTTAATCAGGGCTGTTAGAGTTTAGGATGCTAGGGTACACATTGTTCAACTGGCTTGTCCAGATATTTGTCTCCAAACCATTACAAAGAATCCACTGTTGATTTAAAACCAGACACAAGGCACATCCCCATATCAAAAACAACCTCTATCAAGCCTTTCAAGGAGGCATTACAGTTTGGCACCGTCAGTGTGTGAAGTGATTTCTCAATGAAAGTTACATTAATTCTAGAACAGCTGCATTTCCATCCTGTTAGAAAAATAGTTTCTGAAACAAGTTCTCTTATATTGACTCAGGTGGCCTTGGTCTGCTGCTCTTCAGGGCAATGACCTTGCTGTCCTGTACATTAGACTTTCAAAACTCCTTTAAAAATGATTGCACCACCTCACAGTTTTAAAATTATGCATGTGAGTCATGTAGTTGACTATGCATTGCAGTTGCAGGGAAAGGATTTGCATGTGGAGCATTCCTTCTGTCCTCAGACTACAGTAGGAGGAAGAGTTTATTTAAGCTGGTGGAGACACAGTGCAGAAAAGGAGAGGCTGGACTGAGGGTGAAAACTTTCCTCCTTCATAAGTAGTTGAGGTTAGCTATGTGGAATCAGGTAGTCAACTGTAGATGCTTTATGAATGTCCTGATTGACCATTGTTTGCAGTCCACAGACCAGTGCCAAAAGGAAACTGGGAAAGGGAGTGACCTTATCTTTAAACCTAATTGCTATATTTACAGCAGTTCATCTACAATAGAAGATCTGGGCAAAATGTTGTGGCCCTACTTAACAGGACTTTTCTCTATTAAGACATTGATCTTTAGAGAAAATACATGAAAAAATTTTATTGTGCTCTATACAAATCCCTTGTCTCTGGAGTACATGACCATAAAGTCTGTCTCAAGATTTAAAAATAGTTTTTGAGATGACAACTACATCATATTTACATTCTCCTTGCTGCCTCCAAGCCCTAAGATCCCTGGATTGTTTTCTAATTCCTGGTCTGTTCTTCTTTAACAACAGTTACAAAGTAACCACAGTCACACAGTAACAGTAATTACTTTATGAATGTGACCTGTTTGTATGCAGGGTTTCCCATCTCTGAGCCAATGGGATGGCTGCACTGGAAAGTGAGTATGTAATGGAATGTGCACACAAGGACCCTGTGCTTTAGATGAGGAAGAGGATGTGCTCTAGGAGAGTGGAATAATGTGTGCTAAATACAAACTGTCTAAACTGGGGCCCTGTCTGCTGGGCTGGCAGGGCAGGACTGGAAGGATTATGCTGTCTGAGTCATTTGATCTCTGATCTCTGATCGCTGCTAATATTGAGAGGCCCAGCTGGGTGGCCCTAGCCAGTGAGAGATTCTGGGAAGGGTTAGAAATCAAGAGTACTAGTGGCAGATAGTTTGTGAGTTCTTTTCATGATTCTCTTCTGTCTCTGCTGTAGGGGGTGGTAAGGAAGGCCATAAGCTATCCCACAATGAGTGGGGGGTGTTCAGATCATGCCTGTTGAAATGTCATTTCTGCTGATACTTAGAAGTACCATGAGCTAGACTTTAGTTATGTTGGTCCATGTGGTTCATGTTGGCAGTGGCCCTTGTTCTCCAAGCCTCTTTTTGTATGGAAATACTGGGAAGGGGAGACTCTGCAGCCCTGCAATGGAAGGAAATGATGCTGGTTCTATCTCTGTCCAGAGTACACACATGGGCACTGCTTTTGTTGTACAGTGGGAAGAGAGATTAGAAAACTGAGGGTTAAGTTTCTAGAAGTTCTGAATATTGCATTCCAATTTCAGGTTCGTGTTATAAAGATTACAAATTGTTTAGCACCTGGTAGAGCAGTGGTTGAGTAGAGTGCTTTTAACATGGTGTTACCACTAGCTGCAATGGTGTGATCCAGTGAAGCTTAGTTCCAGGGGACAAAAGGAGTTTCTGATGTGCAGAGATTTCTCAGATGTGCAATGTGTTAGATAGGTAGATAGGGCACAATCCACATATTCTGCTCTATGACATGTAACAGGAAGTAAATTTTAACTCATTTTTAGGTTGTTTTTTTTTTTAAATATTTATTTATTATGTATACAATATTGTGTCTGCTTGTATGCCTGCAGGCCAGAAGAGGGCACCAGACCTCATTGCAGATGGTTGTGAGCCACCATGTGTTTGCTGGGAATTGAACTCAGGACCTTTGGAAGAACAGGCAATGCTCTTAACTGCTGAGCCAGCTCTCCAGCCCTTTAGGTTGTTTTTGGATTGAAAAAGATTAATTAGATTACCACTTCATCAGGCATTTTACAATATATGCTCAGTTAACAGAAAGTGGTAATTAAAGCCCGCAGAGATATGTTACAGAATAGATTATTAACTTTTAATTTTTAAATGCTAATAAAATAGAGACAACAGGTGTGAGTAAACATTAGATAATAAAAAAAGCCCTGGAAATTAAACCAACTTGTATGCTTTTAAGATACATTTCAGTCAGAATAAAAACCAAGATATGTATTAAATTGGGGAATAAAGTTACAGAGACCACTTAAATCCTTAAAGATTAGTTTCAAACAAAAATATCTCTTGAGTAAAAGAGACAATAGTTCATCAGAGAGCATTACCATTCAATCTTAACTAATATGTAAGATTAACAGATGTTTTCCTTTTGATTAAATAGAATTTCCAAAAATAAAACTCCATAAAGTTAGGGTTATGGCAGAGTTTTGTTTTGCCTTACTAAAATATGAAAACATCGAACTAAGGAATCTAAAAACCACTAGAAAACTGAGATTTCTAAAAAAAAAATCACATCATCCAAATAAAATATCCCCCTTCAAAAGAATAAATTGGCCTAATAGTCACTTATTATAAACATGCTTATAATCATGTTAGGTGTGTTTTCAAGGTGAAACAAATAGACTTTTTTGTTCTTTTTTTTAAAAGATAGATTCCTTTTTGTTCCTCTGGTTTTGCTGGAACTCACTTTGTAGAACAGGCTGGCCTCTAATTCAGTGAGATATATCTGCCTCTGCTATGAAAGTGCTGGGATTAATGGCATGTACCACTAAAGCCTGGCAAAAATTTATTTTAAATAGGCATATGGTGTTGTTTTTTCATTTTAAATATTGTTTGCTTTATACTCTCTGTTTACTCAGGTAATATATCCTTCTGGGTTCCTTGATGGAGCTAAAGACTCGATAATTGTAATTATGCATGTTAATAAATTGAAAAAAGAGGAACTAAAAATGTATAAAGTATATAAGGCTAAGAGACAGAAAGATTATTTAAGGTTAGTAATAACAGTTAGGATAAAAAGTAATTTAGGTACAACATCTTGGGCTTACTAAGATAGGATAGATGATCAAACATTTTCTCTAAATTTTCCAAATGCAAATGGATTGAACATTGTTAGTATAATTCTTCCTTGTATATATTATATCTAGTTATTGTATTTAGTGTATATAGCTTTACTGTGATAGTTAAAACCTTCACTTTTTAATAAAACAAATAGGGAAATGTGTGATATTTTGATTATATTGTGATAATAAAGCTTCCTTAGTGTTATAGCAGAGCTAATCACTACCTGACCAAAATTTGGAGGTTTGGAGGACTCTGGACAGATAGGAGTCAGGATTCCTAAGACAGGCCGAAGAGAATATTAGCACTTTACTAACATGGAGAAACTGAAGAGGTGGTAGTCACAATTTGCTGGTTAACTGCTTCTCTGATCTTTCAGTTTCTTATCCTGCTCTCTGACTCCTGATTTCTTATTGTTAAATGTCAATTAGATTAATGTTTCAGCAGGGATAGAACTTTCTAAGCCCTTTGGAAATAAAGCCCATATACCTGAGATAGAGCCACAAGATTTGTCATTTGCCCTGCTAAATTTTCATCTTTCCTTGACCCAATCTTCCCTCAGTTTTCCTCATTCCTCTCTTTCATTTATCTTTTATTTATTCTTTCATCTTGACTGCAGTCTTTCCTCCCACTATTGCTCTCTGTCCCAACCTTCCCCCAAATCTCTCTTCTTTGTTTAACTTTAGAGAAGAGCATGTCTCTCATACATATCATCCACACATGGTGTCTTAATTAGGGTTTCTGTTGTTGTGATACCCAAAACCCAGGCTGAGGAAAAAAGGTTAATTTGGCCTATACTGCCATATTGTTGTTCACTATTAAAGGATGTTAGGAAAGGAGCTTGAAGAGGGCAGGATTCTTTTCTTTATATATATAACTTGGATATTTTAGAGGGCAAAATTCTTAATAGATTTTTGTATTTTGAACCATCCTTGCATCTCTGATAAAGCTGACTTCATGATAGATGATTTTTTTGATGTGTTCTTGGATTTGATTTGCTAGCATTTTATTGAGTATTTTTGCATCTATGTTCATCAGTAAGATGGGTCTGGAATTCTCCTTCTTGGTTGAATCTTTGTGTTGTTTGGTATAAGGGTAACTTTAGCTTCATAAAAGTGGTTTTGCAATCTTACTTCTGTTTCTATTATGTGAAACCCTTTGAGTATAGTTATTAGTTCTTAGTTCTGACAGAATTCTGAACTGAAACTGTTTTTCCATTGGCTTTTTTGGTTGAAAGGCTTTTGATGACTTCTTTTCTTTCCTTGCAGGTTATAAGCTGAGTTGAATTGCTCATCTGGTGTTGATTTAATTTTGGTATTTTATTGACTTCAGCCCTCAATTTGATTATTTCCTATCCTCTACTCCTCCTGGGTGAGTCTGCTTCTTTTTGTTGTAAAGCTTTCAGTTGTGCTCTTAAGTCACTGGGGTGAGTTTTCTCCACTTTCTTTATGTAGGCACTTAGCGCTATGAACTTTCATCTTAGCACTGCTTTCATAGTGTCCCATAGATTTGGGTATTTTGTGCCATCATTTTTGTTGAATTCTACAAAGCCTTTAATTTCTTTATTTCTTGCTTGACCTAGGGGTGGTTTAATAGAGCAGTGTTCAATTTCCATGAGTTTTTAGGCTTTCTGTGATTAATGTTGTTGCTAAATCCTAACTTTAAAACATAGTGATCTGATAAGACACAGGGGGTTATTCCATTTTTTTGTGTCAAGGTTTGCTTTGTTACCGTTTGTGGTCCATTTTACAGAAGGTTCCATGAGGTGCTGAGAAGAAGGTATATTATTGGACTGGAGAGATGGCTCAGTGGTTAAGAGCATTGCCTGCTCTTCCAAAGGTCCTGAGTTCAATTCCCAGCAACCACATGGTGGCTCACAACCATCTGTAATAAGGTCTGCTGGTGCCCTCTTCTGGACTATTGTATACATAATAAATAATAAATAAATATTAAAAAAAAGAAGAAGGTATATTATTTTGTGTTTGGATGGAATGCTCTGTAGATACCCATTGAGTCCATTTAAGCCAAGACATTTGTTAGTTGTCTTATTTTTCTGTATGACCTGCCCACTGGGGAGAGTGGGTTGTTGAAGTCTCCTACTATTCTTGTAAAGCAATTTAAGCTTTAGTAATGTTTCTTTTACATGTGTGGGTGTTCTTTTATTTGGGGCATTGATGTTCAGGATTGAGATTTCACCTTGATGGATTATTCCTGTTATGGGTATGAAGTGTCCTTCTTCATCTATTCTGATCAGCTTTACTTTGAAGTCTATTTGGTTCGCTATTAGTAAACCTATACTTGTGTGCTGCTTAGGTATATTTGATTGGAAAATCTTTTTCCAACACTTTACTCTTCAGCAATGTTTGTCTTTGAGGTTTAGGTGTATTTCTTTTATAAAGCAAAAGGATGGATCCTGCTTTTGTATCCATTTTCTTAGCCTGTACCATTTTATAGGTTAATTGAGTCTATTGATATTAAGAGATGTAAATAATGAGGGACTGCTAGTTCCTGGTATTTTTCAGTAGTGGTGTTTGTTTGTTTCCCTTCTTTGGGGTTTGTGGGTGTTAGGATATCTGTTGCCGGTGTTTACAGTTAGCTTCCTTGGGTTGGAATTTTCCCTCTAGTACTTTCTGTATGACTGGATTTTGGATAGGTATTGTTTAAATCTGGTTTTGCCATGGAATATCTTATTTTTTTTCATTTATGGTGATTGAAAGCTTTGGTAGGTCTGGTGTCTTTGGTCTCTTATTGTCTTGAGCAAATCTGTCCAGGGCCTTCTTGTTTTCATGGTTTCCATGGAGAATTTGGGTGTTATTCTGATAGGTCTGCCTTTATAGTATACTTGACCATTATCTTTTGCAGCTCTTAATATTCTTTCTTCATTCTCTGTTTTGCATTTTGATCATTATATGTTTGGGGGGTGGACTTTTTTTGGTCCAGTCTATTTGGTGTTCTCTAAGCTTCTTGTTTTTTCATAGGGATATTCTTCTTTGGGTTGGGAAAGTTTTTTTCTATGATTTTTTTTTTTTGTTGAATATAGTTTCTGTGCCTTTGAGTTGGTGTTGGTCTTTCTCTTCTATTCCTATTATTCTTAGGTTTTAATTTTTTTTATGGTGTCCCAGATTTCCAGGATGTTTTGTGTAAGGAATTTGTTGGATTTATTGTGCTCTTTGACCAATGATTTGATTTTGTTCTATAGTATCTTCAGCATCTGAGAGTCTCTCTTCTATCTCTTGTGTTTTGCTTGGTTACACTTCCTGCTGTATTTCCCATTTGTTTACCCAGATTTTCCATATACAGAATTCCCTTCATTAGTCTTTCCTTTATTGCCTCTATTTCAGTCTTCAAGTCTTGAGCTGTTTGTTTTATCTGTGTGATTATTTTTTGTTTGTCTTTTCCTTGATTTCTTTAAGGGAATTTTTATTTCCTTCATCATCCTCCTATAGTTACATTGGGGACCCCATCGTTTTTACAAGGTTACATTGAAAATAATTTTTTTTTTTTTTTTTTGCTTCTCCTGACTTAGGATGATTAAGTCTTCCTGTTGTATGACCACTGGGTTCTGGTGTTACCAATTTGCTTTCTATGTTGTTGGATGAATTCTTGCATTGGCACCTACCCATCTCATCCTTCAATTGGTGCTAGCAGTGTCTTTACTTCTTGGTCCAATTCTTAAAGTGGTTGTTTGTGTCTTTGAGACCTGTTCTTGGCCAACTCTGTGTTTCAGAGAGCCATGCCACTGAGGTCTCTCTTTGTACTGCTCTTTTGGTCTGCACTCCTGGGTCACTCTTGGTCCAGTCTGTGCAGTCACAGCTTGTGCTTCAGGGTCCCTGTCTTGGTCCACCCCGTGAATCTGCATCTTTTTTTTTTTTTTTTTTTTGTTTTGGTTTTTCGAGACAGGGTTTCTCTGTGGCTTTGGAGCCTGTCCTGGAACTACCTCTGTAGACCAGGCTGGTCTCGAACTCACAGAGATCTGCCTGCCTCTGCCTCCCGAGTGCTGGGATTAAAGGCTTGCGCCACCATCGCCCAGTGTGAAGCTGCATCTTGTGTTTTAATGTTCCTCTGAAGTTGTAAGGGTCTGGGAAGTAGGATTGTTTTGGGGTTGGAGTGAGACTTGTAGCTCCCAGGGTCTGATGGATGGTGTTTGAGCAGCACACCTGGAGGAAACTTGCCTGTTGACTGGCTAGAGAACTGAAACAGGAAGTGTTTGGGCCCAGAGTTTTGCTCCGGTATGGAGGTCCTAGAGAGGTTGTCCTGCTGGGTGGGTCATCACTCACCCCTTGGACTTTTCTGTGTAATAGCAGGCTGTGCTGCAGATTTCCACTTAGGTTGCGGGTACATTGATAGGAGGGCCTGGGGCAGAGTGGGACTTGTAGCTTTCAAGATTCAATGGATGGGATGGGGCTGTTGGAGCAGCCTACTTTCAGGAAACTCACTGGCTAGCTGGCTAGGGAAGCTGAGTCCACTGGGCGTGTGTCCTGGGAGTTTGGGAGGGCCTAGAGAGTGGGGTGTCCTGCTTCATGGGTAATCACTCACCTCTTGGTCTCCTATGAGTAGTAACAGGCTGTGTTTCAGAGTTCCATTGAGGTTGTGGTACGGGGTTTGTAGGGGTGTAATTGGAGATTTGGGGCAGCGTGGAACTTGTAGAATTCAGGGTCCAATGGATCATGAGTATATTTCTTAAACTTCAGTTTTTAAGTTTCTTCACTTATTGCTTGTTTGTTTGCTTTTCACTTTCTCAAGACTGGGGTTTCTGTATCTTTGAAGTCTTTTTTTTTTAATAAATATTTATTTATTTATTCTGTATACAATATTCTGTCTGTGTATATGCCTGCAGGCCAGAAGAGAACACCGGACCTCATTACAGATGGTTGTGAGGCACCATGTGGTTGCCGGAATTGAACTCAGGATCTTTGGAAGAGCAGGCAGTGCTCTTAACCACTGAGCCATCTCTCCAGCCCTCTTTGAAGTCTTTTTGTTTTTTGTTTTTGTTGGTTTGGTTTTCTTTTTTTATTTTTTCCTTTCAAAAAGTTTACACTTCCTCCGATCCTCCCATTCCTCTCCTGCTCCCCCACACCCCCTCCTCCCTCCCCATTCTTCATTAAGAGAGGGCAGGGAATCCTTCCCTGTGGGAAGTCCAAGCCTCCCCATCCAGTCCTAGGAAGCTTTGCATCCAAATAAACAAATGGACTAGGGTCCCAAAAAGCCAGTACACGCAGTAGAAACAAGTCCCAGAGACTTTATCAATGGCTTCTCAGTCAGCCCTCATTTTCAGCCACTTTCAGAGAGTACTGTTTGATGGCATGCTCATTCAGTCCCGGTTCCGCTGGATTTGGTGAGCTCCCATTAGAACAGGTACACTGTCTCAGTGGATCGACCAACCCCTCACAGTCCAGACTTCCTTGCTCATCTTCTCCCTTCTTCTGCTCTTCAACTGGAACTTGGGGGCTCAGTCTGTTGCTCTGATGAGGGACTTTGTCTCTATCTCCATCTGTTGCAGGATGAAGACTCTCTCTGATGGGTCTTCTGGTACAGGATCTGTTTGTTTTTTTGGTTTTTCCAGACAGGATTTTAGGTAGTTTTAGAGCCTGGCCTGGAACTAGCTCTTGTAGACTAGGTTGGCCTCAAACTCACAGAGATAGACCTGTCTCTGCCTCCCGAGTGCTGGGATTAAAGATGTACATCACCCTTCTCTGGCCAACAAGGCTTTAGTGGGTTTTTCTTTTCTTTTTTTTTTTTTTTTAAAGATTTATTTATTTATTATGTATACACCATTCCTTCCATGTATGCTTACATGCCAGAAGAGGGCACCAGATCTCATTATAGATGGCTGTGAGCCACCATGTGGTTGCTGGGAATTGAACTCAGGACCTCTGGAAGAGCAGTCAGTGCTCTTAACCTCTGAGCCATCTCTCCAGCCCTTTAGTGGGTTTTTCAAGACAGGGTTTCTCTGTGTATATCTGGCTCTGCTGGCACACAAACCATACAGCAGGTTGTTCTCAAACTCACAGAGATCTGCCTGTCTCTTCCTCCCAGGTGCAGGAGTTTAAAACATGCACTACCAATTCCTGGCCAAACTTGCATTTCTTTATATCCTTTATTGTGTGTTAAAATATGGTAATATTTTATTGTGTGATTCCATACAATAGAAACTATCTTTACACTTGCATAACCGCACAGGAGAAATGGGTCCAATGTTGTACTAGCTATTCTAAGTAATTCATTCTGAATTAAAGGAGCATGGTTTTACTGACTGAGTTTCCAGATGTAATTTTGCATGAATTAGAATTAGTGTGTTCTCTTAAACTCTGTATGAAACACAAAGTCTAGGGAGAGTTGATGCACTGGTACTAGATTTGAAGAGAGTTTACAAACTTCCCATTCATTTCGTGTCTTTGCTCTCACTGTCTCATTCTATCACCATGGTGAATTTCTCTCAGCTTCCATATCATTTCCAAAGGAAATTTCAGGGAAAACTCTCTGTCTTCTATGGAAAGGGACATATGGACATTCCCAATTGCTCTGACTCCATTCTGTTTTTTTTTTGAAATGTGTTTCTTTCTTTTTTTTTTTTAGCATAATACATAAAAATACTAATAAGAGTTTAAAAACCAAAATTCTGATCTCTTTGTATCAAGAACTATGAGCAGTTTACCAGGTCCCTTCAGGGACTATTATTTATACTTTTCTTGCTACTTTTTCTGCTAGACTGAAATCAGGTACAAGTATTTGATCATGTAATTTGGGTACTTTTGAACTGTTCCTTACCTATTCCTTTTAAGTCTAAATTAGAGGAAATTTGCTGTGTGACAATGGTCATGGACTATTTAAATATTTGTCAATTGTATTGTTTTAACAAAATGCTCATTGGCCAGTAGCCATGCAGGAAGTGTATGCTGGGTGACCAAGCAGGAAGTATAGGCAGGGCAGATCAGAGCAGGAGAATTCTGGGAAGAGCAAAGGTTCAGCCTGTAGTTATCACCCAGAGGCAGAGGACATAAGATGAGATTGCCTTGCTGATTAAAGGTACCAAGCCATGTGGCTGACACAGACAAGAATTATGGGTGATTGTAGGATGTAAGGGTTAATAGGAAGCATGATCTAATAGGCACACCAGTTTAAAATCAATGTAGACCTCTGTTTGTTTTTTGGGGACTGAATGGCTACAGGACAAGGTGAAACAGAAACCTCTGTTAACAAATGTTGTCAACGTGGATAACTAAATCCCATTGAAACCTGAGAGAGCTTGGAAATTAATTCTAGACACAAAAGTACAGAGTTAAGCATGGTTTCTTGGTATCAGCATTTTCCTAGCTGGGGTCTGTTTGATAGAGGTAAGAGTTTCTCATTTAAGAGAAGCTTCCTGACTATGTCTTAGATGTAAAAACCTTGCAGCCCTTTTAAGAAGCACCACATCAAACACTTAAATGGTGTCTGTGTACAGTCACCATCATGCTTCTTGGTGGTGATAGGGACCTTGAGACTCCATAGAATTGTGGCAATAAACGTGGATCCTGCCAGTACCTCAGCCATGAGGCTAGACTCTCAGAAAGCTAAGCAATCAGGTGGATCCAGCTGTCAAAGCCAAGGTTTTATCTGTAGCCATATTTCTTAGCAAATTATAGACTCATTTGGTCAGAAAAAGAGAGATATACATTAAAGATAAATTCAAATGAAAAAACCTTTCAATGGTTTCTTGTGTATTTAAAAATATATGTAGATTTGGGATAGACATAAAATGATAAAGTCCTAAGTAAAAAGGAATAGAGTAGTTGGTTTTGGGGACACATGGCTTCATATCCAATACTGGGTGGCAGAGGCAGGCAGATCTGATTCAAGGACAACCTGGTCTACAGAATGAGATCTATGACAGCCAGATATATACAGAGAAACCCTTTGTCAAAAAAATTAAAAAGAAAAAGAAAAAATAGAGTTTAAAATAAAACCACAAATAAAGATGAAAAATACACAGAGAGTCTGGATACTGTATGTTATTTTGTTGTCTTTGAATTGTTGGAATGCTGAGGAAGGAGCAACAGCTGCTAAAAGACTGAGTATAAATGCTCCTGGATGAATCCAAAATATATGTTGGCAATACCTTCCAGGAATTTTTAAAATTATTAGAAGCCCACAGTTGACCTCTCCTAATTTTGACTTTTGGGATCAATTTTTTATAGGTGTATTTTATGTCCTAAATAGTTAATAGAATCTCTTTGTATATTTTCAGTACTAATTTGTAATACCCAAAGATATAAAATTTTCTTCACTCACCAAAGATTCTCTCTAAAGATCAGGGCTAGTTAAAATGAACTATTCTTGGTCCTTCTTAGAAGTATAAGTGTGTCTTGTCTTCCTTTGAACCACCATTTTCAGTGTCAAAAGAAGCCTTATTCTGAAGTTAGAAGAGCTCAGAATAGCTCTTCATTTAAGACAATCTTTTACAATGTGGACAGGACCTTCCCATATTTTTGTATTTGTGTTCTATTTCCTATGTATGTTGATATATCTTTTAAAAATATCTCTTAGATCTTTCCTGATCAGAACAATAGATTTGCTCTGTAAATCTCCATCTGCCTACTTGTTTAGACATGCCTTCTCCCGTCTCCCTCCCTTTTTTGTTGTTTTGTTTTTCAAGACTAGGTTTCTCTGTAGTTTTGAAACATGACCTGCAACTACCTCTTGTAGATGAGTCTGGCCTTGAACTCACAGAAGTCTGTCTGCCTCTGACTCCCTAGAGTTTAGGGTTAGGGTTAGGGTTAGTCATATTAAAGATGTGTGCTACCACCACCTGACTTCTCCTGTCCCATTTTATGTTGTTCACAGTATGACCAGTCTGGCCTACAGAATGAGTTCCACAATTACACAGAAAAATCCTGTCTTGAAATCTCCAAAAAAAAAAAAAAAAAAAAAAATCTGAATCAAACAAAGACTATAACCGAACTTTAGTCAGCATCTTACATTCTGGTAGAAGCAGTCACATATAAAGTATTTTGAAGAAGAAAAGTCTCCTTTTTGCCTCTGCTCTAGCTCTGGTTACCAAACTCATTCCTATACTAGCATTAGAGCCTACTGCATTGTAATTTTGGTGAATACTTAAACCAGCTGAGATGCTGAGTTTTGTGGGCTGAACAACTACTGAATTCTTCACGTGATCTTAGACAAAAGGCTGAGAAGCAATCTATTGGATTCTTCAGTTGCCATTGGTAGGCAGCTATTCTTAAGTTACCTGGACCACAGCTTGTGAGACATTCTAATAAGCTCGTTATCTTCATACATGGTGAGATTCATTCTACCTGTCATGTTTATGTAGAAAATCTTGACTACTGCAGTTGTATATTTTTTTCACCTGAGTGTGGAGGAAGATGTGCTGGCTAACAATAGTGCTCATGAAGACATTCTTTCTAGCTCCATTACTCTCTACATATTCAAATTTCCATGAACACTACTCTTTCTATTATTACTCATTTGCCTGGAGTTTGCTTGAAATTTAAGGAATAAAACCCATAAACAATGGAGTCATCATCCAGCTTTCCAATGGGGGAAAGACCAATCATCTTGTTTGAGATTTGGTTCCTGATTTTCTCTTTCCTGTTGTGTAAAATCCATGTGAAAACTATGTTAAAAGTATCTTCAGTTCATCTGACCTCAGATTGAAGCCACAGAACAAATATTTCATTTTGTAACTATTTTTTTTCAACATAAATTTTATTTTATTCTTATAAAGTAGCTTGAAGTTTGTTTTACAGAATGGGACTGGTGTTTTTTACTATTCCAGTTGCTGTATATGTTTTCCATATATCTGTTATTAATTTAAATGATACTAGCAGTTTAGACACTAAACATATGAACAAGTATAAGCAGTTTGATATTTCTATGTGCTTATTTTTATTTTTTTTAAATTTATTTATTTATTAAGGATTTCTGCCTCCTCCCCACCACCACCTCCCTTTTCCCTCCCCCTCCCCCATCAAGTCCCCCTCCCCCATCAGCTCGAAGAGCAATCAGGGTTCCCTGACCTGTGGGAAGCCCAAGGACTGCCCACCTCCATCCAGGTCTAGTAAGGTCAGCATCCAAACTGCCTAGGCTTCCCCAAAGCCAGTATGTGCAGTAGGATAAAAAACCCACTGCCATTGTTCTTGTGTTCTCAGTAGTACTCATTGTCTGCTATGTTCAGAGAGTCCTGTTTTATCCCATGCTTTTTCAGACCCAGGCCAGCAGGCCTTGGTGAGTTCCCGATAAAACATCCCCATTGTCTCAGTGTGTGGGTGTACCCCTCGCGGTCCTGAGTTCCTTGCTCGTGCTCCCTCTCCTTCTGCTCCTGATTTGGACCTTGAGATTTCTGTCCGGTGTTCCATTGTGGGTCTCTGTCTCTGTCTCATTTCATCGCCTGATGAAGGTTAATATTCAGGAGGATGACTATATCTTTGTCTTTGGATTCACCTTCTTATTTAGCTTCTCTAGGAACATGAATTATAAGCTCAATGTCCTTTATTTATGGCTAGAAACCAAATATGAGTGAGTACATCCCATGTTCCTCTTTTTGGGTCTGGCTTACCTCACTCAGGATAGTGTTTTCTATTTCCATCCATTTGTATGCAAAATTCAAGAAGTCCTTGTTTTTTACTGCTGAGTAATACTTTAATATGTTTATATTCCATACTTTATTCATCCATTCTTCCATTGAAGGGCATCTAGGTTGTTTCCAGGTTCTGGCTATTACAAACAATGCTGCTATGAACATAGTTGAGCATATACTTTTGTCGTATGATAGGGCCTATCTTGGGTATATTCCCAAGAATGGTATTGCTGGGTCCAGGGGTAGGTTGATCCTGAATTTCCTGAGAAACCGCCACACTGCTTTCCAGAGTGGTTGCACAGGACCAGATGGTTTCAATGCAGAATTCTACCAGAACTTCCAAGAAGAACTAATACCTATACTCCTTAATGTATTTCACAATATAGAAACAGAAGAGTCATTGCCAAATTCCTTTTATGAAGCTACATTTTGTAACTTTAAAACTCTCTTTAGTTGTTAGTGTTCTAGGCATCCTTACCTCTGTGGGACAGGAAATTACTCCACCCACCTTGCACAGTGCACCATATAAATCACCTTAGTGTGATGGAAAAAAGAGAAAGTTCCTATGGAGTACAAGAAGATGACATTGACTGCTTTTGTAGCCAGGGGCAAGTGCTATTGAAATGTATATATTCTCAGATCTGGAGAAGTTCTCTGTTGGGGTGAATGGATTGGACAGGAACCAGTATTCTGTCTCTTTAAGCATACTATAGCCCTATGTGAGGTGCTCTTGTCACTCAGGACTCATTAGCCAATCATATACTCCAGGTGACCTGGATTCCTGTTCTCGGGTGCAGTTGCTGTTGCAGAGAGATGATGAGCTGAGAACTTTGGCAAAATGGAGAAGCACAACATGGTGAGTGAGGGAATGCTGTCTCCTGATGGGGAGGAGCAGAGGGTGAGGTGCGGAAAACACTATGTTGTTACCTCCATGGGTCTGGGTGGGAACCCGCCGCCATATTCCCTGTATGTGAAGTCCCTCATGGTCCCTGCTAACTCCTGGACCTAGGGGCAGGCCTCTGAATAACTTTGCTCTGTGGCTTCATCTCCTTAGAGTATTGGGCGCGGGAAGCTGTGTTTAAAAAAACTTTCCTAGTCAACTTCAACAGGGTTGATGCATTCATGGAAATAAGTTGACAAACTCAGAGAAACCTAATTTCTCCAATATTTTCTTGGTATGGAGCACTTTGCATTTAAGCTTTAAATATAATCTAAGTTGAGATTTAAATTTGTTGAGATTATCAAAGGCATCTCACGTGTTGTGTAGCTTTCCACTACTGTACCATAATGTTGAAGAGTAGAATAGGTGATACAATAGATTGACCAATGCTTAAAAAATAATTAAGTCTCACAAAGTAGAATTTAGTGGAGGGAGAACTGCATCTAAAACACCCAGACTTTAAGCATATGCTAATTAGGGCTGGAAGAGATTAGAATGCCCGCGTATACATTGTTCACCAGGATTGTCCAGATATTTGACTCCAAACCATTTCAAAGAAGCCACCACTGATTTAAAAATAAAAACTCACTGCCAGGTGGTGGTGGTGCATGCCTTTAATTCCCACACTCTAGAGGCAGAAGCTGGTGGATTTCTTTGAGTTCAAGGCCAACCTGATCTATGAGAGTTCGTGGACTGGCTCCAAAGCTACTGAGAAACCCAGTCTCGAAAAATCCCTTGTGACCTTCACCTTAGAACCCTGTCAGTGAAGAATGACCTGCTGTAACTGGTCACTGGCGTACTTAAGAGAATATTCTGAGAATAATTTTGCCTAAATATTTAGACTCTCAAGTTGCCTGTTTCTATTTCAATTGTTCAAAGTTTAATCTTGACCATTATCCTAAGGGATACTTATGGATAAGAGCATATATTGAATGCAAAATCTGTCTAACGTAGCTCCCCTTGAGCATTGAACAGAGATCAGTGCATAACATCATTAAAGATACTTCTCTTTATTAATCTTCTAAATGTGGATTGTGATTTCTCAGTGGAAAGGCATATTAATTCTAGAAGAGCTGCATTTCCATCCCAATAGAAATATTGTTTCTGAGACAACTTCTGTTATGTTGACTCAGTTGGCCTTGGTCCCTGTCTGTTGTTTTCCTGGGCAACCTTGAGTGTCCTCTATATTATACCTGCAAAATTCTTAAATGACTGTACCAATTCACAGTTTTAAAATTATGTATTTGCCGGGCAGTGGTGGTGCACGCCTTTAATCCAAGCACTCAGGAGGTAGAGGCATGCAGGTCTCTGTGAGTTTGAAGCCAGCATAGTCTACAAGAACTAGTTCCTGGACAGGCACCAAAGCTACAGAGATACCATGTCTCAAACAAAACCAATAAATTAAAATAAGATAATGCATTTGAGCCATGTAGTTGATTGCCCAATGCAGTTGCAGGAAAAAGGTTTGCATATGGAGCATTTCTTCTGTCCTCAGACCACAATAGGAAGAATAGATTATTGTGTGCACTGCAGGGGGTACAGCATAGGCAATCAGCTGTTGGAGCCACCACTATGAAAAAGGGCCTGACTGTGGTAGCAGTAGTCGTTTGTAATTGCCCAGCATGTGTAAATTAATGTCATGTGGATGAACACAGACTAGATTGTGTGGGTGTCCAGATTAGGAAGGTTAACTTGAGTCAAGGAACACTGAATTTTCAATTAGGCAACTATCCTCTGCAGATATGATCGATCTTTTTTTTTTTATCGATATTTACTGAGCTCTACAATTTCTTTGCTTCACTCCCTGCCTCTCCACTCCCCCATTCAACCCTCTCCCAAGATCCCCATGTGCCCAATTTGCTCAGGAGATTCTGTCTTTTTATACTTTATACCTCCCATATAGATTAGAGCTCTGTAAGTCTCTCTTAGCATCCTCATTTTTGTCTAAGATCTGGGATTGTGGTTTGTAGGCTGGCTTTCTTTGCTTTATGCTTGAAAACCACCTATGAGTGAGTACATGTGATAATTATCTTTCTGTGTCTGGGTTACCTCACTCAAAATAATGTTTTCTAGCTCTACCCATTTTCCTGCAAAATTCAAGATGTCATTATTTTTTTATGCTGTGTAGTACTCCATTGTGTAAATGTACCACACTTTTCTTATTCATTCTACTATGGAGGGGCATTAGGTTGTTTCCACATTCTGGCTATGACAAACAAAGCTGCTATGAACATAGTTGAGCACATGTTCTTGATTATATATGAAAGTGGTATTACTGAGTCTTGAGAAAGGCTGTTTCCTAATTTTCTGAGAAATTGCTACACAGACATCCAAAGGGACCTTACCAGCTTGCATTCCCACCAGCAATGTAGAAGTGTTTCCATTTCCCCACAACCTCTCCAGCATAAGTTGTCATTGGTGTTTTTAATCCTGGCCATTCTTTCAGGTGTTAGATGGACTCTCAGAGTTGTTTTGATTTGCATTTCTGATTAACGATATTGAACATTTCCTTAATTGTCTTTCAGGTATTTTAGATTCCTCTGTTGAGAGTTCTCTGTTTAGGTCTTTACTCCCATTTTTTTTTATTGGATTATGAGTTCTTCTTGTGTCTAATATCTTGAGTTCTTTGTATATTTTGGAGATCAGACCTTTGTCTGATATGGGGTTAGTGATGATATTTTCCCATTCTGCAGGCTGTTGTTTTGCCTTGCTGATCATGTCCTTTGCTTTACAGAAGCTTTTTAGTTTCAGGGCATACCATTTAATTGTTTCTCTCAGTGTCTGTGCTACTGCACTTATATTTAGGAAGTGGTTCCCTGTGTCAGTACCTTTAAGTGCACTTCCCACATTTTCTTGTATAATTTTCAGTGTGGGTAGCTTTATGTTGAGGTCTTTGATCCATTTGGACTTGAGTTTTGTGCATGGTGATAGATATGGATCTATTTTCATTTTTCTACATGCTGATGTCCAGTTATGCCAGCACCACTAGTTCAATATGCTTTCTTTTTTCCATTTGATATTTTTTGCTTTCCTATCAAATATCAAATGTTCAGAAATATGTGGATTAATATCCAGGTCTTCTATTCAGCTCCATTGGTCCTCCTGTCTGTTCTTATGACAATACCAGGCTGTTTTCAGTAATGTATCTCTGTAGTAAAGATTGAAGACAGGGATTGTGATGCTTCCAGAAGTTCTTTTATTGTATAGGATTGTTTTGGATATCCTGGGTTTTTTGTTTTTCAAATGAATTTGAGTGCTGTTCTTTTGAAGTCCTTGAAGAATTTTGCTGCAATTTTAAAGGGCATTGTATTCAATCTGTAGATTGCTTTTGGTAAGAAATATGATCAATCTTGCTTGACAGAGTTATGTCAGCTCGGAGATTTGAAAAACAGGCCATTGACTAACTATATAGGCGGTTACAAATTTCAGCAGTCAACATTGTATATGGGTACCATCAATCTATCTCTTGTTAATGACATCCCCTCTCCTAGGGAAGGGCCTGCTCTTTTTTTAAGTCAATTTATAAAATTTTATTTAATCTTAAAAGTGCATTTTTTGGTGTATTGAGACAGGGTTGGTTTCTCTGTAGCTTTGGAGCCTGTCCTGGACCTGTCATAGACCACGCTGGTCTCAAACTCAGAAAGATCCAATTTCTTCTGCCTCCTGAGTGCTGGGAATAAAGGCCTGATCCAGCACTGCCCATCTAAGAGTGCATTATTATTATCACTTTAAAAATCACTTTTTGGTATCAGTTTCAAATACTTTCTTTAAGTGTATTGCTTCTGTTATCACTATTTGTTTCTGTTCTCCAATGTTTCTAAGTCATTGAGAGTTTCATTTCATTTCTTTCAAGTTATGTTGATTTCTATGTAGAGCAATGTCTCCTATACTTTAGGCTTGCCTCATGTTATGTAATTGAGAATTATTTTGAACACCTAATCCTGCCTCTGCTGCCCAGTTCTGGAAAGACAGTCCTGCAACTCCTTCCAGGTTTGTCCTTCACTAGTCAGTGAAAAAGAAAAATAGAGCAGTTAATGAGTGTCTGCTAATCATTCTGGCTTTTATTGAGGACTTAGAAATGAAGAGGGATTGGTATAAGAATTGAACACATTGACCAACTTTGAAGCTGGTGGAGACACAGTGCAGGAAGTGAGAAGTTGGCTTGAGGGTAAGAGCTTTCCTCCTTCAACTGAGATTACTTATGTGGCATCAGGAGGTCAATTGTGATGCTGTATGATTGTCCTGATTGACCATTGTTTGCAGTCCACAGACAATGGCAATCTAGGTATGGGACTGACCTTATCTTGAAATCTAACTGCGGTATTTACAGTAGTTCATCAAAAATAGATTATCTGGGTAAAATATTGTGGCCCTGCTTAACAGGACTGTTACTTTTCTGGTATAAGATCTTCGCCTTTAGGGAGAATTCATGAGGAATATTTATTGTGCTCTGATACAAATTCTTAGTCTCTGGAGCACATAAAGTGTGTTTCAAGTTTTCAAAATAATTTTTGAGATTAAAACTGCATCATATCCACATTTTTTATGGCTCCCTCTGAGCTATCACATGATCCTGATTGTTTTCTAATTCATGGTCTGTTTTTGTTTAACAACAGTTACAAAGTAACCACAGTTACACAGGAACAGTGATTCCTTTATGAATGTGACCTGTGCTTGTTTTCAGGATTTTCCTTCTCTGAGGCAATGGGATGACTGCACTGGAAAGTGAGTGTGTAATGGAATGTGCACACAAAGGACCCTGTGCTTTGGATGAGGAACAGGATGTGCTATAGGGGAGTGGAATAATGTGTACTAAATACAAACTTTCTAATCTAGGCCCCTGTCTGGTGGGCTGGGAAGGCAGAACTGGAAGGACTGTGCTGTCCGAGACTTTTGATCTCTGATCCTCTTGTAGAGGAGCTGCAAATATTGTGAGTCCCGGCTAGGTGGCCCTAACCAGTGAGGAATTCTGGGAAGGGTTAGCAATGGGGAGTACTAGTAGCAGACAGTTTGTGGGTTCTTTCCATGATTCTATTCTGCCTCTGCTGTAAGAAATAGTAAGGAAGATCACAAGCTATACCATGGTGAGTGTTGTGTGTTCAGATCTGTTGAACTGTCATTTCTGCTGTGACTTGGACTGATCATGAGCCACCCTGTAGTTGTGTTGGTCCATGTGGTTCATGTTGGCAGTGGCCCTTGTCCTCTGAGTCTCCCTATGTATGAATTTACTGGGGCAGGGTAGACTCTGGAACTGGAGGATATGATGGTGATTGTCCAGAGTACACACATGGACACTGCTCTAGGTGTGCAGTGGGAAGAGAGATTAGAAAACTGAAGGTCTAGATTCCAGAAGTTCTCAATATTGCATTTTAATTTCAGGTTTGTTTTATAAAGATTACAAATAGTTTATGAACTGGTAGAAAATGATGATATTGATCTTCTAGCAATGCATGATTAGAATGCTTTTAATGTGATGCTGCCACTAGCTGCAATGGTGTGATCCAGTGAAACTTAGTTCCAGGGGACAAAGGAGTTTCTGATCTGCAGACATTTCTCAGATGTGCCTTGTGTTAGGCAGGTAGATAGAGCATAATCCACATCTTGGGCCATAATCCATGTAGGAGAAAATAAATTTTAAATCCTTTTTCTTTTTTTCATAAACAACTTTCCTCATGACCCATTATTTTTAAAAACCCCATCCCTTGTGATTGAATTTAAAAAATAAACAAAATCCAGCTTCCCCTCCTTATTCCCACTTCTTCCCATTACCTCCAAATAAAAGGGAAAAATATAAAGAAATTATAAAATGAAAAAGAACACCTGATAAACAATAACAACAACAACAACAAAAAAAAAACAACAGTGGAAAACTTCCCAAAACAGAGTAGTGTGTTTCCCCAGGGGTAAGTGGAATTTACACTGAATCCACTGGGAGTGAGTTCTTTCTGCTACAAAAATCTGCAAAGAAAGACATTCAAGACAGAAAAATAAACAAAAAGGAACCAAGAAAAATTCACCAGACAAACTGGAGAGGCAGGAGCCCTGAGGAAAGAAGGGTAGGGTGTGCCTAGACCTGGTAAATCAGGAGAAGGCAGGGACTGCAAAAGGCAGAGAGAAGATGAGGGAAGGAAACAAGCTGAACAGATTGGTACTTTTCCAGAGCTCTAGGTAAAAAAAAAAAAAAAGGCCTCCTATCATCTGAGCCCACCTACACTTGAGCAGGCCCAAAGAGAGTGAAGTGGAGCAGGCAAACAGGGAGCAGCTTTTACATTTGAGAAGTGTCCATATCTCCAGAGGGAATGTGTCACTCCCTGCCCTACTGCCCAGAGCAGGTACCTCCTTAGTTAGTTATGGGATTCTCCCCCTTCCACAGTATATCTTTTTAAAAAAATAAATTTCCACCTTCTGTTTTTCTTTCTTTTTTTTTTTTTAAATTCTTTTTTTGATCCAAGGGCCAGCTGTTTAAACCATTGTAGAATCAAGATTGGGAGCTGTTGTAATTGGTAGTCCAGGCACGGTATCGGGCACATGGGAAACCCATCTGTTGTGCTGACGGGAATCACCTTGATCTATCTCCCTCTAAATGGGGAATCATCTAAAGCCAGGGAAGTCCTCACTGACTCTTTGTCTAAGAATTCTATATATGCAAACCCTGTGGCTAGACCGCTGAATTTGTCACAGACTGTAGTAACATGGTTGACTGAACCACAGCCATGAAGGTGAGCTTCCAGCTCTTCTGCTTTTGCACCATGGTCCACATTGCCAACATAGATGGAACTGGCATCAGCCTCCATCTTCTCCTCAAGAGATGATCACTGAGTCAGCATTGCCTGGGGTTGTACTCTTATTTATCTGCTTCTCTATCTCATTTTGTAACACCTTTAATTTCTCATCCTCTTCTTCTATTTCCCTGAGTCCCTGAAGCTTTGATCACTTCTAGCAATCATACAGAGAATATCAAACACAAAAAATACACAAACATACACAAAAATAGCAGTATCCTTACTTTCAAAAGTGCTTGGAACTCCAAGTAGTTGGAATAAATCAAGTTGATTTACATGTAAACTGATTCTTTAAAAATCTGTTTTCTTGAAATTCCATTTAAAAAGATTTCATTTCCTCACTGTGATGCTTGCTTGGATTTTATCACCAATTGTAGGAAACAACATGGTAAGTGATCCTAACAGACATCATTTTCAAAACAGAATGAAATGCTTTCAGTAAACATCAGAAGACTTCAAGTGAATATTTTAAATTTTGGTGAAACAGCCCTTCTCACCAAACCCATTTTCTATTATTGGTAAAGGAGAGAACAGGAGTGTACAGGATGCGTGATGGCCAGTTATTCCGTGATTTTGATTAGAATCTTGTTGTTCTTCTTTAAGAAATAGTAATATATATATATATATATATATATATATATATATGTGTGTGTGTGTGTGTGTGTGTGTGTGTGTGTGTGTAGATTTGTGTTTTTCCCTTGTTTTGGCAATGGTGTCATCTATATTGTTGATTTTGTGAACCATAATTTAATTATATCATTCATTGTTTGTGAAAATGATGGACCTTCCCCAGTTTGTACTCAGAATATTTTTTTTTTTTTTTAATTTATTTATTTATTATGTATACAATATTCTGTCTGTGTGTATGCCTGAAGGCCAGAAGAGGGCACCACACCTCTTTACAGATGGTTGTGAACCACCATGTGGTTGCTGGGAATTGAACTCAGGACCTTTGGAAGAGCAGCCAATGCTCTTAGCCACTGAGCCATCTCTCCAGCCCCCTCAGAATATTTTTTATATTCTTTGGTGATAAACAGTTTTACTTTTCTCTTCTTGATCTCAGATGCTTGCTTCTAATTATTTTATTTTATTTTTTCATTTATATTTTAATAATAAAGCTTGCCTGAAGATCATAAAGTAAACAGATGCCATGGCTCGCCTTACACCCCAGGCAATACTGACACACACCTTTAATCCCAGTAGTCACACTAGTTTGTTGTAGAGTCAATGCTGGTGTCTCATATCTTTAATCCTATCACTAAGGAGTTGCAGATAGGAAGTGGCATGCCTGGGCAGAGAGAGGAATATAAGGTGGTACGAGAGAGGAGATGATGATTGGGTGTTTTGTAGAAACAGCATTCACTCTGAGGACTTACAGAGACAGGATACCCCATTTGGTGAGTCTAACAACATTTATCTAGAGCTTCCCTTGGAGGGAATGCTGAGGCTAAGGAAAAGTTAGATTAAGAGAAATGAAGACAGAATCATAGGTTGGACTGAGAGGATGAAAGGTCAATAGAAAGCAGCCTGAGTTTATTTCTCAGCCAGCATATATACTAAACACAGTCAAAAGGCAGATCAAAAAGCAGTACAGTCAGCTCCCCACCTCCCTGCACTGTGCTTGGAGGCAGCTCTAACCTGGGCATTATCTGATCCAGCTAAGCAGCTTCTAATCACTAACAAGGAGTGCCCCTGGCTGGCCTACACTAGCCCAAATCTTAATAGAAAAAATGGGCTCTTTGAGCTGGTAAAAATGCCTTTTCTATTGGCTAATGCAGATGTTATTCACAGCCCTCAAGATTACTAGATGAATAACAGCAGGCATGCTTGGACTCAAATAGAATCTTTAAGTCTGAAATGACTCCAGATGGAAACTGAGTCACACGTGGGCTCCCACATTGGACTGGGAACTTTATAGAGCTAAGATCTCGTGGCTGGATGTTATGCTTCTCTGATCTTTCAGCTTTCAGCCCTACTAACTGACTACAGGATTTATGAATAAGATCAGTTTGCACTACATCTAAAATCTAATTTAAATAAAAGGTTTCTTTTTAATTCCTGTTCATGATTTTGGGTCTAAATCTCTCTCAAGTAACTTATAATTAAGTTTTTGAATTCTGTATATAAATAAAAAACTATGCTCCTTTAACCGCTTTGTGCTTTATTACATATAGCACTTAAAAGGTTTTCTACATTTGAAAGACCCTCGGAGAGGACCTTCCCACCTACGAAGACCCCAGAACCAGGACACTCCAAGACCAGACCACAGGATGCAATTAGCAAGAGGTTTATTAAATAAACACAGTTACCTGCGGGCGGCAAAGTCTTTCAGAGGACTTGTGCACCTGCAGACTGGGAGAAGGTCTTTTTATAGGCAAAAGCAAATTACAGAAGCAGATGCATGGTTAGTGGTCGGTTGGAATGAGGCAAGGGGCATAAGTGGTTCTTCCTTTCCCAGCACAGATGTATGGCAACAGATATCCTGTTCCTATTTTTGGTTTTTCCTTTCCCAGCACAGATGTATGGCCACAGACATCCTGTTGTATAGATGTCCTATTTTATAGATATCCTGCTTTGCAGCCAGGGACCCTGACCTCACTCTGCATTTACATCTGTTTGTCAAAAGCCTTGAGGCCGGGCGGTGGTGGTGCACGCCTTTAATCCCAGCACTCTGGAGGCAGAGGCAGGCGGATCTCTGTGAGTTCGAGACCAGCCTGGTCTACAAGAGCTAGTTCCAGGACAGGCTCCAAAACCACAGAGAAACCCTGTCTCGAAAAAAACCAAAAAAAAAAAAAAAAAAAAAAAGAAAAAAGCCTTGAGAAATGACGTTACAGCAGCTAAGCTGGGATCTTTCATAGGGGGAATTGTTTCTTTTGTCAACTGCTGATATTCTAAGTTGGGCACATGTGCTGACTATAGGCATCCTGTTTCCCTAAGCAAACGGGATGTTCTCATGAGAGCCGGCTAGCTGCAGGTTCTGAAAATCTTTCAAACAAAGAGGGCATTCTCACGGGAGCATGCTAGCTGGGGTTTTGAGGGGGGGTCTGTTGGGTCTTTCACAGTAAACCACGATCATTCGTAGTAGTGACCATTAAAATCTTAAAGACGGGCTTATGGTCCCACAACATTGATTCCTCCTAGAGTGTGGTAATGCCACTAAACTGACTACCTTCCTCTAAAGGTCAGCTTTGGGCCATGTATTAATAATTCAGGACAATTCCAAGATTACTATCTAAGATGGCCCTTATTCACTACACTAGCCAGAACTTGAGATAATTCCTCCACTTTCCCATTACACAAAGACTGGCCAAGAGATAATACAGGTAATTCTCCCATAAGTTGAAATTATCCTAGGTTTATTTCAGGGACCCTTATAGATGCCATTACCCACAGACAACAAAAAATAATTTCAAAAGCATGGTTCCCATATTCCCAAGTGTTAGGGTAAACAGTTTGGTCATTCATTAGGTCATGATTTATGTCATCATTGAGGTGGAGGTGGTAACAAGTTACTATGGGTAATGGTAAAAAATATAAACAAAGGAGAAAATATTTAGTTATCTTGTTCTGAAAAGAAACAGGGAAGATATAGAAATTATAGGATAAATGATAGATTACTAATTTGACTTTAAATAAAAAACTATTTTTATTAAATATTTTACATTAGTATGGATTTTTGTATATTAATACATATTTGAGATTATTTTTGTTATATTGTAGATGTTTCTAATCTTATTTAACATATTTTTGTATATTTATGGAAATTCAAGGTTATTTTTGATAAAACATACTGTATATACATTTCTACTCTTATGTAAGGTTTTCTGCCGAACATGTCACTTTATGATGTAAAATAAATCTCTAGTCCTGAAAATTACTATTACAAGCTATTTAAATTAATAAAATTACAAGTTAATGTTACATATTATAATCATACTTATAGTCATGTTAGGTAGGCTTTCAAGGTGAAACCAAAAGACATTTCATTTTCATTTTTTTCATGATAGGGTTCCTTTGAATTACTCTGGTTGTCCTGGAAATCACTTTGTAGACCATACTGGCCTTGAGCACACTGAGATCAACCTGCTTTTGCCACACAAGTACTGGGATTAAAGACATGCCCCATCACTCCCTGGCCAAAAATACATTTTAAATAAGTCATCAAACATTTCCTATTCAAAATATGGCACTTAAGATGTTATGATTATATAAGGCATGTCTGTTTCTGACAACACCAATCTACTTCAGAGAAATGATGGATATCATAGAAATGACTAAATGTAGATTACTCTCTTGCTGGCAAGACTTAGGCACTGGCAAGAAACTGCCCTTTGAGTTAACTACTGACAGTATACTGTCCAAGTTAGATAAGCAGGACACAAAAGAAAGTGATAGCTGAGCATTGCCGTGGCAAAGCAGGACAATCCTTCGAAATTCCTGCTTCACAGAAACTTGGTCAGATCTTCTAGGTGTATAGGCTAAAGTTAAAAGTCCAACAGTACAGTGGAATCTTGGGTGACTGTCCAGGCAGTCAGTAGTTTATGTCATTTCTTGGATTTTTAAAATTGTTTTTATTGAGGTATATATTTTTCTCTGCTCTCCTCCCTTCCTCCCCTCTTCTACCTTCTCCCATGATCTCTATGCTCCCAATTAGTTCAGAAGATTCTGTCTTTTTCTACTTTCCATGTAGATTAGATCCATGTGTATTTCGTTTAGATTCCTCTTTGTTATCTAGGTTCTCTGAGGTTGAGAATTGTAGGCTGTTTTTTTTTTTTGCTTTATGTCTAAAATCCACTTATGAGTGAGGACATTGTAAATTTGTCTTTCTGGGTATGAGTTACCTCACTCAGTATGATGTGTTCTTGATTTATTAATTTGCCTGCAATTTCAAGATGTCGTTATTTTTTCTGCTGTGTGGTACTCCATTGTGTAAATGCAGCACATTTTCCTCATCCATTCTTTGGTCAGGGAGTGTTTAGGTTGTTACCAGGCTAATACAAATAGTGCTGATATGGATATAGCTGGACACATGCCCTTGGGATATGATTGAGAATCATTTAGGTACATACCCAAATGTGGTATTGCTTGGTCTTGAGGTAGGTTGTGTCCTAATTTTCTGAGAAATCACCATTCTGATTTCTAAAGTGATTGTACCAGTTTGCATGCCCACCAGCAATGGAGAAGTTTTCCCTTCACCCTACATCCTCTCCAGCATAAACTGTCTTCAATGTTTTTGATCTTGCCTATTCTTACGGGTGTAAGGTGGAATCTCAGAGTTGTTTTTACATTTCTTAATGGCTAAGGATGTTGAGCATTTCCTTAAGTGTCTTTCAGTCATTTTATGGTAATCTGATGAGAGTTCTCTGTTTAATTCTGTACAATTATTTTTCTATTGGCTTATTTGTTCTTCTGATGACCAGTTCCTTGAGCTCTTTATATATTTTGGATATCAGCCCTCTGTTGGATGTGGGCTTGAAGAAGACCTTTTTCCATCCTCTAGGCTGCCGTTTTATTGAACATTTCCTCTGCTTTTCAGAAAGTTCTCAGTTTTAGGTGGTCCCATCTATTAAATATTGCCATTAGTGTTCGTGCTTCTGGGGTTATATTTAAAAAGTGGTCTCCTGTACCAATGTGTTCAAGTGTACTTCCCACTTTCTTTTCTTTGAAGTTCGATGTGGTTGGTTTTATGTTTTGATCTATTTGGACTTGAGATTTCTGCATGGAGATAGATAAACACTATACTTTCTGTTTACTCAGGTAGTATTATATCCTTCTCAGGTTTCTAAAGGAGTTAAATACTAGATAATTGTAGTTTTTTCTGTTACCAAATTGAAACAACTCAGAAACTAGCATGAAATATGTAAGGTTAAGAGATATAAAAAGTTTATTTTAGATTGGGATAAATAATGATTTAGGTACTACACTTTGGACTTACCTAGATAGGATAGATAATAAAGTATTTTCTCTAAATGTCGCGCCCACCTCGACCATCAAGGAAGACACAACACCGGAACTCTTCTTGCAGGCAGTTTTATTCAGGACTTTCTTACAGAATCGTGATCTCTCTCTCTCTCTCTCTCTCTCTCTCTCTCTCACACCCTGGGCAAACCTCTCCCACCCCTTAAAAAAGGCACGGGCCGCCAACCCCAGATTGCCATGTGGGCACTGCCCATAGGTCCACGGATATGCAAGCAGCTGACGATAATTGCGTGATAATAGCATGATTCAGGCCTTAGTCATATTAGAAGTTGATTATCACAGAGAGCACTCACTTTCGGAATCACGGAGGGCAGAAGCCAGCACCAACAGGTGCGGCTCCACACAGCTCTCTACATCTAAATTTACCAAATACAAATGAATTGGTCACGGTTTCCTATATATATTTGCACATAGTTGTTGTATATTTTGTATATAGCTTTACTGTCGTAGTTAAATCCTTCACTTTTTATTTAGTAAGAAAGGGAAAATTATGACATTTTGATCATGTTCTCATAATAAAGCTTGCATGGAGTCAGGACAGAGCTAACAACAACCTCACTGTAAATTACCCTAGAGGTTTGGATGTCATTGACCAGGTAGGAATCAGGATTATTAAGGCAGGCTTGCGAGAAGATATGCCCTCTTTTCTTGCATGGAGAAATTGAAGAGGTAGTAGTCACGAGTGGCTGATCAATTGATTTTCTGATCTTTCAAGTTCTTACCCTGCTATCTGACTCGTGAGTTTTTATTTTATTTCAGTTTAGTTTAGTTTAGTTTGGTTTAGTTTTTCTGAGACAGAGTTTCTCTGTAGCTTTCGAGCCTGTCCTGGAACTCATTTTGTAGCCCAGGCTGGCCTTGTACACACAGAGATCAGTCTGCATCTGCCTCTTAAGTGCTGGAATTAAAGGTGTGTGCCACAACTGCCTGGTCAAGGCAGTTTTTATTTTAAATATCAATTAGATTAATGCTTCAGTAGGGATAGAGCTAATTAAGTAAGCCCTTGGAAAGTGAAGCCTCACCAGTCACTGGTGGTGCATTTCTGTGAGTTCAAGGCCAGGCTGGTCTACAAGAGCTAGTTCCAAGAAAGGCTCCAAAGCTACAGAGAAACCCTGTCTCAAGAAACACAAAACAAAAACACAAAACCAACCAAACAAAATATGTAGCCCCTTGTACCTGAGAGGATATGGCATTTGCTCTGCTGAATTTTCATCTTTCCTTGACCCAATCTTCCCTCATTTGTCCTCATTCCTCTCTTTCATTAGTCTTTTGTTTCTTCTTTTTTTTTTACCTTGACTGCAGTGCTTCCTTCCACCATTCATCTCAGTCTCACATTTCCCCAAATCTCTCTTCTTTGTTTACCTTTAGAATCTCATACATATCAACAAAACATAGTGTCTTGTTTTAATTAGGGATTCTGCTGTTGTGATGAAACACCATGACCAAAAAGCAAAATTGGGTGAAAAGGGTTTAGTTTGCTTATACTTCCATATTGTTGTTCACTATTAAAGAATATCAGGGAAGGAACTTAAGGAGGGCAGGATCCTTGAGTCAAGAATTGATGCAAATGTGATGGGGGAGTGCTTCTTACTTCATAGGACTTACTCAGCCTCTCTTCTTATAGAACCCAGGACCAGCCCAGGGATGGCACAACTCTCAATGGGCTGTGCCCTCTGGCATTAATCAGTCATTGAGAAAATGCCTCATTTCTGAATCCCATGGAAGCATTTTTTTTTCCTGAGGCTCCTTAATCTCTGATGTCTCTAGGTCATTGTCAAGTAGATGTGGAAAACCAACCCACATACATGGTACAACAAGTTAAAGTAAGACTATGCAGAATCCATATAAAGCCTGGATATAGAAACCCAGTATGAGGAAAAGTGGTCTCAAAAGCTGTCAAATGAGTTAAAGGACACCCCACATATACACGCACCAAGTCTTAGGAGTCCCACAAAACACCAAATATGAACTGATAACATATATGCAAAGCATTTAGCACAGGCCCCTAGAGGATCATGAGTCTCTATGAGCACCAATAACTCCTGCTTACTTGATTTTGTGGGGTGTGTTAACCTAGTGTTCTCAACCAAGGTGGGAGGCAGTTGCTATGGTACTTCCTCCCCATTGCCAGCAGGGTCTTCTTATCTCCTCTTATTGTTTGACTGCCTGTGTCTGCTCCTGCTGCTTTGAGTTCCTGGATTAGGCCAGTTTGGTAACAATTGTCTGAGGCACCATTCTATAAGAATAACAGAATATTATGAGAAATCATTTCTTGGACTTTTTTCCTATCTTGTTTGGTTCTATCATGACCTGTAGTGTAGTGAGCTTCAGGTCTTGGTCATCCAATTAGGATGGGCATTGTCTCCCTCTAATGGAATGGGCCTGAAGTTTCACGAGTTATTTGTTGTTTACTCCTACAAGTTATGGGGAACAAATAACTCAACATATCTTACAATCAGGACTAGATGTGAAAGACCCTCAGAGAGGACCTTCCCTCTGATGAAGACCCCAGAACCAGGACACTCCGAGACCAGGCCACAGGATGCAATTAGCAAGAGGTTTATTGAGTAAACACAGGTACCTGCGAGAGGCAAAGTCTTTCGGAGGACTTGCGCACCTGCAGACTGGGGGAAGGTCTTTTTATTGGAAAGAGGGCAGCAGAAGCAGATTACAGAAGCAAATGCATCGTTAGTGGTCAGTTGGAATGGGGCAAGCGGCATACATGTTTTTTCCTTTCCCAGCACAGATGTATGGGAACAGATACCCTGTTCCTTTTTTTTGGATTTTCCTTTCCCAGCATAGATGTATGGCCACAGAATCCTGTCGTATAGATTGTCCTATTTTATCCTGCTTTGCAGCCAGGGACCGGTCGAAAGCTTTGTGAAATGACGTTACAGCAGCTATGCTGGGAAGCTTTCATAGGGGAAATTGTTTCTTTTGTGAACTGCTGATATTCTAAGTTGGGCACATGTGCTGACTATAGGCATCCTGTTTCCCTAAGCAAACGGGATGTTCTCATGAGAGCCGGCTAGCTGCAGGACCTGAGAGGGTCCTGAGGGTCTCAAGCGAACAGGATGTTCTCATGGGAGCAGGCCAGCTGTGGGTTCTGGGGGGGGGGTGTCCAGAGGGTCTTTCAGATATAGATGTAACTGTTGCTTGGTTGATGTTTCAGTCCCAACATTGAATACTTCGCCTGGCTAGAAAAGACTCCACAGGCTTCTTATCCCTCTTTCCTAAAAGTCCTTGCTAGTAGCATTTTCATACAATCTAATAAGTATTTACTGTATTGGTACCATACCAACTCCTAAATGTGCCCCAATTCCTGTAGTCTTTCCTTATTCTCCCTACATCCAAACACCCTGATCTTGATTTCTCCTGTTTCCATACCCAACTACCGCCATTCAATTCAGAAGACCTATTCTAGTGCCCCTTTCAGGGAGATCGATGTATCCCTCCCTTGATCCTTTGTTGTTAACTAACTCTGTGTCTGTGGATTATAGCATGAATATCCTTTACTTTACAACCAATATTAATGTATAAAGGAGTTCACACCATTGTCATTTGTATTGCTGGGTCTTGAGGTAGGTTGAATCCTAATTTTCAGAGAAACTGACATACTGCTTTCCAGAGTGGTTGTACAATTTGCATTTCCACCAGCAATGGAAGAGTCTTCCCCTTACTCCCACATCCTCTCCAGCATAAGCAGTCATTGGTGATTTTAATCTTAGCCATTCTGACAGGTGTAAGGTGGTATTGCAGAGTCATTTTGATTTGCATTTCCCTGATGGCTAAGGATGTTGAACATTTCCCTAAGTGTCTTTTGGCCATTTGAGATTATTCTATAGAAAATTCTCTGTTTAGTTCTGTACCGCATTTTTAATTGAATTATTTGAAATTTTGATGTTTAATTTCTTGAGTTCTTTATATATTTTGGAGATCAGTCCTCTGTCTTTTTTTTTAAATATTTTTATGGTTTATTTAACTTTATTTTTATGTGTGAAGGTGTCAGATAACCTGCAACTGGATCTTCAGACATTAGTGAGCTAACATGTGGGTGCTGGGAATTGAACTCGGGTCCTCTGGAAGAGCAGTCAGTGCTCTTAACCACTGAGCCATATCTCCAGCCCAGTCCTCTGTCTTATATGGGATTGGAAATTTATTTTCCCATCCAATAAGCTGCCTTATTGTGTTATTGACTGTGTCCTTTGCTGTGCAGAAGCTTCTCATTTTCATAAGGTCCCATTTATTTATTTTTCCTCTCAGACTCATTGTTACAGGTGTTATATTTAGGAAGTGGTCTTTAGTTCCATACTTGGAAGGCTACTTTTCACTTTCTCTCCTATCAGTTTCAGTGTGGTCAGATTTATATTAAGGTCTTTATCCCCTTTGGACTTGAGTATTGTGCATGGTGATAGATATCCACCTATTTGCATTCCTTTACATGTTGATATCCAGTTATGCCATAAGCATTTGTTGCAGATGCTTTCTTTTTTCATTGTATAATTTTAGCTTATTTGTCAAAAATCAGGTGTTCGTAGGTGTGAGGATTAATATCTGGGTCTTTGATTCAATTCCGTCATTCAATCTGTCTGTGTTTTTGTCCATCATCTCTTCCTCAAACCTCCAAAATGAACTGTTTGCTTAATTAAAACAGATGTTCCCAGGTGTCTCAATCATCTCAGTGTACCATTTTGATATTGTCCCGAGCAGTGTGTAGTCCAAACCTGATGTTTAGATGGTGAAACAATTACATAGTGCACTTGAAATCTTCCTTGTGTGACTCATACTTCTTCTGGAGACTTCAGAGTCACTGTAATGCATGCTCATATTTCATTGCAAAAAAACTTAATCATTTTAATTGTCATATGCAGCAGATCTGTAAGAGGTTAAAGGATGAGTATTTGTTATGTATACGTAGATATCAGATAGAGACTCAAACCCAAAATTAAAAACAGGAAGCTAGATGAAACCTTTCCCTAGAATTAGTTATTTCCCTATATGATCATTAATATTATGGCTAAAGAGATATTTGTTGTTAATTTCTCCCAAGAAATTACTATAAGCTCTTGCCAATGTTCATTTCCTGTCCATAATGATTCAATTTCAACATTAGTAAAACATGCTACAATTTAACCTTGGTAAATTCTTGCTAATAGATGAAGTTTCAGTTTTCTTTTTAAAAACAACTCAGATTTTTTCCACATAACTTTTAGTTTTTTAGTATGTTTATATGTTTAAAATATCGATTATAAGATAATATCTTTTCTCTGCAGTAAAATTCTTATAGGGAATGCATAGAGCATAAAATGTCTAGAATGAAGGCCAGGAGGTGGTGGCCCAAGCCTTTAATCCCAGCATGTGGGAGGCAGAGGCAGGTGGAGTTCAAGGCCAGCCTGGACTAGAAGAGGTAATTCCAGGACACATTCCAAAGTTACAGAGAAACCTGTATAAAAAAAAAGTCTTGAATGTAACCAAACTCCAGATCTAAACAATCCATAAGTGTCTCCTATAATTTTATTTCTACTAAACCATTTTTTTTCTGCTTTAGATGATAATTCTCTTTGACTTGTCACCTTTTATGGTTTGGTTCTAATTACTATTTTCAATTTTTTACTCCAATAATGGGATATAGATGGTCATTGTCTTACAACAATTTCTGAAAATTATTAAGATTCCACAAATAACCTCTCCTAATTTTTAACTTTTGGGCTCAAATTTTTTTTTTTTGGTTTTTCAAGACAGGGTTTCTCTGTAGTTTTGGAGTCTGTCCTGGAACTAGCTCTTGTAGACCAGGCTAGTCTCTACCTCACAAAGATCCGCCTGCCTCTGCCTCCCAAGTGCTGGAATTAAAGGCGTGTGCCACCACCGCCCGGCTTGGGCTCAAATTTTTATAAAAGTATTTTATATGCTGAATAATTAATAGAATCACTTTTTGTATATTTTCAGAAGTAATTCCCAGGGGACAAAGTTTGCTTTACTTCACCAACCATTTTCTCTAAAGTATTTACATTTGAATCAGCTATTGAAATTCCATATAATGTTGAAAACATACCTAACTTGAGTATAATTTCCAGTGTAATAAATAACAAAGTACTAACATGCAGTACTTTATATCCTAATTGGTTTATAATAATAACTTTCAAGGACTAGAAATTTTCATTACATGTTTAAGTGAGTTAAATTAGATAAAATGGTTTGAGTAAGAATATAAAAATCATAGACAGTATGTTTTGACACAAAATGTCAAGTTTATGTCAAAATGGAGCATCCATATCTATATCAATATAAAACATAAAAATAAGTAGTTGCCTTTTTAAATTAATTTTAATGATCTACACTTTTACATCATACACATATATGCCCCTTTATTCTTTTTAGATTCAGTAATCTACACTTTTATCCTATCATTTCATTGGGTGCCTTTTGTAAGTGGATGTATATTTATGAATATATAGAGCTGGTTTTGGAGATGGACACTGGCTCTGTCCCTGTATAATTCCAAGCATGTCGTTAAAATAAAAATTCAGAGTTTCTCTCTCAATGTCAGGAACATGGAACAGAAAGAAAAAAGAATTTAGAAAAATTTTCACTTTTCTACATTTCTACTTTCAAGTCTATTGTACATGTCATTGAATATATATGTCTGTATGTGACTATAAATAATGTTTCAGTTTTCCACAATGAACAAAGAATTTTCCTGCAGTAATTTCTGAAGTTTCAGGAAGAAGTTGGGGCCCCACAACAACAACTCAACCTGGTTGATACAATGGCATGATGATGATAGTGTTACTACCAGACGTGTTTTGCATACCAGCTGCTCAAGATGGTTCCAACCTGGTTAGCTGAAATGGTCCACTTTTTACAATGTTCTGGACAGACCTTATAAGAGGAAGATCAGAAAAAACTTTACAAAATACTCAGAGACTATTTCCAGTTATACCAGACAGTAATCTTGGAACTTAACCATCATTTTACTTTTGCAGGATCCCATAGAAAGAACATTGCCCCCATAACAGCTGGAAGTAATTCTAAAAGACTACAATCCCCTCTACCAACAAAGTTTGTCCTAGGGTTAGGGACATCATTTAGGGGTTGATTATAATTGGTATAGGGTTGCAGGTGAAAGGACTGTTGGAAAAGAACATTAAATCTTTGAAGAAGACACCAGAAAATGGGAAGATGTCCTTTGCCCTTGTTAGGTAGAAATCACCATAGCAATCTACAGGCTCACTACCATTCCCATGTAAATATCAGAAAAATTCTTCACAGATCTCAAAATAAAAACACCCAACTTCATATATAAAAGCCAAAAAAATGCGGGATAACCAAAACAATCCTACATAAAAAATAATTTCTGCAGGCATCACATTCCCTGACTTCTTTAGATGACTGCAGAGCTGCAGTACTGAAGAGAGCCTGGTGTTGGCACAAAAACAGATAGGAGGACTAATGGAACTGATTTTAAGACCCAGACATCACTCCACTCACCTACTACACCTGATTTTTGACAAAACACCAAAAAATATAAAATGGAGAAAACATATTTAACAAATGGTGCTGGCATAACTGAATATCAATGTGGGGAAGAATGAAAGTAGATCCACATCTATCATCATGAACAAAACTCAAGTCCCAATGGATCAAAGACTACAACATAAAGACAAACACACTGAACTACATAAAACAGAATATTGGAAGTACACTTGAACACATTGGTAAAGAGGACCACTTTCAAATTATAACCCCAGGCATCACAGACACTGAGAAAAATAATAAATGAGATCTCCTGAAGCAAAAGTTTCTGTAAAATAAAGGACATGATCAACAACACAAAAAAGACAGTCTGTAATATGGGAAAAGATATTCACCTACCCCACATTGGACAGAAGACTGATCTTCAAAACATACAAAGAACTTAAATAATTGGTCATCAAATAAAAAATGGAGTACTCCAATAAAAATGGAGTACAGATCTAAATAAAAAACTTTTTTAACATATGAATCTAAAATGACTGAGAGACACTTAAGGAAATTTCCAAACTCCTTATTCATTAGAGAAATGAAAATCAAAACAAATCTGAGATTCCCTCTTACATCTATAACAATAGGCAAGATCAAAACACTGATGACAACTTAAGCTGGAGAGGATGTGGAATTAAGGGAACACTCCTCCATTGCTGATGGGGTTACAAACTGAGTCAGCTACTTTGGATATCAGTATGGTTATTCCATAGAAAATTAGAAAGCTACCTGCCTGGTTGTGAGGCATGACTTTAATCCCTGCACTTGGGAGCCAGAGATAGATCTCTGTGACTTCAAGGCCAACCTGGTCTACAAAAGCTAGTTCCAGTACAGGCTCCAAAGTTAAAGAGAAACCCTGTTTTGGAGAACCAAAAATTAAAAAAAAAAAAAGACAAAGAAAATTCATAAACAGCTTATCTTAAGACCCAGCCATGCCCTTTGGATATGTACTCAATGGATGCTTGTTGGGTGTGGTAGTACACACCTTTAATCCCAACACTTGGGAGGCAGAGGGAGATTGACCTCTGTGACTTCAAGGTGTAGTAGCACAGGCCTTTAATCCCAATGCCTGGGAGGCAGAGATGAGAGGATCTCTGAGAGTTCAAGGACAGCCTGGTCTACAGAGTTATTCCAGGAAAAGATATATGGAAAAACTGTCTCAAAAAGTAAAAATAAACAAAATAGAGTTAAAATAAAGCTGTACAAAGATGGGAAATAAACAGAATTTTGATAATGTATGCTATTATGCTCTCTTTGATTTGTTTGAATGCTGAGGAAGGAGCAACAGATGCCAAAAGATATTTGTTTATAAATGCTGCTGAACTAATCCAATGTAGAGATTTTGAAAATACCTTGACTTTAGAATTTGGATCTAAGGATATGATACTTTGCAAAGGAGTTTATTTTGTTTTCACAGAGGATGAAACCCTGTGGATTGCTTCTATCCCAATATGGTATGATGGACCACGCCCTCCTGAAGGGGTGCTGTGAACACCCTCAAATAATCACTTCACTCAACTTCCAACTGAGATGACCCTTGCACACAGGTTACCCCATGAAAGATATGATTAACAGCGTCCCAATGCAGCAGGAAGCAGTTTGGAGAGAAATAACTACGCCCATATTCCCAAATATTGTTTATAAATGTTATTTTATGTTTAAAGAGGGATATGATATAGATATGAATAATGTGCATTGATATGGATTTTGCTTTAGTGGTTTAAATTTAAGGTCAATTTTGTTATATGTATATGTATTATGTATATGATTAAGGTATTGTAATTGTGTAGTTCATTTAAAAATGTAATGTCTATAGGTTGTTAATGCATAATCAACAGTAGTCAAGTTTGTAGTCATGTTAGTTAGATTTTCTAGATATATAGAGATATATTTCAGTTAGATCAGCATTATTCATATCTTTCAAAGACTACGGAATATGCTATTTAATGTTTTAATAACTTAGGGTTTTTCGTGACGATGAGACATATCTGTTCCTGGCAGCACCAGCTACTTCAAGAGGAAGATGGGCATCGAAGAGGCTCCTTATGGAGTATGATAACCATTTGGGTAAGAAACTGCTCTTGCCTGGACTGTTGCATAAAATGGACACAGAGAACCCACAGAGAGAGGACTGCTGAACTTGCCTAAAAGTGAGACGGTCTTTCGGGGTTCCTGATTCATGAGCGTCTGCGAGACATTCTGCAGGACACAGCAGAAAGTGACTGAACTGTCTTTGAAATTTCCTGCTTTATGGAAATGTCTGCTGGAAACCATGGGTCTGTAGGCCGAAGATGGATGCCCCAACAGTACAGAGAAACTTTGGGTGACTGTCCAGGCAGCGAGATATCTCTGTCATTTCTAGAGTTTGGAAGTTGCTTATTTCTTCTTTGCTTAGGTAATATTGTATCTTTCTGGAGTCTTTGATGGAGTTGAAGAATAGTTAGTTATAGTTATAATTTTCCTTAGTTATGATAAAGATAAAATAGATGTAAATATTGTAATTTTTACTTGATACCCATTTTGATATATGTAATTTTGCTATGTTAAAGTTAAAGCCTTCCTTTTTTTTGTTTAAACAGAAAAAGGGGAAATGATGGAGGAAGGTCATTGGTTAAAAAAATAAAGAAACTGCTTGGCTGGCCCTCATAGGTTAAACATAGGTGGGAGAAGTAAACAGAACAGAATGCTCCCCTCTCCCGGGGAGACGCGATCGATTAAGCTCCGACCCAGGATGGACGTAGGCTAGAATCTTCCAGGGTGCTACACACATTATTAGAAATGGGATAGTCCAGGTGCGAGAGTTAGCCGAGAAGAGGCTAGATACAATGGGCCAAGCAGTGTTTAAAAGAATACAGTTTGTGTGTTGTTATTTCTGATGTAAAGCTAGCCGTGCGGGAGCCGGGCAGGACGAAAATCAGGCCCGCAGCTCCTACAACAGATGCTCAATCATACCACAAGGAATAATGCTCAACTGTCTTCACAACAACATTATTTGTCAGAGCCAGAACCTGAAAACAACCCCTCCACTGAAGAATGGACAAAGAAATTGTGGTATGTTTACACAATGGAGTATTACACAGTGGATAAAAACAATTACATCTTGAAATTTATGTGCAAATTTATGGATCTAGAAAACATCCTAAAAGAGTGAGTTAACCTTGAGCCAGAAAGAAAAATATATACTCACTCGTAAATGGCTTTTAGACATAAAACAGAGGACAGTCAGCGTACAATTCACAATGCCCAGAACATATACAACAAAGAGGAAACAGAGACATACATAAATCTATTCTATATAGGCCATAGAGAAAGACAAGATCTTAGTAAATTTGGAACATGTGAATCATGGCAGAAGGGGAGGGGAGAGGAAGGGTGAGTATTGGATAAATATATACTTGAATAAAAAACAATTAAAAAATCCTGGATACACAGCTGTTCGTGGGTGAATTATACAAAGTGATAGTATAAAATGACTAGCTGAAATATGGAACTTTGCTTCATTTTGTAGCGGAATAAAATACTTCCTCTTGCTAAGGCAGAATGATTTATGATATTTACTTAAAAACAATCCACACATTTTCCAAAAGAAAATTAAAGATTTGTACCGTATCTCCCAATCTTCCCAAACCTATAATCACACATACAAACACATGAGACAGAAGTGTTTGATTTTACTTAATATAGCTACATTCATTCTAAGTTCATCATGTAACACTGAGTTCATGTTTTAATGATGAATTTTGAAAGCTGTACAAGTCAGAGTGACAGACTCTGAACTATATGAGTACTAATTGAATCTTTGCCTTTTGAAAACACCAAGTTAGAGTGTAAGAATATCTTGGGCTTTTATAGGTCAGATGAGCACCTACAGAGCAATGGATCTTATATACAATATAGCTAGCATCCAGAATCAGGAGCTGGATTCAAGAAAACAACCACACACTACAGATTCATTTATACTGTAAGAGACCATGCCCAAGTGGATTGATATCTTAAAGCTATTGACTGAAGGAACTCTCACAGCACCTACCCATTTAACTTAATAAGAAATTCCAAACCCTATACAAAACTATGTACACAAGAAACAGATGTCAAAAGTAAAGTTAGAATTACAATAAGCAGCTGGGCAGTGGTGGTGCATGCCTTTAATTCCAGCACTTGGGAGGCAGAGGCAGGTGGATCTCTGTGAGTTCGAGACCAGCCTGGTCTACAAGAGCTAGTTCCAGGACAGGCTCCAAAACCACAGAGAAACCCTGTCTCGAAAAAAAAAAAAAGAATTATGATAAGCTTAATGAATATTAAGGAAGAATACATCCTAATGGTTTGATAAGCATTCTATCCCAAGGAATCCATGTTGCAGTAAAAATGGCTTAACTAGATTATAAGAGGGTGGTAAGTATGATTATCTCATCTTCAACCCCATCAATTCCTGAGAAGAGCAATAATATTACTTGAGTAGGCAGGTAGTACAGTCTAGCAGCTTGGAAAATGTGTAGTAGATGACAGAGACAACTGACTGAGCAATCAACCAAAGTCTCATCACAGTGTTGAAGAATAAGACTTCATATCAGAATATAAAACAATCTTTAAACAACTATGCAGTAAAGCAGGACAATGACCTCAAAATGTAAACAATGTATAAAAATCTTGATCAGAGGTAGAGTTATATAATGCAATATGATCAATATATCATAAAATTGCATCAATAAAAATATGTTTTAAACAGGTAGAATGATGCATTTATACAGTCTGACAAAATATCCTTTTATTGTTGTTACAAATATTGTAAACAAAAACAGAAACATTCTATATAATAAATATAATTTGAATATGTGTCAATATACAATAGTTTATACCAATGTAAATCCATAAATAATAGTTCACAAGTATTCCTTTTATTACAAACTGTTATTATTAGTAGGAGTAAGTAATCTACCTATTATCCAATTCCATTTTCGCTCATTTTGAGATCTCTGGGTGTACATAATTTCACCCAATCCTATGACCTGCCCAGCAGGTCCTAAGTTACTCCAGGGTCTTGAAGAGGCACTATCTGAAAGACATGGGAGGAAAGAGAAGGACGCCAAGCAGTATTTTGTCAAGACGTCCGTTTATCAAAGCAAGTTTCATGTTTTAAATACTTCTCAGATAGGAGCTCGTGCAGGGGGAACTGAGGAAAGGGGGAAGGGAAGGAGGGGCTCGGTAGCTAGGCAACTAAGTGGGGCAGTTTGACAGCTAAGCAGGACAGTTGCAAGGCCAGTGGCTAGAAAACCTGCTGTTAGTGGTAAGCAGCAAGCCTTGAAGACACTCTGGTGCTTTCCAGAGCTTGAGTCTCCACGATCAGCACGTAATGTTTTGGCTAACTTTATGTTTTCTGTCTCAAGATTTTTACTTCAAGGCCCTGTGAGATGTGAGAAAGGAGAAGCCTGAAATGGCTCCTGACAAACCTATATGAGTAATAATCAACTCTTAAATGTTGTCCCTGACCGTGAAGACAAACTTTGTTGGGAGAGAGAATGGCATCTTCTAGAATTGCTTCCAGGGACGATGTTCTTTCTATGGGATAGTATAAAGGTAAAATGATGGTTAAATTTCAAGATTGTTGCTTTGGATAATTGCAAATGGTTTCTGAGTATTCAATAGGGTTCTTCTGATGTTCTTATTTGGAGTTCTGGCCAGAATGTTGTAAGAAGGTGCCTCATATCTGCAGCTTGTACCCATAAATCGTTCCCATAGTGCTATCAGCATCATGCCATCATATCAACCAGGTAGAGACATTGTGGGGCCCCAATGTCTTCTTGGAATCTGTTCTTTGTTGAAAATGTAAACATTATTCATGTAGACATATTTTCAGTGTGAGATAAGATATAGACAAAATGAGCATGAAGGAAAGTAAAATATTCCTTTAAAATTGATCTTTCTGTTCCATACCAGAAGGCTGTTGACATGAGACTGAGTTTTGAATTTTTCTTTTAACATCATGCTTGGATTTTGAGAAGGATAGACATTGTCTAATTCTAAAACCATTTCTGATTCTTAAGTAGAGACGTAAACACAAAAAGACATCTTCTAAAGCTGTAGCCCTTACAAAGCACCTAACAGATTATCTCTCTGGGGGTGTGCCTCCTCACAGGTTTACAGGTCAGTATCTGCCCCCTTCCTGAGATATAAAGCATACAGTGTCACAAACAGAACCAGAAGAGACAGATCAGCTACTACAGGTGAGGGAAAAATGAAAAATATTCCAGATAGTGAGAGCAGTGTCAGCCATGGCTTAGAGGCTGCAGCAAAGTCAGCAGGACCTTTAGAGACATTCATTCCTGTGCCATCAGAGTAGGAACAGCACACATCTGCCCTAAGCCAGAAACTCTGGAAGGAACACACACTGTGTTTTGACAGTCTTACAAATAGTTCCAGTATGTGTGTAAGTTTTAGGACCTCTGGTCCAGGCTACCAGCTCTCAAAGGCTGTTTTCAGGTCACTTCTTTGTGATAGGATAGCAGGTGAAGTGGATGAAAGTTCAGATAAGTTTGGAAGTGCATAGTCTACATTGTCTTTGGAGAGCTTCCAATAAACATTAGCCATTTAGAGGTTTCAAGAAGTCCTACAGTAAAGACCTTTATTTCTAATTCAGCTTTGGCTCTCTGTGATTCTGCCTATTCATACTTGCATAAATACCCTCTTAGGGATGTTATCCTCACTAGTCACATGGATGCGATGTAACCTACAGAAGATGAGGAGACTGTCCCCAAGTCACAGAACATGTATCCATGTTGGAAAAGAAATTAAATTTTTTTTTTGTTCTCAATACACTGCATCCTCTGTCCTTCCACTGTACTGTGTATCCAGGCATAACTCTACATCATATAGGCCAGAATCAGGACAAAAGTCCCTGCATTTATCTTGAAGCAATTTTCTGACTACTCATCCCTGGAAGACCTATTCTTTCCTCTGTCCTCAGTTATGAACCTGTGACCCTGCTCAGAACACTGCCTTCATTGCTGTGTGCATGTTGGATCCCTGCCTACACACAACCATATACAATTTCTGAGTAATATTTCCATTTAGAAAATCTGCTACACGTCTACTTTTGTGCCTCTGATGCTGTTCCACCTACTGTCATCCCAGAAGACCATCTCTCTGATGGCTGTGACATCCAGATGCATCTGAGGTATTCCACAGGCTCCACAGAGTACCTGCTGCTTGTCATCATGGCCTGTGATCACTACCTTGCTATTTGTCAGCAACTCAGGTGCCCGTGCACATGAGCCACAGCTTTTTCTTCATGCCTCCAAGAGTCTTCTGGGTACTCTACCTCTTCAGGTTGTTGACAGAAACAGTCATTGCCATTAGACTGTCATTGTTTGGCCAGCAAGTTTTCAGAAAGTTCACCTGCAAGGTCCTGGGTGTGCTGAAGCTGGCCTTTGGTGACACATCAGTTAGTAATGACTTTGTCTCTGTGGGTGCCATCCTTCTGCTGCCTCTACTCAAGTACCTCATTTGCCTTTCCAACATGCCAATCCTGGTCACTTTCCTAAAGGTGCTCTCAGCCAGCAGGCCCTGAAAATGCCTTTCTACCTGCTTGGAGCACCTTGCTGTGGTCCTATTTTTCTAGAGTATCATCATGTTCATGTACCGGAAACCTATGAACACAAAGAGCTAGATCTCTAACATGGTCTTTACAGTCTTCTACATTGTGGACTTCACACCCATGAAGCAGGCAGTCATCTGCAAAGATAGGGATCTTGACTTTCTGTCTCTGTCATCAAATGCCAATACCAATGCAGGGCAGACTATAGAACTATGGGGACCTCCACTGTAGAGACACAGTCTGTCTCACTAAGTCTGTCAATCTGACTCCCCAGTTTTCTCCTGTCTTGAACTTGTGTGAGCTAGTGACCAGCATTTTAATGCGATCTAATCTCAAGAGTTCAGCCTTCGCTAGTTTCCTTCATTCACAACAATAATACAAGCATTTGTGGGACTAATGCAGATTGATGGTTAAATTAATGTCATCCTGTGCTATGTAGTGTGACCAGTACCAAGAAAATAAATAGATACTAGACATAAGTATTTCCTTTCTTAATGTGTCCTCAGTGGGGCACTGGGAGTACCATTTTAAGTACTACTTCAGAGTGCATCATTTCCTGCCTGACAGTCACAAATGGCTCCTCACTGCTCTCAAAAAGATGTTCATCAGCAGGACCTCACAGCTCCCCACGTGCCTGCCTGCCTGCCTACTTCCTAGCCTTCTCCCAGACTTTCAGTCACACACAATTGCCAAATGTGTGTTTCGATCTTCCCTAAACTCCCTACCCCACAAACTCTGTGTTCTTGTGAGGCAGTTATTATCAGCACCCATTCAAGAATACTTGAACTTTCTTTCCCTTTATGCTCAAAGCCGTTTTCTCCTCTCATTACCCCCTCCTGTATCCTTGGTTTCTAATATTGTTTATGGCGAGATGACATTTTTAGGAATGTATTTTTATTGATTTTTATTGAATTCTACATTTCTCTCTACTCTCCTCCCTGCCTCTTCCCTACCCCCTTTAGCCTTCCCACAAGGTCCACAATGGGACCTTGATCTCAATTTAGTCAGAAGATTCTGTCTTTCTCTACTTCGCCTGTAGATTAGATCTGTGTAAGTCTCTTTTAGTGTCCTCATTGTTGGGTAATTTCTTTAGGATCGTAGTTTGTAGGCTAGTTTTCTTGGGTTTATGTTTTAAAACTACCTGTGAGTGAGTACATGTGATAATTGTCTTTCTGTGTCTGGGTTAGCTCACACAAAATAATGTTTTCCAGCTCTATCTATTTTCCTGCAAAATTTAAGCTGTCATTATTATTTTTCTGCTGTGTAGTACTCCATTGTGTAAATGTACCACATTTTTTTAATCCATTCATTGGTTAAGGGGCATTTAGCTTCTTTCCAAGTTCTGGCTATGACCAACAATGCTGCTATGAACATAATTGAGCACATGTCCTTGTGCATGTTTGAACATCCTTTGGTTATATAGCCAAAAGTGGTATTACTGGATCTTGAGGAAGGTTGTTTCCTAATTTTTTGAGAAACCACCATACTGACATCCAACGGGGCTGTACTATCTTGCATTCCCACCAGCAATGCAGGAGTGTTGCCTTTACCCCACAACTTCTCCAGCATAAGTTGTCATCAGTGTTTTTGATCTTGGCCATTCTTACTGGTGTAAGATGGAATCTCAGAGTTGTTTTGATTTGCATCTCTCTGACGACTAAAAATGTTGAACATTTCCTCAAGTGTCTTTCACGCATTTTAGATTCCTCTACTGAGAGTTCTCTGTTTAGTTCTGTGCTCAGTTTTTTAATTGTATTATTTGTTCTTTTGATGAGCAATTTCTTGAGTTCTTTGTATATTCTGGAGACCAGACCTCTATATGACGTGGGATTAGTGAAGATATTTTCCCATTCTTTAGGCTGTTGTTTTGTCTTATTGACCATGTCCTTTGATTTACAGAAGCTTTTCAGTTTCAAGATGTCCAGTTTATTAATTGTTTCTCTCATTGTCTGTGCTGCTGGGGTTATATTTAAAAACTGGTCTCCTGTGCCATTGCTTTCAAGTGTACTTCCCACTCTCTCTTCTATAAGGTTCAATATGGCTGGCTTTATGTTGAGGTCTTGGATCCATTTTGGACTCAAGTTTTGTGCATGGTGATAGATATGGTCTATTTTCCTTCTTCTACATGTTGATATCTAGTTATGCTAGCACCATTTGTTAAATATGCTTTCTTTTGTCCATTTGATATTTTTTGTTTCTTTGTCAAAAATCAGGTGTGTATTATTGTGTGGATTACTATCTTTGTCTTCGATTCAGTTCCGTTGGCCTTCCTGTCTGTTCTTATGCAAGTGCCAAACAGTTTTCAGTATTGTAGTTCTGTAGTAAAGTTTGAAGTCAGGGATTGTGATTCCTCCAGAAGTTCTTTTATTGTACAGGATTATTTTGGCTATCCTGGGATTTTTGCTTTTCCATATGATGTTTAGTACCACTTTTGAAGTCTGTGAAGAACTTTGCTGAGACATTGATGGGCATCACATTGAATCTGTAGATTGCTTTTAGTAAGATTGCCATTTTTTTTTTTTTTTTGGTTTTTCGAGACAGGGTTTCTCTGTGGTTTTGGAGCCTGTCCTGGAACTAGCTCTTGTAGTCCAGGCTGATCTCGAACTCACAGAGATCCGACTGCCTCTGCCTCCCGAGTGCTGGGAATAAAGGCGTGCGCCACCACCGCCTGGCTAAGATTGCCATTTTTACTATGTTAATTCTGCCTACCCAAGAGTATGGAAGATCTTTCCACTTTCTGGTGTCTTCTTTAATTTTTTTCTTCAAGCATTCCAAGTTTCTATCATACAAGTCTTCCACTTGTTTGGTTAGAGTTATTCTGAGATAGTTTATGCTATTTGTGGTTATTTTGAAGGGTGTTATTTCTCTGATTTCTTTCCCAGACCTTTTATTGTCTGTGTATATGAGGGATACTGATTTTTTTTTAGTTGATCTTGTATCCTGCTACATTACTGAATGAAAGTCTTTATGAGTTGTAGAAGTTCCTTGGTATAATTTTTGGGATTGCTTACATAAACTATCATGTCATCAACAAACACTGAGAGTTTGACTTCTTCTTTTACAAATTGTATCCCCTTGATTTCCCATTTGTATCTTATTGCTTTGGCTTGGAACTCAAGAAATATGTTGAATAGATATGGAGAGGGTGGACAACCTTTTCTTGTTCTTGATTTCTGTGGTATTGCTGAGAGTTTCTCTCCATTATAGTGTGTTGTTGGCTGTTGTCTTGCTGTATATTGCCTTTATTATGTTTAGCATATTCCTTGTATCCCTGTTCTCTCCAAGATCTTTATCATTAAGAGATGTTGTATTTTGTCTAAAGCTTTTTTGACATCTAATGAGATGATCATGTGGTTTTTATTTTTCAGTTTTTTTATATGGTGGATTATTTTGACAGATATTCATATGTTGAACCACCCTTGCATCTCTGGTATGAAGCCAACTTGATAATGCTGGATGATGGTTCTGATGTGTTCTTGGATTTGATTTGCCAGTATTTTATTTAGTGTTTTTGCATCAATGGTCACCAGTGAGATAGGTCTGTAATTCTCTTTCTTTATAATGTGTTTCTATGGTTGGAGTATCAATGTAATTGTAGCCTCATAAAAAGAGTTTGGCAGTTTTCCTTCTGTTTCTTTTGTGTGGAATAATGTGAGGAATATTGGCATTAGTTCTTTCAAAGACTTGTAGAATTCTGAGCTGAAACCCTCTGGTCCTGGGATTTATTTTTGTTGGGAAACTTTATTTGACTGTGTCTATTTATTCAGCAGTTATAGGTGTGTTTAATTTGCTTATCTGCTCTTGATTTAATTTGGTGATATTTATCCAGAAAGTTGTCCATTTCCTTTACGTTTTCCAATTTTGTGGAGTACAAGTTTTCAAAATATGACCTGACGATTCTCTGTATTTCCTCCGTGTCTGTTGCTATATCCCCGTTTTCATTTCCGATTTTGTTAATTTGGATATTCTCTCTCTGCCTTTTGTTAATTTGGATAAAGGTTTGTCTATTTTGTTGTTTCCTAGAAGAACCTACTCTTTGTTTCATTGATTCTTTGTATTTTTTCTTTGTTTCTATTTTGTTGATTTCAGTTCTTAATTTGATTATGTCCTGCCATCTAGAAATCTTAGGTGAGTTTGCTTCTTTTTGGTCCAAAACTTTAATTTTTTTGTTAATATACTAGTGTGGGATTTTTCCAGCTTTTTTATGTAGGCATTTAGTTCCTACTATATGAACTTTTCTCTTAACACTGCTTTCATTGTGTCCTATAAATTTGGGTATGTTGGGGCTGGAGAGATGGCTCAGCGGTTAAGAGCATTTCCTGCTCTTCCAAAGGTCCTGAGTTTGAATCCCTTCAACCACATCGTGGCTCACAACCATCAGTAATGAGGTCTGGTGTGCTCTTCTGGCCTGCAGGCATACACACAGACAGAATATTGTATACATAATAAATAAATAAATAAATATTTAAAAAAAAGTAGAAATTCTCAAAAAAAATTTGGGTATGTTGTGTGGTCATTTTCATTGAATTTAAGAAGTTTTAATTTCTCCCTTTATTTCTTCCTTGAACCATTTATGATTCAGGTTAACATTGCTTAATTTCCCTGTGTTTGTTGGTTATCTGAAATTAGTATTGCTGTTTACTTCTAGTTTTAACCATGATGTGAGAAAGTACATTGTGGTATTCCAGTTTTTTTTTGTATTTGTTGAAGCTTGGTTTGTTACTGAGTAAATGGTCAGTTTTTGTGTAGGTTCCATCAGGTGCTGAGAAGAAAGTATTTTCTTTTCTTTTGAACACTGCTTGGCCCACTACTTCTTGCCTCTTATGGGCTAATTCTCGTATTTTGCCTAACCCATTTTTAGTAACCTGTGTAGCACCCCTAGGTGGGCTTACCGGGAAGATTCTAGCCTGCATCCATCCTGGGTCGGAGCTTCATTGATCGCATCTGCCCAGGAGAGGGGAGCATGGCCTCTGAGCTCACTTTCTCTTCCTCTCGGCATTCTGTTCTGTTTACTCCTCCCACCTATGTTTTAACCTATCAGGGCCAAGCAGTTTCTTTATTGCTTAACCAATGAAATCAACAGATTGATATATGAAACTCCCACTTCATTTCCTTTTTTTCTGTTTAAACAAAAAAAAGAAGGCTTTAACGTTAACATAGCAAAATTACATATAACAAAACAGTTATCAATCAAGAATTACAGTTACAATATTTATATCTATTTTATCTTTTATCATAACAAAGGAAAACAACTATATCTATCTATTGTTCAACTGCATGAAAGACTCCAGAACGATATAATATTACCTAAGTAAAGAAGAAATAAGCAACTTTCGAAACTCTAGAAATGACAGAGACATTTTGCTGCCTGGGAAGTCACCCAAAGTTCCTCTGTACTGTTGGTGCATCTATCTTCAGCCTACAGGCCCACAGCAGACATTTCCAAGAAGCAGGAAATTTCAAAGGCACTCAGTATCTGCTTGTCCTGAAGAATGTCTTGCAGACTCTTTCATGAATCAGGAACCTTGAAAGATCATCTTACCTTTAGGCAAGTTCAGTAGTCCTCCCTCTGTGGGTTCTCTGTGTCCAGTTTATGCAATGGTCCAGGCAAGAGCAGTTTCTTGCCCAAATGGCTATCAAACTCCATAAGGATCTTCTTCAATGCCCATCATCCTCTTGAAGTATTGGTGCTGCCAGGAGCAGAGTGTCTCATTGTCATGAAAAGTCCAAAGTTATTAAAACATTTAAAATGCCATATTCTGCGGGGCGGTGGTGGCGCATGCCTTTAATCCCAGCACTCAGGAGGCAGAGGCAGGTGGATCTCTGGGACTTCGAGGCCAGCCTGGTCTACAAGAGCTAGTTCTGGGACGGGCACCAAAGCTACAGAGAAACCCTGTCTCAAAAAACAAAAACAAAACAAAACAAAAATAAAAATAAAATGCCATATTCTATAATCTTTGAAAAATATGAAGAATACCTATCTAAAATATATCTATGTACATCTAGAAAATCTTAACTAACATAACTATAAGCTTGACTATTATTGATTATCCATTAACAACCTATACACATTACATTTTTAAATGAAATACACAATCACAATACCTTAATCAAGATCAGAAATACATATACATATAACAATATTGACCTTAAATCTCTATCAAGCAAAATCTATAGTAATGCAAATTATTCATACCTATATCATATCCCCCTTTAAATGTAAAAGAACATTTATAAACAATTTTTGGGAATATGGGCGCAGTTATTTCTCTCCAAACTGCTTCCTGCTGAATGGGGGCATCATTAATTAGGTCTTTCCTGGTATAACCTGTGTGCTAGTTTCATCTCAGTTGGTAGTTGAGTGAAGCAATTTTCTGAAGGTGTTAACAGCAACCCTTCAGGAGGGTGTGGTCCATCATACCATTTTGGGATAGAAGTAATCCACAGACTCTCACCCTCTGTGAAAACAAAATAAGAAACTCCTTTCCAAAGCATCATGTCCTAAGATCCCAATTTCAAAGTCAAGGCATTTTCAAAATATCTATGTTGAATTAGTTCAGCAGCATTTATAAACAAATATCTTTTGGCATCTGTTGCTCCTTTATCAGCATTTAAACAATTCAAAGAGAGCATAATGGCATACAGTATCAAAATTATCTGTTTATTTTCCATCTTTGTATAGATTTGTTTTAACTCTATTTTGTTTATTTTTACTTTTATTTTTTGCTTTTTGATACAGGTTCTCTGTATCTTCGACCTGGAATAACTCTGTAGATCAGGCTGTCCTTGAACTCTCAGAGATCCGCCTGTTTCTGCCTCCCAGGCATTGGGATTAAAGGCCTGTGCTACCACACCTTGAAGTCACAGACATCAATCTCCCTCTGCCTCCCAAGTGTTGGGATTAAAGGTGTGTACTACCACACCCAACAACTCTCTTCCTTTTTTTTTTTTTTACTTTTCGAAATTCAACTTTTAGCCTGCACATATATTTAACACACTGTAAATCATTTAAAAGTTTTCTTTTTTTTTGAATCTTTCTTTTACTGTATATGTCTCTTTTTTTGACCACATGAGTCTTTAATTTACAATACAATATCAGTAGGACTAAAGCCGTGGCTATGGCAGCTGGATCCAGCCCATTCCTTAGCTTTCCAGCCTCATGGCTGAGGTACTGGCTGTAGCCATGTTTACTGCCACAACTCTATGGCATTTCAAGGTCCCTGCCAGCAAGTAAGTTGCAGCATTATGTCCACAGACAACACTCAAGTCCTCTCTCTGTAGTCAGCCCTCCTGCCTCAAACAGTCAGAGTTTGCCCTGGCAGGATGGCCCAGAAAGCCGGCATTTTAAAACAGCACAACATTTTCCTGCTATGGCTGAAAACAAGCGTGCAGTCAGCTTTTCAATACCATTTAAGTGTTTCGTGGCAGGACCTCTTAATGAGCTGCAGGGTTTTGCAGCTAAAGCTGAGTCAGGAAGCCTCTCTTAGATGAGAGCGCTTGCTTGCCTCTAGCAAGCAGAGTTGACCCGAGAAATTGTTGCTACCAAGAAAACATGCTTTACACTTTCCCAAGCTTTCTCAGGCTTTCAGTGGATTTAGCTGTCCACACATCTGGGCGCCATTCTGTTGTAGGAGCTGCAGGCCTGCTTTTTGTTCCGCCAGGCTCCCACACGGCTAGCTTTACACCAGAAATAACAACATACAAACTGTATTCATTTAAACACTGCTTGGACCACTAGCTCTAGCCTCTTACGGCCTAATTCTCGTATTTTGCCTAACCCATTTTTAGTAATCTGTGTAGCACCCCTAGGTGTGCTTACTGCGAAGATTCTAGCCTATGTCCATCCTGGGTCGGAGCTTCATTGATCGTGTCTGCGCGGGAGAGGGGAGCATGGCCTCTCTTTTCTTTTGAATGGAATATTATATAGATGTATGTTAAGACCATTTGAGTTATAATATCTGTTAGTTCTCTTATTTCACTGTTTATTTTTTTTGTCTGATTGACCTGGCCAGTGGTGAGAGGGGAATATTGATATTTTCCACTATTAGTGTGTGGAGTTTAATGTATATTTTACGCTTTCGAAGTGTTTCTCTTAAATATCAGGATGCCCTTGCATTTGGGGCATAGATGTTCAGTAATATTTCTCTTGATGGATTTTTCCTGTGACTAATATGAAATGACCTTCTTAGGCTCTTTTGATTGATTTTTGCTTGAATTGTATTTTGTTAGATATTAGGATAGCTACACCTGATGTTTCTTAGGTCCATTTAATTGGAATCCTTTTTCCTAACCCTTTACTCTGAGACAATGTCTGTCTTTGAGGTTGAGATGTGTTTTTTTTTTTTTGTATGCAGAAGAAGGATGGATTGTGTATTCATATGCAATCTGTTAGCCTGTGTTTTTTTATAGGTGAGTTGAGTCCATTTACATTAAGGGATATTAATGACCAGTGATTGCTATCTCCTGTTAATTTAGTATTCATTGTTGGTGATGTTAACTTGTGCATTTTTCCCTTCTTTGGAATTTGCTGCTATGTGACCATCAATTGTCTGTGTTTTTGTTGGTTAAGCCAGGATTCTTCAGTTGGAGTTTTCCTTTTAGTATTTTGTGCAAGGGTGAGTTTGTGGCTAGGTAGTAGTTAAATCTAGTTTTTTCATGGAATGTCTTGTTTCTTCCTTCTATGGTAATTGAAAGTTTTGTTGGGTGTAATAGTCTGGGATGGCATTCGTGGTCTCTTAGTGTCTGCATAATGCTTGATCATGACCTTCTGGCTTTCATTGTCTCCAATGAGGAGTCAGGTATAATTCTGTTAGGTCTACCTTTATACGGTACTTTGTCACATACCACCCTCGACCTGCAAGGAATGACGTGACCACTGGAGCTCTTCTCACTACAGTTTATTCCAGGTCTTTATTTACAGCAATCTATCTCCTTCTCCTTCTCTTTCCCTCTCTCCTCTCTCTCTCTCTCTCTCTCTCTCTCTCTCTCTTCCCCTCTCTCCCCGGGCAAACCTCTCTCAGCCCTTAATTAGGCATGGGCTGCCAATCCCGAACTGCCAGGTGGGCACTGCCCATAGGTTCATGCATATGCAGGCAGCTGATAATCATTGCGTTATCATAGCATAAGTCAGGTCTTGGCCATCTCAGGAGTTGATTATACATCTCCATCAGGTGTGATTCCATGCAGCTGCTACAGTTCCCCCTGTTGTTTTGTAAAGCCACAGGCAAGAGTAGAGGTCTGATCTCTGTTAAAAATGAAACATGTACTAGTGTTTGTCCAGGTGTCATCCACTCAGAGAACACTAGACCTACCTGGTGCCTTTTTACAGAGGTGGGAGTTAGACACCAACCCATATGCAATCAGACTTGCTCTTCTTGAGGTTGATGTATGCTTACCTCAAGTGCAGTGCACAAGCCTCGCATGCTGTGCTCGCTTACATCTCTAGCCAAACTTGGGGAGACTGTCCTGCTTCAATGACCGTGAAAGCCTGAATGATCATAACTGCATTGCAATGCTGTGAAACCCTTATGTGACAAATGCATCATAGGCATACCAGGGAGGCAAGCACCATTAAGCTTGCCAGGGCTCTTATTCCCGCCCACTCCCTCAGATGATCCATGGAGTGATCCAGGAAGATAGTTCTTCTGCCAGGCTGGTATCCATGCGTGTGGAATCTGCAGTCACCATCGCCACCCGGAGCTTTTCCAGTTGTTGTTCGAATTCACCAGACCAATTACCGAAAAGACAGCTAGATAATTCTTTAAATTTTTCATATGCCTGAGCTGGTGACAAAATAGTGTTGTAATTAATATAGTTTTGTGTGATTATTCAGGTCTGGGAGGTCAGGAAACAAAAGTACAGTCTCTATTTACACATCATCCACACCATATGGAGCGAGGTCTGATCTCCAACAGTGGTCTGCTGTTGTGAAAAATTATTTTCACTGTGTAAAGGATGTGACATTTTTTGCTGCCTTTTTAATGATGCAAACATGTTTTACATTTTTTTTAATTGAGAAAAGGAGAAAAAAAACAAACAAGTTTCCAACTCCTCCCAGCCTCCCATTTCCCTCCCCCTCCTCCCACCCTTCTCCCCCTCTCCCCACTCCTCTCCCCCTCCCTCTCCAGTCCAAAGAGCAGTCAGGGTTCCCTGCCCTGTGGTAAGTCCTAGGTCCTCCCCCCTCCGTCCATATCTAGGAAGGTGAACATCCAAACTGGCTAGGCTCCCACAAAGCCAGCACATTAAGTAGGATCAAATCCCCTTGCCATTGTCCTTGGTGTCTCATCAGCCCTCATTGTTCACCATGTTCAGAGAGTCCAGTTTTATCCCATGCTTTTTCGGTCACAGTCCAGCTGGCCTTGGTGAGCTCCCAGTAGATCAGCTCCACTGTCTCAGTGGGTGGGTGCACCCCTCGTGGTCCCGACTTCTTTGCTCATGTTCTCCCTCCTTCTTCTCCTCATTGGGACCTTGGGAGCTCAGTCCAGTGCTCCTGTGTGGGTCTCTGTCTCTATCTCCATCCATCACCGGATGAAGGTTCTATGGTGATATGCAAGATATTCGTCAGTATTGCTCTAGGATAGGGTCATTTCAGGTTCCCTATCCTCAGCTGCCCAACGAACTAACTGGGAACCTCAGCTTGGGCACCTGGGAGCCCCTCTAGGGTCAAGTCTCTTGCCCACCCTAAAGTGGCTCCCTTAACTAAGAATTGTGGTTCCGTGCTCCCCTATCCACCCTTTCTTTATCCCAATCCTCCTGTTTCCCAAAGTCCCCCCTTCTTCCCTACTACCTTTTCTCTCCCCATCTCCCCTTACACCCATCCCACCCCACCCCCAAGATCCCAATTTTCTCCCCAGCAATTTTGTCTACTTCCCTTAGCCAAGAGGATAACTATAGGTTTTTCCTTGGGTTCACCTTCTTACTTAGCTTCTTTAGGTTCACCTATTGTAGACTCTGTGACCCTTGTTTATGGCTAGAACCCAATTATGAGTGAGTACATCCCATGTTCATCTTTTTGGGTCTGGGATACCTCACTCAGGATAGTGTTTTCTATTTCCATCCATTTGCATGCAAAATTCGAGAAGTCATTGTTTTTTTACCACAGTGTAGTACTCTAGTGTGTATATATTCCATACTTTCTTCATCCATTCTTCCACTGAAGGGCATCTAGGTTGTTTCCAGGTTCTGGCTATTACAAATAATACTGCTATGAACATAGTTGAACAAATGCTTTTGTCATATGATAGAGCATCTCTTGGGTATATTCCCAGGAGTGGTATTGCTGGGTCCAGGGGTAGGTTGATCCCGAATTTCCTGAGAAACCGAAACACTGACTTCCACAGTGGTTGCACAAGATTGCATTCCCACCAGCAATGGATGAGGGTACTCCTTCCTCCACAGCCTCTCCAGCAAAGGCTATCCTTGGTGTTTTTGACTTTAGCCATTCTGACAGGTGTAAGATGATATCTCAAAGTTGTTTTGATTTGCATTTCCCTGATCGCTAAGGAGGTTGAGCATGACCTTAAGTGTCTTTTGGCCATTTGAACTTCCTCTGCTGAGAATTCTCAATTCGGTTCAGTGCCCCATTTTTTAATTGGGTTAATTAGCATTTTAAAGTCTAGTTTCCTGAGTTCTCTATATATTTTGGAGATCAGACCTTTGTCTGTTCCTGGGTTGGTGAAGATCTTCTCCCAGTCAGTAGGTTGCCTTTTTGTCTTGGTGACAGTGTCCTTTGCTTTACAGAAGCTTCTCAGTTTAAGTAGGTCCCATTTATTCAATGTTGCCCTTAATGTCTGTGCTGTTGGGGTTACACATAGGAAGCGATCTCCTGTGCCCATCTGCTGTAGGGTACTTCCCACTTTCTCTTCTATCAAGTTCAATGTGTTCTGACTGATAGTGAGGTCCTTAATCCATTTGGACTTGAGTTTTGTGCATGGTGAAAGATATGGGTCTATTTTCATTCTTCTACAGGTTGACATCCAGTTATGCCAGCACCATTTGTTGAAGATGCTTGAAGTTCTAGCAATAGCAATAAGACAACATAAGGGGATCAAGAGGATTCGAATTGGAAAGGAAGAAGTGAAACTTTTGTTATTTGCAGATGATATGATAGTGTACATAAGCGTCCCCCAAAACTCCACCAAAGAACTTTTACAGCTGATAAACAGCTTTAGTAATGTGGCAGGATACAAGATCAACTCCAAAAAATCAGTCGCCCTCTTATACACAAAGGATATGGAAGCAGAGAGGGAAATCAGAGAAGCTTCACCTTTCAAGATAGCCACAAACAGCATAAAATATCTTGGGGTAACTCTAACCAAGGAAGTGAAAGATCTATTTGACAAGAACTTTAAGGCATTGAAGAAAGAAATTGAAGAGGATACCAGAAAATGGAAGGATCTCTCCTGCTCTTGGATTGGGAGGATCAACATAGTAAAAACAGCAATTCTACCAAAGGCAATTTATAGATTCAATGCAATCCCCATCAAGATCCCATCAAAATTCTTCACAGATCTTGAGAGGACAATAATCAACTTTATATGGAAAAACAAAAAACCCAGGATAGCCAAAACAATCCTATACAATAAAGGATTGTCTGGAGGCATTACCATCCCTGACTTCAAACTCTATTACAGAGCTACAGTAATGAAAACAGTGTGGTACTGGCATAAAAACAGAGAAGTCGACCAATGGAATCGTATAGAAGACCCTGATTTTCTGATCCTACTGCACGCACTGGCTTTGTGGGAGCCTAGGCAGTTTGGATGCTCAACTTAGTAGACCTGGATGGAGGTGGGGGTTCCTTGGACTTCCCACAGGACAGGGAACCCTGATTGCTTTTCGGGCTGAGGGGGGGTGGACTTAATTGGGGGAGGGGGAGGGAAATGGGAGACGGTGGCGTGGAAGAGACAGAAATCTTTAATAAATAAATAAATTAAAAAAAAATAAGACCCGGATTTTATCCCACAAACCTATGAACACCTCATTTCAGATAAAGGAGCTACAAGTATCCAATGGAAGAAAGAAAGCATCTTCAACAAATGGTGCTGGCATAACTGGATGTTAACCTGTAGAAGAATGAAAATAGACCCATATCTATCACCGTGCACAAAACTCAAGTCCAAATGGATTAAAGACCTCAATATCAGCCCAAACACACTGAACCTGATAGAAGAGAAATTGGGAAATACCCTACAACAGATGGGCACAGGAGATTGCTTCCTATGTATAACCCCAGAAGCACAGACATTAAGGGCAACATTGAATAAATGGGACCTACTTAAACTGAGAAGCTTCTGTAAAGCAAAGGACACTGTCACTAAGACACAAAGGCAACCTACTGACTGGGAGAAGATCTTCACCAACCCCGCAACAGACAAAGGTCTGATCTCCAAAATATTTAGAGAACTCAGGAAACTAGACTTTAAAATGTTTTACATTTTTTGATTAAATAAAATTAACCTGTGATCAACAGGCTGCATCAGCAACCATCTGACAGGAAGTTGTAGGGGGAAACTAAGTGTAGTGAGTTTTTAAGTGGGGGCCCGAGTAGAAGGACACTCCTCTTTTCATAAATGCAAGCAACAAGGACACATTAGGAACTTGTTATTCAACCTCTCTGAGCTAGCAGGAATTTCCCTCAACATTTAAATCCTGACTTCCATAGAAGGATAGAGATTTAGATATAGATTTTCTTAGTGTCTTGACAGGATCCCCTATCTCATATCTCTGTGAGTCTGAGGTCAGTTCCTGAGGGAACAGAATTCCTTCATTGCTGTATCCCATAGGACAAACTGCTGCTGGTAAATGTGGAGTTGCAATTGCTGTTTGGGACAGAAGCTTCTTGAGGTGCAGTCAGTGTATTGAATGCAAAACATCAGTGTGGCCCTCCTGCTAGCTGACTCCAGGCCACCACAGCCCCTCAAAAGCACTGTCTGCCCTTTTGGGCTTGCCCCTGTCTATTGGGACTCAGTGAGGCAGGCTAGAAAGAGCAAGGAAATAAAGGAGCAGAACAAGGAATAAATGCTACTCCCCCCTGGGGTCTAGTTGGTATATTTCCCTCACTAAGAGTCAAGAAAATTCAACACAAGTGATAAAACACGAAGTTTTTGCAGAGGCAGGATGCATCATTCTAAAGATATCTCAAAGAAAATGTTCAAAACGATCAATAACTCAAGATGGGCGATGAGGTTGTATGCCTCCAATCCCTGCATTCAGGAGGGAGAGGCATGAAGATCACCATGAGTTTGAGGCCAGACTGGTCTACAAAGAAAGTTTCAGGACAACCAGAATGGTTACACAGAGAAACCTTGTTGCCTGGATAAAAATAAATATATAAAAACCTAACCACAAAACAATCAATACCTCTCTTTAATTAAGGCCAGAATGTCTTTGCCTTGCATTTATCTGTGTTAGCATACCATACTCATTTCTATATCTAATTAATACACCTTACAATTTCATTTACAAAAGAAATACCTGAGGATGAGAAATAAAACCTGGAAGCATGACTCAGCAGTTAAAGCACTTACTGTTCTGCAGAGGATTCACACCCACATAGCAGATCACAACATAGATCCAGGTGACCCAATGCCCTCTTTTGGCCTCCATGGACTCTGCAAAATTATAATGCACATATAGATAAGCAGGCAAATATTAATATACATAAAATAAAATAATCAATTTTTAAATTCATATACTTCTACTTTCAATTTGTACTAAATCTTTAAGTTTTATAAATTACATTACATTATTTTTTTATTTTTTAAGACAAGGACTTTTGTAGCCCATTGCTTGTCTGGAACTCACTATGTAGACAAGTGTCAGCCTGCCTTTGTGGTATGGGAAGTCCCTCAATATACAGTTGCTTTTATTAGTTAATGAATTGATATATAGAAAGAGTAGACAGAGTCAGAGGAGAAACCATGTAGCTGCCACCAGAGACAGATGCCTCAAACTTCGGGGATTAAAGGCATATACCACTATACCCAACTATGAATTACATCCATTAAGCTATCTGACAAATATTTAAGCATCTATTGTAAGGACACCTAAGCACAGTATCTATGTTGTATCTATCTTAGTTATACATACATTTTCCCTCTATGTCTTTTTGAATTTTGGTGAAAATGGTTTTCTCTTGTGTAGCCAAGGATTTAATTTTACCCAAGTGGTGGTTCCTAAGTAGAGATCTCCCCAAGGGATTGGTAGCAATGCTGGACTGAATCTCCCCCACTGTAGTTGATACACACAGAGTCCCAAGGGGAAGATACCACTGCTCATAGATAGCTTCTGAGCATGCTCGATTCGGGGCTGGCAGCAGTCTGGCTATGCTACTTTTTCTTCAGTCTCTGACAAGATACCATCTTCCCTTACACACTTAGTGAATCAGCTTTTCTTGATCATTCAGTCTTTGACAAGATACCATCTTCCCTTACACACTTAGTGAATCAGCTTTTCTTGATCATGTGCCTATTGTTAACTAAGAAGTGGGAGGGGTAATAAATCAATATAAACTTCTTGGGATATGAACAGAAGACCTTAAAATGTCAGATCTTCTACTCCTTCCCTGCCATCACTAGGAATCTAGTTTAAGAAAAAAATGAAGGGCACATGTATAGCATGGTGGTGTATAACTATAATTCTCATACTTAGGAGACAGAGATGGAGAGATTAGAATTTAAAGAAACTCCACAAGCACAAAGCAAGGTTGAGATCAGCCTGGAATACATGAAATACATTCACACATGCACACATCCACATGCGTGCACATGTGCACATATGCACACACTCAGAGAGACATAGAAAAAAGATATGGTTAATTCAATGATTAGTATGTACAAATTTTACTTACAGCACAAAATATGTTAATCCACATTATAAAAAATAATGAAACTTTGATGTTTGATGTGCAATTTGAAAAGATTGTTAAAATAAATTTCTGTGACATTCAATGGTGGTTTTCAACAGATATGAAAAAACATTTTAAAAGAAATATTGGATTATAGAAAATTATCATAGCATAATCAATGGGAGGGGGAAAAGACAAATCATCAAATATTGCATTAGCTTCTGTCCTAATCTTATTTTATGAATTATCTCTCCCATGAAAAGTCTGTAGAAAATTCTTAAAAATTGTGGCTGAGATCCTAACAGTTGCTTCCACTCTGCACAAAGATAACTACTCTTCTCTTCTTTTTTTCACTACTGTTAGATATTTCTCTCTGGTTCATGTATTGAAGAGCTACTAGGCTCTATTCCAAAGCAACTGCCTACTTTTCCAACTCAATAGCTGTGTGTAAGATGTCTGGTCCCTTGGAAGTCATAAAGACATCTTTAAATGTTCCTTGGTGTCTTTCTTTTTAATATTTTGAGCAGTTATTCAACAATTGGTATTGTTGCTTTAAATGTTGGGTAAATTGACCAGAAAAGTAACTGGGCTTTTGCTTTTTATTATTGCCAATTCAACCTTTTTATTGTGGATAAGTTAACCTAGTTTGCTCCCAACTGCTTTGAGGAAACAACATGCCCACAAAGCACATGGGGAAGAAACAACTTATTCCATGTTCTCGAGGCAGGAGCTGATGCAGGGGCCATGGTAGGGTACTGCTTACTGGCTTGCTCCTCAGGGCTTGTTCAATCTGATTTCTTACAGCACCCAGGGACACCAGACCCAGAATGAAACCACCCACAATGGACTGGGCCCTCCCATATGAATCATTAATCAAGAAAATGCTCTACAGAATTGTCTTCTGTCTATCTGATGGAGGTGTTTTCTCAATTAGGTTTCTCTACAGAGATAACCCTAGCTTGTGCCAAGCTAATGTACAATTAATCAGAACAAAGTCTACTCAGAATTTCTATTTCTTCTGGGTGAGTTTGGCTGTGTGTAACATGCATATGCATGAGTATGATTGTGTGTGTATGAACGCTGGTGTGTGTGCACTTCAAGTATTACAGCTCCAGAAGAAAAGTGTCCTAACTTGTCAGGATGTCAGGTTATCTTTGAAAGTGTTATAACTCTGGAGAAAAAGGTATCCTAACTTGTTGGAAAGTCCAGATATACTTGCAAGTGTTATAGACATGGAACTAAAGGTATCTTAACATTTCAGCCAATCACGCTGTACCTACAGCTGTAAGTGAAGGTGTCCTGGGTATTAATGGGGATGAATATAAATCCAATTTAAACTATCATTATGCTCTGGACCTCTATTATCTTAACCTCACCACAATTACTAAGGTTCTAATCAATTAACTAGTTTTATAGAAGGTACGGTATAGGTGTGGCTACCTCCTGGGACATCTGTTCACAATTCCTTAGTCCTGTGCCCTTGGGTAGAAAATCACAGAGCCTGAAACAAGTTATTCTGGAATTTCTTATGATATGGTCATTAGAAAGCAGAGGGAAAAATACAGGAAAGGCCAAAATCTGAAGATGCCACAACCCCCAGATGCTGTCACCATCTGGAAAATGAAGAATTGAGTACATGAACTGTGGGAACATCTCATGGTCAAACTGTAACAATGGTGATACACTCCTACATGCCACACATATCATATCACAATTGATAGTCATTTAATAAGTGTATCTTATCACATATCAATCTGTTTATATAGCAAGTATTCATCTGTTCACATTATGTTTTTATAGCCTGCTTTTTAGGAGGTGTCTGTGGGGCCTGAGGGGTTGTTAAAGTGCTGTGTGCAATAATTGGGTACCTGATACTGGATTTCCAAAATCCACATAAAATATCAGGTTGTGGGTCCCTAGCCCTGTGATCTGAGCTAAGGGGGAAATGTAGACAAGAGAATCCCTGGAATGTGTTGATTAGCTACAGTAGAAGAATCATAGAGCTGCAGTGTGAGTTCCTGTCACAAACAAATAAATAGGGGAGAGAGATTGAGGAAGAACCTTCATATCAACATCTGGCTTTCAGACAGACATGTTACACTGCACTTGAGGGACTAGTATGTAGGTGGCTACATAGAACTGTCTTAAAAACTAAATCAAAACCACACAGAGACAAGAAAATTGCTGGAGTTGTGAATGACTGAGAAGACAGGTGGGCTTGTCTTGTGAGCTTCAGGACCTCAATTTGAGCGCCCCCCCCTCCAGAATCCATGCTGAAGAGAAAAAGAAAAAAAGTATGGTCACAAGGAATTTTAACACCAGTGATGGAACTGGGACATGCAGACAAATAGGTACTCGGTGCTTGTTACCCAGCAAGTCTTTTATACTTAGGAAGTTACAGAGCAATTAAAGACCCCATCTCAAAAAAATAAAAATTCAGTGAGAGTACTTACACCAATGGTTGGCCTCTATCTTCCACACATAAATACACAAATGCACACCCACACATACACAATCCTATACGTACACACATCTCCACAAGTATACACACTCATGCACACACATACTCACATACATGCACATAGAGACCTGCACTGACACCTGCAAACAAATGTACATAAAAATCATTGTGAACATTGCTTGTGTGGTTTTTATTCTTTTTTCTTTTCTTTCTTTCTTTCTTTCTTTCTTTCATTTTTTTTTTTTTTGAGACAGGGTTTCTTTGTGGATGTGGAGCCTGTCCTGGAACTACCTTTTGCAGACTAAGATGACTTCAAATTCACAGAGATGTGCCTCTGACTCCCAAGTGCTGGTATTAAGGGCATGCACCCCAACTTCCCAGCTGCATGTGTAGTTTTCTAAATGTTTATCCATGCCTGTGATGATATGAAAGCAGTGCTAAGTGGGAAGTTCATAGCACTAAGTGCCCACATGAAGAAAATGGAGAAAGCTCACATGAGAGACTTAACAGCACACCTAAAAGCTCTAAGAAAGAGAATTAAACTCATCCAGGACTGGAAATAATCCAACTGAGGGCTGAAATCAACAAAATAGAAACACAGAAAACAATCCAAATCATCAATGAAACAAAGAGCTGGTTCTTTGAGAAAATCAACAAGATTGAAAAACCCCTATCCAAACTAATCAAAAGGCAGAGAGAGAATACTCAAATTAACAAGATCAGAAATGAAAAGCAGGACACAACAACAGACACTGAGGAAATTCAGAGAATCATTAGGTCTTACTACAATAGCCTGTATGCCACAAAATTGGAAAGTGTAAAAGTAATGGACACTTTTTTAGATAAATATCATATGACAAAATTAAATCAAGACTAGGTTAACAATTTAAATAAACCTATAAGTCATGAGGAAATAGAAGCTGTCATCAAAACCCTCCCAACCAAAAAAGCCCAGGACCAGATGGGTTTACTGCAGTATTCTACAAGAACTTTCAAGAAGAACTAATACCTATACTCCTTAATGTGTTCCACATAATAGAAATAGAAGAGTCATTGCCAAATTCTTTTTATGAAGATACAGTCACCCTGATACCAAAACCACACAAAGACTCAAACAAGAAAGAGAGTTACTGACCAATCTCACTCATGAACATTGATGAAAAATACTCAATAAAGTACTGGCAAACCGAATCCAAGAACACATAAAAAAGTCTTCCATTATGATCAAGTAGGCTTCTTGCCAGAGATGCAGGGCTAGTTCAACATACAAAATTCTGTCAATGTAATCCATCATATAAATAAACTGAAAGAAAGAAAAACATATGATCATTTCATTAGATGCTGAAAAAGTATTTGACAAAATTCAACACCCCATTGTGATAAAGGTCTTGGAGAGTTTAGGGATACAAGGATCATATCTAAATATAAAAGAAGCAATATACACTAAGCTGATAGCTAACATTAAGTTCAATGGAGAGAAACTCAAAGCTATTCTATTAAAATCATGAACAAGACAAGGCTGTCCACTCTCTCCATAGCTCTTCAAAATATTGATTGAAGTTCTAGCAATATGCTGTCATTGTGAAGTCTCTTTTGGATTCAAGCCCAAGTTTATATAGTGAACAGCTTTATAAAGGACAAGATTAGACAGGCAGTGGTGATGCATGCATTTAATCCCAACACTTGGGGGGCAGAGGCAGGTGGACCTCTGTGAGTTCAAGTCCAGCCTGGTCTACAAGAGCTACTTCCAGGAAAGACTCCAAAGCTACAGAGAAACTCTGTTGCAAAAAGCAAACAAACTAACAAACAAACAAAACAGAACAATGCAAAAAAGAAGCCAGGAGAAGGGGTGTTTAACCACTGAGGCAGATAAAGATTTACAGAGCAAAACTATTCTTCTGATTATGCATGAAAATCTAAATATATCATAATGTAGGGTTAAAAGATACATCATAATGTATAATGTAAAAGATCTATTTGAAAAATTTATCAACATTTAAACAAAATAGAACAAGAGTACAAAATAAAATGGAAAACTGCTATCCACATTGTAAAATTTGTTTTTAAATAAACAGCTACTCTGACCTATTCTGACCTCAGAATAAGCTTTCTTATGACACTGAACATGCTGGTTCAGACAAAGCCTAGAGATCCTTCTGCGAAGGACCAAAAAGAGTTCATTTGAACTAGTCCTGACTACTGCTTGTCTCAAGGCTTTTGAATTACTCTACAGGATTTCATTCTTTAAGCTTCATTTTATGCATATGGATGTTTGCTTACCTGTGTCTGTGTGCAGCACCTGCTGAGCCCAGAAGAGTTACAGAAGTTCAAGCAACCTAACCTCTGTCTTTTCAAAAACACCCACTGCTCTTAATTGGTAAGCTATCTCTCAAGCCACATTTTTATTAAAATCTATTTTTATACATTTAAGTAAGATATATGCCATCGCTTTATCCCTTCCTTGTTCTCTTTCCATCCCTTCCCAAATTCTTCTCTTACAATTTCTTCCTTGTTAAGTATGAGTGAATAGTGCATGAAAATAAGTTAGTTAAATCTGCTGGGTCTGTTGGCTGTGTGTTATGGTTTCAGTACTGGACATACTGTTTTGAATACACAAATACTTAAATCATCCATGAATATGGCTAATTTGTCCACTCCCTGTAGAATTTTAGTCTTTATTGAACAACATGAGTCTGACCTTTAAGTGACCTAAACTGCCTTTGACAGAAAACATTAGGAAGAATAGGAAAGTTGGAGTGGTAAATACCTAAGCCACCACTTCCTGGTGCCATGGCCTTGAAGTTCTACAGCTACAGGGAAGATGATGGACACTGTCCACCAATCACAGTATCCCTATGTCCCAATGGTCTCCAAACATACATACCCCATTGACCATCCTCAACTTGAATGACTTTGAAATGATAAAATCCCCCCTACTTCCTAAGTATCATGGCCATATGCCTGTGCTACTATGACTGACTTAGCTGACTTCAGCTTCGTTTAGTGAGTCATTTGAGTCATTAAAATTTTGGAATGGCTAAGATGATTGGTTATACTTAAGTATATCCAAAATCACTTATCTCTGTGTGCTTGCATTTCACCATCTGTAGAATAAGGACATCACACTGCCCTAGTCCCTTGATGAATTATAGCACACTCAAAGATAAAGAAAAGCAATATTGCTCAGACTTGAAAGTCAAGGGACTTTATGGCAAGAGGGCAGCATTTGATGGGAGTCTTCTTCTGCTACTGAAGGTAGGACACATCCTGTTTCCTGAATACCATAACCAGCAGGCTTAGCAACTTGTCTTTATTAAGTCAATTAAAAGAATAACTTACACTGAATGTTGGTGGTGCATATCTTTGATCCTAACACTTGGCAGCATAGACAGGTGCATCTCTGTAAATCCAAGGCCAGTCTGGTCTAGAAAGATAGTTCCAGAACATCCAAGGCTAAAAAATAATCCCTGTCATGAAAACCTTTAAAAAACTACAAATTGGTTGTCTGTAATGCATCCACCTACAATTCTGGTACACTGGAAACAAGGTGGGCAAATCTTTCTGATCTTGTAGAAAATACAAGTCTATATAGTGAGTTCCAGGCCAGCCACAGATTCATGGTGAGACTATTCTTTAAAACAAAAGGAAACAATAGAAATACAAAAGAGTGAATTATTAATGAAAAATTATAAACATGATATTTGTTTCAGTTTGACTTATTTGGAACAGTGAGGATGCTAAGAAAATTAATGCATCCTTGCAGTCCTAAAAGGTGAAGATACCTGGCAAGAGATAAACACAATTAACTTCTATAACTAAACCAAATAATGAAAGTCTTCCCATCTCCGAAACCCTCATCCATGCTCCACTCCTGCAAGGTGCTCAGATAAATAGTAAATGAGAGCAAATTTCAGAGAGACTTTCTCATCTGGGGAAGTCAGTCTTTTCCCTCAGTGAAACTCCCAGGGAAATTAGAACTTCATGGTGTCTACTCTTTCGCTATTTGTTAGCCAAAGGGAGATATATAAATGTCTCCTAGAATATCCTTATTCCTTCCAGGCAGGCAGGTACCAGGTATTGACAAGGTGGAGACTGAGAAGTTTTTAATTCCCAGTGGGACCCTCAAAGTGGGGGCTGCAGGGCACTGCACTGACCACTACATGAGGTGCCAAAGAAGTAAGGAGTGGAAGAACTAGAGGAGGAAGACCCAGCACAGCACAAGTGGAGGAAGAGAACAGTTCATGCCAGCTTGTCTGCAGGTGCACCCTAAACACTGCTCTCTGGCATTTGATCCTCTGGCTTTCACAAACCTCCATTCCTATCAGTCCACTCAAATTCCACAGCTCTTTGTCGATGCCTGATCACCTTAACCTTATAGTGACTTCAGTTTTATGTCTCTGGAAGTCCTCGCAACCTGGATGTCATCTTGAGTCATCACTGCTTACAGCTCCTAACTGGATGTTTTTCAGGCACCTGGGAAACAGAATATAATACCATTCATACAAGGCAGGCTTAATGCCTACAAGTTATGATTCTCTCTTTTTGTGAGGAATGAACTCCAGCATGGTTACACTTGGTATGTGAGCTTCTAGGCTCCAATTGTGGCCAATTGCTTTGATTAAATGGTTAATTACTTTTCAAAGACTTTTACTGTCAGTGTGTATTCTGATTACTTTTTGTACTTTTCCCTCATTTGGGGGAGACTTGGGCTCTGAAACTCTTTAAGAAGAAAGCCAGTCCAGGCACCCTCTCCTACGCTGCCCAAGGACCCAGCTGGGGACATCTCCAAGGACACCTGGAATCCTCCCCAGAACCAAGTCTCCTGCCACCCCCATAATTGTTCCCCTAATCAAGATATCTTCTTCCCTGCTCCCATGTCTGCCCCTCCTCCATCTCCACCCTCCCACTCCCCCAAGCTCTCCCTAATCCTCCTGTTCTCCCCTCTCTCTCCCCCTCTCCCTCTCTCCACACTCCAACTCCTTCCCTATGCTCCCAACCCTGCCTGACAATTTCCAGGTTCAATTTCCAGAAGGATCTATATCTGTCTTTGGGTTCACCTCATTATCTGCCCTCTCCAGGCTCCTGAACTATAGGCACAATGTCCTCTGTTTATGTCTAGAGTCCACCAACGAGTGAGTACATACCATATTCATCTCTCTGGGTCTGGGTTTTCTCACTCAGGACAGTGTCCTCCATTTCTATTCACACACGCAAAATTCAAGATGTCACCGTTTTTTACCACTGAGCAGCACTCCAATGTGTACATGTTCCACACCATCTTTTTTATTTTTTCCATTCAAAAATTTACACTTCCTCCCCTCCTCTCATTCCCCTCCTATTCCCCCTCCTCCTCCTCTCTCCCCTCCCTAAGAGAGGGCAGGGAACCCTGCCCTCTGGGATGTCCAAGGCCCTCCCCACTACATCCAGGACCAGAAAGCTTTGCATCCAAATAGACTAGGGTCCTAAATAGCCAGTACATGCAGTAGAAACAAGTCCCAGTGCCTTTATCAATGGCTTCTCAGTCAGCCCCCAGTGTCAGCCACATTCAGACAGTCCAGTTTGATTGCATGCTCATTCAGTCCTGGTCAAGCTGGATTTGGTAGGCTCCCATTAGAACAGGCACACTGTCTCAGTTGTAGACAAACCCCTTGTGGTCTAGACTTTCTTGCTCATCTTCTCCCTCTTCTGCTCTTCAAATGGACCTTGGGAGCTCAGTCCGTTGCTCTAATGAGGGTCTCTGTCTCTATCTCCATCCATTGCCCGATGAAGATTCTATGGTGATATTCGAGATAAACAGTGTAATAGTGGGGCAAGGCCAGTTCAGGCACCCTCTGCTCTGCTGCCGAAGGACTTAACTGGGGACATCCCCATGGACATCTGGGATCACTTCAAGAGCCAAGTATCTTGTCAACCCTACCATGGCTCCCTTAATATAGATTTCTTGTTCCCTGCTCCTATATCCACCCTTCCTCCATCTCTACCTCCCCAATCCCCCAAGCTCTCTCCAGTCTTTCCTTTCTCCCTTCTCTCTCCCCCTCTCCAAGTCCCAGACCCCCACCCCCATGCTCCCACCTTTTGCCCGTCAATCTTTTTTCCTTACAATTTCCAAGAGGATTGATTTATGGTTTTCTTTGGGTTCACCTTGTTATTTGGCTTCTTCAGGCTTGCGAACTATAGGCTTAATGTCCTTTGTCTATGGGAAGAGTCTACTAATGAGTGAGTACATACCATAATCATCTTTTGGGTCTGGGTTATCTCACTCAGGATAATGTTTTCTATGTCCATCCATTTGCACGCAACATTCAAGATGTCATTGGTTTTTTTTTTCTCCCTGCTGAGTAGTACTCTAATGTGGATATATTCCACACCTACTTTATCCATCCTTCCATTAAAGGACATCTAGGTTGTTTCCAGGTTCTGGCCATCACAAACAATGCCACTACAATCATTGTTGAACAAATACCTCTGTAATATGACTGGGCATCTCCTGGGTACAATCCCAAGAGTGGTATTGCTGGACCCTGAGGCAGGCCGAGCCCCAATCCCCTGAAAAACCACCACACTAATTTCCAAAGTGGCTGCATATGCCCATACTCCCTCCAACAATGGATGGGTGCTCCCCTTTCTCCACAATCTCCCTTGCCTTATCCCATGGTCACACTGAGGTATCTCGCATGTTGCCATGGTTCCTTCATCTGGGGATGGATGGAGATGGAGACAGGGACCCACATCGGAGCACTGGAGTGAACTCCCAGGGTCCAGTTGAGGGACAGAGGGAAGGAAAGGATGAGCAAGAAGGTCAGGGCAGAGAGGGGTTGGTCCACTGACCGAGACAATGTTCCTGATCTAATGGGAGCTCACCAAATCTAGCTGGACTGGGACTGAGAGGGCCTGTGATCTGGCCGGACTCTCTGGGCATGGCTGATGTTGGGGGCTGGCATAGAAGCCATTGATAATGGCACTGGGACTGGTTCCTGCTGGATGTACTGGCTTTTTGGGATTCTGGTCTGTTTGGATGCTAGCCTTCCTGAGCCTGGATGGAGGGGGAGGGCCTTGGACTTCCAACAGGGCAGGGTATCCTGGGACTGGAGGGAGAGGAAGGAGGATAGGTCAGGAAGTAGGGGGAGGAGGGAGGTGGAAATTTTTGAATGGAGAAAACAAAAAAAAAATAAAAAAAAATAAAATAAATATCAAACAGAAAAAAAGAAAGCCTAAGTTAGTTCCCCATGCTACTCCTCTTTTATTTCTTCCAGGTCATCAAGGCTGTGGTAAAGAACTTAGATCAGCCATTCATACCACAGTTTGACGTGTTGATGAGACTCAGCACTTAGAACATTGGTGACTCATCCACAGGGACTAACATTGATACCCAGCACCCACAACTGTGTTTACTTCCAGTCAGAGGGGATTAGACACTGTCTTCTTGTCTACATCTAAATTAAAGTTTATTCTTTTTGAAGATAACAGGCACACGAAGAAAACCTATTATAAATATAGGATCACATACAGATATTTCTGTTCCGCATTTGCATATCTTGTGCCAAAAGAAGCCAAAACAATGCACCAGATCTTCAGGACCTACAATTACAGGGAGTTCTGACCATTCTGAAGTGTGGGCTAGGAATCAGACTTGCGTACCCAAGAGGACCAGTACTCCTGAGACCACTCTCCAGTTCCCATATATGTCATGATAATGCTGAAGGTGAAGGTGTCCCAGTTTCCTTCTGTCTCTTGTCACTTGAAAGATAAAGTCACCTCTAGATGGTTGTCAAAGGATCTAATGGACTGAATGTGAATGGAATTTCTATATTGCTTTTTATCTTCATTGTTAAAACAGATCTCTTTATGTGAATAAAGATAAAAAAAAACTTGGTTAAAATAAACCTGAGTCAAGCCAGATTTAATTAGGAAAAGTCCACATAGCCAGGGATTTCAAGAATTCATGATGGGGAACAAGTTGACCTCAAACTTACTGAGATGGGCCCCACGCATACTCCTATGTGCTATGATAATAGCCATGCACCTCTAAGTCCAGCTGAAATAGGTGTTTTGAAAGCACTTATCATTGAATCAGAGAAAAAATAAAATAAGATTTAGAGGGAGCACCATTGTTTTCATGAATAGCAATATTTCTTGAAATTCTATAATTTGAACAGTCAAATCATTTTATATGTTCTCAATAATAGGTTATATTCTTTCCATTGTTAATTCCATCCGTGTGAAAATGTTTGAAGTGTGTTTGTGTGAATACACCTGTGCCATGATGTGTATGTAGCACTGACAGGAAAACTAACAGAGGTCTATGATCTACTTCCACTTTGTGAGTTCTAGTGATGATACCTAGGGAATTATTTGGCTGTAAGTGACCTCAATGGCACTTCTTTGTATTTCAAAATTATTCACCAATGAGCTTATATAAAAGTATGCACATGGAACCACCCAAGTGAAAATATGAGAAACAACTGGAGAAGTCTTATTGGTAACCCAGAGATAGAACTCAGGTTCTCAGAATTAGCAGCAATGAACATTACTAAATGAGGCAATTCTCTGAAGAATTCTCTGAACAATTCAATTCTTATGTTTTAAGAAAGTGTTATAATTAAATATTTAGCCCTTGGGATGGACAAATTAGATATGTATGATGGTGTAAATATTTTTATATGCAAAGAAGATTTATTATTCAAGATGTTCTGGGTCCTTATACCTTTGAATGAATTTACATTTACAATCTGAAAAAAGACAATAATTTACTGATGTACTATTTCTTCAAACCAAATTTGATCATCACTGATATAGGTCTGTGGGAAAAAACTGTTGTATATTAGGCAAGAAACCCAACCTTAATCTCTGTAGAACACCAAGCTATGGTATGAGATACACAACTGATTGCTGATTATCTTACTTTATTATATTAATATCACATAAATGAAAATATTTTTTGAATACATACATGAGGTATTTAATGTTTCTTATAATTACATTTTTCAGTCATTTTAACATTAACATTGTTAAATTGTGTTGCAAAAATAGAACACATTGGGAGTTCATCATCTACCCTTAAATTTTTGCTCAGGTGGCAGACATATGAGCATCCTGAGTTCAAATGTATCTCTGAATCATTACTGACATTCAAGCCAGGATGAATAACAAACAACAAAACAACAAGGGATTTTGTGAAAAGATGAAAATCAAAACCATGAAAAAAAAACTGACCACCCTTTCACTGACACCCTTACTTGAAAAGTATGATCAGACATGTTCTAATATTTTAATAACCAAGGGGACACTTCAATGATGGGAAGGAAATTCTATATATTACATCTGAAAAATATCTATTACTAGGTAAAGGTACAAGAGAAGCTGAACAAAAACCATAGGAGGAATAAAATAACTACAAAATAAATTTTAGTAAATGGAGTTGCAACAATATACAACGCTTTAGTACCTACCTCAAATGTTTCAAAATAGAAACCAAAATGCAATGATTTCCAGAATAAATCTTGAATGAACATGTTACATAATTTACTTCCTTCAAGGCTATGATGAAAAATAATTTTTCTTCAAGCTGAAGACAACTTTGATGGCAAAAGTCACTAAAAATTGTTTTCATGAATAGGGCTTTCTGCTTTTATGAGTTTGTTCCTATTTCCAAAATTCAATGAGATATAAATGGACATTAAAATATTTATAGCACTAGAGTCATGGCTAGGTGACTACGAAATCTTCATTCCAAGGACTCAGGTCAGATTTTTAACAGCTATCTGTAATTTCTGCTACAAGAAGATCTAAGGTGTTTAACTTTTCCAGGATACAGAATGCACATTTACATTCCCCCCACCACAAACACACATCACATCATTACAATAAAATCAAATTTTTAAACATTTTTTCACTCATGAAAATTTTTCTACTGTAAGCATTTACTAATGTAAAATAGGAGTCCAATCATCTCACAGCTCACTTACAGAGTTTTTCTTCATGAAGAATTGGTTCATGTAAAGAGAAAGCAAATTTAAACTTGAAGTAAGAAAAATTAATCCTTGTAAGTTGATGGTATCATGGAAGATTTAGGCTATCAGAATTTACATCCATACACCAGTTCCAACACTCTGTTTCACGTGGGAGACTGTGAATTCTTAAGTTCCAGCTTTAGTGCCATGTCTGACACTTTTTGTCATGGCTCCTTCATGGTGATCCTGTTATCCTCTAGAACCATGGCCTAAAGAAGATGCTTTTATATGTTGAAAGACATTATATCACAACCGAAAAGGAGGCAGTATACATCCATAAATATTTACACCTGAATTACATATTCCATGCAGTTGAAGAGAGTATAAAATCTAAAAGGGTTACATTATTGTTCAAATTCATTTTGCAAGTCTTAAAATTCTGGAAGGAAGGATACACTGACTACCAAAAGTTAGGTAATACCAACAGCTGTGAAAAGAAGTTTGCCCCACTAGATGTAGCAATTCTGTTCCTCTCTGAGAGACAGTCATTACAGCTGGGCTCTTCTCCATTCTTCTATGAAAGCTTCCCAGCAGAAATGTTAGTTTCTGATCTGCTCCACTCTCCTAAGGGAGTCTCCCATAAGAGGTGTCCATTGCTTCTGTGCTCTTCTGGGGTAAGTGAGTTTCCAAACAGTTTTGTCAACCGTATCTCAGTTCAACTCCACTAGAGATTTCCTGATCCATTCCAGTGAAAGAAGGTGTTCATATAAATCTCAGTCAAGAGATTTATTTGGGAGGGAAGAATACATTGTGACTTCTTCTGCAAGGCTGGAAAGGGGCAGCTGCCAACTGAAGGAGCATATGACTCATATAGGGCTTCTTGGAGCCAGAGCGCTTCTAAGGAGATTTAGAATGTGAGAATTGGTCAGATTTAAATGCCTGGGTTTGAACAAGCTCAGAGATGGGCTGGATTTTGTGCTCTGGAGTTGGTTGGTTTTGAGCTCAGAGAGACAAGGGTAGATTGTATTTCTTAGGCTCTGGTTTGAGAGCCAAAGCAGATTTCTTTCATTATCCATTTTTGATGTTTGACTGTGTTTTCAGGGTGATGTTGTATCTTTCACTAGTTCTGGATTTAGGGGCAAAGGGTTTTCCTTTGTATCTCATTTCAGTAGCAGGTTGTGATTCTTATCCTGGCTCTATCTCCTTCCCATAATACTCCATAAAATCACAAAGTAGGTTTTGTCCATCAGTTTCCTTGTGCAAATAAAATAAAAGCTGGTATCATAATGCTTGAACACATTGTTGACACTATCATTTTTTTTATAGAATGAATACTGTTTGGTTAATAGACTGTAAGTGTGATGGCTTCAGGTACCTAAAAACTATCAGGTACCTAAAAACACGCAAAAAGTTTGACTCCTGTACAAATTGCAAAACATATACCACACTAAGTTTATTTTTTCAGTACAGTATGATTATTCTCATGTTTTTGAAGAGTACACTCCTTAAGTTTACAATTTCTCTCCAGGATTGTTTGTTTTATGTATTTGGAGATTATTGTGACAAAGGATTTGCCATACAAATTCCATTCACAAGTTTCTCTCCAATCTGTGTTCTTTTCTGCCTTTGAAGATGAATAAGACATGAAAAGACTTTTCTGAACACACTTCATGTATACTGTTTCACAAACGTGTGTGTTCTTTTATGCAACTGCAGATGACTGTGACATGCAAAGGCCTTACCACACTGTTTACATTCATAGGGTTTCTCTCCAGTATGTGTTCTTTGATGTATCTAAAGAGTATTGTGTTGACCAAAGGTCTTACCACACTGACTACATGCATAGGGTTTCTCTCCAGTATGTGTTTGTACTTTGATGTGTCTGAAGATTACTGTGTTGAGCAAAGGCTTTACCACACTGACTACATTCATAGGGTTTTTCTCCAGTATGTGTTCTTTTATGCAATTGAAGATGACAGTGATGAGCAAAGGCTTTACCACACTGTTTATATTCAAAGGGTTTCTTTCTAGTATGTGTTCTTTGATGTATCTGAAGAGTACTGTGTTGACCAGAGGCCTTACCACACTGACTACATGCATTGGGTTTCTCTCCAGTATGTATTCTCTTATGCTTTTGAAGAGTACTGTTTTCAGCAAAGGCCTTACCACACTGATTACATTCATAGGGTTTCTCTACAGTATGTGTCCTTTTATGCCTTTGAAGTTGACTATGACTTGCAAAGGCCTTACCACAATGATTACATTCATAGGGTTTCTATCCAGTATGTGATCTTTTATGCCTTTGAAGATTACAGTGTTGAGCAAAGGCCTTACCACACTGACTACATACATAGGGTTTCTCTCCAGTATGTATTCTTTTATGCAATTGAAGAGTACCGTGTTGAGCGAAGGCCTTACCACACTTATTACATGCATAGGGTTTCTCTCCAGTATGTGTTCTTTTATGGTTTTGAAGAGCACTGTGTTTAGCAAAGGCCTTACCACACTGACTACAGGCATAGGGTTTCTCTCCAGTATGTGTTCTTTCATGAATTTGAAGAGCACTGCAGTAAGCAAAGGCTTTCCCACACTGATTACATGCATAGGGTTTCTCTCCAGTATGTGTTCTTTTATGCAATTGAAGAGTACCGTGATGAGCAAAGGCCTTACCACACTGACTACAGGCATAGGGTTTCTCTCCAGTATGTGTTCTTTCATGTGTTTGAAGAGCACTGTGTTGAGTAAAGACCTTACCACACTGATTACATGCATAGGGTTTCTCTCCAGTATGTGTTCTTTTATGCAATTGAAGATGATCGTGACGTGCAAAGGCCTTACCACACTGAGTACAGGCATATGGTTTCTCTCCAGTATGTGTTCTTTCATGTATTTGAAGAGCACTGTGGTGAGCAAAGGCCTTACCACACTGATTACATACAAAGGGTTTCTCTCCAGTATGTGTTATTTTATGTAATCGAATATTATAGCGCTGTGCAAATGCTTTACCACACTGATTACTTTCACAGTGTTTCTCTTCAGTATGTATTCTTTTGTGCATTTGAAGAGCATTGTGATGAACAAAGGCTTTATGACACAGATTAGATTCATTCTCAATATCATGTTTTCTTTTTTTCTGAAGCTGACTGTCATATGCCAAGGCTTTAACACATGAAGGATGCACTGAAAGTTTCTTTCCAGAATTATTTCGTTCAATCCTGCAAGCATAATTGGAACATTTGAAAGCTTTACCACATTCAATACACTCTTGAACCTACATATCTCTATGTATTACTTTTATAATTTAGTTCAATTGTAAACAGAAATCAGATATTAAAGTTTTATAACGGTTTAAACGCATGCTTTCTTCTTTAATTAAGGGTTGTTTTGCATTTAAGACATCTGTCATGGTAAATTCCTTTATTATGTGGTTTGCCTTTTCACATTTACAGAAACATTTTTATATTTGACATATTTCTCATATTTGAAGAGAAATGGATAACCTCAGAACAACTTTATTACATTCATAAACTGTCCTATACTATGAATCATACTACATTTGCTAACTAAACTAGGACAATCAGAAGTAGTTGCACAATTATAGAACTCATGTGGCTTCTGTGCACTGTGAGTTTGTTTATGTATTAACAGTAATGTGTGAAAACCAATTATTTATATAGTTAAATCAATTTCATCAAGAGTACTCAACATGGGGACAAAAGCTTTCTTCTAATTGTTTATAGGGAGAGGTGTGCTGCATTTTCCCATATTCCTATGCTCATAGGCTTTTATCAAGAGTAATATGTGGTATACCCAGTAAAGGAAGAATCACAAACAAAAAATTTCCACAGTGAATTATCACGGCGTGACTTTCTGTTCTTCGTAGATGTGTGGTAGAGCCATTAAAGTTTCTTCACAACAACTGCCACTTAACTCTAACTGCTTCTGTCACCAATATTAATATAGTAATAAGAAGTATATGGGTAATACAAGATTTACTATGTACTCTCGGTTTAGTAGAAAGTCTTGCAGATATACTTATCATCACTTCAATGTATACACATTTTGTATTATGAGTAGCAAGAAATCAATAGATTGGCAGAACTAGAGCACAGCTCTCATGGTGCTATGATTCAAATGCTGACATGTGTTTACCCATTTCTCACTTGTCTTTTTAATTAAAAGAACGCCTGAAAATGCAATTCACCTACATGACATTGTATATGGATTTTTCAGAAGTTAATAATCATAAATGCACTTGAAGCTGTGCTTATTCACACTGTTGCTTTTATTTAAATCTTCTAGGACACATTATCATTTCATCAGAGGCTCTTTGTTTTCAGCATGCACAAGAAAATTACCTTTCATGTCTTTTAGTACGTTGACAATGTTCTTTACTATTATGTTCTTTCCAAATGCATCCTAAAATGCAGTACCAGAAAATGTATGTTATATTATTGAATACTGTGCGACATTTAAGTAGCTATTTTAAGTAAACCTTAGAACCATGCCTGCTTTATTCACCTCATTCTTCTTCTCCTTTCTAAATCAAATTATTGAAGAACATCATTAAACAAGGAAACATTGCCCTTTATTTTGAAATATGAAGGAAATTCATTTTTACCTATAGTAGTGAGGTTCCTGTAGGTCTCCAGCATCACATCTTTGTAGAGATTCTTCTGGGAAGGATCCAGCAAATTCCACTCTTCCTCAGTGAAGTTGATATGCACATCATCATAGGTCACTGCCTTCTAAAATATGCCATACATGATAGTGACATGATAGTGACAACATTGTAAATGTATACTTCTTTGATAGTATAGTCATATAATTCTGGAGTTCCCTAATCATATTAAAAGACATAGACAGTCATGTTAGAAGGACATTGAATAGGAGAGTCTTCTCTGTCATTTCTGTACTCTTTGAATGAGATATCACCTTACAAGAGAAATATCTAATAGCAGAGAGAAACAAGGAAACAGATCAACAGTTCATAGTACAAATGAGAAATTTTTATGAAGATTAACTAACTACAAATAGAAAAATAATTTGTACAAATGGGGTGTATTGCCGGGTGGTGGTGGCGCACGCCTGTAATCCCAGCACTCGGGAGGCAGAGGCAGGCGGATCTCTGTGAGTTCAAGACCAGCCTGGTCTACAGAGCTAGTTCCAGGACAGGCTCCAAAACCACAGAGAAACCTTGTCTCGAAAAAACCAAAAAGAAAAAAAAAAAGAAAAAAAAAGAAAAAAAAACCAAATGGGGTGTATTGACTCATGCCTTTAAGCTCAGACCTTCAAAAGCAGAGTCAGGTATATTTTTCTCTGAGTTAAATGCCAGACATGTCTATGCAATGAGGTCCAGGACAGGTGGAAGTACATAGTAAGACCCTATCATCCAGGAAGTGGTGATGAGGCATGCCTTTAATCCCAGCAATCAGGAGGCAGAGGCAGGTGGGTGTCTGTGAGTTTGAGGCCAGCCTGTTCTATGAGTGCTAGTTCTAGGACAGGCTCCAAAGCTACAGAGAAACCCTGTCTCAAAAATCAAATAAACAACAAACAAACAAAAAGGCACTATCTCCATTGCAAAGATCAGTGAATCAAGCAAGAAGAACAGAAGAACTCAGAGGTTTTTACTGAAATTCCTACAAAGAAGTATGCATTCACTCCACTTCTCTAATTATCTTCCAAACATGTGCCCTAATTTAAACTGCAATACCAATAACATTTTACAAACAGAGCTTTACGTTTAAACAGTTACAAATGGACAGATGAAAACATCAGCAATATAAATCTTGGGCATAAGCCGGGCGGTGGTGGCGCACGCCTTTAATCCCAGCACTCGGGAGGCAGAGGCAGGCGGATCTCTGTGAGTTCGAGACCAGGCTGGTCTACAAGAGCTAGTTCCAGGACAGGCTCCAAAACCACAGAGAAACCCTGTCTCGAAAAAACCAAAAAAAAAAACAAAAACAAAAACAAAAACAAAAAAAAATAAATCTTGGGCATAAGTAATAAACCTAGACTGGGAGAGAGATGACTGAGTAGTACCTAGCTTTTGATGGTCTTGAATAGATGTGGCAGAATTGCCAGTACTTATTTGGGGATCATAACTATCCATTATTCCAAGTTCACAAACTCTGACATCCTTTGATCATGTTGAGAACCAGGTACCCATGTGGTGCATAGCCATGCCGATGCATCAAATAGTTTTATTAATTTTAAAAATGTAAAGTAAGCATAACAAGCAGGAAGAAGTTCATGCACCTACAATTCAATGACTCCGAATGCTTAGGCAGTACTAATGTCATGCCTACTGAACGACTTCCAGACCCCAAAATGGGGAAAAAATTCTACTTCTATCATAGGCAACACAGACCAGAATAACAAAAAGCAAATAGAAACCAAAGAACCAAACGTGCATCCAACAAAGACAAACAGAGATACTGGTACCTAGACCTGTAGTCACCTCAGAGCCAGATACCTGACAACAGCACAATAACATGATCAACAACAGACAGAACAATATGTCACTACCATATTCCAACTCTCCTACTACAGCACACCCTGATTATTCAAACACAGTCAAAGTACAATTAAGTCAGATCAACTATGAAGATGTTTTATGTCCTTAAGAAGGAAGTGAATGAATTCTTTAAAAAAAGCAGGGGAAAGATAAATGAAATCTTGGAGAATAATAATAAACCCCTTAAAGAAAGTCAAACAAGCAAACAGTTGACAGAAATGAATATATCAGTTCAAGAAGTGAAAATTGAAATAGAAGCATGAAAAAAATGCAAGCTGAAGGATTTCTGGAGATAAAAAACTAGATAAATGAAAAGGAAAAACTGGCAAATTAAGGTGAAGTCTATCTTATCTTTGTGAGTCTAAACTTTTATATATAATTTACACATACCATAACTAAGGAAAACGTTAGCGATATAATCGTTCTCAACTCAATCAAAAAACCCAGGGCATAACATTAGCCTGGAATGTCTGTGGCAGCAAAAGCAGAGCCTCTTTTCCAAAGTAACAAATTTTGAAGTCAAGATACCTTTAAAGTATCTGTGGGGTTACCATAGCAGCCCCCAAATCAATGTCTCTCTCTGCAGTCCAAAAATTCAAAGAAAGCACAATGTGTAACCCAGACTCTGTGTGTATTTTCTATCTTTTCAAGGTCCATTAATTGTATTACTTATTTTTTTTCTTTAAGAACCTTAGTGTAAATTCCTTTAAAAACCATTTTAATCCATGACTCTGTCTATATTTATCCTCTTTGTCTTAAGCCCATGGACATTTATCAAATAAACTATAAAATTTATAACTTTGAAGCTGGTGGTAGAATCATTTAATTTCAGATTTTAAAGGTGTAACGTAGGACAAGGTCATTGCTCAGGAGGGGAGAAGACAAGGACCAAATCCTCTTACATCAAGATAAGATAGATAGTGTCAAAAAAATCTGAAATACTAGAAGTACAGCGGTTCTAGAATTAATATGACTTCCTAGGGAGAAATCACTCCACATGTTAGAGCAATTAATAAAGAAAAAATCATTTAATAATATTCACATACATCTCTGACTAATGCTCAAAGAGGACCCAGGCTAGAATTTTTTTTGCATTTCACATATTTTCTTATCCTTATGTCTTTCAGGTTCAGGCTCCACACTCTGAATAATTTAAATAGGGGTGGAAGGCTAAAAGTCTACCCGCCTGGACAGATGGAAGACTTACACAGTAAAGTCTTCCCAGCATTATTTCTTACATAAAGCAGTGACCTTAAACAGTAAGACCATCTTCAGTGAGAGGATCATGAGATGTCAGACTTTTCTTCCATTTTTACAAGTTTTTCATTAGCCTCTTAAATGAGTTGATGGCCCTGATTTTGGTACATTTCTATCCAGACTTACAAGATGAAGATTCCAGGGGATGTGAAGAGTAGGAAAAGTATAAGGCAGAAAAGATAAAAACAGGTTAGGGAAGTTTTGCACAAGCTATGTCACATGTCAAGTAAATTTCCTAAGAAGAATAGATTTGGGCTGGAGAGATGGCTCAGAGGTTAACAGTATTGACTGCTCTTTGAGAGGACCTGGGTTCAATTCCCAGTACCCACATGACAGCTCCTAAATATTTGTATATCCAGTTTCATGAGATCTGATACCTACACACCAACACACATAAAATAAAATAGAATAACTCATAAAATATCCAGTATTTATACTGGCTGAGAAATAACTTGGGGCTCTTTCATATTGACTTTCATTCCTCTCAGTCTGTTTTATGTTTCTGTCTTCATTTCTCTTAATCTAACATTTCCTCATCCTCAGCACCCCTTCCCAGGGAACCCCCAGCTTAATTCTGTTGGACAGACCATATGGGGTATCCAACTATGCTTGAACAAAATTTACTGTAGTTTCTGTATGATGTTGTTTTGATACAAGGAATTACTTTGCATATTCTGTCCATAAATTAAGAGCTTACCTAGATAGAGCCTTATACTTTAGGGCACCTTGTTAAGATTTAAATGTAAAGCAAGGGCCTTCTCTTTAGCTGTGTAAAATCCTTGAAAATCCCTCTTATATTCACGACTGGACAGCCATCTGAAACAACCTAGTGCATTTTTCCTCAACAAAACATAGATTTTTTTTTCATTCTTTATATGTGTCTTTTGCACTGTAGATTTGAAGGAGTCAGCAGTAATAACCATACAGCAGAAATAATATTTTGTCTAAGATATTAGTCCATTAATTCTTAATTCTGCCTTAGTAACTTTCTTGGGACATGGAAAGATTAAGAAAGATTGGGGGCCAAAGTGTCACACAACTGATCTCCAGCAAACCTTTTATGAAGTTTTCTAAGCTCCTGTCCTTACTTAATAGGCCAAAATAAATCAATAGTTCCACAAAGAATAAAGCCAGGCTTGGGCTGGAGGTACCAGAACAAGATGAGGTTATGAGAGCAATCATAATTATTATATCTTTATCAGAAAGAGAAAATAATGGCAATTTCCAGGATCAATACAGTGTAGTTGCCAGGATACCATGAAGACTGCAAGCTATACAGGGAATACAGGATTGTGGTCTCAGACCAAGTGTACTGTTGAACTTCCATACTTCCTTGACCACTAAGGGATTACTCAGAGAAACACAGATTAGCCTGAATGACTCATTGTTCGAGAGAGTGCATCACCATGTCAGCAACTTAAAAAAGGACACCGTGCTCCAGGAGCCCTGGATTTTAATGTGAAATAACTAAGACACACGTCTCTCAGGGTAGATGGGCCAATTCAACTCCTTTGTTCCCTGCCGAGCCTTTTGCCCACTAAAATCCTATAACCTTGACCTCCACTGCCTGCCACTACTCTCAATGCTCCTGTCTTTCAGGTCCTACAATGACAGTCAGTTAAGCTGTGTAGAGTTTCCTATGTCTTTTGCCATCTAAAGTCCTGTTAGCTTGAAAATTCTTCCACAGTCAATATTCCCAAGTCCATTGCAGCAACAAAACCACTTTTATGGTACGATTTTTATTCCTACTTGCTTCTTTGTTCCTGTGATTAAATTATCTAACCTAAAGCAACTCTGGTAATGGACAGGTTGATTTGTTTGTTACCCATAAGTCAGAATCCACCACTGTGGGAGCTTAGGATAGGAACTCAAGTTAATCACTGGAGGCAAAACCTTTGGAACCATTCTTTCCTGGTTTTTGGGCTGGAGAGATGGCTCAGAGTTTAAGAGCATTGTTTGCTCTTCCAAAGGTCCTGAGTTCAATTCCCAGCAACCACATGGTGGCTCACAACCATCTGTAATGAGGACTGCTGCCCTCTTCTGGCCTGCAGGCATACACGCAGACAGAATATTGTATACATAATACATAAATAAACAAATAAATAAATGTATTTCCTGGTTTTCTCTTGTGCTTTTTCACTGCTTTGTAATCAGACCAGGCCCACGTGCTTAGAGACATTGCCAACTCAGTGGAAGAGTCTTCTTCCAACATCAATCATCAATCAACATAATCAGAAAGAAATCAACATAATCAGAAAGAAATCAAACATTCTGATTTAACCACACACTCAATTGATAATTCCTCAAATGACCCTAGCCTTTGCCTTGTTGGCAGCTGAGGCTAATTATCACACAGAGAAAGTATTGTATGAGAATGTTTTTAAAGAACCAAAAATATAATGTATTATTCCTGTCAATCACTTAAGCAGCACCTAACCATGAGGATAACAACAAATGGAAAACACAGATTGCCAGAAAATGGAGTAAGATAAGGATCTAAGATCAAGAAGAGAAAACTAAAACTGTCACTCCATAGAAACTGTTCAAAACAAAAACTTAAGAAACTGATAGCAGAGGAAATATTCTGAATACAAATTGATGAAGGTCCATTATTTTTGAAATTTTAATGATATAATTAGATTATGGTGCATAAAATCAACATAGATGGCACCAATGCCAAAACAAGACTCAAAGACAGACCTACGAATATATATATATATTATGGTACCTTAGTTCTTAATTCTAGTCAAAATCAAATTCCAGAAAATCACTGGCCATCACTCATCCTGTACACCCCAGTTCTCTTTTTTACTAATAACAGAAAAAGGGTTGGGTAAGGAGGGCTATTCCACCAAAATTCACAAAATTCACTTGACACCTTCTGATATTTTTGCTTTGTGGAAATAGTTTTGATTACTAAAAGGATCTCATTCTCTTATGATAAAGAAAATGTTGTCTGTTAGGATCACTTAGACACCATGTAATTTCCTACAGTTGGTGATTGCCTCTAAGTCTGTATCGGAGTGAGGAAGTATAAACTTTTTAAATGAAATTTCAAGAGAACAGATAGAATCACTGTACATGTGAAGTAACTTGCTTTACTCTGACTGCTTTATAAATCATAATTTTGAAAACAAGGTTATTCCTATTTTTTGAGTATGTTTGTGCATGAGACAAAATGCCTGTGATATACAAAACAATGATTGTCAGATCTCTTGGATTGGGAATAGTACCGATTTGTTAACCTGTAAACTTGAATGTAGGTTTAAACTCAGGTGATCAACAGGGAAAAAAATATGTGCTGAGCCACCTGGCAAGATACATAATAAATTTTATCAAATAATCCAAGTCTTTCTCAGATTAATAAATAACAAGAAAAACAAAACATAAATAAAAAAGTAAAGCCAGGCAGTGGTGGCCCACGCCTTTAATCCCAGCACTCAGGAGGCAGAGGCAGATGTATCTCAGTAAGTTTGAGACCAGCCTGGTCTACAAGAGCTAATTCCAGGACAGGCTCCAAAACCACAGAGAAACCCTGTCTGAAATACCAAAAAAAAGTAAAGAAATGAGGCAGGCATCTAAGATGAAAAAAGGAATCTGTACAGAAACATCCCCCAAACTTCAAACTTAAGGAACTGATGATGCAAGAAATTTTCTGAATAAAATTGGTGAAGGTTCATCATTTTCAAGAAAGTGAATAATAAATTAATTTCAGTTGTAGATTACAAAAAATCGTATACAGATTCACATAATATGCTTTCTGCATTTTTCACAAAGATCCATCAATCAAGAATGTGTACAATCTTTGTGAAAGAATAAAGGTTTTAAAGAGAAAGAGCTGTGAACAAAAGCAGGAATATGTAGTAAATTTTTAATCAAAAGACCAAAGTAAACTTAGGCAAGGAAAAGTGTGATCTTGGTCAATGCTACCCAGCGATCTTTGATTATATGTGTACAGAAATTAAATAAACATAAACTGTTCAACTTTCACAAAGATATCTCAAAGTGATCCTTAAACCGTTGTTTCTGACCCCCAGTTACTGATCTGTCTTCTGAGATGCAGCCACATGATATGGATGTTCTCTTTGCAAATACAGAATATCTCTTGTTACAGCTCTCCAGATCCTGTGCTATCTTCTGGTTGAAGGTAAACACAGTCCCACTGATGTCCAATCCCAAAATAACCTAAAAGATGATTTAAAATCTGCTTTGTGCTACATGCATTATTGCAGAATTGGTGGATTGTGCCCTATCTACCTGGCTAACACAATGCACACCTGAGAAATTTCTGCACATCAGAAACTCCTTTTGTCCCCTGGTAAGCTTCACTGGATCACACCATTGTGGCATGTGGCAGAATCACATTAACAGAATTCTACTCAAGTATTGCTCTACCAGTTCCTAAACAATTTGTAATCTTTAGAACAGAAACCTGAAATTGGAAAGTAGTATTCAGATATTCAATATTCTAGAAATTAGAACTTCAGTTTTCTAATCTCTCTTCCCACTGCACAACAAAAGCAGTGCCCATGTGTATACTCTGGACATAGATACAACCAGCATCATATCTTTCCATTCCAGGGCTGCAGAGTCTCCCCTTCCCCACTAAATCTACACACAAGGAGGCTCAGAGAACAAGGGCCACTGCCAGCATGAACCACATGAACCAACATAACCACAGTCTGGCTCATGATCCTTCCAAATCACAGCAGAAATAACAGTTCAACAGACCTGCTCTATACACCACCCCCACTCAGCAAGGGATAGCTTGTGGTCTTCCTTAAAGGTACCTACTACAGAGGCAAAGGGGAGTCATAGAAAGAACCCACAAACTATCTGGCCCTAGTACTCTTGATTGCCAATGCTTCCAGAATTCCCTCATTGGCTAGAACCTCCCAGCTGGGACACACAATATTAGCAGCTCCTCTACTGGAGGATCAGAGATCAAATGACTCAGACAGCACAGTCCTTCCAGTTCTGCCCTCCCAGCCCAGCAGACAGGGCCCCAGTTTAAAAGCTTTGTATATAGCACACATTATTCCACTCTCCTAGAGCACACACATCCGGTTCCTCATTCAAAGTGCAGGGTCCTTTGTGTGCATATTCCATTACACACTCATTTTCCAGTACAGCCATCACCTTGTCTGAGAGATGCGAAATTTTGGAGAAAATCAGGTCCCATTCATAAAGTAATTACTGTTACTGTGTAACTGTGGTTGAATTAGAAAACAATCCAAGCATATTAGGACTTGAAGGCAGCAAAGAGAATGTAAATATGACATAGTTTTCATCTCAAAAATTATTTTAAAAACTTGAAACACACTTTATGGCCATGTGCTCAGAGACTAGGGATTTGTATTCATGCACATTAAAGATTTCTCATATATTTTATCTAAAGATGATTGTCTTAATGCAGGAATGTAGAAGTCCTTTTAAGCAGGGCCACAACATTTTATCTAGATCTTCTATTTTAGATTAACTTCTGTAAATAGAGCAATTAGGTTTAAAGATATGGTCATTCTCTTTCCAAGATTCTTGACTGCTCTGGTCTGTGGACTGCAAACAATGGTCAATCAGGTCAATCATAGAACATCTACAATTGACTCCCTGATTCCACATAGCTAATCTCAACTTCTATGGAAGAAGGAAATCTGTTACCCTCAGTCCAACCTTTTTGTTTCTGCCCTGTGTCTCCACACAGCTTCAAGTTGGTCAATGAGCTCAACTTTTGCACAGGTCCCTATGCTTCTAAGTCCCCAATAAAGCCAGAAAGATCAGCAGACACTCATTAACTACTCTATTTTTTTTCTCATTGACAAACCAAGGTCATACCTGTAAGGAGTTGCAGGACTGTTTTCAGAGCACTAGGCAGCAGAGGAAAGATTGACTAGGAGTTCAACATGATTCTCAATTACACAGCATGAGGCAAGCCTAAACTATAGGGCACATTGCTCTACACAGAAATCAATAATCAACATCACTTGAAAGAAATAAAATGCAACTATTAATGGCTTTGAAATGTTGGAGAACAGAAACAGAAACAAGAGCAGCAATACGCTTAAAGAAAATATCTGAAAATGACACCAATAGTGATTTTTTTAAATGACAAAAATACTGCACTTTTAAGATTAAATAAAGCATTCTATATTGACTTTGAAAGAGTAGGCCCTTCTATAAGAGAGGGGATGTCATTAATAAGAGATAGATTGATGATGCCCATATACATATGTTGGCTGCTGAGATCTGTAACCTGACACATAAGAGTTACTCAATGGCCTGTTTCTCAAATCTCTGAGTTGACATAACTTTGTCAAGCAAGATCAACCACATCTGCAGAGGACAGTGGCCTATTTGCAAATTCAATGTTCATTGGCTCAAGATGACCTTCCCAATCTGTACACCCGCACAATTGATCTGCATTCATTCACATGGGATTAAATTAATAACATATGCTGGGAAATTACAAATTCACTGAACCTACCACAATCAGACCCTTTTTCATAATAGTGGCTTCAATAGTTGATTGCCTCCACTCTTTCCCCTGCAGTGTACACAATAAACTGTTCCTCCTATTCTGGTCTGAAGAAAGAAGGAATGCTCCATATGCAAATCCTTTACTGTGACTGCATTGGATAGTCAACTACATGACTCAAATGCATAAGTCTAAAACTGTGGGCCGGGCGATGGTGGCACACGCATTTAATCCCAGCACTCAGGAGGCAGAGGCAGACGGATCTCTGTGAGTTCGAGACCAGCTTGGTCCACAGAGCTAGCTCCAGGATAGGCTCCAAAGCCACAAGAAGCCCTGTCTCAAAAAACAAAACAAAACAAAACAAAAAACAAAAACAAAAAACAAACAAACAAACAAAAAAACCTGTGAGGTTTTAAAGTCATTTTTTAGGGGAATTTTGAAAGTGTAGTATACCAAGGACACCTGAGTCATATTAAGAATTTGTCTCACAAACTATTTTTCTAACAGGATGGAAATGCAGCTGTTCTAGAATTAATATGCCTTTCCATTGAGAAATCACTTCATATACTTAGGATATTAATAAAGAAAGACCTCTTTAATGATGGTAGACATCAATCTCTGGCTAATGCTCAAAGAGGAGCCAGCTAGACAGATTTCATGTTTGCTGTTGTCTTTAAGCCTCCTTTAGTATTAGGCTCTAGGTTACACTTTGAATAACTGAAACAGAAACAGACAACTTGCCAGGCTAGACATTTAGTCAGATAGGAGAGTTACAGAGCAAATATATTTCCAGGATAATTTCTTATGTACACTGGTGACTTGAATCAGCAGATCATGCTTCAGTAACAGGGTCCTGAGTTGAAGGTCATAGGGAATGACAAAATTAGGAAAAGTAAAATGTGAAAAGTTAAAAATTTAGGGTGGGGTGGTCTTGCAGATGCCTAGTAAGCTGCCCGAGAAAAAACGGCAACTTGCTGGGCATTGATGGCACACACCCTTGCTTAGCCAAGGGACCTCTATGAATTCAAGGATAGCCGGGTCTACCCAGTGAGTTCCAGGATAGTCAGGACAGTCCAACAGAGAAACACTGTTTCAAAAAATTTTAAAAACATGAGTAAAAGAAGAATAGCATCTTGGATACTTCCAGAGGGGAAATGGAAGGAAATGGGAGAATTATAAGAAGTCAGTAAGGGGGCTCGAGAGATGGCTCAGTGGTTAAGAGCATTGCCTGCCTGATCTCTTGGCGCCAGGAGAGACAGCATTGGGGTGAGTTTCTGGCCCTGCGGCGCCAGCCTGGGAAGGGGAGCTCAGAGGTTCCTTGGCCCCCTATCCTTCTTGGGCTCTCTGCAGGGCCTCCACTCCCTGCATACTGCCTCTTTCTTCCTACCCCACCCAGCTCCCATCCAGAACCCTCCCCACTTCGGGCCCACTGTCCTCTTTCGGCACATAACATCACCCAGCCCAGCCTGTCTGGGCACTGGGTCCAATTTCCTCGGGGCACCCAAGCGGGCAAGAGTCCCTTTGTTTTGATCGCCTGCCTGCACCAAGCAGGGTAGGCGCTTTCTTTGCGACCTGCCCACCAGCACGGAGGCCTGATCTCTCGGCGCCAGGAGAGACAGCATTGGGGTGAGTTTCTGGCCCCGCGGCGCCAGCCTGGGAAGGGGAGCTCAGAGGTTCCTTGGCCCCCTATCCTTCTTGGGCTCTCTGCAGGGCCTCAACTCCCTGCATACTGCCTCTTTCTTCCTAGCCCACCCTGCTCCCATCCAGAACCCTCCCCACTTCGGCCCCATTGTCCTCTTTCGGCACATAACATCACCCAGCCCAGCCTGTCTGGGCACTGGGTCCGATTCCTCGGAGCACCCAAGCAGGTGGGAGTCCCTTTGTTTCTATTGCCTGCCTGCACCAAGCAGGGTAGGCGCTTTCTTTGCGACCTGCCCAACCAGCACTGAGACCTGATCTCTCGGCGCCAGGAGAGCCAATGTTGGGGAGAGCAAGCGTTGGGTAGGCAAGGAGACCTGATCCGGTAAAAGAAGATCCATAAGGGAGCATTTGGAAGAAGAGATGGGCAGACGCCAAGGCAAGAATTCGCCCAACAAGCTGAAAAGCAACATGAAGCCACCAGAAACCAGTGACCTCACAACGGGAGGACATGAACACCTTAATCAAGAAGAAGTAGAAAAGATTGACTTCATGAAAGTGATTGATGCCCTTAAACAGCATGTAAAAAGTGCCCTTATAAAAATGGATGAGAAATATAACAGAAAGTTTGAAGAATTGAATAAATCAGTGAATGATACCCTAGAAAACCAAGGAAAAACAATCAAACAGATCATGGAAACAGTTCAAGACTTGAAAACTGAAATGGAGGCAAAGAAGAAAACACAAATAGAGGGCCAGCTGGACATGGAAAATTTAAGTAAACAAACAGAGTCTACAGAAACAAGCATAACCAACAGAATACAAGAGTTAGAAGAAAGAATCTCAGATTCTGAAGATACCATAGAGAAAATAAACACACTGATAAAAGAAAACAGCAAGTCCAACAAACTCTCATCACAAAACATTCAGGAAATATGGGACACAATAAAAAGACCAAACCTAAGAATAATAGGAGTAGAAGAAGGAGAAGAAGTGCAGCTCAATGGTCCAGAAAATATATTTAATAAAATTATAGAAGAAAACTTTCCCAACCTAAAGAAAGATATACCTATGAAGGTTCAAGAAGCATACAGAACACCGAATAGGCTGGATAAAAAAAAAAATCCCCTCGCAATATAATTATCAAAACACAAAGCATACAGAATAAGGAAAGAATATTAAGAGCTGCAAAGGAAAAGGGCCAAATTACTTATAAAGGTAAACCTATGGGCTGGAGAGATGGCTCAGATGTTAAGAGCACTGACTGCTCTTCCAGAGGTCATGAGTTCAATTCCCTGCAACCACATCACGGCTCACAACCATCTGTAATGAGATCTGGTGCCCTCTTCTGGTGTGTGTGAAGCAGAATGTTGTACACATAATAAATAAATAAATTTTAAAAAAAAGGTAAACCTATGAGACTTATACCTGACTTCTCCATGGAAACTATGAAAGCCAGAAGGTCCTGGATAGATGTACTGCAGAAAGTGAGAGACCATGGATGCAAGCCCAGATTACTATACCCAGCCAAGCTTTCATTCACTATAAATGGAGAAAATAAAATTTTCCAGGATAAAAACAAATTTAAACAATACGCAGCTACAAATCCAGCCTTACAGAAAGTAATAGAAGGAAAATCACTAACCAAGGAGTCCAACAATGACCACAATAACTCAGACATCTAGAGACCCTTCACCAACACAAATCAAAGAAGGGAAACACACAAACTCTACGACTAAAAAAATGACCGGAGTTAACAACCACTGGTCATTAATATCACTTAATGTCAATGGACTCAACTCACCTATTAAAAGGCACAGGCTAAGAGATTGGATACGAAAACAGGATCCAACATTCTGCTGTTTACAAGAAACACACCTCAACCACAAAGACAGGCACCTACTCAGAGTAAAGGGCTGGGAAAAGGCTTATCAAGCAAATGGACCTAAGAAACAAGCAGGTGTGGCCATACTAATCTCTAACAAAGTTGACTTCAAATTTAAATCAATCAGAAGAGATGGAGAGGGGCATTTTATACTCATAACAGGAACAGTTCATCAGGATGAAGTCTCAATCCTGAACATCTATGCCCCTAATATAAAAGCACCCACGTACATAAAAGAAACATTGCTAAAACTCAAGGCAACCATCAAACTGCACACACTAATAGTAGGAGACTTCAACACTCCTCTCTCACCAATGGACAGGTCAATCAGACAGAAACCTAACAGAGAAATAAGAGAATTAATGGAGGTAATGAATCACATGGACTTAACAGACATCTATAGAACATTCCACCCAAATAGGAAAGAATATACCTTCTTCTCTGCAGCTCATGGAACCTTCTCAAAAATCGACTACATAGTCGGTAACAAAGCAAACATCCACAGTTACAAAAAAATATTAATAACCACCTGTGTCTTATCAGATCACCATGGATTAAAGTTAGAATTCAACAACAATCCTACCACAAGAAAGCCTACAAACTCATGGAAACTGAACAGTCAACTACTGAACCATACCTGGATTAAGGAAGAAATTAAGAACGAAATTAAAGTCTTCCTTGAATTCAATGAAAATAAAGAAACAACATACTCAAACTTATGGGACACTATGAAAGCAGTCCTGAGAGGAAAGTTCATAGCACTAAGTGCCCACCTAAAGAAAACAGAGAAAGCACATATTGGAGACTTAACAGCCCACCTGAAAGCTCTAGAAAAAAAAGAAGCAGACTCACCTAGAAGGACTAGAAGACTGGAAATAATCAAACTGAGGGCTGAAATCAACAAAATAGAAACACAGAAAACAATCCAAAGAATCAATGAAACAAAAAGCTGGTTCCTGGAGAAAATCAACAAGATTGATAAACCCCTGTCCAAACTAATCAAACGGCAGAGAGAGAACACGCAAATTAATAAGATTAGAAATGAAAAGGGGGACATAACCACAGACACAGAGGAAATTCAGAGAGTCATTAGATCTTACTACAAAAGCCTGTATACCACAAAACTGGAAAATGTAAAAGAAATGGACACTTTTTTAGATAAATACCATTTACCAAAACTAAACCAGGACCAGGTGAACAATCTAAACAGACCTGTCAGTCGCGAAGAATTAGAAGCTGTTATCAAAAACCTCCCTACCAAAAAAAGCCCAGGACCAGATGGTTTCAATGCAGAATTCTACCAGAACTTCCAAGAAGACCTAATACCTATACTCCTTAATGTATTCCACAATATAGAAACAGAAGGGTCATTACCAAATTCCTTTTATGAAGCCACAATTACTCTGATACCAACACCACTCAAAGACTCAACCAGGAAAGAGAACTACAGGCCAATCTCACTCATGAATATCGACGCAAAAATCCTCAACAAAATACTGGCAAATCGAATCCAAGAACACATCCGAAAAATTATCCATTATGATCAAGTAGGCTTCCTTCCTGAGATGCAGGGCTGGTTCAACATACGAAAATCTATCAATGTAATCCAGCATATAAATAAACTGAAAGAAAAAAAAACCATATGATCATTTCATTAGATGCTGAAAAAGCATTTGACAAAATTCAACATCCATTTATGTTAAAAGTCTTGGAGAGATTAGGGATATAAGGGTCACACCTAAATATAATAAAAGATATATACAGCAAGCCGACAGCTAACATCAAATTAAATGGAGAGAAACTCAAAGCCATCCCACTTAACTCAGGAACACGACAAGGCTGTCCACTCTCGCCATACCTCTTCAATATAGTGCTTGAAGTTCTAGCAATAGCAATAAGACAACATAATGGGATCAAGGGGATTCGAATTGGAAAGGAAGAAGTTAAACTTTCGTTATTTGCAGATGATATGATAGTGTGCATAAGCGACCCCCAAAACTCCACCAAAGAACTTTTACAGCTGATAAACACCTTTAGTAATGTGGCAGGATACAAGATCAACTCCAAAAAATCAGTCGCCCTCTTATACAAAAAGGATATGGAAGCAGAGAGGGAAATCAGAGAAGCTTCACCATTCACGATAGCCACAAACAGCATAAAATATCTTGGGGTAACTCTAACCAAGGAAGTGAAAGATCTATTTGACAAGAACTTTAAGGCATTGAAGAAAGAAATTGAAGAGGATACCAAAAAATGGATGGACCTCCCTTGCTCTTGGATTGGGAGGATCAACATAGTAAAAATGGCAATTCTACCAAAGGCAATTTATAGATTCAATGCAATCCCCATCAAGATCCCATCAAAATTCTTCACAGATCTTGAGAGGACAATAATCAACTTTATATGGAAAAACAAAAAACCCAGGATAGCCAAAACAATCCTATACAATAAAGGATCTTCTGGAGGCATTACCATCCCTGACTTCAAACTCCATTACAGAGCTACAGTAATGAAAACAGTGTGGTACTGGCATAAAAACAGAGAAGTCGACCAATGGAATCGTATAGATGACCCGGATTTTATCCCACAAACCTATGAACACCTCATTTTCGATAAAGGAGCTAAAAGTATACAATGGAAGAAAGAAATCATCTTCAACAAATGGTGCTGGCACAACTGGATGTCAACCTGTAGAAGAATGAAAATAGACCCATATCTATCGCCGTGCACAAAACTCAAGTCCAAATGGATTAAAGACCTCAATATCAGCCCGAACACACTGAACCTGATAGAAGAGAAAGTGGGAAATACCCTACAACAGATGGGCACAGGAGATCGCTTCCTATGTGTAACCCCAGAAGCACAGACATTAAGGGCAACATTGAATAAATGGGACCTACTTAAACTGAGAAGCTTCTGTAAAGCAAAGGACATGGTCACTAAGACACAAAGGCAACCTACTGACTGGGAGAAGATCTTCACCAACCCCGCAACAGACAAAGGTCTAATCTCCAAAATATATAGAGAACTCAAGAAACTAGATTTTAAAATGCTAATTAACCCAATTAAAAAATGGGGCACTGAACTGAACAGAGAATTCTCAACAGAAGTTCAAATGCCAAAAGACACTTAAGGTCATGCTCAACTTCCTTAGCAATCAGGGAAATGCAAATCAAAACAGCTTTGAGATATCATCCTACACCTGTCAGAATGGCTAAAGTCAAAAACACCAAGGATAACCTTTGCTGGAGAGGCTGTGGAGGAACGGGTACCCTCATCCATTGCTGATGGGAATGCAATCTTGTGCAACCACTGTGGAAGTCAGTGTTTCGGTTTCTCAGGAATTTCGGGATCAACTTACCCCTGGACCCAGCAATACCACTCTTGGGAATATACCCAAGAGATGCTCTATCAAATGACAAAAGCATTTGCTCAACTATGTTCATAGCAGTATTATTTGTAATAGCCAGAACCTGGAAACAACCTAGATGCCCTTCAATGGAAGAATGGATGCAGAAAGTATGGAATATATACACGCTAGAGTACTACGCTGCGGTAAAAAACAATGACTTCTCGAATTTTGCATGCAAATGGATGGAAATAGAATACACTATCCTGAGTGAGGTGTCCCAGACCCAAAAAGATGAATATGGTATGTACTCACTCATAACTGGTTTCTAGCCATAAATAAGGACCACGGAGTCTACAATAGGTGAACCTAAAGAAGCTAAGTAAGAAGGTTAACCCAAGGAAAAACCTATAGTTATCCTCTTGGCTAAGGGAAGTAGACCAAATTTCCGGGGAGAAAATGGGATCTTGGGGGTGGGGTGGGATGGGGGTAAGGGGAGATGGGGAGAGAAAAGGTAGAAGGGAAGGAGGGGGGACCTGGGGAAACATGAGAATTGGGATAAAGGAAAGGTGGATAGGGGAGCACGGAACCACAATTCTTAGTTAAGGGAGCCACTTTAGGGTGGGCAAGAGATTTGACCCTAGAGGGGCTCCCAAGTGCCCAAGATGAGGTTCCCAGTGAGTTCGTTGGGCAGCTGAGGATAGGGAACCTGAAATGACCCTATCATAGAGCAATACTGATGAATAACCTGCATATCATCATAGAATCTTCATCTGGTGATGGATAGAGATAGAGACAGAGACCCACACAGGAACACCGGACTGAGCTCCCAAGGTTCCAAGGAGGAGCAGAAGGAGGGAGAACATGAGCAAAGAATTCGGGACCGGGGCTGGAGAGATGGCTCAGTGGTTAAGAGCATTGCCTGCTCTTCCAAAGGTCCTGAGTTCAATTCCCAGCAACCACATAGTGGCTCACAACCATCTGTAAAGAGGTCTGGCGCCCTCTTCTGGCCTTCAGGCATACCGACAGAATATTGTATACATAATAAATAAATAAATAAATAAATAAATAAATAAATAAATAAATATTTTAAAAAAAAAGAATTCGGGACCACGAGGCGTGCATCCACCCACTGAGACAGTGGAGCTGATCTACGGGGAGCTCACCAAGGCCAGCTGGACTGTGACTGAAAAAGCATGGGATTATACCGGACTCTCTGAACATGGCGAAAAATGAGGGCTGATGAGACACCAAGGACAATGGCAGGGGGTTTTGATCCTACGTAATGTGCTGGCTTTGTGGGAGCCTAGCCAGTTTGGATGTTCGCCTTCCTGGATGTGGACGGAGGGGGGAGGACCTAGGACTTAACACAGGGCGGGGAGCCCGGACTGCTCTGTGGACTGGAGAGGGGGGGAGAGGAGTGGGGGGAGAGGGAGAAGGTTGGGAGGAGGGGGAGAAGGGTGGGAGGAGGGGGAGAAGGGTGGGAGGAGGGGGAGAAGGGTGGGAGGAGGGGAAGGGAAATTGGAGGCTGGGAGGAGGTGGAAACTTGTTTTTTGTTTATGTTTTTTTTTCTTCTTTTCGCAATAAAAAAAAAGAAATTAAAGCCTTCCTGGAATTCAATGAAAATAAAGAAACAACATACTTAAACTTATGGGACACTATGAAAGCAGTCCTAAGAGGAAAGTTCATAGCACTAAGTGCCCACTTAAAGAAAATAGAGAAAGCTCACATTGGAGACTTAACAGCCCACCTGAAAGCTCTAGAAAAAAAAGAAGCAGACTAACTTAGGAGGAGTAGAAGACTGGAAATAATCAAACTGAGGGCTGAAATCAACAAAATAGAAACACAGAAAACAATCCAAAGAATCAATGAAACAAAAAGCTAGTTTTTGGAGAAAATCAACAAGATTGATAAGCCCCTATCCAAACTAATCAAACGGCAGAAAGAGAATTTGCAAATTAATAAGATCAGAAATGAAAAGGGGGACATAAACACAGACACAGAGGAAATTCAGAGATTCAATAGATCTTACTACAAAAGCCTATATGCCACCAAAACTGGAAAATGTAGAGGAAATGGACACTTTTTTAGATAAATACCATATACCAAAGTTAAAGCAGGACCAGGTGAACAATCTAAACAGACCTGTTAGTTGCGAAGAATTAGAAGAGGTTATCAAAAACCTCCCTACCAAAAAAAAAGCCCAGGACTAGATGGCTTCAATGCAGAATTCTTCCAGAACTTCCAAGAAGAACTAATACCTATACTCCTTAATGTATTTCACAATATAGAAACCGAAGAGGCATTGCCAAATTCCTTTTATGAAGCTACAGTTACCCTGATACCAAAACCGCACAAAGACTCAACCAAGAAAGAAAATTATAGACCAATCTCACTCATGAACATCGATGCAAAAATCCTCAACAAAATACTGGCAAACCGTATCCAAGAACACATTAGAAAAATTATCCATTATGATCAAGTAGGCTTCATCCCAGGGAGGCAGGGCTGGTTCAACATAAGAAAATCTATCAATGTAATTCAGCATATAAATAAACTGAAAGAAAAAAACCATATGATCATTTCATTAGATGCTGAAAAAGCATTTGACAAAATTCAACATCCCTTTATGATAAAAGTATTGGAGAGACTAGGGATACAAGGGTCATACCTAAATATAATAAAAGCTATATACAGCAAGCCGACAGCTAACATCAAATTAAATGGAGAGAAACTTAAAGCCATCCCACTAAACTCAGGAACACGACAAGGCTGTCCACTCTCGCCATACCTCTTCAATATAGTGCTTGAAGTTCTAGCAATAGCAATAAGACAACATAATGGGATCAAGGGGATTCGAATTGGAAAGGAAGAAGTTAAACTTTCGTTATTTGCAGATGATATGATAGTGTACATAAGCGACCCCCAAAACTCCACCAAAGAACTTTTACAGCTGATAAACACCTTTAGTAATGTGGCAGGATACAAGATCAACTCCAAAAAATCAGACACCCTCTTATACACAAAGGATATGGAAGCAGAGAGGGAAATCAGAGAAGCTTCACCTTTCAAGATAGCCACAAACACCAGCCAGCCTGGTCTACAAGAGCTAGTTCCAGGAGAGGCTCCAAAACCACAGAGAAACCCTGTCTCGAAAAACCAAAAAAAAAAAAAAAAAAAAAAAAAAAAAGATAGCCACAAACAACATAAAATATCTTGGGGTAACTCTAACCAAGGAAGTGAACGATCTATTTGACAAGAACTTTAAGGCATTGAAGAAAGAAACTGAGGAGTATACCAGAAAAAGGAAAGACCTCCCTTGCTCTTGGATTGGGAGGATCAACATAGTAAAAATGGCAATTCTACCAAAGGCAATTTATAGATTCAATGCAATCCCCATCAAGGTCCCATCAAAATTCTTCACAGATCTGGAGAGGACAATAATCAACTTTATATGGAAAAACAAAAAACCCAGGATAGCCAAAACAATCCTATACAATAAAGGATCTTCTGGAGGCATTACCATCCCTGACTTCAAACTCCATTACAGAGCTACAGTAATGAAAACAGTGTGGTACTGGCATAAAAACAGAGAAGTCGACCAATGGAATCGTATAGAAGACCCGAATTTTAACCCACAAACCTATGAACACCTCATTTTTGATAAAGGAGCCAAAAGTATACAATGGAATAAAGAAAGCATCTTTAACAAATGGTGCTGGCATAACTGGATGTCAACCTGTAGAAGAATGAAAATAGACCCATATCTATCACCATGCACAAAACTCAAGTCCAAATGGATTAAAGACCTCAATATCAGTCAGAACACATTGAACCTGATAGAAGAGAAAGTGGGAAGTACCCTACAGGAGATGGGCACATAACCCCAACAGCACAGACATTAAGGGCAACATTGAACAAAATGGACCTACTAAAACTGAGAAGCTTCTGTAAAGCAAAGGACACTGTCACCAACACAAAAAGGCAAGCTACTGACTGGGAGAAGATCTTCACCAACCCCGCAACAGACAAAGGTCTGATCTCCAAAATATATAGAGAACTCAGGAAACTAGACTTTAAAATGCTAATTAACCCAATTAAAAAATGGGGCACTGAACTGAATAGAGAATTCTCAGCAGAGGAAGTTCAAATGGCCAAAAGACACTTAAGGTCAATGCTCAACCTCCTTAGCGATCAGGGAAATGCAAATCAAAACAACTTTGAGATATCATCTTACACCTGTCAGAATGGCTAAAATAAAAAAACTCCAATGATAGCCTTTGCTGGAGAGGCTGTGGAGGAAGGGGTACCCTCATCCATTGCTGGTGGGAATGCAATCTTGTGCAACCACTTTGGAAATCGGTGTTTCGGTTTCTCAGGAAATTCAGGATCAACCTACCCCTGGACCCAGCAATACCACTCCTGGGAATATACCCAAGAGATGCTCTATCATATGACAAAAGCATTTGTTCAACTATGTTCATAGCAGTATTATTTGTAATAGCCAGAACCTGGAAACAACCTAGATGCCCTTCAATGGAAGAATGGATGAAGAAAGTGTGGAATATATACACATTAGAGTACTACGCTGCGGTAAAAAACAATGACTTCTCAAATTTTGCATGCAAATGGATGGAAATAGAAAACACTATCCTGAGTGAGGTAACCCAGACCCAAAAAGATGAATATGGGATGTACTCACTCATAATTGGTTTCTAGCCATAAACAAGGGTCACAGAGTCTCCAATTGGTGATCCCAAAGAAGCTAAATAAGAAGGTGAACCAAAGGAAAAACATACAGTTGTCCTCTTGGCTATGGGAAGTAGACAAAATTACCGGGAGAAAATTGAGATCTTGGGGGTGGGGTGGGATGGGGGTAAGGGGAGATGGGGAGAGAAAAGGGAGAAGGGGAGAATGGGGGGAACTTGGGGGAAAAAGGAGGATTGGGATAAAGGAAGGTTGGATAGGGGAGCACAGAAGCACAATTCTTAGTTAAAGGAGCCACCTTAGAGTTGGCAAGAGACTTGAACCTAGAGTGGCTCCCAGATGCCCAAGCCGAGGTCCCCAGTTAGTTCCTTGGGCAGCTGAGGATAGGGAACCTGAAATGACCCTATCCTATAGCAATACTGACGAATATCTTGCATATCATCATAGAACCTTCATCTGGTGTTGGATGGAAATAGAGACAGAGACCCACACAGGAGCACTGGACTGAGCTCCCAAGGTCCCAATGAGGAGCAGAAGGAGGGAGAACATGAGCAAAGAAGTCGGGACCACGAGGGGTGCACCCACCCACTGAGACAGTGGAGCTGATCTATTGGGAGCTCACCAAGGCCAGCTGGACTGTGACTGAAAAAGCATGGGATAAAACTGGACTCTCTGAGCATGGCGAACAATGAGGGCTGATGAGAACCCAAGGACAATGGCACGGGGTTTTGAACCTACGTAATGTGCTGGCTTTGTGGGAGCCTAGCCAGTTTGGATGTTCACCTTCCTAGGAATGGACGGAGAGGGGAGGACCTAGGACTTACCACAGGGCAGGGAACCCTGACTGCTCTTTGGACTGGAGAGGGAGGGGGAGAGGAGTAGGGGGAGGGGGAGAAGGTAAGGGGAGGGGGAGGGAAATGGGAGGCTGGGAGGAGGTGCAAACTTGTTTTTTTTTCTTTTCTCCTTTTCTCAATAAAAAAAAAACGGAAAAAAAAGAGCATTGCCTGCTCTTCCGAAAGTCATGAGTTCAATTCCCGGCCACCACATGGTGGCTCACAATCATCTGTAATGAGGTCTGCTGCCCTCTTCTGCTCTGCAGACATACACACAGACAGAATATTGTATACTGTATACAAAATAAATAAATAAGTAGTTTTTTTTAAAAAAAGAAGTCAGTAAACCATATCATATGAATTTGGGAGGAGGTTAGTCAGACAATTCTACTCAATTGGAACACAGGTTATCTCAAGAACTTTACTAAGAGCACAGTTGCCTGGGGACTGATAACCATAGCTCTACATGGTGAAAGGGTTGGGTTCTTAGGACCTAGGAACCCCTCCACAAAGGCCTTGGCACCAGACCATTACTAGCTCTCCAAAGCACATTCCTGGTTTTAGAGAAGATCTGTTTTATTATCAATACATCAGGTCTTAAGGGAAACTGACAAGGCTTAGCCCCCAGGCTGTTACCAAATCTCCTAGGAATGTCCCAGCTCCCTGCCTGAGGAAACAAATAAAAGCCTTGATTGATCAGGTAAGTCCTTCTCACAACAATGTTTTGCATTTAAAATATTTCTCATCTGGTGTCCTATTGCCCATCTGGAAGAACTGTGCTTTTCTTAAGAAGAAAACTGGAAGTTTAAGGCACATTAGACCTTATGGTTTGTTGGGAACCTGTAATGCCTCCTTGAAAAGCTTGCTAGATGTTTTTTTCTTATATGAGCATGTGCCTGGTGTCTGGCTTTAAATCAGTGGTGGCTTCTCTGTAGCAGTTTGGAGCTAAATATCTGGACAATCCAGTTGAACAAAGTGTGCCCTAGCATCCTAATCTCGAACAGCCCTGATTAAAACACATTTATCTTCTGGGTGATTTAGAGGCAGTCCTCCCTCAGCTAAATTCTACTTTGTGAGAGTGAACTATTTCCAAGGCATTGGAAAATCCTTTATATCAGCAATTCAACTCTTCTACATGGCAGCTTAGAAGTTCAGCGCTACCCAACAGGTGAGCTGCCTTGATACCATCCACATAGTTAAATATAAATGGAGATTGTATGTAAAGGTAAATGCAAAGTGCTCAATTTTGAGAAGATACTGGAGAAACTAGGCCTCTCTAAGTATGGCATATTGAAGTTGAGAAGAAAGATTTTTGTACACACAGCACCCTGCTCCCAATTCTCTAAGCAGATTAAGCCCACAGCACTAGGTCTACTAATTAACAAGACCACATGGGACTTCACGAGGCAGGGAATATGGCGGCAGTTCCCACACAGATCCCGGGAGGACGCACCATGCTGTTTGCCGCACCTCACCCTCTGCTTCTCCCCATCTGGAGAAAGCATTCCCTTGCTCACCATGTTGTGGTTCCCCAAATTGCCAAAGCTCTCAGTTCATCATCTCCCTGCAGCAGCAACTTCACCACAGCACAGGAAACAACTGGTACAAGCTCCTCCACAAAGCCCAGTCTGAAGGCGCGTGACCGGAAGAGCCCTGCACTGTTTCCGACTGACAAGTCACCTGGAGGACCTGATTGGCTGGTGCGGTCTGAGTAGCAAGAACACTGTCCACAGGGCTACAGTGTGCTTAAAGACACAGCACACTGGTTCCTGGCCATTCCATCCACCTGAGTCAAAGATCTTTTCTAGATTGTCCAAGCTTTGCATTTCAATAGCACTTGCCCCTTGCTCCAAAAGGAGACACTTTCACAATCTTGCACTCCATAGGAACTTTCCCCTTTTCCTTCAGGATACAATGTGGCTTGCTAACTTGTACTATCTACTGGGCTGTGCTAGGTGGATGCAGTGATTTCCTGTCCTACAGGGGGAAGGTTGCACAGAATATTAACAGCTAAAGATAACTTTAAGGTCACAAAAGATGATTATTCTGTGGCTTCATGCTGAGGTCACATGAACGGAAGTTACTTTTAACATGGTTTTCACAGGGATTTCACTCAACAGAAAAGAGAAAAGGATGAACCAGATCTTAAACAAGATGATTGGTCTTAACCCAAATTATGGCTGGATGATGGCTCCATTGCTTTATGGATTCTATTCCTGAAATTCAAAGCAAATTCCAGGCAAATGAATAATAATAAAAAAGTGTAGTGTTGGGGCTGGAGAGATGGCTCAGAGGTTAAGAGCACTGGCTGCTCTTCCAGAAGTCCTGAGTTCAATTCACAGCAACCACATGGTGGCTCACAACCATCTGTACTGAGATCTGGCACCCTCCTTTGGTGTCTGGGCATTATTGAGGCAGAATGTTGTATGTATAATAAATAAATCTTTAAAAAAATAAAAATAAAAAGTGTAATGTTCATGGAATTTTGAATACATAGTAAATAATGAGCTGGGAAGTATGTCTCTATGAGCACTATTGTTAGCCAGCACATCTCTTTCCTTGGTCAGGTAAATAAAATTTACAATTGCAGTATTCAAGATTCTCTACGTGAGCAGAACAGGTAGAATGAATCTCACCATGATTGCAAGATGTGGGCTTATAAGAATATCTCACAAGCTGTTGTTCAGGTAACTTAAAAATAGTTGTCTACCAATGGTAATTGGAAAAATCCAGGACATCACTTCTCAATGTTTTGTCTAAGATCAAGTGAAGAATTCAGTAATTGTTCAGTCCACGAGACTGGCTATTGTGTGTGTTTTGTTTTCTGCTATGCATTTGAGTAGTGTGCTTTCAAAGTCTGGGAAGAAGAGTTTTGGGATGGTGATGGAGATTGCATTAAATATATTAATTGCTTTTGGTAGGGTTGCCATTTTTGTTATGTTGATTCTACCTATCCAAGAGCATCTTTCCATTTTCTTGTATTTTTTTCAATTTCTTTCTTTAAAGACTTAAGTTTTGAAATAACAGGTCTTTCACTTCTTTGATTACTGTTACCTGAAGATATTTTAAATTATTTGTGGCTATTGTAAATGGTGATGCTCCTCTGATTTCTTTCTTAGCTTCTTTTTTATTTGTATATAGGAGGGGTACTGATTTTTTTGAGCTGATCTTGTATCCTGACAAATTACTGAAGGTACTTATGGGCTGTAGGAGTTCCCTGACAGAGTTTGTGGGGTCAACTTATTTATACTACCATATCATCTGTGAGTAGCAAAAGCTTAACTTCTTCCTTTCCAGTTTAGATCCCCATGATCTTCTTTGTTTTCTGTTTTCTCTAGCTAGAATTTCAAGAACTATGTTTACTAGGTATGGTGAGAGAGGACAGCCATGAATTGTTCCTAATTTTAGTGGGATCATTTTGAGTTTCTCTCCATTTAATTTGCTCTATGCTTTCTGTATATTTCTTTTATTATGTTAAGATATCTTCCTTGTATCCCTGATGTCTCCAAGACCTTCATTGTGAAGGGGTGTTGGATTTTGTCAAATGCTTTTTCAGCATCTAATAAGAAGATTATATTTTTTCTCTCAATTTATTTATATGATGGATTACATTGACAGACCATATTTGTCATATGTTAAACCATTCTGCATCACTGGGATGAAGCTAATTTCATCATGGTGAATAATTTTTTTGGTGTGTCCTTTGATTCAGTTTGTCAGTATTTTATTGAGTATTTTTTCATTAATGATCATGAGGGTGATTGGTATATAATTCTCCTTTTTGATTCTTTGTGTGGAATTAGTATCAGGGTAACTGTAACATCATAAAATGGAAATGTTTGCATTGAACTGTTCCTATTGTTTTTATTTTTGTAACCATTTGAGGAGTATAATTGTTACCTCTTCTTTGAAGTTCTGGTAGAATTCTTCACTGAAACCATCCAGTCCTTGATTTTTTTTTTTTTTTTGGTGAAGGGAGGCTTTTGATGTCTGCTTCTATTTACTTGAAGGTAATAGGTGTTTTTGAATTGTTCACCAGGTCTTGATTTAATTTTGGTTTGTGGTACCTTTTAAGAAAATTGTCCATTTACCTTACATTTTCCAATTTTGTGGAATACAGGATTTGAGGTATGATGAAATGATTCTCGGGATTTTCTCAGTGTCTGTTGCTATGCCCACCTTTTCATTTATGATTTTGTTAGTTTGAATGTTCTCTCTCTGCCTTTTGCTTAAGTTGGAAAAGGGTTTGTCTATCTTCTTGATTTTTTTTTGAAAGAATAGCTCTTTGTTACATTGGTTCTTTGTAGTGTTTTCCTTTCTATTTTACTGACTTTACTCCTAAATTTGATTATTTCCTGACATCTACTCATCTAGGGTGCATCTGCTTCTTTTGTTCTGGAGCTTTCAGGTGTGCTGTTAACTCACTAGTGTGAGATTTCCCCACTTTCATTATGCAGGCACTAAGTGCTATGACCTTTCTTCACAGCACTGCTTTGATAGTGTCCCATAGATTTGGGTATGTGGTGCCTTCATTTTCATTGTATTCTAGAAAGTCTTTAATTTCTTTCCTTCTTTCCTCTTTGACCCATTGATGATTCAGCTGAGCACTATTCACTTTCCAAGGGTTTGTAGACTTTTTGCGATTAGTGTTGTTGTTGAATTCTAACTTTAAAACAGGGTGATCTGATAAGACACAGGTGGTTATAACAATTTTTTGTGTCTGCTGAGGTTTGCTTTATCACCATGTATGGGGTCAATTTTAGAGAAGGTCCATGAGGTGCTGAGAAGAACTTATATTCTTTTGTGTTTGTGAGGAATGTTCTGTAGATGTCTGTTAAGTCCATTTGTGTCATGACATCTGTTAGTTGTTTTATTTCTCTGTTAAGTTTTTGTGTTGTTGATCTTTTTACTGGGGAGAGTGGGGTGTTGAAGTCTCCTACTATTAGTGTGTAGGGTTTGACTGCGATGTAAGCTTTAGCACTGTTTCTTTTACATATGTGTGTTCTGTTCTATGTGTGTTCACTTGTATTTCAGGCATAGATGTTCAGGATTGAGATTTATTCTTGATGGATTTTTTCCTGTGATGACTATGAAGTGTATTTCCCCATCTCTTCTGATTGATTATAGTTTGAAGTTATTTTGTTAGATATTAGGATAACTATACCTGCTTGTTTCTTAGGTTCATTTTATTGAAAATCTTTTCACAACCCTTTAATCTGAAGCAATGTCTGTCCTTGAGCTTGAGGTGTGTTTCTTATATACAGCAGAAGGATATATTCTGCTTTCATATCCATTCTCTTAGCCTGTGTGTGCCTTTTGATAAGTGAATTGGGTCCAAAAATATTTGGAGATATTAATAACCAGTGATTGATAATTCCTTTTATTTTGGTGGTAGTGCTTGTGTTTCCTTTTTCTGGGGTTTGCTGATAAGGGGTTATCTGTTGCTTGTGTTTTTGTGGGTACAATTAGCTTTTTTGAGTTGGAGTTTTTTTCTATTTTTTTTAAGCTAGAATTTGTGGATAATCATTTTTTAAATCTGGGTTTGTCATGGAATATTATGTTTTCTCAATTGATGGCCATTTAAACATTTGCTGGGGCTAATTGTCTGTGTTTTTTCCATGGTCTCTTACTGTCTACAGCACATTTGTCCAGGACCTTATGTATTTCATGATTTCAATTAAGAATTAAGGTTTAAACTGGGCGATGGTGGTGCACGCCTTTAATCCCAGCACTCGGTAGGCAGAGGCAGGAGGATCTCTGTGACTTCGAGACCAGCCTGGTCTACAGAGCTAGTTCCAGGACAGGCTCCAAAGCCACAGAGAAACCCTGTCTCAAAAAACTAAAAAAAAAAAAAAAAAAAAAAAAAGAATTAAGGTTTAGCCCGGCCGTGGCGCATTCCTTTAATCCCAGCACTCATGAAGCAGAGGAAGCAGAGGCAGGAGATTCTCTGTAAATTTGAGACTAGACTGGTCTACAAGAGCTAGTTCCAGGACAGGCTCCAAAACCACAGAGAAACCCTGTCTCGAAAAAACTAGTTTGGGAAAGTTTTCTTCAAAGATTTTGCTGAATATGTATTCTGTGCCTTTGAGCAGGAGATCTTTTCCTTCTTCTATCTCTGTTATTCTTAGGTTTGAAATTTTTTTTTTCGTTTTTGAGACAGGGTCTATCTGTAGCTTTGGAGCCAGTCCCGGAACTAGCTCTGTAGACCAGGCTAGCCTCAAACTCACAAAGATCCACCTGTCTTTGCCTCCCAAGTGCAGGGATCAAAGGCATGCTCCACCAACGCCCAGAAATAGGTTTGAATTTTTCATGATGTCCCAGATATTCTAGATGTTTTGTGTTAAAAATTTGCTAAATTTAAAATTTTCTTTTACCAATGAATATATTTATTTTTCTGCACTTTCAACTGCTGATATTCTTCCTTCCATTCCTTCTATTTGGTTAATTATGTGTGCATCTGTTGTTCCCATTTGTTTAAATGGATTTTCCATTTCTAGAATTGCCCTTTTTGGTGTTTTCTTTATTGCCTTTATTTCAGTTTTCAAGTCTTGAAGTGTTTCAACTCTTTGCTTCCCTTGTTTGATTATTTTTTTCTTGTTTTTTTTTAAGAGATTTGTTGATTTCTTCCAATTGTTTTTTGTTTGCCTTTTCCTCCATTTCTTTAAGTGAATTTTTTATTTCCTCTTTAAATCTGTCCATCATCCTCTAAGGTTATGTTTTTTTGTTTTGTTTTGTTTTTTTGTTTTTCGAGACAGGGTTTCTCTGTGGTTTTTTGGAGCCTGTCCTGGAACTAGCTCTTGTAGACCAGGCTGGTCTCGAACTCACAGAGATGACAGCGTTTCTCCATAGCTTTTTGGTTCCTGTCCTGGAACTAGCTCTTGTAGACCAGGCTGGCTTCAAACTCACAGATATACGTCTGCCTCTGCCTCCTGAGTGCTGGGATTAAAGGTGTGCGCCACCACCGCCAACCAAGGTTATGTTTAAAATTATTTTTTCTCCCTCTTCTGTGTTAGGCTGATCAAGTCTTCCTGTAGTATTTCTATTAAGAAAAGTCAACCTGTCTACTTAAGTATTGAACTCTTTCTCAGCTGAATTCACCTTTTGATCAGCATTTGCATGGAATACAAGGATTTTTTATCCCCCTTTCCCTTTCACAGAGATTATTCACATTCTCCTTCCTCAGATGTCTTCTCTCAACAATTTTCTAATCATGCCCTTTACTAATACTCAGCATCCAGTCAAACCACTGGATAAAGTTTATCAATCAGTGCATTGCTAGTTGTAGTTTAGAACATCTCTCCTTCCAAATAAACTACATTAAAATGTGTACTGTTTGAATTTCATCCCATTGTGAACATTTCCTTTCACAAGCATCTTTCAGGATTGTCCCAGACAGGGATTGTAATCCTGCAGCTGCCTAATTCTGGGTGGTTCGTGCATGATGTATTGAATCATCAGCCAGGGCCTAGTCATTGCTTTGTCATTCAACCAATCATAGGGAATAGAGTATAGGTGTATGCTTGACAGCAGAAGGCATTGTAACAGGAGTAGAAACCATTGGAAGTTGGCTGTTTCTATTGGAAGTTGGCCATTTCTTCATGTATCTTCCTTGTGTCTTCAGGACCTACTTTGTCCTGATCTCTAATATACCACTTCCATTTGATAACAGGTAGCAGATGTAAATGTCCTACTTCATAACTTGATAGATCTAGAAATACCCAGCTCATGATGGGCATTTCACATCACTTGGTAAGGTGGTGACTGTAATGATTTCATCCACATATGGTTGATAGTTCTAGGTTCTAGGGTACACGCAGGGGCAGACAAGCCCTCAGACCCCCGGGGATGTTAAAGATGCCCTCCTGCATGATCCACATATGATTCAGCTAAGCCCTTGCTCACTTGCATGAGGCCCATCATCTGCATATGATGTAGCCATGTCAACCCCTGTGTGCATGTACCAGGCAGCTCTTAAAAGCCAGATGATCCATCCTCCTCCCTCTTTCTGCACACTGACTTCACAGGCCTATGCACGTCCCCTCTAATAAACTCCTAAGAGTGTTTGTTATGTGTTCTGTGTTTCCTTCTGGTTAAGAAAAAATCCTAAGATTGCACAGCTCTGCTAGCACATAGAAGTCCAATTAGGTGAAATGAAACCAAATCAAAATGCCCATCATTTTATTAAGTACAGCACCCTCTAATGGCTGATCCCATGTTGGGAGAAGGACAGGGGGGAGCCCATGCAAACTGGGAACCAAGTGTTTAACCTTAGGATACCACCTAAATGTGCTGTGGGAGTGGTCCTCACCCACCATGAGTTCTGTACCTGCCACGCTGGGATTTGGAGTCCAGGCTAATCCAACTCGTAGGCCAGGGGGTACTGGGATGAATGCCAGAGCCTGTAGGCTATGTTCCAGACTTAACACTTCTCATCTGTGCCAAGTAATTTCCGTGATCCACTGTCAAATGTTGGTTTTTCCCAGTGAATTGAATTAATAGTATGTGCTTGCATATTTGAGTATATTTATTTTTGCAAATGCTTTTATGGGCAGCAATGGCAGATATTTGTAATAAATTTAAGAGGTAACATTGTTCCAATTCTCCAGTGCTCTTTTATGGATGTTATTCAGGTTTCTTGTTTTCCTGGATGTGTTTTTTTGTAGACTATGTAGCAGCTGTGGCCTTCTGCCTAGTCAGCCTGCTCAGAGCAAAAGCAGCTTTCTCTGAGATTAATAGAGATCATCATAACTGTTCCTCCAGAAGCACTGTATAGAGGGCTGTTATTTGACTCTTCCTTGAAGTTTTCTGGGTTTGTGTTTTCTATCTTTTATGTTCGTGAAAATTATGGTGTTGGTAAAGTTATCTTTTAAAGTAAGCCTCAAGATTGATAATCAACTTTTCACAGTGTTATCTACTTGATTTTCAACCAAGAACTTATGATACAATATAAACACACCAGAGGTATTTCTTTCAATCATTTTTTTTCAATTTACATTTGTTCCTACGTGATTTTGATGTAAGAATGTCCCTAAATGTCTCTGCTTTTACATTGTGATTATGGTTAGAAGTGGATTTGTTAACTGAGCATGCTTAACAAAGGGAGAACATTACACGAGCATGTTCAGACCCCCTACGTAAAATCTCCATGCTTCCTTTGTTGAGGAAAAACACTCTTTTGAAAACAACTCCCAAGCTCTTTGTGCCTTGTACAGGCAAGAATTTTTTTCTCATTTCTTCTGTCTTGGCTGTTGAAATGGTTATATTTGGTAGACAAAACTGACTACTTTTGGGATCATCTGATACACAAAGAATTGATTATACCTGAGAGAGATTTTACTTAAAGGTTTTGAAATGGGAAAATCCTCCATTAATGTGTATAATTTGAGATGATAGGACCCACCTTAAGCTGCTTGGTGTCTGTGCACACTTAACCCGTGAGCCATCTCCAGCCCATATGTGCACTGTTTTAACACCATCACTCATGAGCAGAGGTAGTGGGATTTTTTGTATTTGAGACCAGTCTGGCCTACAGAATGAGTTCTATGACTACACAGAAAAATCCTGTCTTGAAATCACCAGAAAAAAAAACTGAATCAAACAAAGACTATGAGGCAACCTTAATCAGCACCTTACATTCTGGTAGCAGCAGTCACATATAAAGTCTTTTGAAGAAGAAAAGTCTCTTTTTTTTGCCTCTGTGCTCTGGCTCTGCCTACTTCATTGTAATTGTGGTGAATACTTAAAACCAACTGAGTCACAGAGACTTGTGCACAGAACAGCTACTGGATTCTTCACGTGATCTTAGACAAAAGGCTGAGAAGCAAGTTATTGGATTCTTCAATTGCCATGGGTAAGCAGCTGTTCTTAAGTTACCTGGACAACAGCTTTTCAGACATTCTAATAAGCTCGCTTTTTACATAATGGTGAGATTCATTCTACCTGTCCTGTTCATGTAGAGAATCTTGAATACTGCAGTTGTATATTTTATTTACCTGACCATGGAAAGTTATGTGCAGGCCAACAATAGTGCTCATGAAGACATTCTTTCTAGATCCACTATTCTCTACATATTCAAATTTCCATAAACACTACTCTTTTTATTATTATTCATTTGCCTGGAGTTTGCTTCGAATTTAAGGAATAAAACCCATAAAGCAATAGACAGGAATCAGTATTCTGTCTCTTTAAGCACACTATAGCCCTACAAGAGATGTTCTTGCCACTCAAGACTCACTAGCCAATCATGCACTCCAGGTGACCTGCCAGTCAGAAGCAGTGCAGGTCTCTTCCTGGCAGCTGCCTTCAGTCTTGGCTTTGAAGAGGAGCTTGCTACAGTGGATTCCTGTCCTTGGGTGCAGTTGCTGTTGCAGAGAGATGATGAGCTGAGAACTTTGGCAAAATGGAGAAGTACAACATGGTGAGTGAGGGAACACTGTCTCCTGATGGGGAGCAGCAGAGGGCGAGGTGCGGAAGACACTATGGTGTTACCTCCATGGGTCTGGGTGGGAACCCGCCGCCATATTCCCTGTATTGTGAAGTCCCTCGTGGTCCCTGCTAACTCATGTGCCTAGAGGCAGGCCTCTGAATAACTTTGCTCTGTGGCTTCATCTCCTTAGAGTATTGGGAGCAGGAAGCTCCAAAACTCCTTCCTAGTCAACTTCAACAGGGTTCCTGCATTCATGGAAACAAGTTGCCAAACTCAGAGAAGCCTCATTTCTCCAGTATCTTCTCGATATGGAGCACTTTGCACTTAAGCTTTAAATATAATCTGAGTTGAGATTTAAATTTGTGGAGATTATCAAAGGCATCTCACGTGTCGTGTAGCTTTCCACTACTGTACCATAATGTTGAAGAGTAGAATTGGTGATACAATAGATTGACCAATGCTTAAAAAACAATTAAGTCTCACAAAGTAGAATTAGCAGAGGAAGAACTGCATCTAAAACACCCAGACTTTAAGCATATGCTAATTAGGGCTGGAAGAGATTAGAATGCCCAGGTATACATTGTTCACCAGGATTGTCCAGATATTTGACTCCAAACCATTTCAAAGAAGCCATCACTGATTTAAAGGTGGTGGTGGTGCACACCTTTAATTCCAGTACTCTTGAGGCAGAGGCAGATGGATTTCTTTGAGTTCAAGACCAGCCTGGGCTGCTGGAGACCGCGCACCGCCGGGGTCGGTGAAGGATCCCAAGATGGCCGGGCGTAAACTTGCTCTAAAAACCATTGACTGGGTGTCTTTTGTGGAGATCATACCCCGAAACCAAAAGGCAATTGCAAACTCCCTGAAGTCCTGGAACGAGACCCTCCACACAAGGTTGGCGAGTCTGTCTGAGAAACCACCAGCGATTGACTGGGCTTATTACAAGGCCAATGTGGCCAAGGCTGGCTTGGTGGATGATTTTGAAAAGAAGTATAATGCCTTAAAGATCCCGGTGCCCGAGGATAAGTACACAGCCCTGGTGGACAGTGAGGAGAAGGAGGATGTGAAGAACTGGGCTGCATTCGTGTCTGAGTCCCAGGTCAGGATCCAGGAGTATGAGAAACAGCTGGAGAAGATGAAGAACATCATCCCCTTTGATCAGATGACCATTGATGACTTGAATGAGATCTTCCCAGAAACCAAGCTGGACAAGAAGAAGTACCCGTACTGGCCTCATCAGCCCATTGAGAACCTGTGAAACAGGCTAGGAGGGAGCCAGCCCTTCATTCCAGACTCTGGACATTAAAATAAAACATTTACATAGCAAAAAAAAGACCAGCCTGATCTACAAGAGTTCCAGGACAGCTCCTAAGGTACTGAGAAACCCTATCCCGAAAAATCCCCGAGTGCTGGGATTAAAGTCGTGCACCACCACCGCCCAGCAAAGATGCTATTTTTCTTCAGAAGCTTATTAGGCATGGCATGTATCTTCTGCAACACCTCCCCACCCTATCTTTTTTATCTTTTACTTGTCCAGTCCAGTCTTTCTCCTCCCTTGTGATCTTCACCTTAGAACCCTGTCAGTGAAGAATGAGCTGCTGTAACAGGTCATGGGCATACTTGAGAAAATAGTCTGAGAATATTTTTGCCTAAATATCTAGACTGGCAAGTTGCCTGTTTCTATTTCAATTGTTCAGAGTATAATCTGGATCATTATCTTAAGGGATACTTAGGAATAACAGCATATATTGAATGCAAAATCTGTCTAACCTAGCTCCCCTTGAGCATTGGACAGAGATCAATGCATAACATCATTAAAGAGACTTTTCTTTATTGATCTTCTAAGTGTGTGATGTGATTTCTCAGTGGAAAGGCATTTTAATTCTAGAAGAGCTGCATTTCCATCCTGATAGAAATATCATTGCTGAGAAAACTTCTGTTATGTTGACTCAGTTGGCCTTGGTCCCTGTCTGTTGCTTTCCTGGACAGTGACCTTGAGTGTCCTCTATATTACACCACCAAAGTTGCTTTTTTTATAATTTTTTTTTGGTTTTTCGAGATAGGGTTTCTATGTGGCTTTGGAGCCTGTCCTGTAACTCACTGTGGTAGAACAGGCTAGTGTTGAACACACAGAGATCCACCTGCCTTTGCCTCCCAGGTGCTGGGATTAAAGGCATGCACCACCACTGCCTGGCTCACCATCAAATTTTTTAAATGACTGTAGCAATTCACAGTTTTAAAATTATGTATTTTCCGGGCAGTGGTGGTGGATGCCTTTAATCCAAGCACTCGGGAGGCAGAGGCAGGCAGATCTCTGTGAGATTGAAGCTAGTGTAGTCTACAAGAGCTTGTACCCGGACAGGCACCAAAGTTACAAAGATACCCTGTCTCAAACAAAATCAATAAAATAAAATAAAATAATGCATTTGAACCATGTAGTTGACTGTGCAATGCAATCACAGGAAAAGGATTTGCAAATGGAGCATTTCTTCTGTCCTCAGACCACAACAGGAAGAATAGAATATTGTGTGCACTGCCGGGGGCACAGCATAGGCAATCAGCTGTTGCAGCCACCACTATGAAAAAGGGCCTGACTGTGGTAGCAGGAGAGGTTTGTAATTGCCCAGCATGTGTAAATTAATGTCATGTGGATGAACACAGACCAGATTGTGTGGATGTCCAGATTAGGAAGGTTATCTTGAATCAAGGAACATTGAATTTGCAATTAGGCAACTATCCTCTGCAGATATGATCGATCTTTGTTTATTGATATTTAGTGAGCTCTACAATTTTCTTTGTTTCACTCCCTGCCTCTCCACTCCCCACTTTAACCCTCTCCCATGCTCCCCATGTACCCAATTTACTCAGGAGATCTTGTCTTTTTATACTTTATACTTCCCATGTAGATTAGAGCTCTGTAAGTCTCTCTTAGCATCCTCATTTTTGTCTCAGATATGGGATTGTGGTTTTTAGGCTGGCTTTCTTTGCTTTTTGCTTAAAATACACCTATGAGTGAGTACATGTGATAATTATCTTTCTGTGTCTGGGTTACCTCACTCAAAATAATGCTTTCTAGATCCATCCATTTTCCGGTAAAATTCATGATGTTATTTTTTTCTGCTATGTAGTACTCCATTGTGTCAATGTACCACATTTTTCTTATCCATTCTTCTATGGATGGGCATTTAGGTTGTTTCCAGGTTCTGACTATGACAAACAAAGCTACTATGAAAATAGTTGAGCACATGTTCTTGTGGCACGGTTAAGCATCTTTTGATTACATACCCAAAAGTGGTATTATTGGGTCTTGAGAAAGGTTGTTTCCTAATTTTCTGAGAAATTGCTACACAGACATCCAAAGGGACCTTACCAGCTTGCATTCCCACCAGCAATGCAGAAGTGTTTCCATTTCCCCACAACCTCTCCAGCATAAGTTGTCATTGGTGTTTTTAATCCTGGCCATTCTTTCAGGTTTTAGATGGACTCTCAGAGTTGTTTTGATTTGCATTTCTCTGATTAACGATATTGAACATTTCCTTAAGTGTCTTTCAGCCATTTTATATTCCTCTGTTGAGAGTTCTTTGTTTAGGTCTGTACTCCATTTTCTTTAATTGGATTACGTGATCTTTTGGTGTCCAATTTCTTTTTTTTTTCCATTATTTTTTATTGAGAAAAGGAGAGAAAAAAAAAACCAAGTTTCAACCTCCTCCCAGCCTCCCATTTCCTTTCCCCTCCTCCCACCCTTCTCCCCCTCCCCCCACTCTCCTCCCCCTCCCTCTCCAGTCCAAAGAGCAGTCAGGGTTCCCTGCCCTGTGGTAAGTCCTAGGTCCTCCCCTCTCCGTCCATTTTTAGGAAGGTGAACATCCTAACTTGCTAGGCTCCCACAAAGCCAGCACATTACGTAGGTTCAAAACCCCGTGCCATTGTCCTTGGCTTCTCATCAGCCCTCATTGTTCGCCATGCTCAGAGAGTCCAGTTTCATCCCATGCTTTTTCAGTCACAGTCCAGCTGGCCTTGGTGAGCTCCCAATAGATCAGCTCCACTGTCTCAGTGGGTGGGTGCACCCCTCGTGGTCCCGACTTCTTTGCTCATGTTCTCCCTCCTTCTGCTCCTCATTGGGACCTTGGGAGCTCAGTCCAGTGCTCCAGTGTGGGTCTTTGTCTCTATCTCCATCCATCACCAGATGAAGGTTCTATGATGATATGCAAGATATTCGTCAGTATTGCTATAGGATAGGGTCATTTCAGGTTGCCTATCCTCAGCTGCCCAAGGAACTAACTGGGGACCTCGGCTTGGGCATCTGGGAGCCACTCTAGGTTCAAGTCTCTTGCCAACTCTAAGGTGGCTCCTTTAACTAAGAATTGTGCTTCTGTGCTCCCCTATCCAACATTCCTTTATCCTAATTTTCCTTTTTCCCCAAGTTCCCCCCATTCTCCCCTTCTCCCTTTTCTCTCCCCATCTCCCCTTACCCCCATCCCACCCCACCCCCAAGATCTCAATTTTCTCCCGGTAATTTTGTCTACTTCCCATAGCCAAGAGGACAACTGTATGTTTTTCCTTTGGTTCACCTTCTTATTTAGCTTCTTTGGGATCACCAATTGGAGACTCTGTGACCCTTGTTTATGGCTAGAAACCAATTATGAGTGAGTACATCCCATATTCATCTTTTTGGGTCTGGGTTACCTCACTCAGGATAGTGTTTTCTATTTCCATCCATTTGCATGCAAAATTTGAGAAGTCATTGTTTTTTTACCGCAGCGTAGTACTCTAATGTGTATATATTCCACACTTTCTTCATCCATTCTTCCATTGAAGGGCATCTAGGTTGTTTCCAGGTTCTGGCTATTACAAATAATACTGCTATGAACATAGTTGAACAAATGCTTTTGTCATATGATAGAGCATCTCTTGGGTATATTCCCAGGAGTGGTATTGCTGGGTCCAGGGGTAGGTTGATCCTGAATTTCCTGAGAAACCGAAACACCGATTTCCAAAGTGGTTGCACAAGATTGCATTCCCACCAGCAATGGATGAGGGTACCCCTTCCTCCACAGCCTCTCCAGCAAAGGCTATCATTGGAGTTTTTTATTTTAGCCATTCTGACAGGTGTAAGATGATATCTCAAAGTTGTTTTGATTTGCATTTCCCTGATCGCTAAGGAGGTTGAGCATGACCTTAAGTGTCTTTTGGCCATTTGAACTTTCTCTGCTGAGAATTCTCTATTCAGTTCAGTGCCCCATTTTTTAATTGGGTTAATTAGCATTTTAAAGTCTAGTTTCCTGAGTTCTCTATATATTTTGGAGATCAGACCTTTGTCTGTTGCTGGGTTGGTGAAGATCTTCTCCCAGTCAGTAGGTTGCCTTTTTGTCTTGGTGACAGTGTCCTTTGCTTTACAGAAGCTTCTCAGTTTTAGTAGGTCCCATTTATTCAATGTTGCCCTTAATGTCTGTGCTTCTGGGGTTACACATAGGAAGCGATCTCCTGTGCCCATCTCCTGCAGGGTACTTCCCACTTTCTCTTCTATCAGGTTCAATGTGTTCTGACTGATATTGAGGTCTTTAATCCATTTGGACTTGAGTTTTGTGCATGGTGATAGATATGGGTCTATTTTCATTCTTCTACAGGTTGACATCCAGTTATGCCAGCACCATTTGTTAAAGATGCTTTCTTTCTTCCATTGTATACTTTTGGCTCCTTTATCAAAAATGAGGTGTTCATAGGTTTGTGGGTTAAAATTCGGGTCATCTATACGATTCCATTGGTCGACTTCTCTGTTTCTATGCCAATACCAAGCTGTTTTCATCACTGTAGCTCTGTAATAGAGTTTGAAGTCAGGGATGGTAATCCTCCAGACAATCCTTTATTGTATAGGATTGTTTTGGCTATCCTGGGTTTTTTTTCCATATAAAGTTGATTATTGTCCTCTCCAGGTCTGTGAAGAATTTTGATGGGACCTTGATGGGGATTGCATTTAATGTATAAATTGTCTTTGGTAGAATTGCCATTTTTACTATGTTGATCCTCCCAATCCAAGAGCAAGAGAGGTCCTTCCATTTTCTGGTATACTCCTCAGTTTCTTTCTTCAATGCCTTAAAGTTCTTGTCAAATAGATCTTTCACTTCCTTGGTTAGAGTTACCCCAAGATATTTTATGCTGTTTGTGGCTATCTTAAAAGGTGAAGCTTCTCTGATTTCCCTCTCTGCTTCCATATCCTTTGTGTATAAGAGGGCGACTGATTTTTTGGAGTTGATCTTGTATCCTGCCACATTACTAAGGGTGTTTATCAGCTGTAAAAGTTCTTTGGTGGAGTTTTGGGGGTCGTTTATGTACACTATCATATCATCTCCAAATAACGAAAGTTTAACTTCTTCCTTTCCAATTCGAATCCCCTTGATCCCCTTATGTTGTCTTATTGCTGTTACTAGAACTTCAAGCACTATATTGAATACGTATCGTGAGAGTGGACAGCCTTGTCGTGTTCCTGAATTTAGTGGGATGGCTTTAAGTTTCTCTCCATTTAATTTGATGTTCGCTTGCTGTATATAGCTTTTATTATATTTAGGTATGACCCTTGTATCCCTAATCTCTCCAATACTTTTATCATAAAGGGATGTTGAATTTTGTCAAATGCTTTTTCAGCATCTAATGAAATGATCATATGGTTTTTTCTTTCAGATTATTTATATGCTGGATTACTTTGATAGATTTTCGTATGTTGAACCAGCCCTGCATCTCAGGAAGGAAGCCTACTTGATCATAATGGATAATTTTTCGGATGTGTTCTTGGATTCGATTTGCCAGTATTTTGTTGAGGATTTTTGCGTTGATATTCATGAGTGAGATTGGCCTGTAGTTCTCTTTCCTGGTTGAGTCTTTGAGTGGTTTTGGTATCAGAGTAATTGTGGCTTCATAAAAGGAATTTGGTAATGACCCTTCTGTTTCTATATTGTGGAATACATTAAGGAGTATAGGTATTAGGTCTTCTTGGAAGTTCTGGTAGAATTCCGCATTGAAACCATCTGGTCCTGGGCTTTTTTTGGTAGGGAGGTTTTTGATAACCTCTTCTAATTCTTCGCAACTAACAGGTCTGTTTAGATTGTTCACCTGGTCCTGGTTTAACATTGGTATATGGTATTTATCTAAAAAAGTGTCCATTTCCTTTACATTTTCCAGTTTTGTGGTATACAGGCTTTTGTAGTAAGATCTAATGATTCTCTGAATTTCCTCTGTGTCTGTGGTTATGTCCCCCTTTTCATTTCTGATCTTATTAATTTGCAAATTCTCTTTCTGCCGTTTGATTAGTTGGGATAGGGGTTTGTCAATCTTGATTTTCTCCAGGAACCAGCTTTTTGTTTCATTGATTCTTTGGATTGTTTTCTGTGTTTCTATTTTGTTGATTTCAGCCCTCAGTTTGATTATTTCCAGTCTTCTACTCCTCCTAGGTGAGTCTGCTTCTTTTTTTTCTAGAGCTTTCAGGTGGGCTGTTAAGTCTCCAATATGTGCTTTCTCTGTTTTCTTTAAGTGGGCACTTAGTGCTATGAACTTTCCTCTTAGGACTGCTTTCATAGTGTCCCATAAGTTCAAGTATGTTGTTTCTTTATGTTCATTGAATTCCAGAAAGACTTTAATATCTTTCTTAATTTCTTCCTTAATCCAGGTATGGTTCAGTAGTTGACTGTTCAGTTTCCATGAGTTTGTAGGCTTTCTTGGGGTAGGATTGTTGTTGAATTCTAACTTTAATCCATGGTGATCTGATAAGACACAGGTGGTTACTAATATTTTTTTGTACCTGTGGATGTTTGCTTTGTTACCGACTATGTGGTCGATTTTTGAGAAGGTTCCATGAGCTGCAGAGAAGAAGGTATATTCTTTCCTATTTGGGTGGAATGTTCTATAGATGTCTGTTAAGTCCATGTGATTCATTACCTCCATTAATTCTCTTATTTCTCTGTTAGGTTTCTGTCTGATTGACCTGTCCATTGGTGAGAGAGGAGTGTTGAAGTCTCCTACTATTAGGGTGTGCGGTTTGATGGCTGCCTTGAGTTTTAGCAATGTTTCTTTTATGTACATGGGTGCTTTTATATTAGGGGCATAGATGTTCAGAATTGAGACTTCATCCTGATGAACTGTTCCTGTTATGAGTATAAAATGCCCCTCTCCATGTCTTCTGATTGATTTAAATTTGAAGTCAACTTTGTTAGAGATTAGTATGGCCACACCTGCTTGTTTCTTAGGTCCATTTGCTTGATAAGCCTTTTCCCAGCCCTTTACTCTGAGTAGGTGCCTGTCTTTGTGGTTGAGGTGTGTTTCTTGTAAACAGCAGAATGTTGGATCCTGTTTTCGTATCCAATCTCTTAGCCTGTGCCTTTTAATAGGTGAGTTGAGTCCATTGACATTAAGTGATATTAAGTGGTTGTTAACTCCGGTCATTTTTTTAGTCGTAGAGTTTGTGTGTTTCCTTCTTTGATTTGTGTTGGTGAAGGGTCTCTAGATGTCTGAGTTATTGTGGTCATTGTTGGACTCCTTGGTTAGTGATTTTCCTTCTATTACTTTCTGTAAGGCTGGATTTGTAGCTGCGTATTGTTTAAATTTGTTTTTATCCTGGAAAATTTTATTTTCTCCATTTATAGTGAATGAAAGCTTGGCTGGGTATAGTAATCTGGGCTTGCATCCATGGTCTCTCAGTTTCTGCAGTACATCTATCCAGGACCTTCTGGCTTTCATGGTTTCCATGGAGAAGTCAGGTGTAAGTCTCATAGGTTTACCTTTATAAGTAATTTGGCCTTTTTCCTTTGCGGCTCTTAATATTCTTTCTTTATTATGTATATTTTGTGTTTTGTTTATTATATGGTGAGGGGATGTTTTTTTTTTTTGATCCAGCCTATTTGGTGTTCTGTAAGCTTCTTGAACCTTCATAGGTATATCTTTCTTTAGGTTGGGAAAGTTTTCTTCTATAATTTTATTAAATATATTTTCTGGACCATTGAGCTGCACTTCTCCTTCTTCTACTCCTATTATTCTTAGGTTTGGTCTTTTTATTGTGTCCCATATTTCCTGAATATTTTGTGATGAGAGTTTGTTGGACTTGCTGATTTCTTTTATCAGTGTGTTTATTTTCTCTATGGTATCTTCAGAATCTGAGATTCTTTCTTCTAACTCTTGTATTCTGTTGGTTATGCTTGTTTCTGTAGACTCTGTTTGTTTAGTTATATTTTCCATGTCCAGCCGGCCCTCTGTGTGTGTTTTCTTCTTTGCCTCCATTTCAGTTTTCAAGTCTTGAACTGTTTCCATGATCTGTTTGATTGTTTTTCCTTGGTTTTCTAGGGTATCATTCACTGATTTATTCAATTCTTCAAACTTTCTGTTATATTTCTCATCCATTTCTATAAGGCCGTTTTTTACATGCTGTTTAAGGGCATCAATCACTTTCATGAAGTCAATCTTTTCTACTTCTTCTTGATTAAGGTGTTCACGTTCTCCCGTTGTGAGGTCTCTGGTTTCTGGTTGCTTTATGTTGCTTTTCAGCTTGTTGGGCGAATTCTTGCCTTGGCGTCTGCCCATCTCTTCTTCCAAATGCTCCCTTATGGATTTTCTTTTACCGGATCAGGTCTCCTTGCCTACCCAACGCTTGCTCTCCCCAACATTGGCTCTCCTGGCGCTGAGAGATCAGGTCTCCGTGCTGGTTCGGCAGCTCGCAAACAAAGCACCTACCCTGCTTGGTGCAGGCAGGCGATAGAAATAAAGGGACTCCCACCTGCTTGGGTGCCCCGAGGAATTGGACCCAGTGCCCAGACAGGCTGGGCTGGGTGATGTTATGTGCTGAACGAGGACAATGGGGCCGAAGTGGGGAGGGTTCTGGATGGGAGCTGGGTGGGCTAGGAAGAAAGAGGCAGTATGCAGGGAGTGGAGGCCCTGCAGAGAGCCCAAGAAGGATAGGGGGCCAAGGAACCTCTGAGCTCCCCTTCCCAGGTTGGCGCCGCAGGGCCAGAAACTCACCCCAATGCTGTCTCTCCTGGCACTGAGAGATCAGGCCTCTGTGCTGGTGGGCAGGTCACAAACAAAGCGCCTACCCTGCTTGGTGCAGGCAGGCCATAGAAACAAAGGGACTCCTGCCCGCTTGGGTTCCCCGAGGATTCGGACCCAGTGCCCAGACAGTCTGGGCTGGGTAATGTTATGTCTGGTGTCCAATTTCCTGAGTTCTTTGTATATTTTGGATATCAGACCTCTGTCTGATGTGGGATTAGTGATGATCTTCCCATTCTGTAGGCTGTCATTTTGCCTTGTTGATCATGTCCTTTGCTTTACAGAAGAAGCTTTTTAGTTTCAGGAGGTCCCATTTAATTGTTTCTCTCAGTGTCTGTGCTACTGTGGTTATATTTAGGAAGTGGTTCCCTGTGCCAATGCCTTCAAGTATACTTCCCAATTTTTTTTCTGTAATTTTCAGTGTGGCTAGCTTTATGTTGAAGTCTTTGATCCATTTGTTCTTGAGTTTTGTGCATGGTGATAGATGTGGGTCTATTTTCATTTTTCTACATGTTGATATCCGGTTATGCCAACACCACTAGTTAAATATGCTTTCTTTTTTCCATTTGATTGTGACGGCCATCTCGACGAGCAAGGATGACATGACACCCCAGAGCTCTTTTCACTGCAGTTTTATTCAGGTCCTTTTACAATTCTCTCTCTCTCTCTCTCTCTCTCTCTCTCTTTCTCTCTCTCAGACTCACTCTCTCTCACACTCTCTCCCTCTCTCCTCCCGGGCAAACCTCTCCCAGCCCTTAAAAAGGCACGGGCTACCAACCCTGGATTGCCAGGTGGGCACTGCCCACAGGTCCATGCATACGCAAGCAGCTGATGAACATTGTGTGATAATAGCATAAGTCAGGCCTTAGCCATCTCAGGAGATGATTATACATCTCCATCAGGTGTGACTCCACACAGCTCTCTACACTTGATATTTCTTGCTTTTTGGTCAAATATCAGGTGTTCAGAGATATGTGGATTGATATCCGTGTCTTCTATTCAGCTCCATTGGTCTTCCTGTCTGTTCTTATGACAATACCAGGCTGTTTTCAGTACTGATTGAAGTCAGGGAGTGTGATGCTTCCAGAAGTTCTTTTATTGTATAGAATTATTTTGGCTATCCTGGGTTTTTTGTTTTTCATATGAATTTGGGTGCTGTCTCAAAGTGATGGAGGAAGGTCATTGGCTAATAAAGGAACTGCCTTGGCCCATTTTATTGGTTAGAACATAGGTAGGTGGAGTAAACAGAACAAATTGCTGGGAGGAAGAGGAAGTGAGCTCAGACTCCACAGCTCTCCTCTCTGGAGCAGACACCTCAGAGAGACGCCATGCCCCAGCTCTGACCCAGGATGGACTTATGCTAGAATCTTCCCGGTAAGACTGGTGCTCACAGATTATTAGAGATGGGTTGATTGGGATATCAGAATTAGCCAGTAAGGGCTAGAGCTAAAGGGCCAAGCAGTGATTAAAAGAATACAGTGTCCGTGTAATCATTTTGGGGCATAAGGTAGCCGAGCAGGCGGCTGGGGTGTTGGGGACGCAGCCCCGCCGCTCCTATTACTACATCAAAGTCTTTGAAGAATTTTGCTGGGATTTTGATGGGCATTGTATTCAATCTGTAGATTGCTTTTGGTAAGAAATATGATGGATCTTGCTTGACAGAGTTATGTCGGCTCGAAGATTTGAAAAACAGGCCATTGACTAACTCTATGTGTCAGGTTACAGATCTCAGCAGTCAACATATGTAAGGGCACCATCAATCTGTCTCTTGTTAATGACATCCCCTCTCCTAAGAAAGGGCCTAGTCTTTTTTAAAGTCAATATAGAAAATTTTATTTAATCTTAAAAGTGCATTTTTTGGTGTATTGAGACAGGGTTTTTCTGTAGCTTTGTAGCCTGCCCTGGAACTAGCTCTTGTAGACAAGGCTGGCCTCAAACTCACAAAGATCTCCCTTCTTCTGCCTCCTGAGTGCTGGGATTAAAGGCGTGTACCACCACTGTCCAGCTAAAAGTGCATTATTATCATCACTTTAAAGATCACTTTTTGGTATCAGTTTCAAATACTTTCATTAAGTATATTGCTGCTCTTATCTCTATTTGTTTCTGTTCTCCAATCTTTCTAAGTCATTGATAGTTTCATTTCATTTCTTTCAAGTTATGTTGATTTCTATGTAGAGCGATGGCTCCAATAAATTAGGCTTGCCTCATGCTATGTAATTGAGAATTGTTTTGAACACCTACCTAATCCCGCCTCTGCTGCCCAGTTCTGGGAAGACAGTCCTGCAACTCCTTCCAAGTTTGTCCTTCACTAGTCAGTGAGAAAGAAAAATAGAGCAGTTAATGAGTGTCTGCTAGTCATTCTGGCTTTTATTGGGGACTTAGAAATGAAGAGGGATTGGTATAAGAATTGAACTCAATGACCAACTTTGAAGCTGGTGGAGACACAGTACAGGAAGTGAGAGGTTGTCCTGAGGATGAGAGCTTTCCTCCTTCAACTGAGATTACTTATGTGGAATCAGGTAGTCAATTGTGATGCTGTATGATTGTCCTGATTGACCATTGTTTGCAGTCCACAGAGAATGGCAATTTAGGTATGGGACTGACCTTATCTTGAAACCCAATTGTGATATTTACAATAGTTCATCAAAAATTGATGATCTGGGTAAAATGTTGTGGCCCTGCTTAACAGGACTGTTACTTTTCAGGAATAAGATCTTCATCTTTAGGGAAAATACATGAGAAATATTTATTGTGCTCTGATACAAATCCTTAGTCTCTGGAGCACATGACCATAAAGTGTGTTTCAAGTTTTCAAAATAATTTTTGAGATTAAAACTGCATCATATTCACATTGTCTTTGCTCTCTCCAAGCCCTAACATGATCCTGCTTGTTTTCTAATTCATGGTTTGTTTTTGTTTAACAACAGTTACAAAGTAACCACAGTTACACAGGAACAGTGATTCCTTTATGAATGTGACCTGTGCTTGTCTTCAGGATTTTCCTTCTCTGAGGCAATGGGATGGCTGCACTGGAAAGTGAGTGTGCAATGGAATGTTCACACAAAGGACCCTGTGCTTTGGATGAGGAACAGGATGTGCTATAGGGGAGTGGAATAATGTGTACTAAATACAAACTTTCTAATCTAGGCCCCTGTCTTCTGGGCTGGGAGGGCAGAACTTGAAAGACTGTGCTGTCCAAGTCTTTTGATCTCTGATCCTTTTATAGAGGAGCTGCTAATATTGTGAGGCCCAGCGAGGTGGCCCTAGCCAGTAAGGAATTCTGGGAAGGGCTAGCAATGGGGAGTACTAGTAGCAGACAGTTTATTGGTTCTTTCCATGATTCTCTTCTGCCTCTGCTGTAAGAAATAGTAAGGAAGATCACAAGCTATACCGTGGTGAATGTTGGGTGTTGAGGTCTGTTGAAGTGTCATTTCTGCTGTGACTTGGACTGATCATGAGCCAGCATGTAGTTATGTTGGTCCATGTGGTTCATGTTGGCAGTGTCCCTTGTTCTCTGAGCTTCCCTGTATATGAATTTATTGGGGCAGGGGAGTCTCTGGAAATTCAGGATATGATCATGATTGTCTAGAATACACACATGGACACTGCCCTTGGTGTGCAGTGGGAAGAGAGATTAGAAAACTGAAGGTCTAGATTCCAGAAGTTCTCAATATTGCATTCCAATTTCAGATTTGTGTTATAAAGATTACAAATAGTTTAGGAACTGGTAGGAAATGATGATATTGATCTTCTAACATTACATGATTAGAATGCTTTTAATGTGATCCTGCCACTTGTTGCAATGGTGTGATCCAGTGAAGCTTGTTCCAGGGGACAAAGGAGTTTCTGATCTGCAGACATTTCTCAGGTGTGCCTTGTGTTGGAAAGGTAGAGAGAGCATAATCCACATCTTGGACCATAATCCATGTAGCAGAAAATAAATGTAAACCATTTTTCTTTGTTTTCCATAAACACAATTCTCCATGACTCATTATTTTAAAAAACTCCATCCCTTTTAAATAAGTTTAAAAAATAAACAAAATCCAGCTCCCACCTCCTTATTCCCACTTCTTCCCATTCCTTCCAAATAAAAGGGAAAAATGTAAAGAAAAAATACAACAAAACAAGAACACCTGAAAAATAATAATAAAAAAAACACTGCAAAACTTCCCAAAACAAAGTACTGTATTTCTCTAAGGTAAGTAGAATTTACACTGAATCCACTGGGAGTGAGTTCTTTCTGGTACAAAAACCTGCATAGAAAGACACTCAAGACAGAAAAATAAACAAAAAAGCAAACAAAATAGTTTACCAGACAAAATGGAGATCCTGGAGCCCTGTGGAAGGAAGGGTAGGGTGTACCTAGACCTGGGAAATCAGAAGCAGGGAGGGACTGTAAAAGGCAGAGAGAAGATGAGGGAAGGAAACAAGCTGAACAGATTGGTGTCCTTCCAGAACTCTGTGTAAAAAAAGGCCCTTCTACCACCCGTACCCACATACCCTTGAGCAGTCCCAAAGAGTGAAGTGGAACAGGGAAACAGTAAACAGGTTGCACATTTGAGAAGTGTCCATGTTGAATCTCCAGAGGAAATATATCACACCTATCCCATTCCCTGGGCCTCCCCTCCTGCCCAGAGCAGGTACCTACAGTTAATTTTGTTTTGGGATTCTTCCCCTTCCACAGTATATCTTTTTTTAAAGATTTATTTATTTATTTATCCTTGAAAGCCAGAAGAGGACACCAGATCTCATTATAATTGGTTGTGAGCCACCATGTGGTTGCTGGGAATTGAACTCAGGACCGCTGGAAGAACAGTCATTGCTCTTACCCTCTGAGCCACCTCTCAGCCCCCCAGTATATCTTTTTTAAAAAATATTTTTCCCATAGAGGTCATCTTTTGTTTTCTATCTTTTTAAATTCTTTTTTCCCTTCTTTCCTCTTTTTCCCCCCTCTCTCCTTCTAATACTTTTTTTAGTAAGGGGAATACCATGATGTCACTCTAGCCTGGCCCCTGTAGACTTGATCCCAGGGCCTGCTGTTAATACCACTGTAGAATCGAGACAGGGAGATGTTGTAATTAGTAGTCTGGGCATGGTATTGGATTTGTGGGAAACCCCTGTCTGTTGTAGTGATGAGAATCATCTTGATTTGTCTCACTCTAAACAGGGACTCACCTAAAGCCAGGGAAGTCCTCACTGACTCTTTGTCTAAGAATTCTATGTATGCAAACCCTTTGCCAAGGCCACTGAATTTGTCACAGACTGTAGTAACGTGGTTGACTGAACCACAGCCATGAAGGTGAGCTTCCAGCTCTTCTGCTGTTGCACCATAGCCCATATTGCCAACATAAATGAAACTGGCATCAGCCTCCATCTTCTCCTCAAGAGATGACCACTGAGCCAGCATTGCCTGGGGTTGTACTCTTATTTTGGGGTTGTATTCTTATTCATCTGCTTCTCTACCTCATTTTGTAGCTCCTTTAATTTCTCATCCTCTTCCTCTATCTCCCTGACTCCCTGAAGCTTTGATTACTTCTAGCTCTGGGTCCTCAATGATGCTGCCCTTGAAGTGCTCCTTCTGGCTTCTGGGGAATCCCCAGCTGTTCCCAGAACCTGTAGCTGGGGGATCCTCATTCCCAGCCTCCCCAAAGGCCCCAGGCCCACTTCTCAGGCAGGGATCCCGAATCACCTGCTTCCCCCACTGTTCTTCAAATCATTTTTCTAGATTGTTTGGGATTGGGTATCAGTGGAGCAGCATTTATCTGAAACCAGAAGAAAGCACAAGGGCCTGGAGAGCCATCACAAGCAATCTCTTCTGTTTGCTAAGAGAACATCTATATCATGAGACTTCTGTCTTTGGAAGACAGATCAGTAATTAGAGGTCAGAAACAACAGTTTAAGGGTCACTTTGAGATAACTGCTTTTTCTGTTGTCTAACACAGATGTTACTCATCACCATCAAGGTTCCTGGAAGAAGAACAGCAGGCATAATAAAATTCTGTATAATGTTAAACCATACCTAACATGATTATGCTTTCAACTGTAATAAGTAACAAACTACTAATATGCAGTACTTTGTATCTTAATTACTTGATAATAATAACTTTCAAGGACTAGATATTTTCTTTTTTTTTCTTTTTTCTTTTTTTTTTTGAGACAGGGTTTCTCTGTGGTTTTGGAGCCTGTCCTGGAACTAGCTCTTGTAGACCAGGCTGGTCTCGAACTCACAGAGATCCGCCTGCCTCTGCCTCCCAAATGCTGGGATTAAAGGCATGCGCCACCACTGCCCGGCAACCATTTTCATTACATGTTTAAGCGAGTTGTTTTTGGTAAAATATCTTGAGTAAGAATATAACATCATAGACAGTATGTTTTAACAAAAATAATGTCAAATTACTATCAAAAGGAAGCATACATATTTATATAAATGTAAAATATTTAAATAAGTTGTTACTTTTTAAATTAATTTTAATGATCTACCCTTTTATCTCATCACACATAATATGCCTCTTGATTTTTTTTAAAGAGTAGATTCACTAATCTACACTTTTATCTTATCATTACCTTGGGTGCCTTTTGTAGGTGGATAAATGTTTATGAATATATAGAGTTGGCTTTGGAGTTGGACACTGGCTCTGTCCCTCTATAAATCCAAACATGTTAAAAGAAAAATTCAGAATTTCTGTCTCATGTCAGGAGCATGGGACAGAAAGAAAAAAGAATTTAGAAAAAAATTTACTTTTCTTTATATCTATTTTTGTCTCTATTGTACATGTCACTGAATATATTTGTCTGTATATGTCTATATAATTAATGTTGAAGGTTTGCACAATGAACAATAAATTTTCCTGCAGTAAATTTTGAAATTTCCAGGAAGAAGATGGGGCCCCAGAACATCAACTCAACCTGGTTGATATTATGTCATGATGATGATAATGCTACTACAAGATCTGTTTTGAGTACCAGTTACTCAAGATGGTTCCAACTTGGTTAGCTGAAATGGTCCACTTTTTACAATGTTCTGGACAGACCTCCTAATAGGAAGCTCAGAAAATATGCAGAGACTATTTGCAATTATACCAGATAGTAATCTTCGAACTTAACCATCATTTTACTTTCACAGGATCCCATAGAAAGAAAATTCCCCCCCCCCCATGATAGCTGGAAGTAATTCTAAAAGACAATGTCTATTCTCCCAACAAAGTTTGTTCTCAGAATTAGGGATATCATTTAGGGGTTGATTATAATTGGTATAGGGTTGCAAGATGGAGAGAAAATTTTAGAGGCTGAGGGATCACTTTGAAAAAAATGGGAAAATTGGATGGGATAATAGATTATTGTGAGCTTACTCACACTAATAATAATAGTGAGTAATAGAGTGAATATTGTGAGTTATTATTTATAGGCAATTGCGTTGGTATAGATTATAGTATATTGATATAATGTGAAATTATATTGAATATTGTATGCATTCATGCTTCTACCTCTGCTTAAAAACATTTTTATGGATTGATATATATTTATTATATTGCAACATACATTTCTACCTCTGATCAAGATACTTATACATTGTTTACATTTTGAAGTCATTGTCCTCATTTGTTTCAGTTGTTTATTGTATAATATTCTAATATTTATTTATTTATTTATTTATTTATTTATTATGTATACAATATTCTGTCTGTGTGTATGTCTGCAGGCCAGAAGAGGGCACCAGACCTCTTTACAGATGGTTATGAGCCACCATGTGGTTGCCGGGAATTGAATTCAGGACCTTTGGAAGAACAGGCAATGCTCTTAACCACCGAGCCATCTCTCCAGCCCCCTTGTATAATATTCTAATATGAGCCTTAGTTTTTAAGTTTATAGGTATTAAGAATTATAGATCAATAGTCATTTATGGTTTTTATAGTTGGAATAATCAGGTTCTTTAGATACGTAGAGATTATATTCTGCATAGATAGGTAATCTTCAACCACCTCAAAGGGCTGTAGACTATGGCATTTAAATAACTTTGAGTTATGTTCAAGTAAGACACAATTGCTGCTGGTAGCATCATTCTATTCCCAAGAGAATGTTGAACACTGGGCACTTTACTTGGCGCTTGTTTTCTTCTTTGCAAAACTGGCCTTTGGGCAAAGACATGTTCATGTCTCAAACACTGACAAGATACATGGTATCAGAAAATGGATAAGCAGGACTGTTAGTCTTGCGAAGACAGGATAAGATGGTTTTTTAAAAAAATGTTCCTACCTCCTTAAATGGTCAGTCAGTTATTCTATGTCTTTGCCAAAGTTGGTTGCTTCAACACTGCAAATGAGACTTTGGATGATTACCCAGGGAGCCAGTTGTCTCTGTAATTTGTTGCACATTTTGAAACCTACTTGATTGCACTTCCTGCTTACTCAAGTAATATTATTTCCCTTCTTAGATATTCGATGGGGTTGAAGACTAGATAGTTGAAGTTACTTTCCTCTCATGACTTGTCCAAGTTATTATACAAGACATAAATTAGTTAGGATAGGATAATTAATGAATATAGTGTTCTTATTTATTGTATAGAATTGTGTATTGGGCTTAGAACTCTCTTATTTAAACAAAAGGAGAAGGTGCTGTAGGAAGTCTAACAGCCAGTGGTTTCCCGACCACTAAGGCATGGCCTCTTATACTATATATGCCAGTATAGAGCATGAGTCCAGCCTCTTTTCCGGCTGCATGATTCGGTTTCTGAACTCAGTTTAAGCATAGGATTCTGATTTGTGAGTCTATCCCTAATAAATAAACATCTAGTTCTCAATTCTGAGCTTGTATTGCATTTCTTCTAAGAGTCCTTCTTTAATGATCATTAAATGTGAATCTTTGAAGTGATGAAATGATTTTTTTCAGTTGTTGGCCATGGACCAATAGTGACTGGGTTCAGAATGCCCTTGACTGAATGAACAACTTCCAGAAAACATCATGTGTTTGAAGAACTTTCTCTCCTTATTGGTTTTATTTCAATTTTCTGTGGATCTTTAGTAGGAGAAGCCTTTCTAGATGAAATTCCTCATTGTATGCTATGAGTTTCAATACCCTAAAGTAATTTCCTGACATTTATATACTGTGTTGTGCTTGACATTAATCAGCCAACTTCCTATTTATACTGAAATGCGTTTACCATCATTATATGCTCGATCTCTAAATCACATAAGATAGAGCAAAACAGTTGTTATTCAGTGCTCAGGAGTTTGGTAACCTGCTGTTTTAATTGTTTCGTTTGCTTATCTGAGTAATTGTGTGGCTCTAAATTCCTGAAACTAAAGGGAGGCATCATTCCTGGCTCTATTTGTTTCTGTGTTATTGGATGATGGCCCTGGAATGCAGGTATTTTTTTTTATGTCAAGTATATGCTGCTGTGCTGAGCTTCATGCTTATCTTGAATTTTAAAATTTGACAGAGGGTATCACTCTGATTCCCAGGATGCCATCCCATGGATTGATAGCATTAATACTGCCTGAGTATTTTGAGTCATTAAATTGCAGTTGTATGAACATCTTCTTGCTTGTTATGCTTGCTTTGGTTTTTTTAAAATCAATATGACTGTTTTATATGCCTGCATGTTTATATACCATATGGATACCTGGTCATGAGAGTGATCAAAGGATATCAGAAATCCTGACCCTGGAAAAATGGATAGTTGTAATCCCCATGTAAGGACAGGCAAATTTGTCCATCTCCATTCAAGATCAGCAAGAGGGCTGAATTAATCTGTTCGCTCTTCAGGTCTGTAGTGATTATTTATGTCCAACATCTATATTTCTACTGTTTTCATCTGTCCACTTGTAACTGTTTTATACAGGAAGTTCTTTTTCTACAAAATGTTATTGGTATTGCAGTTTATATTAGGGTACTTCAGGGTCTGGAAGAAGACTACAGAACGGGAGTGAAAACAACTCTTTGTAGAAACTTCAATAAAAGCCTGGTAGTTTTTCTATCCCATTGGTTGTTTTATTGAGGTTTGCAGTGGAGACAGAGTCTTAATGTGTACTGCCACCTCTCCTGGACCTGATTGCATTGCCTTGACTGGCATTCAACTCAGAGACAAATATACCCACCTCTGTTTTCTGAGTGTTGTGGTCAAAGGCACAATACACCAATACACCCATTTGTCTATCTTTTTTCCTTTCTGTAATGAGTAATTTTTATACAGATTTCTCATGCATACAATTTACTTTTGATATTTTTTGTCTCACCCTGTTAATAGATATTGTTCTCATAAGGTGAAATCCTATTCAAAGTGTATAGAAATGACAGAATTGACTGTCCTTTTCAATTTACTTCTAACGTAACTGACTATATCCTGGAATAAGAGTGGATAACACCAGAATCATACAACTGTACTTTCAAAGAAGTATGCATTTCCAATGATGTCACTGTCATGCTTATGTTGTACACATGTGTGGTATATTTTTGAAGGCAGTGACCTATGATGATGTGCATATCAACTTCACTCAGGAAGAGTGGGATTTGCTGAATCCTTCCCAGAAAAATCTCTACAAAAATGTGATGCTGGGGCTGGAGAGATGGCTCAGTGGTTAAGAGCATTGCCTGCTCTTTCAAAGGTCCTGAGTTCAATTCCCAGCAACCACATGGTGGCTCACAACCATCTGTAATGAGGTCTGATGCCCTCTTCTGGACTGCAGGCATATACACAGACAGAATATTGTATACATAATAAATAAATAAATAAATAAATAAATAAATATTTTTTAGAAAAGATGTGATGCTGGAGACCTTCAGGAACCTCACTACTATAGGTAAAAATGAATTTCCTTCATGTTTCAAAATATGGAGACAACTTTTCCTTGGCTTATAATGTTGTTCTGTAATTTGATTTAGAAAGAAGAAAATGAGATGAATAGCACAATCATAGTTCTTAGGTGCACTTAAGATATTGAGCTAATGGTTGTACAATATTAAACAATATAACATACGTATTCTGCTACTGTATTTCAGGGTACATTTTGGAGGACTGTAACACTGAAGAACATAGTCAATGTTCTAGAAGACCTGCAAGGTAATTTTCTTGTGCAAGTCTATAACAATGTGCCTCTGATGAGTTTGTAATATGTCCTGGAACAATTAATGAAAAGCAGCAGTGTAGGCTGGGCGGTGGTGGCGCACGCCTTTAATCCCAGCACTAGGGAGGCAGAGGCAGGTGGATCTCTTTGAGTTCGAGACCAGCCTGGTCTACAAGAGCTAGTTCCAGGACAGGCTCCCAAACCACAGAGAAACCCTGTCTCGAAAAACCAAAAGTAAAATAAAATAAAAGCAGCAGTGTAAATAAACACAGCTTTAAATGGTTATTAAATTCTCACAAATCCATATTCCTCAATTTCTCATATGTGAATTGCATTTGCAAGGCATTCATTTAAGAAAAAGTCGAGGAAGCAATGACTAAACAGATATCACCATTTGAGTCATGGCAACATGAGAGCTATGTAGTAGATCTGCCAGTCCATTTGTTTCTTGATACTCATGACAAAAATGCATACACATTTAAGTGATGAGTGTAGCTGCAAACTTTCTCCTAAATCAATAGCCCATGATAAGACTTGGATTACTCATATACTTTATGTGACTTGCTAAGTTTAGTGAAAGTGGCAGTTAGAGTCAAGGGTCAAGGTGCAGTTGTTGTGGAGAAACCTTAATATCTATACCACAAGTCTATGAGGAACAGCAAGTCAAACCTTGAGGATACAATGTCAAATCTTTTATTCACTATTCTTCCTTTACTATGTATATCATATGTTACTCTTGACACAAGCATATGAGATTATGGATATAGAAAGATGTAGCATACGTCTCATTAAGAACAATTAGAAGATAAACTGTAGTTCCCATGGAGAGTATACTTGTTCAATTAAATCCAAGTATACAAGTAGTTGGTTTTCTACCATCATTGTTAATTCATAAACAACCTCACATTACAAAAAAGCCTTATGAGTTCTAGGTCTACAAATACTTCTTGGTGTCTTAGTTCACTTAGCCAATGTATAATGATTCATAGTATAGTAAAATTTATGAATGCAGTAAAGTTGTTAAGGAACTCAGTGTATGCAGTTCTTTTCAAAAATATGAAAAATATCATAGAAAAAATAAAGGGATAGGTATAAATGAAATGGTAAACCATGACACAAAGGAATTTATCATCACAAATATTTTTCCAGATGCAAAATGACCCCTAATAAAAGAAGAAAACATGATTTTAAACAAAGTTATAAGACCTTAATATTTGATTCATTTTTACAATTGGAACAAACTATGAAACTAATTCATACAGATATGAGGGTTCAACAGTGTATTGAATGTGGTAAAGCTTTTACATGTGTCAATTATCCTTGCAGGATTGAAAGAAATCAAACGGGAGAGAAGTTTTTAGTATATTCTTACTGTGATAAAGCCTTGTCTTATGATATTCACCTTCTAAGAAATGAAAAAACACATACTGGAGAAAAATGCTGTGAAATTAAGCAATGTGGTAATGCCTTTGCTTATCATAGTCATCTTCAAATGCATGAAAGAACATACACTGGAGAGAAACCCTATGAATATAGTCTTGATGTTAAAAACTTTGTTCTTTATGAAACTCATCAAAGTCATAAAAGAATACATAATGAAGAAAAATCATATGAATTTAATCAGCTTGGTAAGGTCTTTGCTAATCACAGTCATCTTCAAAAGAATAAAAGAACATATACTAGAGAGAAACCCTATGAATGTAATCAGTGTGGTAAGGCCTTTGCTCAACGCTGTAATCTTCAAACGCATAAAAGAACACATACTGGAGAGAAACCCTATGAATGTAATCAGTGTGGTAACGCATTTTCTCAACACAGTAGTCTTCAAACACATAAACGAACACATACTAAAGAGAAACCCTATGAATGTAATCAATGAGGTAAGGTCTTTGCTCACAACTGTGCCCTTCAATTGCATAAAAGAACACATACTGGAGTGGAGAGAAACACTATGAATGTCATCAATGTGATAAGGACTTTGCATGTCACAATCATCTTCAATTGCATAAAAGAACACATACTGGAGAGATACATGTAAATGGAATCTGTCCAATCATCTCCAAATATGTAAAATAAGACATCCTATGGAGAAACTCTGAGTTTAATGTGTGTGTTCTTTAAAAACATGAGAAAAATCATACTGTAGTGATACTCTGTGAAAATCAGTGTCAGAATGTTTTGTGCTTCATATAGGAGTAAGACTTTTTGTGTGTAATCAATCTGATTAAGTTTGTGCATACTACTATAATCTTTGGACCTGAGGAAAAAACTGAGGGCTTATTGTAAATTATTCTTTAACCAAAAGCAGTTATTGTATAGAAAAGAATTTCATAGTGTCAACAATTTGTTCAATCATCATGATACCTATTTTTATTTTAGTTTGAAGTAGCAAACTAATGGACAAACATTTTATGAAGTATTATTGGTTGCAGAAAGGGTATTCAAAGAAACATACATTGGTCCTGAAACCAGAGCCAATAGAAAGCACCTTGTCTCTGAATGTAGAAGTAGTTAAAGAAACATCTCTCTGAAAACAGCTAAAACATTAAAAGGGGCCAGTAAAGAAACACAATTTGGCTCTCAAACCAGATCCATAAAAACAAACTCTATCCTTCTACAACTGAGCACAAAAGCAACGAATCCCTCGGCATAAAATCAAGCCCATCTCTGAGCTTTATCAGCATCAGGGATTGAAATCCAGCAAATTCCCACCATCAAAATCTCCTTTTCTCTTTGTTATTAGGAAGTCCTATTTGAGCCATATGCTCATTCAGTATGCAGCTGTCCCTTTCCACACTTTGCAGACGTATTCATACTCATGTTTTCTTCCTTCTCAAATAAATCTGATTCAAGTTTTATGTGAATACCTCTTTTATTGGAATGTTTCAGAAACTCCTGGAGTTGAACCAAGACACAATTGATGCTTCTGTTTGGGAAATTACTTAGTTCAGAAGATGACAGAAAAATTGGACATATATTATGAAATATTCCCTTGGGAGTGGAGGAGATCAGCACCAGATATTTCTACTGGGAAACTTTCTTTTTTTGTTTTTTTTTCTTCTGTTTTCTGAGACTGGGTTTCTCTGTAGCTTTGGGGCCTGTCCTGGAACTAGCTCTTGTAGACCAGGCTGGTCTCTAACTCACAGAGATAGATCCACCTGCCTTTGCCTCTGCCTCCCAAGTGCTGGGATTAAAGGCATGCACCACCACTGCCCGGTCTGGAAAACTTTCTTAGAATTAATTTCTTTTACTTCAAGTCTAAGTTTGCTTTTTCTTTACATGAACCAATTCATTGTGTAAGTAGCTGTACGATGACTCTCAGCTCGTCTTTTACAGAAATGAATGAATGTTTACAGGAGAAAAGTGTTCATGAGTGAAAAACTGTCTTAAAAGTTGTTTTCATTGTAGTTATGTGATGTATGTGTGTGTCTCTTGTGTGTATTTGAATGTGCATTCTGTATCCACATAAAGATAATACCTTGGATATTATTGCAGAAGAAATTACAGGAAGCTGTCAAACATCTGACATTAGTTCTCACCTAGGCAGGTCTCTAGTGCCTTAAATATTTTAAGTCTATTTATATCTTTTTGAAGTCTGGAAATAGGAACACACACTTAGAAAAAAGAAAGTTCAAGTCATGACAACAATTGGTTAATTTCTTTAGACATCTCAGTTTTCTTTAGCTTTAAGTAAAATTTTTTTATCATAGCCTTGAAGGAAGTAAATTACATACCATGATTAATCAAGACTGGTGGAGATCATTGCATTGTGGTTTCTACATTGAAATATTTGAGGTATGTACTAAAGTGACCTATATGTGTGGCAAATCCATTTAATGAATTCTATTTTGTAGTCTTTATATTACTTCTATGGATTTTGTTCATCATTTATTGTGCCTTTACCAAGTGATGGGTATTTTTCTGCTATAATGTGTAGAATGGTAAACCCATCATACTTGTGTCCCATTGGTTATTGAAGTGTCAGGCCATGTGGGAACATACTTTTCAAGTAAATGTTTTGGGTTGTTTCTGGTTTTGATTTTTATCTTTTCAGAAACTCCCTTCAGCTTTTGTTTGTTATTAATCCTAGCTTGGATGTCAGTAAAAATTTAGGGTTAATTTTGAACTCATTGTTGTCATATGTCTGCCCCCTGTATACAAGTCCAAGGTTTGAAGATGAACTCCAAATGTGTGTGGTTTTTCAACAGAATTTGACAATATTCACATTAAAATGACTGATAAAATAAATAATAAGAAACATTAAATACCTTACGTGTATTCAAAGATGTATTTTCATTTATCTTTTATAGATGTAATAACGTAGTATAATCAGCAATCAACTGTTTATCTGACACCATAACTTAATGTTCTTTTCTTTTAAATTTTTTTTGATCTTTATTGAGCTCTACATTTTTTGCTGCTCCCCTCCTGCCTCTTCCCTTTTCTTCAATACTCTCACAAGGTCCCATCCTCCCAATTTATTCAGGAGATCTTGTCTTTTTCTAATTCCCATGTATATTAGAACTTTGTATGTCTCTTTAGTATCCTCGTGTTGTCTAAGTTCTCTGGTGCTGTTATTTGTAGGCTGGGTTTCTTTGCTTTCTGATTAAAACCCACTTAATGACTGAGTACATGTGATAATTGTCTTCTGTGTCTGGGTTACCTCACTCAAAATGATGTTTTCTAGCTCCATCCATTTTCCTGAAAAATTCAAGATGTAATCGAGGTTGGGATTCTAGTCTTGCCCATAAGAGTCCTTTCCCACTGAGTCATCTCATTGGTGCCAAAATTCAATTAGAAGAAATATTACAACAGTAGAGTCTTATTTTCTTTTCAAATTGTAAATGCAATTTCATACAAGAATAGAGGACCATGGGACAATTTGAATAGTCAATCGGCTATGTATGTGAAAATATTCTTACCAGCACAGATTTTTTAATTTCTTCATTCTGAGAACAAGACATGTATTTACACTTTCTCAGAACCAAAATTACATGCCAGAAAATTGCATCATTTATTAAAGTTCATTGCCTCTAAGTCTGATAACCTGGCTTCTATATCTTGTTTACCCTAATACTCTTACAAATTTTTCATATTTGTTGACTTCATCAGTTACTTATACACACTCCTACATCATCTCATTCACAAATAATTTTTAAAACAAAGGAAGTGTCTTTGAGTGTATTTGCAGTCAAATGACTCCCTAGGTTTAAGGATTAAAACTCACAAAGTGGAAGTAGATCACAGACCCCTGTTAGTTTTCCTGTCTGTGCTACAAACACAGCATGGCACAGGTGTATTCACAAAAACACACTTCAAACATTTTTAAATGAATGGAATTGACAATGCAATAAAAATAACTCATTATTTTGAACATATGAAATTATTTGTCTTTTAAATTATACAATTTGAAGAAATATTGTTATTTATCAAAACAATGATGTTCCCTTTTAAGACTTTCATTATGTTTTTTTACTCAATAAGTCCTTTACAAACATTTCAGCTCAACATAGAGATGCATGGCTCTAATCACAGAACACGAAGTGTGGGTGGGTCTGATCTCAGTGAGTTTGAAGCCAGCTTGTTCCACATAATGCATACCTGGCATCAATGGACACATGGACATATCCTATCTCAAAAAGATCACAAAAGACAAAGACTCCCAAATTGTGGAAGTTTTCCTAATAAAATCTGCCTGGAGTCAGGCTGATTTCAACAAACATTTTAAATATTCCCTCACATAAAGAGGACTGTCTTAACAATGAAAATAAGAAGCAATATACAAATTCCATTCACATTCTATCCATTGAATCTTTGACAACCATCTAGAGTGGACTTTGTCCTTCAAGTGATGAGAGACAGAAGGAACAGTGTGACTCCTCTCCCTTAAGAATTATGACACATGTGGGACCTGGAGAGTTGTCTCAGGAGTACTGCTCCTCTTGGGTACCCAAGTTTCACTCATAGCACCATATCTGATTGGATAGAACTCCCCGTAATTGGAGGTCCTGAAGATCGGGTGCATTATTCTGGCCTCTTAGGGTACAAAATGGGCAAATACTGAAAAGATAGATCTGTATTTGATTCTATATTTTAAATAGGTTTTCTTCATGTGTCTGTTACCTTAAAAAGGAATGAAATTCAATTTAGATGTAGAAGTTTGACCAGTGAGTGTAGCAAGTGAATCTCAGGTACTAGTGATGACCAGGAGACAGTGTCTACTCTCCTCTGACTGGAGGTACAGACAGATGTGAGTTGTCTTGTGGGTGCTGAGTATCAAAGATTCTCTGGATGAGTCACCAATATTCTAAGTGCTGAGCCTTGTTTTCTGCCTCATGAACATGTCATTTATAACAGTAAGGTATAAAAGGATGATCTAAGTTCATCTTAACTCATCCTTGGCCCAGAAGAAATAAAGGACTGATAGTATTGGAAACTATCTTAGTCTTTGTTCTTTTTTTTTTGTCTTTGTTCTTAAAGAATTCCTGAGCCCAAATGTTCCTCAACTGAGAGAAAAGTACAATACAAATAATCAGGAAGCAAGCTGAAAATGTAACTCTTTAAAAGATAGTTGGCGGCCGGGCGATGGTGATGCACGCCTTTAATCCCAGCACTATGGAGGCAGAGGCAGGCAGATCTCTGTGAGTTTGAGGCCAGCTTGGTCTACAGAGCTAGCTCCAGGACAGGCTCGAAAGCCACAGAGAAACCCTGTCTCGAAAAACCAATAAATAAATAAATAAATAAGATAGTTGGTTTTTTAACCAAAACAATTAGCCATAATTGGAACATAAAGACTGACTTATCAGGTGTACTCTTGCTTGAGTTCATTCTACAAGGTTGTGGATCATTCTTGGCTGGCCAGAAAGAGCAATCATGTTGTTATCATTTATTTGTGACACCTACTAATGACAGTAAACACATCACTTTTATATTCAAAGTCTAAAATTTTCTCTTATCCTGACTTTTGTTTATTGACCATAATCAATCATCATGCATTTAAATAACTCAAAATTCTGAACTATCAAGAAATTGGGCACAGAATTAAAAATGGGGAAAATACCATTCCGCAGTAGAAGTCAGCAATCTTATCTTTGAACACAGAACTTTATGGTAAATTTCTACATGATATAGTGCACAGTAGCAAAGGAGATCAGTGTACTGACTAAGAAAGGACATTTCTGTGAAGGTGTTGAAGGTAATACCCAATAATGCTATCTAGAAACTATTCAAGATGCAGTCATGTCGAATAAAAGACCAAAGGTGGGCTCCAGCCACAAACACATGACCTTAACACCTGAGCATTTCTGTCCTGGAGAATCAAGTCAGGGCTCCACACATTCTTTGATTTTTTTTTATTTGCAGAAATACAGGGGTGTGGCCAGCAGGTTCATAACCTAGGCTCTCAGGTGAACAAGAGAAAGAAGACACCATATGAGTAAACTTGATGTCTCTTTAAAGAACTGCCTATTTTCTGCAAATGCTGATTCAGAAAGCCATCTGTAACAGGAGGCAAGCCTCTGATCACTGATCTCTAGCATAGCCCACCAAAGAAAAGGCAGTTACCGAGAAGCTGCATTTGTCTATGTAGTTTTGTGTTTAGATTCCTTTTCCAAGGTATTTCAGATTTTATCTGAAAATTTTGGCCACACATTTGAATGCCATTTTTATTTTTTTTTACTTTAAAAATATACCTTTAATTATAGATTATAGTTAGGATAATACAACCATAGACAAGACACTAGGATAACTGACCAATACCAATGGGATCCGCTCTCCACAACCACAGAACACAGGCACAGAGTGTCTGGGTATGTGCAGGAGCAGCCAGGGGCCTGCAAACAGCAGTCATGCAAACAGCATTGGTGAAGTGTGACAGAGGCATGACTTCCACGGAGCTCAGCACTGGGAGTGGGCAGCGGATGACTGCAGGAGGGAGAGCACTCAGCTGGTGCAGACAGGTATGGGGAGATGGGAAGACAATCAGAGACCCTCCCTGAGCCTTTCATCTACAAGGCAAAAGCAGCAAATGGCATACTAGCAAAACCTTTAGGCTGGAGGTGGCGTTGCAGGGCTGGGGGGATGGGGACGGGGAGGGGAAAGGGGTAAAATGAAGTTGGATCAGAGGTGCTGTCTTCTACAAGCTACTCCCAAGCAGACACTTACAATGACTCAACCAAGTCATTGGCTACATAACATATCTGAGTTTAGTTACCAAGAATACATAAGTCACCTAACAGTTAAAATGTGAATACCCATGGCAGGCTAGATGTCGTAAAGAATAGAAACCACGTGCCTGCCCCAAGTTCATATTCAAATGGGAGGGGCCACTCGGAGTGCCTTTCATTCGGTTGCTTTTGAGGCTGTCACTAGTGAATGACATGGTAGGTGTCACCCAGCTGCGCTCACAGTGACTCTGTAGTGAAAGCACTAAATGCCAAATCCCAAAGAACTTCAACAAAAAAGTTTTTTGTTTTTTGTTTTTTTCAAGACACTCTCTGTGTAGCCCTGGCTGTCCTGGAACTCACAGAGATTTGCCAGCCTCTGCCTTCCAAGTGCTGGGATTAAAGGCATGTGCCACCCCCAATCCCCACCCCTGCAAAAAAAAAAAAGGTTTCTTGAAAAAAAAAAAACATGTTAACATTTGCAAGTCTGCATTAAGCACCATAAAATGCACTGGGCCCCATCCCCTTCCATCCCCACAGGACAGAGTAAGCACCAATATCCGGGCTACTCATAATTCCTGCCTGGGCTGAGATAAAGAGATCTGAGATACTGGGCGACACTGGGCAACTCTCACTGTAACTCTTTGTACCTGGAGGCGGGAAACACACTCCTCTTTAGGTTTATTCATTTCTTCTGATGAGGCCAAAGAGGTTTCATCACAGGAGAAGATAACTCAGTCTGAGAAAGGGCAAAGGACCTAACTGTCCAGTCATTGTCTCACAACTGATGGACACATATGAGCAAGAGTTTAGTTCTGTACAAAACCAAGCCTTACAGGAGAGTGCACGCCTGCGCACCAGTGTTCAAATTCTTTCCCATAACACAAGAAAAATAAAGGAATTCTCTCACATGGAGTATGCCTACAGTTCTATCTTATGGTCTACATCACGTAAGAACATGCTGATTCTTAGGAATTCGGTCTCTGCTATTAGAATACACACTTCACTATACATACACATGCCTTTATGCAAGCTATGATAAAGACTGGGACGTGGCCCTATCAAACCCTAGAGTTAGCAGTACAAGGGCGAGTGACCTAACTGTTAAAGTTAGATGGCAAAGGACACAGAAATGACTGTCGCTCCCTGGGAAGGGCTTGGTGCTCCCTTCCCTGAAGGAGTCAACCCACTTCCTACTCCTTCCATCATCACCTGCGGTCCTGTCCTTTCCTAAAGGCAGTTTCCACACTGCCATCTCTAAAGTGATTTCTGAAGACAATTCATAAACCTGATTAATGACAGCATCAATGGGTATCTCTTGCTAAGGTCACCACCATCCAAGGGCCCTTGGTCCTCAACCTTGTACCCTCCTCCATTCACACTGTATCTTCGGGTTCGTTTCGTTCTTGCTCCTAATCTCAAAGTCCAGTGAGACAACATTTCCGTAATTCTCCTGCATCACGTCCTTGTAAAGGTCTCTTTGTGGAGGATCCAGAGGTCTCCATTCTTCCCGAGTGAGGTACATGGCCATATCTTCAAATGTCACACGGGCCTGAAATCACACAATGCTTCCTCACTACTTAGCATCTAGGAGTTTAGTCCCAGCCTTTCTTCTTGAAATTATAGACATGGTTAGAAATGTCGAGAAGGCATTGGCATTAAGTCTGATCTGGGACCCAGCCATCAGCAGGGTGGCTGCCATCTCAGGCTCAAACGTTTGTCTCCTGGGAAAGAGAGGAGGAAAAGTAGCTAGTAGACAATGCTGAAGGAGAGGAAAAGCAGGGAGCAAGGCTAGGCTAGACGCCCTGCCCACTCCCTAGGGCTGGAGTTCTGGTGGCCTCTGGGTATGCAGGAAGGGCACAGGACCGGTCACTCTCCTCCTTCTCTGACCCCGAGCAAGACCCACTCTCCGCGTCTCGGTTAGTACCAAATACATACAAGGCTAGAGTAAGGGAGGACAGCCCCTGGCTAGGTGACCCCCGAACTGGGGGTCAGGCCGATGCTATTAGACAGAGGCTTTCAACCCAGCCCTACAGAACGCCTCTGTTCTTCCAGAGTGCAATTTTTAAACTGTCATTTCTTTCCTACATACCAGTTCAAAGTAACTACATTGTCTCAGTGGGTGGGTGCTCCCCTCGTGGTCCCGACTTCTTTGCTCATGTTCTCCCTCCTTCTGCTCCTCATCGGGACCTTGGGAGCTCAGTCCAGTGCTACAGTGTGGGTCTCTGTCTCTGTCTCCATCCATCACCAGATGAAGGTTCTATGATGATATGCAAGATATTCATCAGTATTGCTCTAGGATAGGGTCATTTCAGGTTCCCCATCCTCAGCTGCCCAAGGAACTAACTGGGGACCTCGGCTTGGGCATCTGGGAGCCACTCTAGGTTCAAGTCTCTTGCCAACCTTAAGGTGGCTCCCTTAACTAAGAACCGTGCTTCCGTGCTCCCCCATCCAACCTTCCTTCATCCCAATCCTCCCCCTTCCCCAAGCTCCCGGGAGTTCACCAAGGCCAGCTGAACTGTGACTGAAAAAGCATGGGATAAAACTGGACTCTCTGAGCATGGCGAACAATGAGGGCTGATGAGAACCCAAGGACAATGGCACGGGGTTTTGAACCTACGTAATGTGCTGGCTTTGTGGGAGCCTAGCCAGTTTGGATGTTCACTTTCCTAGAAATGGACGGAGGGGGGAGGACCTAGGACTTACCACAGGGCAGGGAACCCTGACTGCTCTTTGGGCTGGAGAGGGAGGGGGTGAGGAGTGGGGGGAGGGGGAGAAGGGTGGGAGGAGGGGGAGAAGGGTCAGAGGAGGGGGAGAAGGGTGGGAGGAGGGGGAGGGAAATGGGAGGCTGGGAGGAGCAGGAAATTTGTTTTTTTTTTCTTTTCTCAATAAAAAAAGTTAAAAAAAAACAAAGTAACTACATTGAGGCTTTAATAATTGAAAATACTTGACCAATATATCAGGGTTTATTACTAACTACCTGTGACATTTTTAAGTTAACACATATTCTCCACATAGTAGAACATTTATTAGCATTACACAATCTAGACATGCTGCCTCTTTCTCAGGACTATCTGCTGGCCAGTCATTGTTTTATTAAAGCAAATCGAGTGACAATTCTTCAGAGTATACAACAGAATAATCACTCCACCACAGATGTTCCTTGTACATGGGATTTCCTTTGCAAAATATTCAAAACCTATCACGAAGCTGATATCTTTTTTACATCAGACCTACTCAATAGCTGAGAATGTGTGTGTTGCAAATATAAACCATCATAAATAACCATAGAAAGACACAATCAGAGCTAGCAATGAATTGTATGTGCTATTGTATGAATTTGTATGTGCTATTGTACATCTGTGTATGTATGTTTGGGCATTCTGTGTGTATGTACTTGTGGAAATATAAGTATGTGATTGTATATATGTGTGTGTATATATTTGGAAGACAGAAGTGAATCTCTTGTTTCAGGCCTTTGATTGCTTTGTAACTTTCCAAGTAGACTAGGCTAGCTGACCAACAAGCCCCAGGTACTCATTTGTCTCCATGTCCCTTTCCCATTACTAGTGTTAAAAATCCTTGTGACCATACCTTTTTTCGTTTTCTCTTCAGCATGGATTCTTGGGCTCAAACTGAGTTCCTTCTTCTTACAAGAAAATTTCACCTGTCTTCTCAGGCCCTCTCAACTACAGATATTCTGTCAGCATTGTTTAGTTTTGGTTTAGTTTGTCAGATAGTTCCATGTAGGCTTGAGATTCAACCCCAAGTGCTTTATCTACCTACCTATTTGTGTACCTATCAATCTGTCTTTCTAATTTTTTTGAGACAGTATCTCAAAGTGGAGCGCTCAAATTCTCCTACTCTAGCTAATCAATAAATCCCAGGAATCCTCTTGTCTGCTTCTTCCCCTGACCTGGTATTACAGGCATAGGCATCCAGAACCTGACATTTTATGTGGGTGCAGGGAACCCAAAATCAGGTATCTAATTCTTGCACTAAGGACTTTAACATCCCCCCATGCCCCACTGCCATCTCCTAGAAAGCAGGTTATGAAAACAGTGTGAACAGATGGATAGATGTTAGATAAACAGATGACACAGAATGGCTATCAATTGTGAAGTCTAGCTTTAGTGTTTAGGAGTTCATTGCCACGGTTAGAGTTTGAAAATGAAATGAGCCCATAGTTCGTATGCTTATTGACTTGTTTCCCAGATGGTGGCACCATTTGGGGTTAGTGTGATCTTTAGAGCATAGTTGGAGGAAGTAGGTCACTGGAGATGTGCTGTGCAAGTTATATATTTCCCTGGCCTTTCGTGTATTCCTTCTCTCTGCTTTCTAGTCCCCACGTCATAAAGAAACTTCTCAGTAACCTTTCCAGTCATTGTGAATTTCTGCCTAATGGCACAGGACTAAACAACTGTGAACAGTTGTTCCCAGAAGAACGCCACACCTATACTGGGTCTTCTGTAAGAACAATCAATTGATTAGTACTTTTGTGATTCTGGAGAGGTTTGGATGATGTAGGTTTAGAGCAAAATTATAGTTTATCTTAGATTATCTTTAGTCTCTTTAATAGTTATTTGTCTTAGTGTTCTATTTTCTGTACTAAGGGATTTTAAAGGACTTTTCAACATAGTTATTGATTTGCAATATGCAGAAAGAGCAATTTTGCATATTGAAACCACAGAATTTATACTAGATGATGCAGAATTGACTCCATTGTTTCTTCATGTTCAAGATATAATCAGGAATAGGCTTTGTCTTATATATATATAGCACACATTAGATCCCATATGGGTCTGTCAGGTCCTCTAGCATAAGGAAATGTAGAAACTGAATAATTATTGTTTGGAAATGTGATGATGACATCATAATTCATGAAAATATCATGTCAATAGCAGGATTGAAAAAGTTCTTTTCTATTACATGGCAACAAGCTGTATAAACAAACACCACTGTGTTTGAGAACAGATGTCATGACTTTATCTTTTTCTACTTTCCATGTATATTAGATTCATGTATGCCTCTTTTAGGGTCCTCATGTTGTCTAGGTTCTCTGGAATTGTGAATTTTAGGCTGGTTTTTCTTCACTTTGTGTCTAAATGTTACTTACGAGTGAGTACATACAATATTTCTTTCTGGGTCTGGGTTACCTCAATCAATATAGTGTTTTCTAGATCCATCCATTTGCCTGCAAATTTCAAGATGTCATTATTTTACTGTGTATTACTCAGTTGTGTAAATGTAGCCCACTTTCCTTGTTCATTCTTGGGTCAAGGGACAAATAACCATTTTTCACTACCTGCTGCCTTGTGATTTGGATGTAGCGCTCTCAGCTCTTTCTTTAGTACCAAGTCTGCGTGCACACAACCATGCTTCCTATTGAAGTGAGAACCCACAAAAGTGTATTTAACAATTTATTCAGGGTTCAAAGGAAAAATAAACTCAGAAATAGAGAACTAGGTAGATGCCACTGTTCTAGATGCTCCTGTCATGTAATTCTCCCAAGAGCTATGATGACCAACAGCCAAGATTGCACCAGCTCTGACTAATAAAGACAGAACATAAACTTCTACTCCCTTTTTTTGGTCACATTTACAGAGAAAAATATACCCATGGTAAGTCATGCCCAATTGTCATAGGTTATCTAAAATATATCTCAGCTTGACTTTGAAAATATACCTAATATAACTACGAGATGGATTATAATTAATGACTACTAATTTATATTTCATGATATTCTAATTAATTGATATAATAACTTTCAAGGCCTACGAATTTGCATTGAATTGTTAAATAAGGTATATAGGTACAATACTTTGATTGAGATTAGAAACAAATATATGTATATATATAATTTTCTAACAAAACAACTGTAAATTTATATCAATATACAAAAATCCATATCAATATAAACTGAGATTACCCAAGCACTACCCAAAAATAGACCATCCAAAGGAAATGCCTAATATTCCAACCATTTTAGATAGGATCATCTGCCAGCACACACTCACCAGGACACCCCTAGGCAAATGTCAACCAATCAGGGGTCCTGAACCTTAGAAACCACTCACCCCCCACCTTTACTACTATAAAAACCAAACTCTAACTCAGCTCAGGGCTCTCCAGTTATTCCAATACACAGGACATGCAGAGAGACCGAGTTTGCAAACTTGCATAAAATGAAGGCTCTTTGCTTTTATATATAGTACTTGATCTCCTTGTTGACTTTTTGAAGACTTTGCAGATTTGGGTATAACATATTTATGTATTTCAGCATACATATTTATCCACACTTAACAAGGATGAAGTTGGAAGGGAATTGTGCCAGGGATGGAATAAAGAGATAAAAAAAGTGATGTATTGTCTATTGATTAACAATTTTTAAAGATTAATTATAAATTGAAAAGAGGGGCTAGATATATGGCTCATCACTGGGTGTTTTCACAAGGACCCTAATTCCATTCCTGGACCCTGCATGCTAGCTCACCATTTGTTCTGATTCAAGTCCCAGGTATCTCATCCCTTCTTCTGCCCTCTGTAGGTACTGTGCATAGGCACATGCAAGCAAAACACTATATAACTAAATGTTTTTTAAGATTAGAAAAAAGAAAGAATGAAATTCTCTACAGTGATGTCCTGACCCTGAGACAGACAGCAAGTCAGGTCTAGTTAAAATGGACTCCTTCTTACCTTGCATGGAAGCAGCTGTGGCCTTCTGTCTTGCCACCCTGCTCAGAGCAAAACCAGCTTTGCTCTGAGAGTAACAGAGATCATCATAACCGTTCATCCAGGAGCACCATAAAGAGGGCTTTTAGGTGACTTTTCCTTGAAGTTTTCTGGTTTTGTGTTCTCTATCTTTTGTGTCTGTGAGATATATGATGTTGGTACAGTTATCTTTTAGATTGATCATCAAGATTGACAATCAACTTTTCACAGTGTCATCTACTTGATTTTCAAGTAAGACCTTATGGTAAAATATGAACATGCCAGAGACATTTCTTTCCATCATTTGTCTAATTTAGATATGTTCCTACAAGACTTCGTGGTAAGAATGTCCCTAAATATCTGTTTTTACATTGTAATCATGTTCACTAGTGGATTTGTTAATTTAGCATGCTTAAGAAAAGGGAGAACATTACATAAGCATGTTCAAACATCCTAAGCAAAATCCCCATTCTTCCTTTGTTGAGGAAAAAAATAACTCCCATGCACTTTGTGCCTCCTGCAAGAATAATTTTTTATCATTTCTTTTGTCTTGGCTGTAGAAATGGCTATTTTTGGTAGTCAAACTGACTACCTCTGGAATTAATTAATACACAAAGAATTAATTATACCTGAGAGAGATTTTACTTAAAGGTTTTGGAATGGGAAAATCCTCCACTAATCTGGATAGTTTGAGATAATAGGACCCACCTTTAGCTGCTTGGTTGCCATGCACACCTTTAACACTGTGACTCAGGAGCAAGAGGTGTGGTACCCTCACCCCTTGTTTCCTAGCAGAATGTTTTCTCAGGAAGATAGTGGCCTTCACCTCTCCCACCTGCAAGATTCCAAGCAGAAGGTCACCTAGGTCAGCCCAGCCAGCCACCTGCTACAGGCTGTTAAAGATGGCCTAACTCAAGGACAGTGGCCTTGCTCTAAGAACAAGAAGAAACTGTCTTAACAGAATGGGAGGGAGCAAATGTCCTTGTTCCCATGCCAAGGCAACATCAAAGATTCTCTTTGTAGTTAAGCCTTTAAAAGCTTACCCCGCAGAGGAGATACAACTCCTCTCTACCTTTCTGTAAGAGGGGTGGAGATGAGTACCAAACATGTTTGTATTATGCTGATTAAACCTTGCTTATCACAGTCTGAACCTATCTGGTGGTCTCTCTCTGGTGGTCATAGTCTGGGCACAACAAGAGTCACTGGTATTTTTCTGAGTTTGAGACCAGTCTGGCCTACCGAATGAGGTCCAAACCTAAACAGAAAAATCCTGTCTTGAAATCACCAAAACAAGAAAATCTGAATCAAACAAGACTATGATCTAGCTTTAACCTTCTCACCTTCTGGTAGGAGCAGTTACATAGAAAGAATATTGAAGTAGAAAAGGCTCTTTTTTGTCAACTTGCTCTGGCTACCAAGCTCATTCCTTTACTAGTACTAGAGACTACTTCTTTGAAATTTTGGTGAATACTTAAAACCAGTTGAGACATCAAGCCTCATGGGCTGAACAACTACTGGATTCTTCACTTGATCTTTGGGAAAAGGCTGAGAAGCAATCTACAGGATTCTTTAATTGTCATTTATAAGTAGCTATTTTTAGACAACCTGAAACACAGCTTGTGAAACTTTTTAATATGCCCACTTTTTACATACATGTTGAGATTCATTCTACCAATCCTGTTCATGTAGAGAATCTTGAATACTGCAGTTCCTTCTAGCTCCATTATTCTCTACATATTCACATTTCCACGAACACTACTCTTTTTTATTATTATTCATTTTCCTGGAGTTTGCTTCAAATTTCAGTAATAAAACCCATAAAGCAATGGAGCCATCATCCAGCCTTCTGATGGGGAAAGACCTGTCATCTTGTTTGAGATCTGGCTCCTGCTTTTCTCTTTTCTGTTGTGTGAATCCCTGTGAAAACCATGTAAAAAGTACCTTCAGTTCATCTGACCTCAGCATAAAGCCACAAAACAAACATCTCCTTTTGTGACCTTAAAACTCTTTAGCTGTTAATATTCTGGGCATTCTTCCCCCTGTGGGACAGGAAATCCCTGCACTCACCTAGCACAGCACAGTGCACTGTACAAGCTAACTGGCCAGGTCGCATTCTGGAGGTAAAAGGGAAAGTTCCTGTGGAGTGCAAGGTTATGAGGGTGTCTGCTTTTATAGCCAGGTGCAAGTGCTATTGAAATGCATATATCGGCCGATCAAGAAAAGATCTGTGGTTGGAGCGGCCCGAAATCTCTGTGCTGTCTCTTTAAGCGCACTTCAGTCCTGTGGGAGGTGTTCTTGTCACTCAGGCCTCACTAGCCAATCAGGCCCTCCAGGTGACCTGCCAGTCAGACGTTGTGCTGGGCTCTTCCGGGCATCCGCATTCAGTCTCGATTTTGCAGAGGAGCTGGCGCCGTTTGTTTTCTGTGTTTTGGTGAAGTTGCTGCTGCAGGGAGTTGATAAACTGAGACGTTTGGCGAACCGAAAAACCACAACATGGTGAGTGGGGAAATGCTGTCTCCAGATGGGGAGGAGCAGAGGGTGAGGTGCGGGAGACAGCATGGTGCGTCCTCCCGAGATCCGCGTGGTAACCTGCCGCCTGATTCTCTGCATTGTGAAGTCCCATGCTGTCCTGTTAATTCCTAGACTTAGGGACAGACCTCTGAATAACTTTGCGCTTTGGGTTTAATCCGCTTAGAGAATTGGGAGCAGGGTGCTGTGTGTACAAACATCTTGTCAACTTCAATATGCCAAAGTCAGGGAAGCCTCGTTTCTTCAGCATCTTCTACATATTGAGCACTTTGCATTTAACCTTTATATAAAATCTCCATTTAAGTTTAACTATGTGGACGGTATCAAGGCATCTCACCTGTTGGGTAGTGCAGCACTTCTAAAATGCAACGTAGAAGAGGAGAATTGCTGATACAAAGGATTCGCCAATGCCTTGGAAATAGTTCAGTCTCCCAAAGTAGAGTTTAGCTGAGGGAGGACTGCCTCTAAATCACCCAAAAGTTAAATGTATTTTAATTAGGGCTGTTAGAGTTTAGGATGCTAGGGTACACATTGTTCAACTGGCTTGTCCAGATATTTGGCTCCAAACCATTACAAAGAATCCACTGCTGATTTAAAACCAGACACCAGGCACATCCCCGTATCTCTATCAAGCCTTTCAAGGAGGCATTACAGTTTGGTACCGTAAGTGTGTGCAGTGATTTCTCAATGAAAGTTATATTAATTCTTTCATTTCTATCCTGTTAGAAAAATAGCTTCTGAGACAAGTGCTCTTATGTTCACTCAGGTGGCCTTGGTCTGTTCTGTCCAGGGCAATGACCTTGCTGTCCTGTATTTTACACTTTAAAAATTCCTACAAAAAATGGCTGTACAATCTCACCGTTTTAAAATTATGCATGTGAGTCATGTAGTTGACTATGCATTGCAGTTGTAGGGAAAGGATTTGCATGTGGAGCATTCCTTCTGTCCTCAGACTACAATAGGAGGAAGAGTTTATTGAAGCTGGTGGAGACACAGTGCAGAAAAGGAGAGGCTGGACTGAGGGTGAAAACTTTTCCCCTTCATAATTAGTTGAGATTAGCTATGTGGAATCAGGTAGTCAACTGTAGATGCTCTATGAATGTCCTGATTGACCATTGTTTGCAGTCCACAGACCAATGCAAAAAGGAATCTGGGAAAGGGACTGACCTTATCTTTAAACCTTTCTCTACAAAGACATTGATCATTAGAAAATACATGAGAAATTTTTAATGTGCTCTAATACAAATCCCTAGTCTCTAGAGTACATGACCATAAAGTCTGTCTCACGTTTTCAAAATAGTTTTTGAGATGACAACTACATCATATTTACATTCTCCTTGCTGCCTCCAAGCCCTAAGATCCCTGGATTGTTTTCTAATTCCTGGTCTGTTCTTCTTTGACAACAGTTACAAAGTAACCACAGTTACACAGTAACAGTAGTTACTTTTGAATGTGACCCGTTTGTCTGCAGGATTTCCCATCTCTGAGGCAATGGGATGACTGCACTGGAAAGTGTGTATGTACTGGAATGTGCACACAGAGGACCCTGTGCTTTGGATGAGGAATAGGATGTGCTCTAGTAGAGTGGGAAAATGTGTACTAAATACAAATTGTCTAAACTGGGGCCCTGTCTGCTGGGCTGGGAAGGCAGCACTGGAAGGATTGTGCTGTCTGAGTCATTTGCTTTCTGATCCTCCTGTAGAGGAGCTGCTAATATTGAGAAGCCCAGCTGGGTGGCCCTAGCTAGTGAGGGATTCTGGGAAGGGTTAGAAATCAAGAGTACTAGTGGCAGACAGTTTGTGAGGTTTTTTTCCATGTTTCCCTTCTGTCTCTGCTGTAGGGAGTGGTAAGGAAGACCATAAGTGATCCCGTAATGGGGCGGGGGGGGGGGGGTTCAGAGCAGGTGTGTTGAAATGTCATTTCTGCTGAGACTTGGAAGTACCATGAGCTAGACTGCAGTTATGTTGGTCCATGTGGTTCATGTAGGCAGTGGCCCTTGTTCTCTGAGCCTCCTTGTATATAGAAATATTGCAGCCCTGGAATGGAAGGAAATGGTGCTGGTTGTATCTCTGTCCAGAGTACACACATGGGCACTGCTTTTGTTGTACAGTGGGAAGAGAGATTAGAAAACTGAAGGTTTAGTTTCTAGAAGTTCTGAATATTGCATTCCAATTTCAGGTTTGTGTTATAAAGATTACAAATTGTTTAGGACCTGGTAGAGCAATAGTAGAGTAGAGTGCTTTTAACATGGTGTTACCACTAGCTGCAATGGTGTGATCCAGTGAAGCTTAGTTCCAGGGGACAAAAGGAGTTTCTGATGTGCAGAGATTTCTCAGGTGTGCAATGTGGTAGACAGGTAGATAGGGCACAATCCACATATTCTGCTCTATGCCATGAAGCAGGAAGCAGATTTTAAATCATTTTAGGTTGTTTTGGGATTGAAAAAGATTAATTCGATTAACACTTCATCAGGCATCTTAAAATATATGCTCAGTTAACAGAAAGGAGGAATTAAGACCACAGAAATAGTTACAGAATAGATTATTAACTTTAAAATGTTTAAATGCGTCTGCTGGGAACCGGCTGATTGCTGTCGAAATGGGCAAGTTCATGAAACCCGGGAAAGTGGTGCTCGTCCTGGCTGGACGCTACTCGGGACGCAAAGCCCTCATCGTGAAGAACATTGATGATGGCACCTCAGACCGCCCTTACAGCCATGCCCTGGTGGCTGGAATTGACCGCTATCCCCGAAAAGTGACGGCTGCCATGGGCAAGAAGAAAGTCGCTAAGAGATCCAAGATCAAGTCCTTTGTGAAGGTTTATAACTACAACCACCTGATGCCCACAACGTACTCTGTGGACATCCCCCTGGACAAAACTGTTGTCAACAAGGATGTCTTTAGGGACCCAGCCCTAAAACGCAAGGCAAGGCGGGAAGCCAAGGTCAAATTTGAGGAACGATACAAGACAGGGAAGAACAAATGGTTTTTCCTGAAGTTTCGCTTTTAGGTATATTTTTGTTTACATCATTAAAAGTTTAAAAAACAAAAAAAAATTTTAAATGCTAGGAAAAAGGAAATAACAGCTGTGGGGAAACATTAGATAATAAAAAAGCCCTGCTAAATTAAATCAGCCTGTATGCTTTAAAGATACATTGCATTCAGAATAAACACCAAGATGTGTATTAAATTGGGGAATAAAGTTATAGAGACCACTTCAATCCTTAAAGATTAGCTTCAAACAAAATATCTCTTGAGTAAAAGAGACAATAGTTCATCAGAGGCATTACCATTCAATCTTAACTAATATGTAAGATTAACAGATGTTTTCCTTTTGATTAAATATAATTTCCAACAATAAATCTTCATAAAGTTAGGATGAAGGCAGAGTTTTGTTTTGTCTTTACAAAAGTATGAAAACATAAAACTAAGGAATCTAAAAACCACTAGACAGCTGGGATATATAAAAAATAACACATCATCCAAATAAAATATCCCTGTCCAAAGGAATAAATTGGCCTAACACTCACTTTTTATAATCATGTTAGTTGTGTTTTCAAGGTGAAACAAAAAGACATTTTTTTCCTTTTTTTTTTTTTTAAGACAGATTCCTCTGTGTTGCTCTGGCTTTTCTGGAACTCATTTTGCAGGATAGGCTGGTCTCTAACTTAGTGAGATATATCTGCTTCTGCTATGAAAGTGCTGGAATTAATGGCATTGACCAGTACAGCCTGGCAAAAATTCATTTTAAATAGACAGATGGTTTTTTTTTTATTTTAAATGTTATTTGCTTTATACTTCCTGTTTATTCAGGTAATATTATATCCTTCTGAGTTCTCTGGTGGAGCTACAGACTCTATAATTGTAATTATGCATGTTAACAAATTAAAAAAAATGAACTAAAAAATGTATAAAGTATACAAGGCTAAAAGACATAGAAAGATTATTTAAGGTTGGTAATACCAGTTAGGATAAAAAGTAATTTATGTACAACACCTTGGGCTTACTAAGATAGGATAGATGATCAAACATTTTCTCTAAATTTACCAAATGCAAATGGATTGGACATTGTTAGTATAATTCTTCCCTGTATATATTATATATAGTTATTGTATTTAGTGTATATAGCTTTACTGTGATAGTTAAACCTTCACTTTTTAATTAGACAAATAGGGAAATGTGTGATATTTTGATTATATTCTGATAATAAAGCTTGCTTAGCATTACAGCAGAGCTAATCACTACCTGACCAAAATTTACCATAGAGGTTTGGAGGACTCTGGACAGATAGGAGTTAGGATTCCTAAGCAGGCCTAAGAGAATATTAGCACTTTACTAACATGGAGAAACTGAAGAGGTGGTAGTCACAATTTGCTGGTTAACTGCTTCTCTGATCTTTCAGTTTCTTACCCTGCTCTCTGACTCCTGATTTCTTATTGTTAAATGTCAATTAGATTAATGCTTCAGCATGGATAGAACTTTCTAAGCCCTTTGGAAATAAAGCCCATATACCTGAGATAGAGCCACAAGATTTGTCATTTGCCCTGCTAAGTTTTCATCTTTCCTTGACCCAATCTTACCTCAGTTTCCCTCATTCCTCTCTTTCATTTGTCTTTTATTTATTCTTCTTTCATCTTGACTGCAGTGTTTCCTCCCACCATTGCTCTCTGTCCCAACCTTCCCCCAAATCTCTCTTCTTTGTTTAACTTTAGAGAAGAGCAGGTCTCTCATACATATCAACCGAATGTGGTGTCTTAATTAGGGTTTCTGTTGTGATGAAACATGATGACCAAAATGCAAGATTGGGAGAAAAGAGATAATTTGGCTTATACTGCCATATTGTTGTTCACTATTAAAGGATGTCATGGTAGGAACTTAAAGTGGGCAGGACCCTGAATAGATTTTTGTATGTTGAACCATCCTTGCATCTGTGAGATGAAGGATGACTTCATCATGGTAGACGATTTTTTTGATGTGTCCTTGGATTTGATTTGCTAGTATTTTATTGAGTATTTTTGCATGTATGTTCATCAGTGAGATGGGTCTGGAATTCTCCTTGTTTGAATCTTTGTGTGGTTTGGTATTAGGGTAACTGTAGCTTCATAAAAAGAGTTTGGCAATCTTACTTCTGTTTCTATTATGTGGAACCCTTTGAGGAGTATAGTTATTACTTCTTGGTTCTGACAGAATTTTGAACTGAAACTGTCTTTCCATGGGCTTTTTTTGGTTGGAAGGCTTTTGATGACTTCTTCTCTTTCCTTGCAGGTTATAAGCTGATTTGAATTGTTCATCTGGTCTTGATTTAATTTTGGAATTTTATTGACTTCAGCCCTCAATTTGATTATTTTCTATTTTCTACTCCTCCTGGCTGAGTCTGCTTCTTTTTGTTCTAGAACTTTCAGGTGTGCTGGTAAGTCACTGGTGTGAGTTTTCTCCACTTTCTTTATGTAGGCACTTAGTGCTGTGAACTTTCATCTTAGCACTGCTTTCATAGTGTCCCATAGATTTGGGTATTCTGTCCCATCATTTTTGTTGAATTCTACAAAGTATTTAATTTCTTTCTTTATTTCTTCCTTGACCTAGGGGTGGTTTAATAGAACACTGTTCAATTTCCATGAGTATTTAGGCTTTCTGTGATTAGTGTTGTTAAATCCTAACTTTAAAACATGGTGATCTGATAAGACACAGGGTTATTCCATTTTTTTTGTGTGTCGAGGTTTGCTTTGTTAACATGTTTGTGGTCCATGTTAGAAACATTATGTGAGGTACTGAGAAGAAATATATTCTTTTGTGTTTGGGTGGAATGTTCTGTAGATGTCTGTTGAGTCCATTTATGTCAAGACATCTGTTAGCTGTCTCATTTCTCTGTTAAGTTTCTGTTTGGATGACCTGCCCACTGGGGAGAGTGGAGTGTTGAAGTCTCCTACTATTCTTGTAAAGCAATTTAAGCTATAGTGATGCTTCTTTTACATGTGTGGGTGTTCTTCTATTTGGGGCATAGATGTTCAGGATTGAGTCTTCATCTTGATGGATTGTTCCTGTTATGGTTATCAAGTGTCCTTCTTCATCTATTCTGATTGTCTTTACTTTGAAGTCTGTTTTGTTCACTATTAGGATACCTATACATGTGTGCTGCTTAGGTCCATTTGATTGGAAAATCTTTTTCCAACACTTTACTCTTTGGCAATGTTTGTCTTTGAGGTTTAGGTGTGTTTCTTTTATAAAGCAAAAGGATGGATCCTGCTTTTGTATCCATTTTCTTAGTCTGTGCCTTTTTATAGGTTAATTGAGTCTATTGATATTAAGAGATGTAAATAACGAGTGATTGCTAGTTCGTGTTATTTTTCATTGGTAGACAGCTATTTTTAAGATGACCTGTACCACAGCTTGTGAGACTTTGTCATAAGCCCAATTTCTACTAAAATGGTGAGTTCATTCTACCTGTCTTGTTCATTTAGTAATGCAGCTGTATATTTTATTCACCAGCCCATGGAGGAAGATGTGCTGGCTAACAGCAGTACTCATAAAGACATTCTTCCTGAATCCATTATTTTCTATGTATTCAAATTTCCATGAACCCTACTCTCTCTAATATTTTTCATTTGCCTGGAATTTGCTCTGAATTTCAGGAATAAACTTGTAAAGCCATGGAGCCATCGCCCAGACTTCTGTTGGGGGAAAGATCTCGGTTAAGATCTGGTTCCTGCTTTTTTCTCATGATTGTCTGAATTCCCTGTGACAACCAGGTAAACTGTATCTTCAGTTCATCTGACCTCAGCATGAAATCACACAACAAACATTTCCTTTTGTAATGTAAAAATTCTCTTTAGTTGTTAATATTCTGGGCTGCCTTCTACCTGTAGGACAGGAAATCACTACACCCACCTAGCACAGTTCACTGTACATGCTAGCTAGCCACGTTGTGTCCTGCAGGAAAAAGGCAAGATTCCTATGGCGTGCAGGATTGTGGCAGTGTCTGCTATTGGAGGCTCGGGCAAGTGTTATTGAAATGCCTATCTTGGCAGATCTAGAAAAGACTTTTGATGGGAGCAGAAAGGAATGGCCAGGAACCACTGTGCTGTCTATTTAAGAAAACTCTAGCCCTTTGGGAAGGTTCATCCCACTCAATCATCACTAGCCAATCAGGCCCTCCAATTGACCTGCCAGTCAGAAGTGGTGCCATTGCTCTTCCTGCAACCCGCCTCCATGTTAGACTTTCCAGAGGAGCTGGCACCAGCCATTTTCTGTGCTGTTGTGCCTTTGCTGCTGCAGGGAGATGATGAACTGAGAGCTATGGCCAGCTGAGGACCCACAACATGGTGAGCGAGGGAATGCTGTCTCCAGATGTGGAGGAGCAGAGGGTGAGGTGTGGGAGACACTAAGGTGCATTCTCCCTGGATATGGGTGGGAACCTGCTGCCAGTTTTCCTGTGTTGTGAAGTTCCATGCAGTCCTTGCTAATTCATGGACCTGTGCGCAGGCTTCTGAATAACTCTGCTCTGTGGGCTTAATTTGCTTAGGGAGTTGGGAGCAGGGAGCTGTGTGTACAAATGTTTTTCTAGTCAATTTCTGCAGGCATGATACATTCATGGAAACCAGTTGGCCAACTTGGAGAAGCCTAGTTTCTCCAGTATCTTCCTGACATTCAGTTGTTTTCATTTAACCTTCGCATATAGTCATTATTAATTATAATTTTTGGAGGTCATCAACAGCTTCTCATGGGTTTGTAGCACTCCACTACCGATGCTTAATACATAGGCTAACAAACGCAGCTAAGGGAGGACTGCATGTAAAACATTCAAAACCTAAGGATGTGTTACCCAGAGCTGTTAGAGATGGAATGCTCGTGTACACATTTTTCAACCAGAATGTTCAGATATTTGACTTCAAACCATTTCAAAGAAGCCATTTAAACTTCTTGGCCCTTCCCCATGTCAAAAAACAGGCCTCTAACAAGCTGTTCAAGGAGGCATTAGAGGGTCACAACTAACCTTAAGGCCTGGTGTACCTTAAAGTTCCCCTTACTTTTTGAGAAAAGCATAGTGCTGTCAGATGGGCAAAATGACATCAGGTGACAAATATTTGAAAAGCAAAATACTGTTTTGGTAAGGACTGACCTGGTCAATGAAGGCTTTCATTTAGGACCTCAGGCAGGGAGAAAGAACATTCTTGGGAGCCTTCCCTAAGGGCCCAATGTACTGATAATAAAACAGAGCTCCTTATTTAAAACCAGGAATATGTTTGGAAGCTCTGGTAATGGTCTGTCGATAAGCCTTTTGTGGAGAAGTTTCTTCGGGTCCTTAGAAACCAACTCTTCCTAGCATATGGAGCTATGATTTTCAGTCCCAAAGCCAACTGTGCATGTAGGAAAGTTCTTGAGATACCCTGTGTTCCCCTTGTGTAGAATTGTTTGACTAGCCTCCTCCTAAATTTTTCCCATTGTGTAATAGTTTCTACTGACTTCATAAAATTCTTCCATTTCTTTCCATTTACTCCCTGGAAGTATACGAGATACAGGAAGCTTTTCTTCTCTCTTTTTTGTTTTGTTTTTGTGTTTTGGGACAGAGTTTCTCTGTAGGACTGACCTGACTATCCTAGACTGTCTTGACTAGTCTAGAACAATCTCTGTAGACCAGGCTTGCTTTAAAGAGATTACTTGGTTCTGCCTCCTGAGTCTTGGGATTAAAGGCCTGTGCCACCATTGTCTGGCAAGATGCTACCCTTCTTAAGAAGCTTACAAAGCATAGGACATATCTTCTCCAAGACCTCCTCACCATAGCTTCTATCCTTTTTACATTTTACTTGTCCTGTCTTTCTCATCCCCTGTGACCTTCACGTCAGAACCCTGTCAGTGAAGAATGCCCTGCTGTCTCAGGTCACCCGTGTACTTAAGAAATTATTCTGAGAATAACTTTGATGTGTAACTCTCCTGTCTGCCTAAATGTCTAGCCTGGCAAGTTGTCTGTTTTTATTTCAATTGTTCAAGTTTAACCTGAAGCCTGAACCTAAAGGACACTCAAGAATAATAGCATATATGGAATTCAAAATTTCTCTTAGTTTGTTCCTCTTTGAGCATTAGCCAGAGATGGATGCATGCCATCATTAAACAGATTTTCCTTTATTAATTCCCTAAGTGAGTGAAGTGGTTTCTCAATGGAAAGGCATATCAGTTCTAGAACAGCTGCATTTCCATCTTGTTAGAAAAACTGTTTCTGAGACAACTTCTGTTATATTGACTTAGGTGGCCTTGGTCTGTTGCTGTCCAGCTCAATGAACTTGCTGTTCTCTATATTACACTTTCAAAATTCTTAAATAAAAAGACTGTTCCACCTCCCAGTTTTAAAATTATGCATTTGAGTCATGTAGTTGACTATGCCATACAGTCACAGGAAAAGGATTTGCATTCCATTCCTTCTGTCTTCAGACCACAATAGGAGAAATAGATTATTGTGTACACTGCAGGGGACACAGCATAGGCAATCAGGTGTTGGTGCCACCGTTATGAAAAAGGACTGGATTGTGGTAGGGGGAGTGATTTTGTAATTTCAAGTATGGTTTATTTTAATTAATGCCATGTTGATGTATAGAGAGCAGATGGTTAGTGTTGAACACTTTGGGAAGGTTATCATGAGCCAGTGAACATTGAATTTGCAATTAGGAAACAATCCTATGAAGATATGAATAATCTTACTTGGCACAGTTATGTCAGTTCAGAGTTTTGGGAAACAGGCCACTTATTGTAACTCTACTTGTCAGATTATATATCTCAGCAGCCATCATATGCATAGGAGCAACATCAATCTATCTCTTATTAATGATGTCCTCTCTCTTAGGGAAGGGCCTACTCTTTTTTCACAGTCAATATGGCAAAGTTTTTATTTAATCTTAAAAGTGTAATTTTTTTATCACTTTCAAAATTACTTATTGAAATCATTTTCAAATATTTAATTTCAGTGTATTGCTGCTGTTATCTCTATTTGTTTCTGTTCTCCAATGTTTCTAAGTCATTAATAGTTTCATTTCATTTCTCTCATGATGTTGACAGTTGATTTCTGTGTAGAGCAATGTCTCCTATAGTTTAGGCTTGCCTCATGCTACGCAACTGAGATTCATTTTGAACACCCAATCCTGCCTCTGCTGCCCAGTGCTGGGAAAACAAACCTGCAACTTCTTCCAGGTTTGGCCTTGGCTAACAATGAGAGAGAAAAATAGAACAGTTATTGAGTGTCTGCTGATCTTTCTGGATTTTATTGGGGACTAAGAAGAAGAGGGGCCTGTGCAAGGTTTGAGCTCATTGACCAACTGTGAAGCTGTGGAGACACAGTGCAGAAGGGAGAGGATGGATGGAGGGCGAGAGCTTACCTCCTTCAACAGTAGTTGAGATTACCTATGTGGAATCAGGCAGTCTGTAGGCCCATATTTCTGTATGGCACAAGAGCCATAAGCCTGGTCTGAGGTGGTCATGAACTCTGCAGACTCGTGACTCCATTCCAGTCTTGTTAGGGAATCTATGTTGGACCCACATGGCCTTCAACAACAGTCCATTGTAGATGTGGTATGATTATCCTGATTGACCATTGCATGCCATGCACAAACCAGGGCAATCAAGAATCTGGGTAAGTTACAGACTTATCGTTAAACCTAATTGCAATATTTATAGTAGCTCATCTAAAACAGAAGATCTGGGTAAAATGTTTTGGTCCTGCCGAACAGAACTGTTACTTTTCTGGATTAAGATGTTCATCTTTAGAGAAAATATATAAAGGGACATCTTTAATGGGCTCTAATACAAATCCCTAGTCTTTTGAGCACATGGCCAAAAAGTCTGTTTCAACTTTTCAAAATGATTTTTGTGATGAAACCTGTATCATTTTCACATTCTCTTTGTTCCCTCCAAGCCCTAACATGAACCCAATTGTTTTCTAATTCCTGCTCTGTTTTTCTTTAACAACAGTTACAAAGTAACAACAGTTACATAGCAACAGTATTTACGTTATGAATGTGACCTGTGTTTGTCTGCAGGATTTCCCATCTCTGAGGCAATGGGATGGCTGCACTGGAATGGGAGTGTGTAATGGAATGTGCACACAAAGGACCCTGTACTTTGGATGAGGAAGAGGATGTGCTCTAGGAGAGTGGAATAATGTGTGCTAAATACAAAGAGAACTAGGGACTGTCTGTTGGGCTGGTAGGGTAGAACTGAAAAAACTGTGCTTTCTGAGTCATTTACTCTCTAGTCATCTTGTAGAGGAACTGCTAATATCCTGAGGTCCAGCTAGGTGACCATAGTCAATTAGGGATTCTGGGAAGGGTTAGCATTCAGGAGTAGTAGTGGCAGGTTAGTGGGTTTTTTCCACGTTTCTCTTCTGCCTCTGTTGTAGGAAGACAACAAGCTATACCATGTTGAATGAAAGGTGTTCAGAGCAGGTCTGTTGAACCGTCATTTCTGCTGTGACTTAGATGGATCATGAGACAGACTGTAGTCATGTTAGTCCATGTCATTCATGGTGGCAGGGGCCCTTGTTCTCTGAGCCTCCTTTTGTAGAGATTTACAGGGTAAAGGGAGACTCTGGAGCCCTGGAAATGAAGAATATGATGCAGGTTGTATCACTCTCCAGAGTATCCACATGGGCACTGTTTTGTTGTGTGGTGGGAAGGGAGATTAGAAAACTGAATGTCTAGATACCAGAAGTTTTGAATATCTAATCCTAATTTCAGGTTTGTGTTATAAAGGTTTTTAATATTTTGGTACCTGGTAGGAAAATGATGATATTAAACTTCTTACAGCAATACATGTTTTGAAGGCTTTTAACATGATGTTGCTGCTTGCCATAATGATATAATACAGTGAAGCTTGGTTCCAGAAGACAAAAGGAATTTCTGATGTGCAGAGACTTCTCAGGTTTGCATCATGCTAGACAGGTAGGTAGGGCACAATCCACATCTCCTGCCATATTCCATGTAGCAGGAATCCATTTTAAATCATTTTATGTTTGTTTTGGGATTGGTCATCAGTGGGGCTGCCTTTCCCAGAAACCAGATGAAAGCATGATGGGCAGGAGAGCCATTGAAAGAAATCTCCTCCATTTGAAAGACAGCATCTGTATCATGAGGCTTCTTTTTTTGAAGACATCAGTAGCTTGTGGTGTCAGAAATAACAGTTTAAGGATCACTTTGAAAAAACTTTGTGAAAGTTGTGAAGTTTGTGATTATTTAATTTCTGTTCACTTATTATCAAAGGTAACTGGGTAACATTGGTCAAGTTCACATTTTTCCATACCTAAGTTTTCCTTGGTCTTTTGATTTAAACTTGACAATATTTCACTGCTTTTGTTTTTGTTGCTCTCCAACCCTATTATTCTATCACAAATTTTGTACAAGTTCTTGATTGATGAGCATTTGTGGAAAATAAAGGAGTCACATTATATAAATCTGTTTTTTTTCTGTAATGTATGACTGTAATTTAACTACATTATTAATTTTCTTTAAAATGGTATACCTTCACCAGTTTTATTCAGAAAGTCTCTTATGTGATCAGTTTCTTAAGTTTTGTTTTTTGGTGTAGTTACTGTGGAGAGACTCAATTTTTTTTTTATCTTAGATGCCTGCCTCTTTCCACTTACTGGCATTTCTGGGTGTTCCAGTTGTTGCTATCTTCATATTTGAGTCTTTGCTACTAAAATGTTTGTATGATCAATACATAATCCCCTTGAACGTTCTTTGTGTTTCCACTGTGGATGTAGCTTTGTATTCAGATTTCCTGTTGTAAATTGTTGGACAAAGTTACTGGATTCCATTCATTTAATTGTGGAAATTTACCAGACACAAAATCTTAATTTTGATACATCATTTTCTTATGGATCATTTCTTTATTTCTTTATGATTTGTTTTTCTTGTTTTTATTAATCTTAGATAGACTTGTGTCTTGGCAAGTGGCTCAGCACATATTCTTTCTGTGGATGACCTGAGTTCAGATAGTTAATTCAAGCTGGAAGGTTAATAAATCTCTGCTATTCCCAATCCAGCAGATCTGACAACCTGCTTTTCTGTATGTCACCTGTATACATATGTAAGACATTGTCTCTCATACACAAACATACAAAAGAAATAGCAGTAACCTTGTTTTCAAAAGGGCTTGGGACTTATACATTTGGAGCAAAGGAAGTTGCTTTACATGTACCCTGATTCTTCAAAAATCTGTTCTTTTGAAATTTCTTTTAAAAAAAAGTTTTCATTTCCTCACTGTGATGCAGACTTAGATTCAATCACCAATAGTAGGTAACAAAATGTTATCTAAGTTATCCTAAGACACATTATTTTTTATTATAATAGAATGAGATGTTTTAGTAATCAAAACTATTTTCTACAAAGTAAAAACATCAGAAGTCTTCAAGTGAATCCTGTGATATTTTTAGACCAGCCCTTCTCACCCAAGCCATTTTCTATTATTAGTAAAGGAGACAACTGGAGTCTACAGGATGCCAGTGATTTCTAGGAGTTTGACTTTGATGAGTATCTTGTAGTTCTTGTTTAATGGACCATAATATATATTTGTAGATCTGTGTTTGTGTCTTTTTCTATAATGGTGCCATCTATATTTTTGATTTTTTTGAACTGTAAGCTTATTAGATCATTCATTTTCTTGAAAATTATAGACCTTCACCAATTTGTATTCCGAATATTGGTTATGCTATTTGATCCTTAATTGTTAATTTATAACAGTTTCTTGGATAAACAGTTTTAGTTTTCTCTTGTTGATCTTAGATGCTTGCCCCTTTCCATTTCCTGGCATGTCTGTGCTTTCTAGTTGTGCTATCTTTATGTTTGAGTCTTTGCTGTTTAGCTCATTGACTAGACTAATACATTGTCTTTGATTCTCTAAAACCTTCTCATATATTATTGTGTCTGTGTGCTTATTAGCCTCAGCTGTCAGCATGACAAAGCCAAGGTTCATCTGAGGGCACAACAATTAACCATGTGCTCAGATCAGAATGTCTGGTTTCTGTCTGAAAGACATTGTGTTGATTGACGATTGATGTTGGAAGATCTTCCCCTGAGTTGGCAGTGTCTCTAAGCAAGTGGGCCTGGGCTGATGAAGAGAGCTAGCTGAGCAGAAGATAGTGACAAGGCAAAAGAGAAAATTAGGCAACAATGGTTCTGCATGTTTTGCCTTCAGTGATTAACTTGAGTTTTGATACTAAACACCCACAGTGGTGGACTCTGACTTCGGCATAACAACCAAATAAACCTGTTCATTTCCAGAGTTCCTTTTGGTTAGGTAATTTAATCACAGCAACAGAGATGAATGTAGCAACCAAAAAATAGTACCTCAAAAGGGATTTTGTTGCTGCAGTGGACTTGGAAATATGGACTTTGGAAGAATTTTGAAGATATCAAAACTTTAGATAGAAAAAATCCAAAAGTCACGGAAAGCTCTACACAGTGCATAACTGACTGCTCTTGTAGGACCTCAAAGCCTGGAATGTTAACTATACTGGCAGGCAGTGGAGGTCAAGGTCATAGGATTTTAGTGGGCAAAAAGGAGGTGATTTGTCCTGTCTTTCCTGAGAGATCTGTGTCTCAGGGTTTTCAGGTTAAGTCAATGGCTACTGCGGCACAGTGTGACTTCCAGTTCCTGGCAGATTGATAGACTCACACACAGAGGCATTCAGGCTAATTTGTGTTTCTCTCTATATTCCCTTAGTAGTCAAGGAAGCTTTACAGGGCAACTGGTCTGAGACAATGAACTTGTATTCCCTGTATAGCTTACAATCTTCATGGCATCCAGGGAACGACAACTGTATTGAGCCTAGAAATTGCAAATAACTTCTGATTCTGATAAATATATAAAAATTCTGATTGCTCTCAATAAGCTTTCATAGCCTCATCTAGCTCTGGTCCCTCCTGCCCAAGCCTGGCCTCATTCCTTGTGGCTCTATTAGGTGATATTCGTCTGGTAAGTAACTATAGGTGCTTGAAGAATTTATAAAACATTTCCTAGAGATCATTTTTGTGATCCTTTGGCCACAAATCTTTCTTAATATTTCCATGTGCCAAGAAGGTTGTTAAGGCAGAATTAAAAAGTAATAGACTGATTTTTTAGAAAAAAATATTATTTCTGTTGGATAGTTATTGCTGCTGACTGCTTCAGGTCTACAGTGAAAAAGAAACACATAGAAAGGAATGAAAAAAAAAAAGAAAAGCTTTAGGTAATTTCAGATGACAGTCCAGTGGTGAAAAGGGGATTTTGTGGATTTGGGGATTTTACACCATTAAAGGGAAGAGCCTTGCTCTGCATTGAAAGCCAAGCAATGTACCTTACAGTGGAAAATGTATCCAGCTAATCTCTTAATTTATGGAAGGCATATGCAACAAAATTCCTTATCTCAGGGCAACATCATACAGAACCTGTCATCAATTTTGTTTAAGCTTGGTGGAATACCCATATGGTCTGTCCAGCAGAATTCAATTAGGGTTCCCTGGGAAGGGACACTGAGACTGAGGAAAATTTAGATCAAGAGAAATGAAGACACAATCATAGGTTAGACCACTGAAGGCTATAGGACTGAAGTCCAGTACCAAACAGCTCCGAGTTTATTTCTTGGACAGCATATATACTGTTTTCAAGTAATGTTCAGTCTCTGAATCTCTTAAGTATCTCCCTACAGTTGTCATCAATTGAGAAACAAAATCTTGAAACAATTCATCAGGTTTCTGTTTTATCTTAGACAATTCTTCTGTTTTCTTTCCAGTGCCAGGTAATTTATACAAGGCCTTTTTTTTTGCTGGAATATTAAGTTGAGCATATACTGCCACATCAATTTCAACTGATGATCTAAATCTTTATAATGATCTTCTCCTGCTTGCATGTCAAACTTAACAGGCATTGTTAATTTGTTTTTGGTTTATTTAGCTTTATTTTATGTGCAATGGTGTGAAGGTGTCTGATCCCTTGCAATTGGATCTTCATACAGTTGTGAGCTGCCACTTGGGTGCTGGAAATTGATCTTGGGTCCTCTGGAGGAGCTCCCAACCCCTGAGCCCTCTCCAACCCCAGACAGGCATGTTTTGTACTTTGTTAATATTAGCTCTAAGTTGACATACTCATGGAATTATGATTCCACAATATATAATCTCCTACAGACAAACAAGCTCTAGCCATGTTTTTCAATCCACGGAGGCAAAGCTTCAACTGCTAATTGTCTACAAAATTGCTTGAATAAATAGAGTTTTTGGCCTATATTGAGAACCAGCATTTTTTAATTCTTTAAGTTGTGTAAAAGGTTAAGGCGTGTGTACTCTCAGAACATTTTCTTGAACATCCTGATGTTCTATAACAGAAATAAATTACATCCTTGAATGACTTTTTCTTGGATCCTCTCTTAATACTTCCATATAATGGGCTAATACTCAAAGTCTGTTAAAAATTTGCAGGCCTTGGACCATAGAGATTATAGGAAATTTTCTTTCTTTAATAGATAAAGCTTGGGAGAATCTAAATTTGTCTCTTCTCTGGTGGAAGGCGAGGGAGTGCTCCTTCTTGAGCACTCCATGAACTCCTTTTTGAAATCCTTCATGAGTTTTTTTTTGGCCAGGAAGAAATTTGGACTGCTTCCAGTTTTTTATTTAAAGAGTCCATCAGATTCCTCAGTCCCTTAGTCTCTGACTGTTTTTCAATTGTCTTAGATCATTTACTTGACTGTTCTTCAACATTCATAGATAATAGAGGAAATCTGAATCAGGACACTTAGAAGTCCCTTTTTTGATTTCACCTCATTATCAGGAACCTCTTTTAAATTTTACCTCATCATCAGTATCTGATGTGATATTATCAGTTGACTTTTCAAAGCGTTTGCATTAAACAGTTCCTTCACTGAAACAGAAACTTAGTTTTACTTTTACTTCACTTTGGGTGCAATTTCTGACTTTAAGGACAAAGATCTAAGCTGTCATGAATAAGTGTTGAGAGGCTGAAAATACCTACTGAAATGTTCTCTGGACCATGTACAATATAATGTTGCTGTATTTTAACTCCAATACACCCCCTCATATCTGCATTTAAGTTCCCTGCTCAGGAATCCAAGGACAAATTCTTTCAATAAATTGCAAAAATGTATACAGTTGCTGACACCCTACCTTAGCACCTATGGGTTTTACAATATACCTAAATCAATGTACAAACAGCTGTTTCCTGTTTTTCCCCCCATAATTACTTTTTTACATTTATATAAATGTTACTTCTTATTCAAGTTACTTCATTCCTTATTTTACACTTACACAGCAGTTAATAATTTTACACTTATACAGCAGTTTTCATGCTGCATAGCTAACCTCTTTTGTCTTCTATATACACTCCTCTGTTTACTTTCCTTTGTGTTTACAGCAATGGCTCCCCGAGAAAACTCACTGCAGATCTCCCTTTAACTGAATACTGAGTACAATCCTTCATCCTGCGGTGTCCTTGTGTCGTTCCTCCCACCCCCTTGCACATCCCAGCATTTGGTGCTGACTCTTGAAGCCCACTCATTGGAATTTTCCTGGCGATTCCCTGTGAGTGGATTTTGAGACTGAAAAAATTTAGATTAAGATAAATGAAGACAGAAACATAGGATAGACTGAGAGAACTAAAGGCCAATACCAAACAGCCCCAGCCCTGAGTTTATTTCTCAGCCAGTATATATACTAGATACAGTCAATAGGCAGAACAAAGAACAGTTAAGTCAGGTAGCCATTTTTTTGCACTACCCTTGGAATACAATTCAAAGAGGTGCATTATCTTATTCAGCTAAGCAGCTTCTAATGTCTAAGGATGACTTGCTATTGCTGGTCTACACCAGCCCAAAACTTAACTTAAAAAGTGTGCTCTTTGAACTGGGCAAAATGTTCTTTCCATGGGCTAACACAGACATTACTCATAGCTCTCAAGGTTATTGGAAAATGCAGAGCAGGCAAGCTTGCACTTAATTGACTTCTTTAAGACAGAAAGAACTCTAAATAGAAACTGAGTTATACGTGGACTCCCACATTGGTCTCAGGATTTCATAGACTTAAGAACTAGTGGCTGGCTGCTCTGCTTCTTGGATTTTTTTGGCTTTCACCCTAATACATAATTCCAGGTTTTATAAGTAAGGCCAATTAGAGTTTGCATTATAACTACTAATTCTAAAATAAGTCTTCTTCTTACTTCCTATCCATTAATTTATGTTTAAGTTCTATCAAGTAGGTTAAAATTAAGTTTATGAATTCTGCACATATTGCACATGTTTTGGTCTTTTAACATTTGAACTATACTACATATAACATTTTCTTTATCTGTTCTTTGGTTGAGGAGCATCTAGGTTGTATCCAGGTTTGGGTTTTTACTAATAATGCTGTTATGCACATAGTTGAACAAATATTCGTATAGAATTATTTGGTTGTGCATCTTTATGTATATGCCCAAGAATTGTTTTCTTTGTCCTGAGGTAGGCTGATTCCCAATTAAATCAAAGAGACCCATTAGATAGGATCAATAGGAGGAGATGGGCAGGTGCCAAGGCAAGAATTCACCCAATAATCTGAAAAACAACATGAAAACACCAGAACCCAATGATCTTACAACAGAAGTATTTGAACAACCTAACACAGAAGTGAAAAAAATTGACTTTATGAAGGCAATAGAGTCCCTTAAACAACATGTAAAAAATGCCCTTATAGAAATGGATGAGAAGTATAACAAAAAGTTTGAAGAAATGAGTAAATATGTACATGATACCCTGGGAAACCAAGAAAAAAAATGATCAAACAGGTAATGGAAACAGTTCAAGGACTGAAAACTGAAATGAAGGCAAAGAAGAAAATACAAACTGAGGACCAGCTAGATATGGAAAATCTAGGTCAACGAGCAGAGTCTACAGAAACAAGCATAATCAATAGAATACAAGAGCTAGAAGAAAGAATCTCAGATGCTGAGGACACCATAGAGAAAATAAACGAACAGATCAAAGAAAACAGCAAAGACAACAAATTCTCAACACAAAACATTCAGGAAATATGGGACACAATAAAAAAAAACCAAATGTAAGAATAATAGGAATAGAAGAAGGAGAAGAGTCACAGCTCAAAGGCCCAGAAAATATTTTCAACAAAATTATGGAAGAAAACTTTCCCAACTTAAAGAAAGATATTCATTTAAATATTCAAGAAGCATACAGAACACCAAACATACTGGATCAAAGAATAATATCTCCTCACCATATAATAATCATAACACAAAATATACAGGTTAAAGAAAGAATATTAATGGGGATTGCATTGAATCTATAAATTGCCTTTGGTAGAATTGCCGTTTTTACTATGTTGATCCTCCCAATCCAAGAGCAAGGGAGGTCCATCCATTTTTTGGTATCCTCTTCAATTTCTTTCTTCAATGCCTTAAAGTTCTTGTCAAATAGATCTTTCACTTCCTTGGTTAGAGTTACCCCAAGATATTTTATGCTGTTTGTGGCTATCTTGAAAGGTGAAGCTTCTCTGATTTCCCTCTCTGCTTCCATATCCTTTGTGTATAAGAGGGCGACTGATTTTTTTGGAGTTGATCTTGTATCCTGCCACATTACTAAAGGTGTTTATCAGCTGTAAAAGTTCTTTGGTGGAGTTTTGGGGATTGCTTAAGTACACTATCATAACATCTGCGAATAACGAAAGTTTAACTTCTTCCTTTCCAATTCAAATCCCCGTAATCCCATTATGTTGTCTTATTGCTATTGCTAGAACTTCAAGCACTATATTGAAGAGGTATGGCGAAAGTGGACAGCCTTGTCGTGTTTCTGAGTTTAGTGGGATGGCTTTGAGTTTCTCTCCATTTAATTTGATGTTAGCTGTCGGCTTGCTGTATATAGCTTTTATTATATTTAGGTATGACCCTTGTATCCCTAATCTCTCCAAGACTTTTAACATAAATGGATGTTGAATTTTGTCAAATGCTTTTTCAGCATCTAATGAAATGATCATATGGTTTTTTTTTCTTTCAGTTTATTTATATGCTGGATTACATTGATAGATTTTCGTATGTTGAACCAGCCCTGCATCTCAGGAATGAAGCCTACTTGATCATTAAGGGAGCCACTTTAGGGTTGGCAAGAAACCTGACCCTAGACGGGCTCCCAGGTGCCCACGCCGAGGTCCCCAGTTAGTTCCTTGGGCAGCTGAGGATAGGGAACCTGAAATGACCCTATCCTATAGCAATACTGACAAATATCTTGCATATCATCATAGAATCTTCATCTGGTGATGGATGGAGATAGAGACAGAGACCCACACTGGAGCACTGGACTGAGCTCCCAAGGTCCCAATGAGGAGCAGAAGGAGGGAGAACATGAGCAAAGAAGTTGGGACCATGAGGGGTGCACCCACCCACTGAGACAGTGGAGTGGATCTATTGGGAGCTCACCAAGGCCAGCTGGACTGTGACTGAAAAAGCATGGGATAAAACTGGACTCTCTGAACATGGCGAACAATGAGGGCTGATGAGACACAAAGGACAATGGCATGGGGTTTTGATCCTGCTTAATGTGCTGGCTTTGTTGGAGCCTAGCCAGTTTGAATGGTCACCTTCCTAGATATGGACGAAGGGGGGAGGACCTAGGACTTACCACAGGGCAGAAAACCCTGACTGCTCTTTGGAGTGGAGAGGGAGTGGGAGAGGAGTGGGGGGAGGGGGAGAAGGGTGGGAGGAGGGGGAGAAGTGTGGGAGGAGGGGGAGGGAAATGGGAGGCTGAGAGGAGGTGGAAACTTGTTTTTTCTCCTTTTCTCAATAAAAAAAATAAAAATAAAAAAAAGAATATTAAGAGCTGCAAAGGAAAAAGGGCAAGTAACTTATAAAGGTAAGCCGATCAGACTTACACCTGACTTCTCTGTGGAATTCATGAAAGCCAGAAGGTCCTGGATAGAGGTACTGGAGAAGCTCAGAGACCATGGATGCAAACCCAAACTACTATACCCAGCCAAGCTATCGTTCATTATCAATGGAGAAAACAAGACATTCCAGGATAAGAACAAATTTAAACAATACGTAGCCACAAATCCAGCCCTACAGAAAGTAATAGAAGGAAAATCGCAACCCAAGGAATCCAACACTGCCAACACTGCCTACAATAACTCAGGCATCTAGTGACCCTTCACCAGCACATCTCAAAGAAGGGAGACACACAATCTCTACTACCAAAAGCAATAAGAATAACCGGAGTAAACAACCACTGGTCATTAATATCACTTAATATTAATGGGCTCAATTCACCTATAAAAAGGCACAGGCTAAAAGATTGGATATGAAAACAGGATCCAACATTCTGCTGTTTGCAAGAAACACATCTCAACCACAAAGACAGGCACCTACTCAGAGTAAAGGATTGGGAAAAGGTGTTTCAAGCAAATGAACCTAAGAAACAAGCAGTTGTGGCCATACTAATTTCTAACAAAACTGACTTCAAACTAAAGTCAATCAGAAGAGACCGAGATGGTCACTTTATAATCATAATAGGAACAATTCATCAGGATGACGTCTCAATCCTGAATATCTATGCCCCCAATATAAAAGCACCTACTTATTTAAAAGAAATATTACTAGAACTCAAGGCAGACATCAAACCACACACACTAGTAGTAGGAGACTTCAACACACCTCTCTCTCCAAGGGACAGGTCAATCAGACAGAAACCTAATAGAGAATTAAGAGAATTATTGGAGGTAATGAAGCAAATGGATTTAACAGACATCTATAGAACATTCCACCCAAATAGGAAAGAATATACCTTCTTCTCTGCAGCTCATGGAACCTTCTCAAAAATTGACCACATACTTGGAAACAAAGGAAACCTCCACAGATACAAAAAAATATCAGTGTCCACCTGTGTCCTATCTGATCACCACGGATTAAAGTTAGAAGGCAACAACAATGCTACCCACAGAAAGCTGACAAACCCATGGAAACTGAACAGTCAACTACTGAACCACACCAGGATCAAGGAAGAAATTAAGAAAGAAATGAAAGTCTTCCTTGAATTTAATGAAAATAAAGGGACAACATACTCAAACCTATGGGACACAATGAAAGCAGTGCTAAGAGGAAAGTTCATAGCACTAAGTGCCCACTTAAAGAAAATGGAGAATGCATACATTGGGGACTTAACAATACACCTGAAAGCTCTAGAAAAAAAAGAAGCAGACGTGCCCAGGAGAAGTAGAAGACTGGAAATAATCAAACTGAGGGCTGAAATCAACAAAATAGAAACACAGAAAACAGTCCAAAGAATCAATGAAACAAAAAGCTGGTTCTTGGAGAAAATCAACAAGATCGACAAACCCCTATCCAAACTAATTAAACGACAGAGAGAGAACACGCAAATAAATAAGATCAGAAATGAAAAGGGGACATAACCACAGACACAGAGGAAATTCAGAGAATCATTAGATCTTACTACAAAAGCCTGTATGCCACAAAACTGGAAAATACAAAAGAAATGGACATTTTTAAAATAAGTACCATATACCAAAGCTAAACCAAGACCAGGTGAATGATCTAAATAGACCGGTTACTCGCAAAGAATTAGAAACGGTTATCAACAATCTCCCTTCGAAAAAAAGCCAAGGACCAGATGGTTTCAATGCAGAATTCTACCAGAACTTCCAAGAAGAACTAATACCTATATTCCTTAATGTATTTCACAATATAGAAACAGAAGAGTCATTGCCAAATTCCTTTTATGAAGCTACAGTTACCCTGATACCAAATCCGCACAAAGACCCAACCAAGAAAGAGAATTACAGACCTATCTCATTCATGAATATCAACACAAAAATTCTCAATAAAATACTGGCAAACCGAATCCAAGAACACATAAGAAAAATTATCCATTATGATCAAGTAGGCTTCATCCCAGAGATGCAGGGCTGGTTCAACATACGCAAATCTATCAATGTAATCCACCACATAAATAAACTGAAAGAAAAAAACCATATGATCTTTTCATTAGATGCTGAAAAAGCTTTTGACAAAATTCAACACCCCTTTATGATAAAGGGCTTGGAGAAAATAGGGATACAAGGGTCCTACCGAAATATAATAAAAGCTATTAACAGCAAGCTGACAGCTAACATTAAATTAAACGGAGAGAAACTCAAAGCCATCCCACTAAAATCAGGAACACAACAAGAATGTCTACTCTCTCCATACCTCTTCAATATAGTGCTTGAAGTTCTAGCAATAGCAATAAGACAACATAAGGAGATCAAGGGGATTCGTATTGGAAAGGAAGAAGTGAAGCTTTCGTTATTTGCAGATGATATGATAGTATACATAAGTGATCCCAAAAATTCTACCAAAGAACTCCTACAGCTGATAAACACCTTTAGTAATGTGGCAGGATACAAGATCAACTCCAAAAAATCAGTTGCCTTCTTATACACTAAGGATAAGGAAGCAGAGAGGGAAATCAAAGAAGCATCACGTTTCACGATAGGCACAAATAGCATAAAATATCTTGGGGTAACTCTGACCAAGGAAGTGAAAGATCTATTTGACAAGAACTATAAGTCTTTGAAGAAAGAAATTGAAGAAGACACCAGAAAATGGAAGGACCTCCCTTGCTCTTGGATTGGGAGGATCAACATAGTAAAAATGGCAATTCTACCAAAAGCGATCTATAGATTCAATGCAATCCCCATCAAAATCCCATCAAAATTCTTCACAGATCTTGAGAAGACAATAATCAACTTTATATGGAAAAACAAAAATCCCAGGATAGCCAAAACAATCTTATACAATAAAGGATTGTCTGGAGGCATTACCATCCCTGACTTCAAACTCTATTACAGAGCTACAGTATTGAAAACAGCTTGGTATTGGCATAAAAACAGAGAAGTCGACCAGTGGAATCAAATAGAAGACCCTGACTTTAACCCACAAACCTATGAACACCTGATTTTTGATAAAGGAGCTAAAAGTATACAATGGAAAAAAGAGAGCATCTTCAACAAATTGTCCTGGCAAAACTGGATGTCAATCTGTAGAAGAATGAAAATAGATCCGTATCTATCACCATGCACAAAACTCAAGTCCAAATGGATTAAAGACCTCAATATCAGTCTGAACACACTGAACCTGATAGAAGAGAAAGTGGGAAGTACTCCACAGCACATGGGCACAGGAGACCACTTCCTACGTATAAACCCAGCAGCACAGACACTAAGGGCATCATTGAATAAATGGGACCTCCTGAGACTGAGAAGCTTCTGTAAAGCAAAGGACACTGTCACTAAGACAAAAAGGCAACCCACTTACTGGGAGAAGATGTTCACCAACCCCGCAACAGACCAAGGTCTGATCTCCAAAATATATAAAGAAGAAATCAAGAAATTAGACCGTAAAAGGCTAATCAACCCAATTATAAAATGGAGCAATGAGCTGAACAGAGAATTCTCAACAGAAGAAGTTCAAATGGCCAAAAGACACTTAAGGTCATGCTCAACTTCCTTAGCGATCAGGGAAATGCAAATCAAGACAACTTTAAGATACCATCTTATACCTGTCAGAATGGCTAAAATCAAAAACACCAATGGTAGCCTTTGCTGGAGAGGTTGTGGAGAAAGGGGTACACTCACCCATTGCTGGTGGGAATACAAACTTGTGCAACCACTCTGGAAAGCAGTGTTTCGGTTTCTCAGGAAATTCGGGATCAACCTACCCCTGGATCCAGCAATACCACTCTTGGGAATATACCCAAGAGAGGCCCTATCATACAACAAAAGTATATGCTCAACTGTGCTCATGGCAGCATTGTTTGTAATAGCCAGAACCTGGAAACAACCTAGATGACCTTCAATGGAAGAATGGATGAAGAAAGTATGGAATATATACATATTAGAGTATTACTCAGCAGTAAAAAACAAGGACTTCTTGAATTTTGCATACAAATGGATGGAAATAGAAAACACTATCCTGAGTGAGGTAAGCCAGACCCAAAAAGAGGAACATGGGATGTACTCATATTTGGTTTCTAGCCATAAATAAAGGATATTGAGCTTATAATTCATGTTCCTAGAGAAGCTAAATAAGAACATGAATCCAAAGACAAACACATAGGCATCCTCATGAATATTAACCTTCATCAGGCGATGAAAGAAGACAGAGACAGAGACCCACATTCGAGCACCGGACAGAAATCTCAAGGTCCAAATCAGGAGCAGAAGGAGACGGAGCATGAGCAAGGAACTCAGGACCACAAGGGGTGCACCCACACACTGAGACAATGGGGATGTTTTATCGGGAACTCACCAAGGCCAGCTGGCCTGGGTCTGAAAAAGCATGGGATAAATCCGGACTAGCTGAACATAGCGGACAATGAGGAATACTGAGAACTCAAGAACAATCGCAGTGGGTTTTTGATCCTACTGCACGTACTGGCTTTGTGGGAGCATAGGCAGTTTGAATGCTGACCTTACTAGACCTGGATAGAGGTGGGCGGTCCTTGGGCTTCCCACAGGTCAGGGAACCCTGATTGCTCTTCGAGCAGATGAGGGAGGGGGACTTAATCGGGGGAGGGGGAGGGAGATTGAGGGCGGTTGCGGGGAGGAGGCAGAAATCCTTAATAAATAAATAAATTAAAAAAATAAAAAAAATAAAATAAAAAAGAAAGAAAAACAGAAAAGAAAAGAAAATGCAGAGCAGGCAAGCTTGAACGCATATGACTTCTTTAAGACAGAAAGGACTCTAAATAGAAACTGAGTTATACGTGGACTCCCACATTGGTCTCAGGATTTCATAGAGCTAAGAACTAGTGGCGGGCTGCTCTGCTTCTCTGATCTTTTAGCTTTCACCCTAGTATCTGACTCCAGGTTTTATGAATAAGACCAAATAGAATTTGTGCTATAAATACTAATTCTAAAATAAGCCTTCTTACTTCCTATCTGATTTTGTGCTTAAGTTTCTATCAAGTAAGTTAAAATTATGTTTTTGAATTCTGCATATACATAACATATTCTGCACATACTGCACATATTTTGGTCTTTTAACCTTCGAACTTTACTCCATATAACATTTTCTTTATCTATTTTTGGTTGAGGAACATCTAGTTTGTATCCAAGTTTGTGCTTTTACTAACAATGCTGCTATGAACCTAGTTGAACAAATATTCGTGTAGAATTATTTGGTTGTGCATCTTTTATGTATATGCCCAAGAATTGTTTTCTTTGCCCTTAGGTAGGTTGATTCCCAATTTTCTGAGAAACTGCAATAATTTTCCAGAGTGGTTGTACAAGTTTGCATTCCCACTAGCAATGGATGAGTGTTCCCCTTTCTCAACATCCTCTCCAGCCTAAGCAATCATTGACATTTTTGATCTAAGCCATACTGACAAGTGTGAGATGGTATTTCAGAGTCATTTTGATTTGCAGGGTATGGTGCAGTAGAATTGCTGGAATCTGGGAGTGACACATTGCTCTGTCTGTTGTTGATTGTATTCTTTCCTTTGGTCCAAGAATTTGGGTTTGTGATTGTGGTTTAAGTGCCAATATCTCAGTTTGTCTTTGTTGGATGGGTGTTTGCTTCCTTGATTTGTTTGTTCTCTGGTAATCTAGTCTGTGTGGCAAAGGGTTGAACTGAGGTTCTTTTTAAAGGTCTTTTGGTACTTTATTTTTTTTAAAATAAGAAAACAATCTATTTCCTTTATATATACCATTCAAAGTTGCTGTTCCCTCTCCTCCACTAATTGCCCCACATACCCTCCCACCCCACTATTCAAATTTCAGAGAGCATAAGGCACAGGCACACTGCATGGGGGAATTCCACAACCCTCCCTACTGTATCTAGCCTGAACAAGGTATCATTCAAAGAGACTAGGTTCCCAAAAAGCACTACACCAATTTTGGGACTGAAATTCTTGCGGTATGTGTAGCCTTATTATAGCATGGAGTATGAGCCTAAGGAGGTTAGGACTGCAAACAGAAAGGAAGGGGAACTTGGGGAAAGTGTTGAGGGTGTAGAGAAGATTTGGGGAGGTCTGTGGGCTTGTGGCATACATGGAATTCTGGCAGGTGGTTTGTCCTTTGAGCCAGGGGTCTCCACCCAAGTTGGAAGCTACAATACAGACATGATGAGGAGAATGGGTTTTTCGTTTAGTGTTGAGGGTTTTTGAAAGAATGGAGGAAGTCTATGTGAATTGTTGATGGTTGCCATGGCCTCTGGTCCAGCATGTGGTCTTTTCCTTCAGTTTATCTACTTGTTCTTTGTGTGGTGTGTCCTGTACTTGAGCAGAGGCTTTCCACCCAATGTGTAGGTTGTGGTAACTGTAGGGTTGGTTGGGGATTGTGTCTGGGAATGCAGTGAGTGTGTTAGTTTCATAGACTGGTGGACTGCCTGCCTGTTCTTCTGCTGGGATGATATGCACATGAGCAAGGATTTTCTGGTTGAATTTGGGGATGAAGCACAGCTATATTCCTTTTTCTGAATGGGAGTTTATCCTATGCCATCGCATGTTGGAAATCCTTCATTTTTTACTTGAAATCTCAAGATGTGTCAGAAAAGAGGTTGGCTTGAATTCCATCCAAAAGATCTTTGAGAAATTTGTGCTATATGGGTTATTACAGATTATGAAGATAAAAGAACTCAGACTAAATGCATTTTCACCTCTTCTCTTTTATTTATTCTTCTCTCATACAATACATGTTGACTGCAGCTTCCACTTCCTCCACTCCTTCCAGTTTCCCCCAGTCCTCATTCCCCCATGTCCATTGCTCCTTTTTCATCTGTCATATAATAGAAAGCCTCCATGGGATATCAAAGAAACCCTTCATAAAAAGGGTCAAGAAAACTAGGTAAAATTCCTTATCAAAACTGGACAAAGAAAATTATTAGGAAGGAAAAGGTCACAAAAATTGGCAAGAGTAAGAGACACCAAGAGTTCTACAGTTAGTAATCATACAAACACCCCAAGCTGACAACCAAAGCATGCATGCCCAGGGCAGATACAGAACTGTTCATGTTCCATGATTATCACTTCATTTTGTCTGAGACACTATGAGTCTTGTTGATTCTGTAGCTTTGGTTTTCCTGGGTTCCTCAACCCCTCCAGATGCTACATTTTTTACCCCTTCTTTCCACAGGATTCCAAAACCTCAAGGTAAAGTTTGGGTAGGGATCTCTGCATGTGTAACCATCAGCTGCTGGAAGAATTCTCTCTGGTGACATTTGTGTTGGGAATCAATCTATGATTTTAGATATGACTCAGTTCATTTCTTTTTTCTTGTTTAGTTGTATTCGGTTCTCCCCTAATTCTGGAAGCCATCAAGTTCTGGTTCCTGGCCATCCTGCAGTATCAGACATTGGCTTCCTCTCACAGCTTGGACTAAAAGTTAGACCATCATTGGTTGTTCACTTCACAAACTCTGAGGCATGTTTTCCCCAGTGTATCTTGCTAGCAGAACAAGTGTAGTTCTAAGTTTAGTGACTGACTTTGTGTCCCAATCCCACTGATGGGAGCCGTATGTATTTACAGAACAAGGCTGGTTCAGCCTCTGCATTGCTCACTAGTAGCAATCTTCAATAGTGTCTTTCTTGTAGTTCTGGAAGTTTGCAGTCTACTGTTTCCACATCTCCTGCAAACAGCTCCGTTATTCCTGTCATCTCTCCCTCCTATTCTTCATCTCTGTCCTTTGCTTACTTGATCTTTCCTGTTCCCATCCGCACCTGCCTCGAGTGAATCCACAAAATCTATTCTGCCTTCGCAGAGAAATCCATGCATGGCCCCCAGAGCTGTTCTTGTTACTTAGCCCTTCTGTATGTATGGATTGTTCTGTGATTGACTGTGATTACTATGGTTGTACTTTACTTACCTGCTAATATCCACTTTTAACTGAGTGAACCATGTTGGCTTATATACTTCTGGGTTGCCTCACTCAAGATAAAAAATAGTCATGCAACAAGACAGCAACCAAATAATTCAAATATGGTGCAGTACACCTCTAAATGGAATTCTCAGTAGAGGAATCTAAAATAGATGAGACACATTTAAAAATATGTTCAGTATCATTAGCCATCAGGAGATTTCATCATAAACCTGACAGAAAGGATAAGTTCAACAACACAAGTGACAGCTAAGGCTCTAAGGATGTGGAGCAAGGGGATACATTGCTCTTGTAGTGCAAACTTGTCCAGCCACTGTGGAAATCAATATACAATCCTTGAATATTGGGAATCAATCTACCCTAAGACCCAGGTGTCCCACTCTGTGCATATTCCCAAAACATGCTCTTCCCTCCTACCACATGGATACTTGCTTGACTCTGTTCATAATAGCCAGAAACTGCTGTGTCTGTGATAGATTGCATTGATTACTGAATGATGTAGGAAGCCCCTAAGAAGGTGGACCTGTGCTTGGATATGGAGCATTCTGAGCATGAAGTAGAGACTAGGCAAAAGAGAAAGGCTGTAAACAGTCTTAGCAAGTGTGTTTTTTTTTTTTTTTTTTTTTTTTTTGGTTTTTTCGAGACAGGGTTTCTCTGTGGTTTTGGAGCCTCTCCTGGAACTAGCTCTTGTAGACCAGGCTGGTCTCGAACTCTTAGCAAGTGTGTTTTGCCTTCAATTGTTAGCTTGCAGTTTCTCCTACACTTCCAAAATGATTGAGTGTGATTTGACACAATCAATGAAATAATCCCTTTTACTGCCTGAGATGCTTTCAGTTTGAGGATTTAATCACAATAGCATAAAAGCAGGTTAGCACAAACAATTACAACACAAAAGTTGATTTTGTTTGTCAGTATAATATAGGAATGATGACTTTTGCCACAATGTGGAAGATATCAAGTTTTTTTTTTAATTTTTCCATTTAATTATTTACACCTCCTTCCCTCTTCCCTATCCCCTCCAACTCCTCCACACCCTCTCCTCCCTCTTCCTACCTGCTTGAGAGAGGGCAGGCAACCCTGCCCTTTGGGAAGTCCAAGGTCGTCCCCCCTACATCCAGGCCTAGGGACCTGTGCATCCATATAGACTAGGGTCCCAAAAAGCCAGAGCATGTGGTAAAAATAAGTTCCATTGCTTTTTTCAATGGCTTCTCAGTCAGCCCCCATTGTCAGCCACAATCAAAGAGTCTGGTTTGATTACATGCTCATTCGGACCCGGTCCAACTAGACTTGGTGTGCTCACAGTAGAACAGAAAGTGTAGAATACATATGCATTAGAGTACGACTCAGCGGTAAAAAACAAAAACAAAAACAAGGACATCTTGAATTTTGCTTGCAAATGGATGGAAATAGAAAACACTATCCTGAGTGAGATAACCCAGACCCAAAAAGATGAATATGGTACTCACTCATTTGTGGACTCTAGCCATAAACCATGGTCATTAAGGCTATAGGTCACAAGCCTAGAGAAGCCAAATAACAAGGTGAACCCAAAGAAAAATATTTATAGATCCTACTGGAAATTGGAAGCAAACAAGATTGCAGGGCAAAAGTTGTGACCATGGGGGAGGGGACAGGCATGGGAGTGAGGTTGGGGGAAAGGGGAGACGGGGAGAGGGAAGGGAGAAGGGAAGGACTGCCAATAGCTTATGGGAGGTGGAGGGTGGAGATGGAGGAAGGGCTGATGTAGGAGCAGGGAAGAAGATAGCTACATTAAAGCATCCATTTTAAAGTTGGCAAGTGACTTGGCTCTAGAGGGGATCCCTGGTGTCCATTGGGATGTCCCCAGCTAGGGCCTGAACAGCAGGGGAGAGGGTGGCTGAACAGTCCTTGCCCCACAGTAATGCTGATGATTATCTTGAATATCACCATGGAATCTTCATCCAACAATGGATGGAGATAGAGACAGAGACCCACATCAGAGGAATGGACTGAGCTCCCAAGGTCCTGTTGAAAGGCAGAAGGAGGGAGAAGATGAGCAAAGAAGTCAGGACCATGAGGGGTTCGTCTACCAACTGAGGCAGATATCAAGATTTTTATGTGACAAAAAATAGAAACTTGAACATAATTAACTGTTCTTGTAAGACCAAGAAAATGAAAAGGTAATGGCAGAAAGTGGGTATTGAGATCATAGAATTTCAGTTGAAAATAAACTTGATTAAAAAAACCCAAGCACACCGGGCAGTGGTAACACACGCCTTCAATCCCAGCACTTGGGAGGCAGAGGGAGGTAGATCTCTGTGAGTTCGAGACCAGCCTGTTCTACAAGAGCTAGTTCCAGGACAGGCTCTAAAGCTACAGAGAAACCCTGTCCCAAAGAACAAAAAGAACAAACAAACAAAAAATACCAAATCTGAAGTCTTTTGTCTGTTTTTTTTTGTTTGTTTGTTTTGTTTTGTTTTTTGTTTTCCAAGACAGGGATTCCCAGTGTAACAGTCCTACCTGTCCTGGAACAACTGGAACTAGCTCTTGTAGACCAGGCTGGCCTCAAACTCAGAGGGATTCACCTGCCTCTGCCTCCCCAGTGCTGGGGTTAAAGTTGTGTGTCGCCACCATCCAGACTTTTGTGGATATTTTAGCTCCAAATTTTTTTTATTCTGCCTATGCTCTAGAAATTTAGTAATGCCAAATTAAAATGTAATGGGCTAATGTCTTTAATGGAATATTGAAGATGTTCAATGGTTATCACTGATGACTCTTTTAGGTGTAGAGTAAAAGTACCCAGGTAGGGCAGAAATAAATGAAAATAAAAATGTAGCTTCAAAGGGCTTTATGTGTTAATACAGGCAGGAATTTTCAAAGAGTTTATTATCATTACAGAAAAGCCATTACTGTGCAGTGGAAGCTTATCAAGGTGCCCTAAGGGTAAGACTCCAAATACAGAAACCTTCAATTTAGGGATGGTTGAGCAAATTGATTCATAGACACAGGAAGCTACTTCATTCAAAACCTTCTGCACCTGTGGTCAAGCTCATTAGTGTTCATTGCATTAAAGAAAACCCTGCTTCTCAGCATCACCAGTAATGTGTTGGTCTTGGGAACATGAAAGAATCAAAATTTAAGATCATGGCTTTTTAGCCCATGGTTACAGTTTACCATTATTGCAGGCATCTGTGTTTGGCAGAGACAGAAGCCCAGTGAGGAGACAGTGAGAGTTCATTGCATGAAGCTGTGAGGATTGAAGCTGGGTATGGTGTGGTTTCTTTTCCTCTCTTGTTCCTTTAGGGCCTGCCACCAGTTGTCAATTAAATTTCACACATGGAGGCTTATTTTTTTTCTTATAAATGCTTGACTTTGGTTTGTTTCAAGGCAGGTTGTTTTTAACTTAATTGTTCTCTCTACAATTTCCCCCTGGCCTTTATCTTTATTCTGTATTCCTCTCTTTGTTTCTTACTCCATGGCTTGCTGTGTAGCTGTATTAAAGGCTCCTGTTATTCTCTCCTTTTGTTGCCTCTTCTTTCTGTTTTCCTCCCAGATTTTCCCTCCCATTGATTCTCTTTTCCTGGCAGCCCTGCCTGTCCTTTCTTGTCATGTGACAGGTCATTCAATTGTTTTAGAATAACCAGTTATTTTAGATAGGCAAACTGTCACAGCTTCACAGAGCTAAACCAATGCAGCAATTCTTTGCATCATTAAAACAAACGTTCCACAGCAAAAATAAATATAACACATTTAAAAATGTGATTTCACAACACAGTGGTTTCCATTTTGAGCCCAAAGATGTTAAGATACCTAAGGTATGACACAACTTCCATGGAGAACTAGCCACTTATAGTGATGGGAAGTTTCCAAAGAGAGAAGTGCTGGAGAACTTGCAAGGACAAGGCCGTTTAAGTCATTTGAAACTGAAGCCATCCATCTGACAAGGGAGCTACAGGATTTGATGTTTGTCCTGCTCAGCTTCAGTCTTGCCTTGGTTGAATCTTCCCTCACTGTGTCTTTATTTTTCTCTTTTGGAATGTTAATGGGATTTTGTACCATTGATGTTAGAAGGAGGTAACGTGTTTTCAGGTTTTATAAGATGTTGCTGTGAACAGATTATCTTGAGTGCCAGATGGCATTACACATTTGGACAGTGTAGGGACCATTGCAGATGAGGATCATTACATGTCTATCCTTGAAATGACAAAATGCAATTTTTCCATTGTTGACCATGAACCAATAGTGGCTGAGGTCAGAATGAACTTGATTGAATGAACAACCTCCCAGAAAAGATCACGTATTTGAACAAGTTTCTCTCCTTGGTGGCTTTCTTTCAACTTCCTGTAAATATTTAGTAGGAGAAGCCTGTCTAGATGATATTCCTCATTATACATAATGAGTCTCAATACCATGAACTAATTTTCTAACACTTGTATCTACTGTTTTGTGCTTAACATTAATCAGCCAACTTCCTACTTCTATGGAAATTTTTTTGCCATCATTATAGGTTTGATCTCTACATTCTATATCTTACCTATATTCTATAGGTAAAAATGAGATATAGCAGAAACAGTTGCTATTAAGGAGTTTGGCAACATGCTATTTTAATTGCTTTGTTTGCTTGTCTAAGTAGCCCTTACTGTGGCTCTCCAAATTCCTGAAAGTAAAGGGGGGCATCATTTCTGGCTCTATACATTTTTATATTATTGGGTGATAGCCCTTGAATATAGGGTTTTTTTATATGACAAGTATATGCTGCTGTGCTGAGCTTCACATATAGATTGAATTTTAAAAATTGCAAGAGGGTATCACTCTGATTCCCAGGATACCATGTATTTATGATTATTAATACTGCCTGAGTCAGTTAATTGCAGGTGCATGAACTTATTCTGATTTGTTATGCTTGATTTGATTTTTTTAAATCAATATGACTATTTTATATGTCTTCATGGATATTCATTACCTGGGTACCTGATCATCAAGGTGATCTAAAGATCTCAGTATTCCTCATCATAAAACAATGGAAAGTTGTGATCCCCATGTAAGTACTGGAAAATGTGTCCAGCTCCATTCAAGACCAGCAAGAACTCTGAATTACTCTACCTTCTCTCCATCTCTTTGTTGATTATTCATGACAAACATGTATATTTCTAGTGTTTTCATCTGTGCATTTTAACTGCTTTACACATGAAGTTCCTTTCTACAAAATGTTATTAGACTTACAGTTTAAATTATACACTTCAGATATCTGGAAAATGAATATAGAACTGGAGTGAATGGAAAATTATTTAGAAGAACTTCAATAAAAGCCTTTCAGTTCTTTCTATCCCATTTGTTTGTTTCACTGATTTTTACACTGGAGACAGTGTCTTAATGAGTACTTCCACCTGTCCTGGACCTGATTGATTGCATAGACTTGACTGGCATTCAACTTAGAGACAAATATACCCACCTCTGTTTTCTGGGTGTTGTGTTTAAAGGCACAATACAACAATACACCCAGGGTGTACATATTACTTTTTTTGTGTGGTCTGTAACTCTTCATACAATTTTCTCATGCATACTATATGGTGTTGATCTTTTTTGTTGTCTCTTCCTCTCAATAGACCTTGCTCTTATGACAGAGTTGACTCTGCTCTTCAATTTCCCTCTATAGTGACTGTCTATGACATGGCATACGAGTAAGGAACACCAGAATCATCTATCTATACCCTGAAAAAAGTATGCATTTCCATCTTTGTCACTGTGGTGCTTTCCATTTTACACATGTGTGGTGTATTTTAGAAGGCAGTGACCTATGATGATGTGCACATCACCTTCACCCGGGAAGAGTGGGATTTGCTGAATCCTTCCCAGAAGAATCTCTATAAGGATGTAATGCTGGAAATGTACAAGAACCTCATTTCTATAGGTAAAAATGAATTTCCTTCATGTTTCAAAATGTGGAAACAACTTTTCCATGGTTGAGGATATTGTTCTGCAATTTGATTTAAAAAGAAGAATGAGGAGAATACAGCAGTCATATTTCTTAGGTGCACTTAAGATAATAAGCTAAATATTGCACATTGTTAAATGATACAACATATATTCTGGTCCTGTATTTTAGGATGCATTTGGGAAGACCATAACACTGAAGAACATTGGCAATGTTCTAGAAGACATGCAAGGTAATTTTCAAGTGCAAATTGATAACAATGTGCCTCTGATGAGACTGCACTTTCTCCTAGAACTTTTAAATAAAAGCAGCAATGCAAATAAGCACAGCTTTAAGTGCGTAGATGGTTATTAAATACTCACAAATCCATATACCTCAATTTCATGTATATGAATTATTCTTCCTTTCCTATGTGTATCAGACACTACACTTGATATAAGCTTATGAGCATAGAGACATGGAAAGATTAAACATACCTCTCCTTAAGAACAAAAAGAAGATAGGCAGTAGTTTCCACATAGAGTATACTTGTAAAATTTGATTCAAGTATACAATACTGATGGTTTTCTACACTCATTATTAATATAAAAACGTTACAAAAATGCCCAATGAAATCTAAGTATGTGCCAATACTTCTGAATGTCCTAGTTCACTTAGCAAAGGATATAAGACACACAGTATAGTAAAATTTATGAATGCAGTAAAGTTGGTAAAGCTCTCAGTGTATTCAGTTGTCTTCAAAAGTGTGAATAATATCATATAAAAATATTTTTGTAAATGTGAAAAGGTAAACCATGAAACAAAGGAATTTATCATCATACTTATTTTCCTAGATGCAAACTGACCCCAACTTAAAAAGCAAACATGATTTTAAACAGAGTTATGAAACCTTAATAACTAATTCCTATTTAGAATCGGAACAAGTTACAAAATAAATTCATACAGATATAAGGTTCAACAGTGTATTGAATGTGGTAAAGCTTTTAAATGTGTCAATTATCCTTGCAGGATTGAAAGAAGCCAAAATGGTGAGAAGAAACTTTCAGTATATACTCAATGTGTTAAAGCCTTTTCTGATGACACCCACTTTCTAAAGAATGAAAAAACACATACTGGAGAAAAATGGTCTAAAATTAAGCAGTGTGGGAAAGCCTCTCCTTATCACAGTTATATTCAAGTGCTTAAAAGAAAACACACTGGAAATAAACCCTATGAATATAGTCAAGGTGATAAAGACTTTGTTCTTTTTGAAACTCATCAAAGTCATAAAAGAACACATACTGGAGAGAAACCTTATGAATGCAATCAGTGTGGTAAGGCCTATGCATGTCAAACTGAACTTCAAAAGCATAAAAGAATACATACTGGAGAGAAACCCTATGAATGTAATCAGTGTGGTAAGGCCTTTGCACAAAACAGTCATCTACAAAGTCATAAAAGAACACATACTGGAGAGAAACCCTATGAATGTAATCAGTGTGGTAAGGCCTTTGCACGTCACAGTGATCTTCAAAGGCATAAAAGAACACATACTGGAGAAAAACCTCATGAATGTAATCAGTGTGGTAAGGCCTTTGCATGGCACAGTCATCTTCAAGTGCATAAAAGAATACATACTGGAGAGAAACCTTATAAATGTAATCAGTGTGGTAAGGCCTTTGCTGAAAACAGTACTCTTCAAAAGCATAAAAAAACACATACTGGAGAGAAACCTTATGAATGTAATCAGTGTGGTAAGGCCTTTGCTGAAAACTGTACTCTTCAAATGCATAAAAGAATACATACCGGAGAGAAACCCTATGAATGTAACCAGTGTGGTAAGACCTTTGCAGCTCACAGTACTCTTCAAAAGCATAAAAAAACACATACTGATGAGAAACCTTATGAATGTAATCAGTGTGGTAAGGCCTTTGCGTATCAAAATAGTCTTCAATTGCATAAAAGAACACATACTGGAGAGAAACCCTATGCATGTAATCAGTGTGGTAAGGTCTTTACTCAACACAGTGCTCTTCAAACACATGAAAGAACACATACTGGAGAGAAACCCTATGAATGTAATCATTGTGTTAAGGCATTTGCACGTCACAGTCATCTTCACGTGCATAAAAGAACACATACTGGAGAAAAACCTTATGAATGTAATCAGTGTGGTAAGGCCTTTGCAAAACACAGTCATCTTCAATCGTACAAAGAATCACAGAGTAGAGAGAACCCCTATGAATGTAATCCGTGTGGTTTGGTCTTTGAAGACCACTGTACTATTCAAGGATAAGAGATCACACAGTGTAGGGAAACTTTTTGAATGTATATCAATGTAAGGAAGACTTTTCACATCTTATTCATTTTCAAATGCATAAAAGAACACAGTCTGGAGAGATAACTGTCAATTGAATCTGTGGTAAATCCTTTGTCACAATCATCTGCAAATACATAAAATAAACCATCCTTTAGAAAAGCTCTATAAATTTAATTTGGTATTCTTTTTTTTTTGTTAAAAATATTTATTTATTTATTTATTATGTATACAATATTCTGTCTGTGTGCATGCCTGCAGGCCAGCAGAGGGCACCAGACCCCATTATAGATGGTTGTGAGCCACCATGTGGTTGCTGGGAATTGAACTCAGGACCTTTGGAAGAGCAGGCAATGCTCTTAACCTCTGAGCCATCTCTCCAGCCCCTAATTTGGTATTCTTTAAACCATGAGAAAAATCATACTATAGTAATACTCTATATGTGAATTTAGTATTTTAATGTTTTGTACCTCATACTTTTGTGTGTAATCAATCTGATAAAGCTTATGCATATTACCCTAATCATTTGTACCTATGGAAGAAACTGAGGGCTTATTCTAACTTATTTTTTAAAGATCTTAAGCCAACACACACAGTCAACCAACATCGGTTATTGTGTAGAAAAAATGGATAGTGTAAAAATCTGTTCAAGCACTATGATATCTCTTTTTATTTTGTTTGAACCAGCAAACTAATGGGCATAACCTTTTTTGTAGCCTTAGGAGTAGGAGAAAGGGCAAGTCAAAGAAACACACCTTGGACCTGAAAGCAGAGCCAAAGGAAAGCACTTTTTCTCTGAATCTAGAACTAGTTAAAGAAAGAACATCTCCCTGAAAACAGCCCAAATATTAAAAAGTGCCAGTGAAAGAAATACACTCTCAAAATACAACCAAATAATAAAGCCCCACATTCCACCCTTCTCCAAGTGAGTACTAAAGTAATGAATCCTTCAGTATGAAATCCTGCCCATCTCTGATATTGCTCATGATCAGGGATTAAAGTTTAACAAATTCCCTCATTCAAAATCTCCTTTGATGCCCCCTGATCCTAAGAAGCCATAGATGAGCCATATGCCAATTCAATATGCACCTGTCCTATTCAACACTGGTGGGGGTATTTATACTCCTGATTTCTTCCCTTTCAAATAAGAGGGCAGTAGAGCATGCGCATGCTCACGTGGGCATTTGTGTGAAGACATTCTTTCACTGGAATGCTTCAAAAACTTCTCAAGTTGTGCTGACATACAATTGTTACTTCTGTTTGGAAACCCTTATGAGAATTAAGCTCATCCCAGATGTGATGGATCACTTTTAACTTTTTTGGACACAATCAAAGATTTTTTGTTTCACATCCCTGCAGCTCTTTAACTGCAAGAAGACAATTATTTGCTGCTGCCCCATTTGCATGAGCATGTCTCTCTGTAGGATCTCTACCCATGTGAGCATGCACGTGCACCCCTGCCCTCTGCAGGAGCTGCTTATATTCAATATATATTTATCAATACAATATATGTCAATACGTAAAAAATGTTTTAGAGATAGAAACATGCATGCACATAATGGTCAGTATAATTTAACTTTGTATCAATATACAAGAATCAATACCAATATATTTGTCTAAAAGCAATAACTCACAATGATAAAATCTATTATCCCATCATTCCCCCCCTTTTTTTTTCAAAATGATCCCTGAACTTATAAATTTCCTCCCCCAACCTCCCAACCCCTAAATGATGTCCCTAAACCTAGGGGCAAACTTTACTGGGAGAGGGGACGTTGTCCTCTAGAATTACTTCCAGCTGTCATGGGGGCGACGTTCTTTCTGAGGGATCCTGTGAAAGTAAAATGATGGTTAAATTTCAAGATCAATGTCTTTTAAAATTGCAAATAGTATTTTGTGGAGGTCTGGCCAGAATGTTGTACAAGATGTGCACCATTTCAGCTAACCAAGTTGGGATCGTCTTGTGCAGCTGGTATCCAAAACAGGTCTTGTAGTAGCACTATCAGTATCATGATGTCATATCAACCAGGTAGAGTTGTTGTTGTGGGGCCCCATGTTCTTCCTGGAGACTTCAAATGTCACTTCAGGAAAACCTCATTGTTCATTGTGAAAAACTTAAACATTAATCATATATATATATATATATATATATTCAATGAAAGGTATGATATATATGTTCAATGAAAAGTATGATGGATATGAAGAAAAGCAAAGATGTTTTCTAAACTCATATTTCTTTCTGTCCCATATCATGGCTCTTGACATGAGACAGAAACTCCAGAAACTCTGGGTTTTTCTCTTACCAAGAGGCTTGGAATTGGAGAGGGACTGAGCCAGAGTCCAACTTCAAAACCAGCTCTACATATTTATAAAGAAATGTTTAATAAGACATATATATATATATATAAATTAATACTTACAAAATGTGTCCAACCATCAATAATTAATTATTCAGGGTCCCTTAATTTCTTTGAAGATGAGTATTTTCCTGTGGAGATAAGAAAAGAACCCTTCCTCCAACCTATCTGTATTTCTTACCATCAGTATGCTCACCATCCTTATGAAAGAATTGTTATTTATCTTTTCCAAGTGGCTTCTCTTCTTCAAACTGAACCTTTATAAATTTTGACGGTATCCACAATTTTTCCTCACCTGTGGAGATAAGAGCAAAACCCCTTCCCCAACACAGCACATCTCCTGGATTCCATTGTGAGGTCAGTACATCCTTGAAATAAACTGGTTGATTTAGTTCAGTAGACTTTTCCATTATCCAATGTCTTTCTGCAGCCATTGTTCCCTTCTCATTAGCGTTGAGAAAATTCAAGGTTAACAAAGCATTATGTAACCTATTTCTGGGGGTGTTTTCCACCCCTTTCTGTTTGTTCAACATATCCTTTATAGTTCGATTTGATCTTTCTATGACTGCTTGACCTGTAGGATTGTATGGTATACCTGTAACATGCTCGATATTGTAATAATCAAAAAACCATTTCATTTTCCTAGAGACATAAGCAGGACCATTATCCGTCTTTATTTGTGTAGGTATACCCATGATAGCCATGACTTCTAATAAATGAGTGATTACTGAATCAGCTTTTTCTGAACTTAAAGCAGTTGCCCACTGAAAGCCTGAATAAGTGTCAATGGTGTGATGAACATACTTCAATTTGCCAAATTCTGCAAAGTGGAACACATCCATCTGCCAGATTTCATTCCTATGGGTGCCCTTCGGATTAGCCCCTGCAGGCAGTGGCGTTTGGTTATAGAAAGAGCAGGTAGGGCATTTCTTTACAATCTCCTTAGCTTGTTGCCATGTAATAGAAAACTCTTTCTTCAAATCTTTGCTATTAACATGATGTTTTTTATGAAATTCAGAGGCTTGTAGCACACTACCAATCAATAATTGATCAGTTTCGGCATTACCTTGTGCTAGAGGACCTGGCAGACCCATATGGGATCGGATGTGTGTTATGTACATAGGGCAAAGCCTGTGCCTGCTAGTTGACAAAGTCTCAGCTTGCCTTTTATAATTAACTCAGAGACTTTTTCCACATAAGTTTTCAGTTTCTTACTTGGTTTATGTGGTAAAAAGATCCATTCCAAAATAATATCATCTCTCTTCACTAAAATTCCTGTAGGAGAAATTTTTGATGGTAGTATGACGAGAATACAATTGAGCTCTGGATTCACCCTGTCCACATGTGCCTGTTGTAATTTTTCCTCAATCATTGTCAGTTCCTTTTCTGCTTCAGCTGTTAATTCTCTGGGACTGTTTAAATCTTTATCACCATCCAAGGTTTTGTTCAAATGAATTATTAGATCAGGTGTTATTCCAATAGCTGGTCGTAGACTGGAAATGTCTCCTAACAGTCTTTGAAAGTCATTAAGAGTCCGTAGGCGATCTCTCCTAATTTGTGCTTTTTGTGTCTTAATTTTTTGCAAACCTATTTTTTTTAACCTAAATAATTAACAGAATCTCCCTTCTGAATCTTTTCAGGAGCAATTTGCAATCCCCATTTAGGTAAAAGTATCTTTATTTCTTCAAACAGTCTTTTCAAGGTATTCATGTTTGAATCGGATAACAAAATGTCATCCATGTAATGGTATACTACAGATTTGGGAAATTTCTTGCGTATTATTTGCAATGGTTGGTTCACAAAATATTGGCACAGGGAGGGGCTATTTAACATACCCTGGGGGAGGACGGTCCAGTGGTACCTCCTCGAATGTTGAGAATTGTTATAAGTAGGCACTGTGAAGGCAAATTTTTCTCTATCTTCCTTTTGCAAAGGTATAGTGAAAAAACAATCCTTTAAATCAATAACTATGAGAGGCCATCCTTTTGGTAATAAAGAGAGCAAAGGAATTCCAGATTGCAGAGGGCCCATAGGTTGAATAACCTTGTTGATGGCCCTGAGATCTGTCACCATTCTCCATTTACCTGATTTTTTCTTAACCACAAATACAGGAGAATTCCAAGGGCTGGTAGATTCTTCTATATGTCCAGCATCTAGTTGTTCTTGTACCAGCTGTTCTAAAACCTGTAACTTTTCCTCAGCTAAAGGCCATTGCTTTGTCCATATTGGTTTCTCAGTCAACCATTTTAGAGGCAAGGCTGTTGGTATCTCTGAAAGGACATCAATTACTTGTTCTTGCACAGCCTGAATGGCCGGTTTTCTCCGTTTGTAATATCTTTTAATATTATTCTCAGAAATATAGGCTCTAGAAGTAGCAGGAATGTTAATTTGGGTATTCCATTGTTGTAATACGTCACGACCCCATAAATTCATTGCGATATTGGCTACATATGGCTTTAATTTTCCTATTTGTCCCTCTGGCCCTATACATTCAACCCATCTCGTGCTCTGCCTTACTCGAGATAGGGTTCCAATTCCCAGGAGCTGAACATTTACATTCTGAAGAGGCCAATACGGATGCCAAGATTCTGGGGTAATGATACTTACCTCAGCACCTGTGTCCAGCAGGCCAGTAATAAAAATGCCATTTACACACACTCTCAGTTTAGGTCTTTGATCATTTATAGAAGTTTGCCAAAATACACGTAACTTATCTTTCTGATCATTATTGCTTGTAACAGTAGGCATGGTGCTTCCTAATTGTCCTGACGAGGCACATTCGCTGCAGAAACTGGAAATGACTGAACCATGTTTGCCATGGTGGCCTGTGAGGCCCCCCTCTCACATTTCCCGACTGTATCAGGTTGCCTTGTCTATCCCTTGTAGACCTTAATTCATTTGTCCAATGCCTGCCTTTTCCACATCTTCTACATAAACCTGAATGCTGAGTCCTCCTATTTCTGTTATTTCTAGAAGATGCATTATTATTATTATTATTTCTGAAAGATGCATTGTTATTATTATTATTTCTGAAAATCCGTTGTCTAAAATTTCTTTTCATATGACCCATTTTGCCACAATTAAAACATTTGGTATTCTAATGTCTCCTTTTACTATTGGAAATTGCTTCTTCTACCCATGCTTCAGTGCCATAATCAAATGTATCAACATTGAGTGTATGCAAGACTCATTCTTCCAAGGGCGCTGATCTGAGCTTTAAAGGCCCCAAAATCCTTTTGCATTCCACATTTGCATTTTCATAAGCCAAAGACTCAATCATTATACGTCTTGTTTCTGGGTCAGATATCCCTATTTGTACAGCCTTAGTTAATCTTTGTAAAAAGTCACTAAAGGGTTCTCTCTGACCCTGTTTAACTCTGACAAATGATTCCATTCTCTGTCCTGGGTCTTGTACCCTGTCCTAAGCCCTTAAGGCTGCTGTAGTACACATGGAGAGTGTGTTTTCATCCAAATTAGCTTGTTCCTGAGGGTCGGAAAAGAGCCCTTCACCTAGAATTTTATCTAGGGAAATGTCAATTCCCTTAGCTTTTTCCTGCTGTTCTAAGAGTCTAGCCTCTTGCCTGAATAAGCATTTCCATTTCAATTGCGGTCCACTCTCAAGTACCGCAGAGCTCAGCTGGAGCCAGTCTGAGGGGTTGCTCTGCTTGTTGTGGCCCAAGATCTTAGCATCTCTTTAACAAAAGAGGCTTGCATCCCAAAAGTCATGACAGCCTGTTTAATTTCCTTTAGGTCATTCATACAGACAGGCTCCCATGTATCCGCCTTGATGACCCTAGGGTTTCTGGAACCAATCACCTTCTCTGTTGTTATTACTGGAAAGGCAGGTAGAGCTGTAGGTAGAGCTTTGTGGAAATTGTCCCGGAGAGATTTACCCACAGATGTAGTTAAAATTTGCCTTTCTACCCTTTGCTCTTCTTCATCAGAATTTAGAAATTCCTCAATCATTTCAATTCTATTCACCATTGCCTTCTGCAGTGTCTGAATCTCTTGTCCAGAATTATGTTCCAAAGCCTTCACTGAGGATTCTAAAGTATGAAGTTTGTCCGTTAGAGATAACATCTCATCTTTGGACATAATTTTTATGGCATAAACTGTGCCTTCTTGTATTGACAATCTCTCCGTCAATCTGTCATAAGCTTTAGACAAAATCCGATTGTCACATTCAGCAGTTTTGATTCTCTCAGTTAATGTTTCATTTCTTACAGAAAGGGACTGAAGCTTACAATCCAAATCACCTGTTCCCTCTTCCATAGTAATGAATTTCTCCTTAATATCAGCCACTAATGTTTCAGTTCCTACAGAAAGGGACTGAAGCTTACGATCCAGATCAGCTGTTCCCTCTTCCATAGTAATGAATTTCTCCTTAACATCAGCCTGGAGAACTTCAAACTGATTCTTGAGAAGATTGTTGTCATTCTCAATTGTTTTTATGCATTCAATCTCTGGCTTAAGAATCCTGGATTCATGTCATAAAGACTTTATCATATTTCTATTATCAAACCATTTAGTGCCAATGAAAACTAAAAATCCGAGAAGGATCCATAGATGTGGGGAGATAGACACCTCTTGTAAAATCTCCCACATGGTACAATTAAAAAAAAACTATTAAATTCTTGAATACTAACGTGTTCAGACATTTTATTTGTAAAAGAAAAATTTTTTACCTGCAATGATCGGTTCCTGCCAGTGGTGGTCTCTGTGTTTTTGGAGCCTGTCCTGGAACTAGCTCTTGTAGACCAGGCTGGCCTTGAACTCACAGAGATCCGCCTGTCTCTGCCTCCCGAGTGCTGGGATTAAAGGCATGCACCACCACCGCCAGGCCAAGTCACTTTGTATCAGACCAAATCTGCCCCTGTGGCGGCTTTTGTTGCAAAACCGCAGGTACTTGAGCTTCTGCTAATTCAGGCAGTGGTATTCCACTGCAAAGTTAGCCAAGGCAGGCAGAATGGGCCTGTGTGGTCAAGTGTGTCTCAGACTCATCACTGGGGCCCGAGTCACGAACTAAAAAACAGCACCTGGGAGGGTGCTGTGTTAGCTAGCGGGCTACCTGCTTGAGTCGGGGGCAAAATAGCCCACGTTGGATGCCAAAATGTAACAGAGTAAGCGAATGCAGACAGATTGTAAAAATATATATACAGCTTTAATGGAGAAATAGACTTACAGAACCACCGTTCCCGCAGAGACCAGGAAAGCAGAAGCAGTGGCTGGGAGCATGCTCACCAAATTTATAGGCAAACATTAGCCCGAGGCAAACACGCCCCCTAAGGGGCGGGACTTATCCCTACAAGCAGGTACCACTTAATATTTCTAGAAAGATAATCACACAAAACAGCAATGTAGTAAGAGTCAAAACATAGACCTAGAAAACATGCACTCATTCATTCACACACACTTTTGTAAAGCCCTAGATTTAAACTTCATTCTGTAGGAAACCAGGAGCACACATTTTTATACATTTCAAAAACTGAAGCAATTGTTGTTGTCCTTCCTTAGTACCCCTGACCTTTAGAAACATCTATAAGTAATGTAGAAACACCTGTTTGCTATTTTCCTTTTTATTTTTTTAATTGCGAAAAGAAGAAAAGAAAACATAAACAAAAAACAAGTTTCCACCTCCTCCCAGCCTCCCATTTCCCTTCCCCTCCTCCCACATTTCTCCCCCTCCTCCCACCCTTCTCCCCCTCCTCCCACCCTTCTCCCCCTCCCCCCACTCCTCTCCCCCTCCCTCTCCAATCCACAGAGCAGTCCTGGTTCCCTGCCCTGTGTTAAGTCCTAGGTCCTCCCCCCTCCGTCCATATCTAGGAAGGTGAACATCCAAACTGGCTAGGCTCCCACAAAGCCAGCACATTAAGTAGGATCAAAACCCCCTGCCATTGTCCTTGGTGTCTCATCAGCCCTCATTGTTCGCCATGTTCAGAGAGTCCGGTTTTATCCCATGCTTCCTCGGTGACAGTCCAGCTGGCCTTGGTGAGCTCCCCGTAGATCAGCTCCACTGTCTCAGTGGGTGGATGCACGCCTCGTGGTCCCGAATTCTTTGCTCATGTTCTCCCTCCTTCTGCTCCTCCTTGGGACCTTGGGAGCTCAGTCCAGTGCTCCTGTGTGGGTCTCTGTCTCTATCTCTATCCATCACCAGATGAAGGTTCTATGATGATATGCAAGATATTCGTCAGTATTGCTCTAGGATAGGGTCATTTCAGGTTCCCAATCCTCAGCTGCCCAAGGAACTAACTGGGAACCTCATCTTGGGCACTAGGGAGCCCCTCTAGGGTCAAGTCTCTTGCCCACCCTAAAGTGGCTCCCTTAACTAAGAATTGTGGTTCCGTGCTCCCCTATCCACCTTTCCTTTATCCCAATTCTCATGTTTCCCAGGTCCCTCCTCCTTCCCTTCTACCTTTTCTCTCCCCATCTCCCCTTACCCCCATCCCACCCCCCCAAGATCCCATTTTCTCCCCAGAAATTTGGTCTACTTCCCTTAGCCAAGAGGACAACTATATGTTTTTCCTTGGGTTCCCCTTCTTCCTTAGCTTCTTTAGGTTCACCTATTGTAGACTCCGTGGTCCTTATTTATGGCTAGAAACCAATTATGAGTGAGTACATGCCATATTCATCTTTTTGGGTCTGGGACACCTCACTCAGGATAGTGTTTTCTATTTCCATCCATTTGCATGCAAAATTCGAGAAGTCATTGTTTTTTACCTCAGCGTAGTACTCTAGCGTGTATATATTCCATACTTTCTTCATCCATTCTTCCATTGAAGGGCATCTAGGTTGTTTCCAGGTTCTGGCTATTACAAATAATACTGCTATGAACATAGTTGAACAAATGCTTTTGTCATTTGATAGAGCATCTCTTGGGTATATTCCCAAGAGTGGTATTGCTGGGTCCAGGGGTAAGTTGATCCCGAATTTCCTGAGAAACCGAAACACTGACTTCCACAGTGGTTGCACAAGATTGCATTCTCACCAGCAATGGATGAGGGTACCCGTTCTTCCACAGCCTCTCCAGCAAAGGTTATCCTTGGTGTTTTTGACTTTAGCCATTCTGACAGGTGTAAGATGATATCTCAAAGTTGTTTTGATTTGCATTTCCCTGATTGCTAAGGAAGTTGAGCACGACCTTAAGTGTCTTTTGGCCATTTGAACTTCTTCTGTTGAGAATTCTCTGTTCAGTTCAGTGCCCCATTTTTTAATTGGGTTAATTAGCATTTTAAAGTCTAGTTTCTTGAGTTCTCTATATGTTTTGGAGATCAGACCTTTGTCTGTTGTGGGGTTGGTGAAGATCGTCTCCCAGTCAGTAGGTTGCCTTTGTGTCTTAGTGACCATGTCCTTTGCTTTACAGAAGCTTCTCAGTTTAAGTAGGTCCCATTTATTCAATGTTGCCCTTAATGTCTGTGCTTCTTGGGTTATACATAGGAAGCCATCTCCTGTGCCCATCTGTTGTAGGGTATTTCCCACTTTCTCTTCTATCAGGTTCAGTGTGTTCGGACTGATATTGAGGTCTTTAATCCATTTGGACTTGAGTTTTGTGCACGGTGATAGATATGGGTCTATTTTCATTCTTCTACAGGTTGACATCCAGTTGTGCCAGCACCATTTGTTGAAGATGCTTTCTTTCTTCCATTGTATACTTTTAGCTCTTTTATCGAAAATGAGGTGTTCATAGGTTTGTGGGATAAAATCCGGGTCTTCTATACGATTCCATTGGTCGACTTCTTTGTTTTTATGCCAGTACCACACTGTTTTCATTACTGTAGCTCTGTAATAGAGTTTGAAGTCAGGGATGGTAATGCCTCCAGAAGATCCTTTATTGTATAGGATTGTTTTGGCTATCCTGGGTTTTTTGTTTTTCCATATAAAGTTGATTATTGTCCTCTCCAGATCTGTGAAGAATTTTGATGGGATCTTGATGGGGATTGCATTGTATCTATAAATTGCCTTTGGTAGAATTGCCATTTTTACTATGTTGATACTCCCAATCCAAGAGCAAGGGAGGTCCATCCATTTTTTGGTATCCTCTTCAATTTCTTTCTTCAATGCCTTAAAGTTCTTGTCAAATAGATCTTTCACTTCCTTGGTTAGATTTACCCCAAGATATTTTATGCTGTTTGTGGCTATCGTGAATGGTGAAGCTTCTCTGATTTCCCTCTCTGCTTCCATATCCTTTGTGTATGAGAGGGCGACTGATTTTTTGGAGTTGATCTTTTATCCTGCCACATTACTAAAGCTGTTTATCAGCTGTATAAGTTCTTTGGTGGAGTTTTGGGGGTCGCTTATGTACACTCTCATATCATCTGCAAATAACGAAAGTTTAACTTCTTCCTTTCCAATTCGAATCCCCTTGATCCCATTATGTTGTCTTATTGCTATTGCTAGAACTTCAAGCACTATATTGAAGAGGTATGGCGAGAGTGGACAGCCTTGCCGTGTTCCTGAGTTAAGTGGGATGGCTTTGAGTTTCTCTCCGTTTAATTTGATGTTAGCTGTCGGCTTGCTGTATATAGCTTTTATTATATTTAGGTATGACCCTTGTATCCCTAATCTCTCCAAGACTTTTAACATAAATGGATGTTGAATTTTGTCAAATGCTTTTTCAGCATCTAATGAAATGATCATATGGTTTTTTTCTTTCAGTTTATTTATATGCTGGATTACATTGATAGATTTTCGTATGTTGAACCAGCCCTGCATCTGAGGAATGAAACCTACTTGATCATAATGGATAATTTTTTGGATGTGTTCTTGGATTCGATTTGCCAGTATTTTGTTGAGGATTTTTGCGTTGATATTCATGAGTGAGATTGGCCTGTAGTTCTCTTTCCTGGTTGAGTCTTTGAGTGGTTTTGGTATCAGAGTAATTGTGGCTTCATAAAAGGAATTTGGTAATGACCCTTCTGTTTCTATATTGTGAAATACATTAAGGAGTATAGGTATTAGGTCTTCTTGGAAGTTCTGGTAGAATTCTGCATTGAAACCATCTGGTCCTGGGCTTTTTTTGGTAGGGAGGTTTTTGATAACAGCTTCTAATTCTTCACGACTTACAGGTCTGTTTAGATTGTTCACCTGGTCCTGGTTTAGTTTTGGTAAATGGTATTTATCTAAAAAAGTGTCCATTTCTTTTACATTTTCCAGTTTTGTGGCATGCAGGCTTTTGTAGTAAGATCTAATGACTCTCTGAATTTCCTCTGTGTCTGTGGTTATGTCCCCCTTTTCATTTCTGATCTTATTAATTTGCGTGTTCTCTCTCTTTCGTTTGATTAGTTTGGATAGGGGTTTATCAATCTTGTTGATTTTCTCCAGGAACCAGCTTTTTGTTTCATTGATTCTTTGGATTGTTTTCTGTGTTTCTATTTTGTTGATTTCAGCCCTCAATTTGATTATTTCCAGTCTTCTACTCCTCCTAGGTGAGTCTGCTTCTTTTTTTTCTAGAGCTTTCAAGTGGGCTGTTAACTCTCCAATATGTGCTTTCTCTGTTTTCTTTAGGTGGGCACTTAGTGCTATGAACTTTCCTCTCAGGACTGCTTTCATAGTGTCCCATAAGTTCGAGTATGTTGCTTCTTTATTTTCATTGAATTCAAGGAAGACTTTAATTTCTTTCTTTATTTCTTCCTTAATCCAGGTATGGTTCAGTAGTTGACTGTTCAGTTTCCATGAGTTTGTAGGCTTTCTGGGGGTAGCATTGTTGTTGAATTCTAACTTTAATCCATGGTGATCTGATAAGACACAGGTGGTTACTAATATTTTTTTGTAACTGTGTAAGTTCGCTTTGTTACCAAGTATGTGGTCAATTTTCGAGAAGGTTCCATGAGCTGCAGAGAAGAAGGTATATTCTTTCCTCTTTGGGTGGAATAATCTATAGATGTCTGTTAAGTCCATTTGCTTCATTACCTCCATTAATTCTCTAATTTCTCTGTTAGGTTTCTGTCTGATTGACCTGTCCATTGGTGAGAGAGGAGTGTTGAAGTCTCCTACTATTAGTGTGTGCGGTTTGATGGCTGCTGTGAGTTTTAGTAATGTTTCTTTTACGTACGTGGGTGCTTTTATATTAGGGGCATAGATATTCAGGATTGAGACTTCTTCCTGATGAATTGTTCCTGTTATGAGTATAAAATGCCCCTCTCCATCTCTTCTGATTGATTTAAGTTTGAAGTCAACTTTGTTAGAAATTAGTATGGCCACACCTGCTTGTTTCTTAGGTCCATTTGCTTGATAAGCCTTTTCCCAGCCCTTTACTCTGAGTAGGTGCCTGTCTTTGTGGTTGAGGTGTGTTTCTTGTAGACAGCAGAATGTTGGATCCTGTTTTCTTATCCAATCTCTTAGCCTGTGCCTTTTTATAGGTGAGTTGAGCCCATTGATATTAAGTGATATTAATGACCAGTGGTTGTTAGCTCCGGTCACTTTTTAAGTAGTAGGGTTTGTGTGTTTTCCTTCTTTGATTTGCGCTGGTGAAGAGTCTCTAGATGTCTGAGTTATTGTGGTCATTGTTGGACTCCTTGGTTAGTGATTTTCCTTCTATTATTTTCTGTAAGGCTGGATTTGTGGCTACGTATTGTTTAAATTTGTTTTTATCCTGGAAAATTTTGTTTTCTCCATTTATAGTGAATGAAAGTTTGGCTGGATATAGTAGTCTGGGCTTGCATCCGTGGTCTCTTAGTTTTTGGAGAACATCTATCCAGGACCTTCTGGCTTTCATGGTTTCCATAGAGAAGTCAGGTGTAAGTCTGATAGGTTTACCTTTATAAGTAACTTGGCCTTTTTCCTTTGCGGCTCTTAATATTCTTTCTTTATTCTGTATATTTTGTGTTTTGATTATTATATGGTGAGGGGATGTTTTCTTTTGATCCAGCCTATTTGGTGTTCTGTATGCTTCTTGAACCTTCATAGGTACATCTGTCTTCAGGTTGGGAAAGTTTTCTTCTATAATTTTATTAAGTATATTTTCTGTACCGTTGAGCTGCACTTCTTCTCCTTCGTCTACTCCAATTATTCTTAGGTTTGGTCTTTTTATTGTGTCCCATATTTCCTGAATGTTTTGTGGTGAGAGTTTGTTGGACTTGCTGTTTTCTTTGATCAGAGTGTTTATTTTCTCTATGTTATCCTCAGAATCTGAGATTCTTTCTTCTATCTCTTGTATTCTGCTGGTTATACTTGATTCTGTAGTTTCTATTCGTTTACCTAGATTTTCCATGTCCAGTCGGCCCTCTGTTTGTGTTTTCTTCTTTGCCTCCATTTCAGTTTTCAAGTCATGAACTGTTTCCTTTATCTGCTTGATTGTTTTTCCTTGGTTTCCTAGGGTATCATTCACTGATTTACTCAGTTCCTCGAACTTTCTATTATACTTCTCATCCATTTCTATAAGGGCGTTTTTTATATGCTGTTTAAGGGTGTCAATCACTTTCATGAAGTAGTTTTTTCTACTTCTTCTTGATTAAGGTGTTCATGTCCTCCTGTTGTGGGGTCACTGGCTTCTGGTGGTTTCGTGTTGTTTTTCAGATTGTTGGGAGAATTCCTGCATTGGCGTCTGCCCATCTCTTCCTCCCAATACTCCCCTTTGGATCTTCTTTTATAGGATCAGGTCTTCTTGCCCACTGATGTACCTTCCCAGTGATGTCACTCCCCCGAGATGTTTCTCCACAATGAGGTTTCACTCAGAGCCCAGATCGAAACTCCGCGCTGCTTGGTTAGCTCGCGAACAAAGGGCCCACCCCGCTCGCTGCGGGCAGGCTATGGGAACAAAGGAGCTACCGGCCACCCCTTTGTCCTCCCGGTTCGGATTCGGTCCCAGCACCCTAGCAGGCTGGGCAGGGAGGCGCTATGCCCCAAAGGAGGGAGGGAGGGAGGGAGACAGGGGGTGTGGGGATCTGGATGTAAGCTGAATGGGATAGTAAGAGAGAGGCGGTTTGGGCAGTATAGCCCCTGTAGGATGGCCAGGAAGTGTGGGCGGGCTGAGGTTTGATCCCAGCTGCCGCAGCACCCACTCACCACAATGATGTTTCACTCGGTGCCCGGATCGAAACTCTGCGCTGCTTGGTTAGCTCGCGAACAAAGGGCCCACCCCGCTTGCTGCGGGCAGGCTATGGGAACAAAGGAGCTACTGGCCACCCCTTTGTCCTCCCGGTTCGGATTCGGTCCCAGTACCCTAGCAGGCTGGGCAGGGAGGCGCTATGCCCCAAAGGCCTATTTTCCTTTTTAAAAATTATATACAAGTTACTTCTTATTCTACATTGACTTATTTTACAATTATACATGAGTTATTCCTTACTTGTTTTTCATGCTGTACTGCTAACCTCTTTTTTATATTTACACTGTGCAACTGCTGATACTCTCGGGATATCCTTAATGCACCTCACAGCACCATTGGAATTTGCAGTGGCCCTATGAAGACACCCCTCCCCAGAAAGCTGCACAGCTGGACGTCACCTGTAGGTGCTGTTCATACAAGGTCAGCTACAGTTCCTGGATAGGGGATCCTCGAGGCCAAAGAAAAGTCAGAAGAAACAGAAGAAAGGATAGAATCGGGAGTTGTGTCCAGTCATGCTGAAGCAGTCAAACAGCCCAGGATTTCTTTCAGAACTTCCTTAAATACAAAAGTAGAAGAAAGCACAGCACAGATGGTCAGTCAGTATCTGACCACAAGGTCATTCCTGTCCTTGAGTTAGCAGCCTCCTTACCACATTTATCTGAACCTAATCCCAATTTTCCATATCCATTAAATTATCATCTGAGGTAAACTAAGGATTATGCTCCTTGATAGTTTCAAGACACATCTCTAAATCTCATATAGATACATGGATGCCATGACTTTCCAGCAAATTCTTAGTCATAGACAGAAGCAGATAAAAGTTATCTTGTCCCATTACCCGGTAATTACTTTTATTATTATCCATCACTCCTGAAATTCTTTCAGGATCCCTGTTTTAGGCACCAATTGTTAGAGTCTCTTTCCCATCTACCTCGGTTATGGATGACCCTGGGTAGTACCATAGAAATCAGAACACAAGGGATGCAGGGTAGAAGATACAACTGCATACTTTATTGCAAAGGTAGTGCTCTCTAATAATACTCAAATCACAATCCAAGCTAGGTTCTCATAATACTTGAAATAGTTACAGAAACTACCAACTTTGTTACAATTTATTACAAGAGTTTTGTGTCCTAGTTAATCTAAACAAGAAGACTGCTGTTATGGAAATAAATTAAGCTGTAATATAATATATAAACACACTTCATCAGTAGACAAACCACAACCTAATCATAGTGAGTGAACTACAGTGCACTTCTGTGTACTCAAGGACTGACTATTGGAAGGGAAATCTACTAATACAGGAGGTATGCTTCCTCCTTACTTGGCCTGCCAAGTATGTCAATAAGAGTGCCACCTCAATGGGGGTTCCTTGGACTTCCCACAGGACAGGGAACCCTGATTGCTCTTTGGGCTGACGAGGGAGGGGGACTTGATTGGGGGAGGGGGAGGGAATTGGGTGGCGGGGAAGAGACAGAAATCTTTAATAAATAAATAAATTTATAAAAAAAAAGAGTGCCACCTCAAGTCACCCCTGCAACAGAGTTTCTATAAAGTTCAAAATAGCCCTCCACAGTGGAGTTGTGTTTCTGCATTAGCATAATCTTTGACTGGACCTAATGAACCTCTGATTTCTTTCTGTCCTTGAGTTGTTCTCATGGGTATCTTTGTCATAGTCACTGGAATTTAACCACTACAGCTATTTATTGTAGATTTATCTCAAGTTATTTTTCTATATTTGAAAATTTTTCATACCTACACACCAAAGGAAGAAATGAAAGAGAGGAATTATAAAAGAAAGAAAGAGTCAGCAGAACTGTTATTGTAGGACCAGGAAAATGAAAATGTAATGGCAGAAAGTGGGTACTGAGATCATAGGATTTTAAAATATACTCAATAAAAAAGTTAAGCCTGAGTTCTTTTGTCTGATTTTTTTTTGTTGTTGTTGTTTTTCCAAGACAGGGATTCCCTGTGTAACAGTCCTACCTCTCCTGGAACTAGCCCTTGTAGACCAGGCAGGCCTCAAACTCTGCCTCTGCCTCCGAGTGCTGGGATTAAAGGTGTTTTTCCCCACCGCCCAGCTCTTTGTGATATTTTAGCTCTTAATTTTTCTTTTTCTGCCTATGCTCTGGAAATGTAGCAATTCCAAATTAAAAGGTAATGGGCTAATTTCTTAAATGGAATATTGAAGCTGTTCAGTGGTTATCTCTGATGACTCTTTTAGGTTCACAGTGGAAAACAACCAGTAGGACAGAAATAAATGAAAATAAGAAGGTAGTTTCAAAGGGCATTTATGTGTTAACACAGGCAGAAATTTTCAAAGAATTTATCATCATTACAGAAAAAGCCATTGCTCTGGAGTGGAAGCTTATCAAGGTGCCCTAAGGGTAAGACTCTATCCACATAAACCTTCAATTTAGGGAAGGCATGAGCCAAGTGATTCATAGTCTTAGGAAACTACTTCATTCAGAACCTTCTGCACCTGTGGTCCAAGCATGTTAGAGTCCTTTGCATTTATAAAAACCAACTTCTCAGCATCACCAATAATGTGTTGGTCTTGGAAACAAGAAAGAATAAGATCATGGATTTTTAGTTTATAGTTACAGTTTATCATTGTTGCAGGCATTTGTGTTTGGCAGAGTCAGAAGCCCAGGGAGGACAGAGTGGGAGTTTATTTAATGAAGCTGTAAGGATTGAAGCCTGGTGTTGTTGGTTGTTTCTTTTATTCTTGTGTTCTTTTAGACACTGACACCCAGTTCTCAATTAATTTCACACATGGAGGCTTATTTTTTTCTTATAAATGCCTGACCTTAGCTTGCTTTGACTTGTTTCAAGGCAGGTTGTTTTTCAATTATTCTTTCTACCTTTTCCCTCTGGTTTTATCTTTATTCTGTATTCCTCTCTTTATTTCTTATTCCATGGCTTGCTGTGTAACTAACTAGATTAATGGCTCATATTGTTCTTTCCTTTTGTTATTTCTTCTTTGTTATCCTCCCAGATTTTTCATCCCATTTATTCTCTTTGCCTGCCAGCCCTTCCTATCCTTTCTTGCCATGTGATTGGTCACACTTTTTTTTTAGACCAACCAGGTATTTTAGTTAGGCAAAGTATCACAACTTCACAGAGCTAAACCAATGCAGCATAAAAATAGTGCAGCACTTCTTTGCATCATTAAAACAAATGCTCCACAGCATAAACAAAATAAAACATTTTAAAATATCATTCCACAACAGCCTGGGCTGCATTTTGAGCCCAAAGATGTTAAGATAAGTAAGTTATGACACTACTTCCATTGAGATCTAGCTGCTTATAGTAAGTGGAAGTTACCAAAGAGAGAAATGTATGAGAAGTTGCAAGAACAGGTCCATTTAAACCATTTGAAACTGAAGCCCATACATCTGAGAAGAGAGCTACAGGATTTGATGCTTTTCCTGCTCTGCTTCCATCTTGCATTAGTCCAATTGTCCCTCACAGTGTTTCCATTTTGCCCTTTTGGAATAGTAATGGTATTTCGTGCCATTGTATGTTTTCAGGTTTTACAAGATGTTGCTGTCAACAGATTGTCTTGAGTGCCAGAAGAAACATTAGACATTTGGACAGTGTAGGGGCCATTGCAGATGAGAATCATTAAATGCCCATCCTTGAAATGATGAAATGCAAAATTTCTATTGTTGACCATGAACCAATAGTGACAGAAACTACTTGATTAAATAGGGTCAGAATCTACTTGATTGAATGAACAACCTCCCAGAAAAGATAATGCATTTGTACAAGTGTCTTTCCATGGTGGCTTTCTTTCTATTTCCTGTGAATCTTTAGTAGGAGAAGCCTGTCGAGATGAAATTCGTCATTGTATGTGATGAGTCTCAATATCCTCAACTAATTTCCTGACATTTATAACTGTGTTGTGCTTGACATTAGTCAGCCAACATCCTACTTATACTGAAATGCTTTGCCATCATTATAGGCTTGATCTCTAAATCACATAAGATATAGAACAAACAGTTGTTATTAAGGGCTAATAAGTTTGGCAACCTGCTATTTTAATTTTTTGTTTGCTTGTCTGAGTAAACCTTGCTGTGTGGCTCCAAATTCCTGAAAGTAAAGGGAGGGAGACTTCATTCATGACTTTATTTGTTTTTATATTGTTGGATGATGACCCTGGAATGTAGGCTTTTTACATGTGAAGCACATGCTGGTGTGCTCAGCTTCCCATATATCTTGAATTTTAAAATTGACAGAGGGTATCACTCTGATTCCCAGGATGCCTTGCAGTCATGACATTAATACTGCCTGAACATTCTGAGTCATTGAATTGCAGGTACATGAACTTCTTTCATCTTGTAATACTTGATTTGATTTTTTAAAATTGATATGACTATTATATATGTCTGGATGGATATTCACCACATGGGTACCTGGCTATCAAAGTGATCAAATGATCTCAGAACTCCTGATCATTGAACAATGGAAAGTTGTGATCCCCATGTAAGTACTGGAAAATATGCCCACCTCCATTTAAGACCAGCAAGAACTCTGAACTACTCTGCCCTCTCTGCAGCTCTGTCTTCATTATTTCTTTGCTTTATATTTAAAAAACACTTATGAGTGAGTATATGTGATAATTGTCTTTCTTTTTCTCCGTTATCTCACTCAAAATGAGTGTGTCATTATTTTTCCTGCTGTGTAGTACTCCATTGTATAAATGTACCATATTTTCCTTATCCATTCTTCAGTCAACGGGAATTTAGGTTGTTTCCAGGTTCTGGCTATTACAAACAATGATGCTATGAACATAGTTGAGCACATGTCTTTGTGGCACAATTGAGCATCCTTTGGATATATACCCCAATGTGGTATTACTGGGTCTTGAAGAAGGTTGTTTCCTAATTTTCTGAGAAATTGCCACACTGACATCTAAAGGGGCTATACAAACTTGCATTTTCATCAGCAATGCAGGAGGGTTTTCTTTACCCCACACCTCTCCAGCATAAATTGTCATCAGTGTTTCTGATCTTGGCCATTTCTTATAGGTGTAAAATGGAATCTCAGAGTTGTTTTGATTTGCATTTCTCTGATGACTAAGGATTTTGATCATAATCCCTGACTTCAAACTTTACTACAGAGCTACAGTACTGAAAATAGCCTGGTATTGGCATAAGAACAGACAGGAGGACCAATGGAACTGAATAAAAGACCTGGATATTAAGCAACACATCTACGAACTCCTGATTTTTGACAAAGAAGGAAAAAATCAAATGGAAAAAAGAAAGAATTATTAATAAATGATGCTGGCATAAATGGCTATCAACATGTAGAAAAAAGAATGAAAATTGATCCATTTCTATCGTCATGCACAAAACTCAAGTACAAATGGATCAAAACCATCAACCTAAAGCCAGCCACACTGAACCTTATAGAAGAAAAAGTGGGAAGTACACTTGAATGTATTGGCACAGGAGAACACTTCCTAAATATAACCCCAGTAGCATAGACACTGAAGCAATTACTAAATAAGATCTGAAACTAAAAAGCTTCTGTAAAGCAAAGGACATGGTCAACATGGCAAAACAACAGCCTACAGAATGAGAAAAGATCTTCACCAACCGCACATCAGACAGAGGTCTGATCTGCAATATATACAAAGAACTCAAGAAATCAGTCATCACAAAAGCAAGTAATCCAATAAAAATGGAGTACAGACTTAAAATATAGAACTCTCAACAGAGGAAACTAAAATGGCTGAAAGACACTGAAGAAAATGCTCAAAATCCTTAATCGTCAGAGAAATACAAATCAAAACAACTCTGAGATTCCTTTTTACACCTGTAAGAAAGATCAAAAACACTGATGATAACTTATGCTGGAGAGGTTGTGGGGAAAAGGGAACAATTCTGCATTGTTGGTTGGAATGCAAATTGGGACTGCCCCTCTGGATGTCAGTGTAATAATTTCTCAGAAAATTAGAAAACAACCTTCAACAAGACCCAGTAATATCACTTTTGGGTATTTATTAAAAGGATATTCAATAGTGCCAAAATGACATGTGCTCGGCTATGTTCATAGCAACATTGTTTGTGATTGCTTGAACCTGGAAACAACCTAAATGTCCCTCGACCAAAAAAATTGGTAGGGAAAATGTGGTACATTTATATAATGGAGTACTACACAGCAGAAAATAACATCTTAGATTTTCCAGGTAAATGGGTGGAACTAGAAAACACCATTTTGAGTGAGGTAACCCAGACCCAGAAATAAAATTATCACATGCACTCACTCACAAGTTGTTTTTAAGCATAAACCAAAGAAACCCAGTCTACAAATCATAATCTCAGAGAGCCTTAACAACAATGACACTAAGAGAAATATACACAAATCTAATCTACATGGGAAGTAGAAAAAGACAAGTTCTCCTGAGTAAATTGGGAACATGGGGATCTTGGGAGAGAGTCGAAGGGGAGGGGAGCAGAGAAAAATGTAGAGCTCAATAAAAATAGATAAAAAATGATGCTTCAAGGCATAGGCAAAATTTTCACATAAAATCTGAAATAACTTGGGAAAAGATTCTAAACACCCAAAAGCATAGTCAAACACAGCTTCTTTGTAACTGCCTTTTTTGGTGGGCTGTGTTTGATAGCAGTGACCAGAGGCTTGTCTCCTTTAACAGAGGGCTTCCTGTCTCAGCATTGGTGACAAAAAATGCAGCTCTTTTAAGAGATCCTAAGTTTGCTGATTGTGTGTCTTCTTTCTCCATGTGAGGGCCCAGGCTTAGATACTGCTGGCCACTCTCCCTGTATTTATGTAATTGAAAGAATGTGTGGAGTCTGATTTGATTCTCTAAGACAGACTCTCTCCAGTGTGAAGGACATTAATTTATAAGTGGCTGCTGCTCCTCTCTGGTCTTTTGTTCAATATGGCTGTTTCTTGAATAGTTTCTGGGCACCATTATGGGGAATTACCTTCAAATCTTTTCCAGAAATGTCTTTTTTTAGTCAGTACACTGATCTACTTGGTTACATTCAGTATAACCTATGTGAAATTTACCATAAAGTTCTGGGACCAAAGATAGTCTGACTTCTACTATAGAATAGTATTTCTTGCACTTCTAATTTTGTGTCCAATTTATTGATAGTTCAAAATGATGAGTTAGTTAAATGTATGATGGTTAAATATAATATATAAATAAAAGTAAGGATAAAAGAAATTTTTGATGTGTCAGCCTACAAAAGTGATTTCTTTACTGACACCACAAGGTGGTGCCACCAATAAATGAAAACAATGTGGCTGTTCAGACTGGCCAATTATAAACCACCTACAACCTAGTGTGGCACATGAATAAATACGTGCATATATCCAAGAATATGTGCACATGAAAGAAATGATCTCACTAGTCTTCACAATGTGACATAAAGTGTACTTGTACAGATAAAGACATTCATTAAATTGAGGCAAGGGATTGAAGTAAGACAGCAAGATCTCCCAAAGGCTTACAAATCAGTTGGTAGTCTGAAATGACTGCCTAAGAAAGCTTCCTTTGGAGTACTGCAGATGATTTAAAAGCAATCAGCTGAAACTTATTTGTTTCTTAAACATGCACCACTGCCAAATGTAATATCTTTGTACAAATTCAGCAATGGGAAGGTTAAATCATGTAGGAACCAAACCCAAGGCCATTTTCTTGTGTTCTCTTCTACCCGTTTGAATTGTGGAATATTATAGAGGTCACTGTTCATTTAATTTCAAAAGAATACTCTTGCTTCCCTTAAAGAAGAAATACTATTTGAGTAACTATTTAAATAATATAAAATCATGTGTAATGGTATTATGTATTGCTCTGCTAATTATATCTTAATCATATATTGACTGGTATATTAAAATATTAATTGTTTAAACAGCATGAAAAGCAAAAATGAAAGGGTTACTGTCTAAAGTGGGTTATTTCAACAAAAGAAAACAAAGACTCAATTGTATAAGATTACCATATTTTTGTCAAACTATAATTATTGTCATTAATTAAATTCAAACAAAACAGGCGGTCTGTTTCTTAACGTTGTTTTTACTTCTTGTGTAGTATAAATCATTGGCAAAAATTTCTCAAACTAACAAAATAAAGCAATTTCCTGCATTTTTACATTAAAATAGCACATTTGTAGCTCATCTTTATAACAAACCTTTCTACAAAATTCTTGATACTTTTGTTCTCCACATACCAACTAAATGAACATTTAAAAAAACATTTAAAAGTGATTGCCTCAGCTAGATTAATTTTTTCTGCCCCTCATTTTTCACTGCTGAAGCTCTCACTTCCATCTGATTTATGAGGCTGCACTAGTTGATTAAAAACAGATGGAAGAAATAGGTAGTTTGACATAGGCTAAGCTGTAATTACATTTTGTTTTATGACGAACACAATACAGACTGTGACATTACTTTATGAGTGCATGAGCTTGTTGACCATTGTTGTCATCATCCATTGTGTTTTAGCGCAGTGGCCTCAGGAGGCACAGCACTGTTCCTCTATATGTGAAGATTTAGGTCGTTTGTACATTTAAGCCACCAAGGAAATACCTGCCATAAACATGAGAATCCTATACTTCTTCATTCTAATTTCAATAATATGCATAATATGCTGAAAAGATTGCTGTGATCTACAGTAATTTATGTCATTTTATGAGTACTCTGTATATTATGAAGACACATAAACACAGGAATATAAAGAGAATGTCTAGGCATTACAAGTCACTGTGTTTCCTATGGTAATGGTGCTGGCCCATGGGGGTATATGAACAAATGCACCAGAATACACACATTAAATATGTGTAATTTTCATCAACTCTAACAATGCAACATGATGTCATTTAATTTTAGTTGATATCTGTGGGAAATCCCAACCTCCTGCTATCAGAGTCTATTTCCCATGATATTACACAATCTCATGTCACATTCAGATTCCTTGTTAAATTCTGGAACATGCATTATTTTCACTGTTTGTTTTTTCATTTACATAACACTGAGTGTAGAATCTTTTAGATAAAAATAATGTATTCTATGTCACTATCCTCTATACTGCAGTCTTCTTTCTATGTCTCTTTACATTATTTTCCAAATCCACACGCAAGAATGTTTACAGTCCAGGGTGCATGATCAACACATGAATAAACAGACCCACACTCTGTCTTATGGTCCATCAAACTCCCAGAAGTTCTGACAGCTCATCCAACCTGCTCCTCCTGTTCAGAAGGCAATGCACCTCCACTTCCCATGGCATGACTTATGGTCTTCCTCATATTTTCCCCAGAGCATCATAAACAGAAAACTAGAATAATCCCCAATGGTGCCCTTTTGTATCATGCTTCTGGGCCTCAGGATAATAGCAGCTTCCCTGCTAGATGAGCAGAGATCAAATGATTACACTGCACAGGCTTCCCAACTATGGCCATCCACCCTAGGGGAAGACAGGAGTCTTATCAAGGAAATTTGAATTTTAGTAGAAACTCTTGTCAGTCTCTCAGTGCACTTCCTGTTCTTCTTTCGAGATACAGTGTTCCTTGTGTGCATATTCTACTACACACTCAATGTTCAGTGCAGATTATCCTCTGCATAATAACTCATAAATCCTGATGCCAAACAAAGGTCACTTTTAAACAGTAACTTCTGTTAAAGCAAAAAGAGGCCATAAATTAGAAAACAATGAAGTAGCTATGGAAGGGCCAAGAAGAAGTATAAAGTAGAGGGAAACTAAGCAATTGTTAAACCCAAAAATTATTTTAAAAAGTTAAAATAGGCTTTATGGCCATGTGCCCTAGATTTGAAAGACTCATATTAGAGGACAAGTTTTAGTCACACATTTTCCCTCAGATGTTCATCTTAAGCCTGTAAAATAAGAGTTCTTTTAGGCAGGCTCACAGCATTTTATCCAGGTCTATTTTGTTCACACTAGTGGACCTTCTGAAATTTGGTTCCATAAGTTCCATTCTTTATCTAAACTCTCAAGTCCCTGGTCTGTGTAATCTAGAAATGACCAGCCAGAACATATATCAATTACAATGTAATATTTTGTGTTTGTTCCAACAAATAAAGCTTGCCTGGAGATTAGAGGCTGGAGGTAACCACTATTGGATGACAGGATCTGACAGAAAGTGGCTCTTGCTTTTAAATCTTGCATTCGGAAGATGAAGCAGGAATATAAGGTGGGTGGAGACAGGATCTCATCCCCAATTCAGTCGGATGATTTGAAGAGGTAAAAAGTGAATTTGACTGCTGGGTTGCTTCTCTGTTCTGTCAGCTTTTCCCCAATATCTGACTCTGGGATTTTATTCATAATACTAATTATGATCATGCTTCAATCCATCAATTCTTAACTACTTATTTCTAAAGTGTACTACTTTCAAAAGATGGAAATATTTGTGCTGCTTTCTGTCTATCACTTTTTGTGCTTGGATTGCACATGGTTTAAAGTTGACCTTTGAACTCAATTCTTACACAGGAGGGCACTCATTTACTGGTCTATATTTCTAACTGACCAGATAAGGCACATCATTGAAGCAGTTGAAGGACTTTCTTTCCAGCACTGGGCAGCAGAAGGATTATGAGTTCAATAGAATTCTCAACTGCATAGTGTAAGGTAAGCCTAATCTAAAGGAGACATTGCTCTCAACAGAAATAAATAATCAATATAACTTGAGAAAACAAGAAAGAAATTCTTAATGACCTGGAAACAGTGGGTAACAGAAAGAAATAAGAGATTAGAGTGACGATAAATGTAAAGAAATTCAAATTTAAAATTTAAAACGCATAATTGTTTTTTTAAAAAATTATAATTGAAAAAATAGCTATATTGACTTTCCAAAAGTTAAAACAATTCTCTCACAGAGGGAATGGCATTAATAATATATTACTTCAGCCTGTGCTTATGTGTAATGTTAGCTGCTGAGACCTGTCAGCTGATAAATGCAGTTACAGCTAATGGATGTAACAATGACAGCAAGATTGAACATATCTGTACATGCGAGCATCTTTTTAGAAATTCCATATGAAATGGTTCAATTAAGTTGCCCACATTGTATACAGAAATCTGGTCTGACTTTATTTACATGACAAGGATCAATACATGTTGGAAAATATAAAATCACATATCCATCTACAATCATATCTTATTTCTTTTTTTTAAGATTTATTTATTCATTAGATATACATTGTTCTTCAGGCCAGAAGGGGGCACCAGATCTTACTACAGATGGTTGTGCGCCACCATGTGGTTGCTGGGAATTGAAATCAGGACCTTTGGAATAGCAGGCAGTGCTCTTAAGCACTAGGCTATCTCTCCAGACCTACAATCATATCTTATTTCATAATGGTGACTCCACAACTGTTTACCTTCACTGTTTCCCATATAGAGTACACAGTAAACTATTCCACCTATTATGGTATGAAGACAAAAACCATGCTCCACACACAAATCCTTTTTCTATTACTGAAAAGGAAAGTAGACTACATGACTCAAATTTGTAATTTTATGAATGAGTGGTGAATGAGTTGTTTAATCTAAAAATTTAGTTGGTTTAATCATGAAAACAAGATCATTTCCCTGGGGAACAATGGAGTGGGATCAAGGGAACTTGATCCAAAATAAGAACTTTTGATTCAGAAACATTATTCTACAAACTGGATACTGTTCTAGAATCAATATACCTTCCTCTGGATAAATTATTCCACAAACTTAAAAGTTTAAGAAACAAAATCTCTGTAAAAACTGCATGCATCTGGGGTGGTTAATTTGAAAAAGAAGAGCAAGCCTGGAAAAAATTTGCATACCCCATAAAATGGCATTTTTAAGTCACTTTTGGGTTCAGGCCAAGGTTATACTGCGAACAATTTAAAAGGGAACAGGAGAACCTAGGCAGTGGTTGCACATGCCTTTAATGCCAGCATTCGGGAAGCAGAGGCAGGTGGATCTCTGTGACGTTGAGGCCAGCCTGGTCTACAAGAGCTAGTTTCAGGACAGGATCTAGAGCTACAGAGAAATCCTGACTTAAAAAACTAACAACACCTGCCTACACTTCCTGGCCATCCTACAGGGGCTATACTGCCCGATACCTCCTCTCTCTTCCTATCCCATCCAGCTTACATCCAGATCCCCCCACCCCCTGTCTCCCTCCCTCCCTCCCTCCCTCCCTCCCTCCCTCCCTCCTTTCTTTGGCGGCATAGCACCTCCCTGCTCAGCCTGCTCGGGCGCTGGGACCGAACCCGAATCGGGAGGACAAAGGGGAGGGCAGCAGCTCTTTTGTCCCCATAGCCTGCCTGCAGCAAGCAGGGTGGGCCCTTTGTTTGCGAGCTAACCAAGCAGCAAGGAGATCCGATCTAAACACCAGGAGAAACAGCACTGGGGAGTGACATCACTGGGAAGGTACATCAGTGGGCAAGAAGACCTGATCCTGTACAAGAAGATCCATAGGGGAGTATTGGGAGGAAGAGGTGGGCAGATGCCAATGCAAGAATTCACCCAACAATCTGAAAAACAACACGAAACCACCAGAAGCCAGCGACCTCACAACAGGAGGAAATGAACACCTTAATCAAGAAGAAGTAGAAAAAACTGACTTCATGAAAGTGATTGACACCCTTAAACAGCATGTAAAAAACGCTCTTATAGAAATGGATGAGAAGTATAACAGAAAGTTCGAGGAATTGAGTAAAGCAGTGAGTGATACCCTAGGAAACCAAGGAAAAACAATCAAGCAGATAATGGAAACAGTTCATGACTTGAAAACTGAAATAGAGGCAAAGAAGAAAACACAAACAGAGGGCTGGCTGGACATGGAAAATCTAGGTAAACGAACAGAGACTACAGAAACAAGCATAACCAGCAGAATACAAGAGATAGAAGAAAGAATCTCAGATTCTGAGGATAACATAGAGAAAATAAACGCTCTGATCAAAGAAAACAGCAAGTCCAACAAACTCTCATCACAAAACATTCAGGAAATATGGGACACAATAAAAAGACCAAACCTAAGAATAATTGGAGTAGAAGAAGGAGAAGAAGTGCAGCTCAACGGTACAGAAAATATACTTAATAAAATTATAGAAGAAAACTTTCCCAACCTGAAGAAAGATGTACCTATGAAGGTTCAAGAAGCATACAGAACACCAAATAGGCTGGATCAAAAAAAAAAAAACATCCCCTCACCATATAATAATCAAAACACAAAATATACAGAATAAAGAAAGAATATTAAGAGCCGCAAAGGAAAAAGGCCAAGTTACTTATAAAGGTAAACCTATCAGACTTACACCTGACTTCTCTATGGAAACCATGAAAGCCAGAAGGTCCTGGATTGATGTACTCCAAAAACTAAGAGACCATGGATGCAAGCCCAGACTACTATATCCTACCAAGCTTTCGTTCACTATAAATGGAGAAAACAAAATTTTCCAGGATAAAAATAAATTTAAACAATACATAGCCACAAATCCAGCCTTACAGGAAATATTAGAAGGCAAATCACTAACCAAGGAGTCCAACAATGACCACAATAACTCAGACATCTAGAGACCCTTCACCACCACAACTCAAAGAAGGGAAACACACAAACCCTACTACTAAAAAAGTGACTGGAGTTAACAACCATTGGTCATTAATATCACTTAATATCAATGGGCTCAACTCAACTATAAAAAGGCACAGGCTAAGAGATTGGATAAGAAAACAGGATCCAACATTCTGCTGTCTACAAGAAACACACCTCAACCACAAAGACAGGCACCTACTCAGAGTAAAGGGCTGGGAAAAGGCTTATCAAGCAAATGGACCTAAGAAACAAGCAGGTGTGGCCATACTAATTTCTAACAAAGTTGACTTCAAACTTAAATCAATCAGAAGAGATGGAGATGGACATTTTATACTCATAACAGGAATAATTCATAAGGATGAAGTCTCAATCCTGAATATCTATGCCCCTAATATAAAAGCACCCACGTACGTAAAAGAAACATTACTAAAACTCAAGGCAGCCTTCAAACCACACACACTAATAGTAGGAGACTTCAACACTCCTCTCTCACCAATGGACAGGTCAATCAAACAGAAACCTAACAGAGAAATTAGAGAATTAATGGAGGTAATGAAGCAAACGGACTGAAGAGACATCTATAGATTATTCCACCCAAAGAGGAAAGAATATACCTTCTTCTCTGCAGCTCATGGAACCTTCTCGAAAATTGACCACATACTCGGTAACAAAGCTAACTTACACAGTTACAAAAAAAATATTAGTAACCACCTGTGTCTTATCAGATCACCATGGATTAAAGTTAGAATTCAACAACAATGCTACCCCCAGAAAGCCTACAAACTCATGGAAACTGAACAGTCAACTACTGATCCATACCTGGATTAAGGAAGAAATAAAGAAAGAAATTAAAGTCTTCCTTGAATTCAATGAAAATAAAGAAACAACATACTCAAACTTATGGGACACTATGAAAGCAGTGCTAAGAGGAAAGTTCATAGCACTAAGTGCCCACCTAAAGAAAACAGAGAAAGCTCACATTGGAGACTTAACAGCCCACCTGAAAGCTCTAGAAAAAAAAGAAGCAGACTCACCTAGGAGGAGTAGAAGACTGGAAATAATCAAACTGAAGGCTGAAATCAACAAAATAGAAACACAGAAAACAATCCAAAGAATCAATGAAACAAAAAGCTGGTTCCTGGAGAAAATCAACAAGATTGATAAACCCCTATCCAAACTAATCAAACGGCAGAGAGAGAATTTGCAAATTAATAAGATCAGAAATGAAAAGGGGGACATAACCACAGACACAGAGGAAATTCAGAGAGTCATTAGATCTTACTACAAAAGCCTGTATACCACAAAACTGGAAAATGTAAAAGAAATGGACACTTTTTTAGATAAATACCATTTACCAAAATTAAACCAGGACCAGGTGAACAATCTAAACAGACCTGTAAGTCGCGAAGAATTAGAAGCTGTTATCAAGCCGGGCAGTGGTGGCGCACGCCTTTAATCCCAGCACTCGGGAGGCAGAGGCAGGCGGATCTCTGTGAGTTCGAGACCAGCCTGGTCTACAAGAGCTAGTTCCAGGACAGGCTCCAAAACCACAGAGAAACCCTGTCTCGAAAAACCAAAAAAAAAAAAAAAAAAAGAAGAAGCTGTTATCAAAAACCTCCCTATCAAAAAAAGCCCAGGACCAGATGGTTTCAATGCGGAATTCTACCAGAACATCCAAAAAGAGCTAATACCTATACTCCTTAATGTATCCCACAATGTAGAATCAGAAGGGTCATTACCAAATTCCTTTTATGAAGCTACAGTTACTCTGATACCAAAACCACACAAAGACTCAATCAGGAAAGAGAATTACAGGCCAATCTCACTCATGAATATCAATGCAAAAATCCTCAACAAAATGCTGGCAAACCGAATCCAAGAACACATCCAAAAAATTATCCATTATGATCAAGTAGGCTTCATTCCTGAGATGCAGGGCTGGTTCAACATACGAAAATCTATGAATGTAATCCAGCATATAAATAATCTGAAAGAAAAAAAACCATATGATCATTTCATTAGATGCTGAAAAAGCATTTGACAAAATTCAACATCCATTTATGTTAAAAGTCTTGGAGAGATTAGGGATACAAGGGTCATACCTAAATATAATAAAAGCTATATACAGCAAGCAGACAGCTAACATCAAATTAAATGGAGAGAAACTCAAAGCCATCCCGCTTAACTCAGGAACACGATAAGGCCGTCCACTCTCTCCATACCTCTTCAATACAGTGCTTGAAGTTCTAGCAATAGCAATAAGACAACATAATGGGATCAAGGGGATTCGAATTGGAAAGGTAGAAGTTAAAGTTTCGTTATTTGCAGATGATATGATAGTGTACATAAGCGACCTCCAAAACTCCACCAAAGAACTTTTACAGCTGATAAACAGCTTTAGTAATGTGGCAGGATACAAGATCAACTCCAAAAAATCAGTCGCCCTCTTATACACAAAGGATATGGAAGCAGAGAGGGAAATCAGAGAAGCTTCACCATTCACGATAGCCACAAACAGCATAAAATATCTTGGGGTAAATCTAACCAAGGAAGTGAAAGATCTATTTGACAAGAACTTTAAGGCATTGAAGAAAGAAATTGAAGAGGATACCAAAAAATGGATAGACCTCCCTTGCTCTTGGATTGGGAGGATCAACATAGTAAAAATGGCAATCCTACCAAAGGCAATTTATAGATTCAATGCAATCCCCATCAAGATCCCATTAAAATTCTTCACAGAATGGAGAGGACAATAATCAACTTTATATGGAAAAACAAAAAAAAACCCAGGATAGCCAAAACAATCCTATTCAATAAAGGATCATCTGGAGGCATTACCATCCCTGACTTCAAACTCTATTACAGAGCTACAGTAATGAAAACAGTGTGGTACTGGCATAAAAACATAGAAGTCAACCAATGGAATCGTATAGAAGACCCGGATATTAACCCACAAACCTATGAACACCTCATTTTCGATAAAGGAGCTAAAAGTATACAATGGAAGAAAGAAAGCATCTTCAACAAATGGTGCTGGCACAACTGGATGTCAACCTGTAGAAGAATGAAAATAGACCCATATCTATCACCGTGCACAAAACTCAAGTCCAAATGGATTAAAGACCTCAATATCAGTCCGAACACACTGAACCTGATAGAAGAGAAAGTGGGAAATACCCTACAACAGATGGGCACAGGAGATCGCTTCCTATGTATAACCCCAGAAGCACAGACATTAAGGTCAACATTGAATAAATGGGACCTACTTAAACTGAGAAGCTTCTGTAAAGCAAAGGACACTGTCACTAAGACACAAAGGCAACCTACTGACTGGGAGAAGATCTTCACCAACCCCACAACAGACAAAGGTCTGATCTCCAAAATATATAGAGAACTCGAGAAACTAGACTTTAAAATGCTAATTAACCCAATTAAAAAATGGGGCACTGAACTGAACAGAGAATTCTCAACAGAAGAAGTTCAAATGGCCAAAAGACACTTAAGGTCGTGCTCAACTTCCTTAGCAATCAGGGAAATGCAAATAAAAACAACTTTGAGATATCATCTTACACCTCTCAGAATGGCTAAAGTCAAAAATACCAAGGATAGCCTTTGCTGGAGAGGCTGTGGAGGAAGGGGTACCCCCATCCATTGCTGGTTGGAATGCAATCTTGTGCAACCCCTGTGGAATTCAGTGTTTCGGTTTCTCAGGAAATTCGGGATCAACCTACTCCTGGACCCAGCAATACCACTCCTGGGAATATACCCAAGAGATGCTCTATAATATGACAAAAGCATTTGTTCAACTATGTTCATAGCAGTATTATTTGTAATAGCCAGAACCTGGAAACAACCTAGATGTCCTTCAGTGGAAGAATGGATGAAGAAAGTATGGAATATATACACACTAGAGTACAACGCTGTGGTAAAAAACAATGAATTCTCGAATTTTGCATGCAAATGGATGGAAATAGAAAACACTATCCTGAGTGAGGTGTCCTAGACCCAAAAAGATGAACTTGGGGGGCTGGAGAGATGGCTCAGAGGTTAAGAGCATTGCCTGCTCTTCCAAAGGTCCTGAGTTCAATTCCCAGCAACCACATGGTGGCTCACAACCATCTGTAATGAGGTCTGGTGCCCTCTTCTGGCCTGCAGACATACACACAGACAGAATATTGTATACATAATAAATAAATAAATAAATAAATAAATAAATAAATAAAAAAAAGATGAACTTGGGATGTACTCACTCGTAATTGGTTTCTAGCCATAAATAAGGGTCACGGAGTCTACAATAGGTGAACCTAAAGAAGCTAAGTAAGAAGGTGAACCCAAGGAAAAATCTATAGTTATCCTCTTGGCTAAGGGAAGTAGACAAAATTGCTGGGGAGAAAATTGGGATCTTGGGGGTGGAGTGGGATGGGTGTAAGGGGAGATGGGTAGAGAAAAGGTAGAAGGGAAGGAGGGGGGTACTTGGGGAAACAGGAGGATTGGGATAAAGGAAGGGTGGATAGAGGAGCACGGAACCAAAATTCTTAGTTAAGGGAGCCAGTTTAGGGTGGGCAAGAGACTTGACCCTAGAGGGGCTCCCAGGTGCCCAAGCTGAGGTTCCCAATTAGTTTCCTGGGCATCTGAGGATAGGGAACCTGAAATGACCCTATCCTAGAGCAATACTGACGAATATCTTGCATATCATCATAGAACCTTCATCTGGTGATGGATGGAGATAGAGACAGAGACCCACACTGGAGCACTGGACTGAGCTCCCAAAGTCCCAATGAGGAGCAGAAGGAGGGAGAACATGAGCAAAGAAGTCGGGACCACGAGGGGTGCACCCACCCACTGAGACAGTGGAGCTGATCTACTGGGAGCTCACCAAGGCCAGCTGGACTGTGATCGAAAATGAATGGGATAAAACTGGACTCTCTGAACATGGTGAACAATGAGGGCTGATGAGAAGCCAAGGACAATGGCACGGGGTTTTGATCCTACTTAATGTGCTGTCTTTGTGGGAGCCTAGCCAGTTTGGATGTTCACCTTCCTAGATATGGACGGAGGGGGGAGGACCTAGGTCTTACCACAGGGCAGGGAACCCGACTGCTCTTTGGACTGGAGAGGGAGGGGGAATGGAGTGGGTGGAGGGGGAGAAGGGTGGGAGGAGGGGGAGAAGTGTGGGAAGAGGGGGAGGGAAATGGGAGGCTGGGAAGAGGTGGAAACTTGTTTATTTTCTCCTTTTCTCAATAACAAAAAAACAAACAAAACTAACAACAACAACGATGACAAAAGACAGAAGGCACATCTACCCACTTAGGCAGATGGAGATTTACAGAGCAAAACTACCTTTTTTCATCATGTATAATAATCAGAAATTCTAAAGAACAAAGTCTAAGTTAGACTCTGGTGCTGTCAATCTTTAGTTCTTCTGGGTCATGAAGGCTGAGGAAAGGATAAACTTATTATATCAGCCTTTTCCATCTCACTATTATTAATGACAACCTCATGAGGCTGAAGACTCAGCACTTAGGACACTGGATACTCATCCACAGGGCCTAACATTGATACTACATACTCACAGGGGTCAGTACCTCCAGACAAAGAGGATTACATTCCATCTTTTTATCACCACTGGTCCCTGGAATGTGGGGCTATAAACAAAACTTGGGTACCCAAGAGGAGCAGTACTTTGAGACAACTCTCCAGGTCCCACATATGTCATTATAATGTGTAAGGTAAAGGTGTCCCACTGTTCCTTCTGTCTCTTAGCACTTGAAGGACATAAATGCCCTCTAGATGGTTGTCAAATAATTCAATGGATTGAATGTGAATGGAATATCTATAATGCTTATGTTATTGTTCTCACAGCTTTTTATGTGAGCAAAGATACTAAAAAGTTGGTTGAAATCAATCTGAGTCCAGCCAGATTTTATTTGCAAAAGTTACATTATTGAGATAGGCTTTTCTTTTTCGTCACTAGAAGTCCAATGCGCTATCCATTGCGCCACAGAGCCACTGAGATAGGCTTTTCTAATGTAGTAATAGGGGCGGCAGGGCTGCGTTCTCAGCACCCCCGGCTGCCTGCCCGGCTAGCTTATGCCCAAAATAATTACACAGACACTGTATTCTTTTAATCACTGCTTGGCCCTTTAGCCCTACCCCTTACTGGCTAATCCTGTTATCCCGATCAACCCATCTCTAATAATCTGTGAGAACCGGTCTTACCGGGAAGATTCTAGCCTAGTCCATCCTGGGTCGGAGCTTCATGCCGGGAGCGGGGCATGACGTCTCTGCTGAGGCGTCTCCTCCCGAGAGAGCAGAGCTGTGGAGTCTCTGACCTCACTTCCTGTTCCTCCCAGCGTTCTGTTCTGTTTACTCCTCCCACCTATCCTCTAACCAATAAAATGGGCCAGGGCAGTTCCTTTATTAGCCAATGACCTTCCTCCATCACTTTTCTTTTAGAATTTTTGAGACAAGATACTTCCTCATTGCCATGGATGCCATGAATTTATTATGGGGAAGAAGCTGGCCTCACAAGAGCAGGACCACCCACACTCCAGTGTGCTGTAATTATAGCGACACACCTGTACGTCCAGTTGAAATATGAGTTTCTAAAGGACTTATCATTGAGTCCGAGAAAAAAATAATAAAATAAGATTAAAATGGAGCATCATTATTTTGACAGAATAGAAGATGAACAAAAGTCATAGAAGTAATATAAGGTCTACAAAATAAACTTCACTAAATGGATTTGCCACACATACAGCACAGTTTAGTGACTCCCTCAAATATTTTAAAATAGAAACCACAATACAATGATCTCCTCCATCAGTCTTGACTGAACATGATATGTAATTTACTTCCTTCAATGCTATGATGAAAAGTAATTTTTCTTGAAGCTAAAGAAATCTATGATGTTTAACATCATTAACAAAATTTTTCATGAGTAGGAATTTCTTCTTTAGAAGTTTGTTCCTATTGCAGATTTAAAATTGTTTTAAATAGAATTTAAAACATTTATAGCACTAGAGTCATGGCGAAGTGACTAAGAAATTTTCATTCCCAAGACTAAGGTCAGATTTTAACAGCTTGTTGTAATTCCTGATAGAAGATCCAAAGTCTTAATTTTCTAAGGATACAGAATATCAATCCAAATATTCACACACACACACACACACACACACACACACACACACACACCCCACATAAAAAACAATTAAAAAAACTTTTAATCAACCAATTTTCATTCATGAACATTTTTCTCCTGCAAGCATTCATTACTGTAAAATAGGAGTCAAAGCATCTGACAGCTCACTTACAGAGTTTTTCTTCATAAATTGGTTCATGAAAGAGAAAACAAACTTAAGGTTGAAGTAAGAGAAATTAGTCCTTCTAAGTTGGTGGTATCATTTAGGAAGATTTATGGCATACTGTCCTGCAGAAAGGAATATGTCACTGAGAGTAGGCTAGGAGAATTTACATCCATACACCAGTTCCAGTTCCCACTCTCTGGTTCATGTGGGAAATTAAGGATGTGAGTTCTTAAGCTCCTACTTCAGGTGCCATGTCTGACAATTTTTGTCATGGAACTTTCATGGTGATCCTTTTATCTTCTAGAACAAAGGGCCAAATTAAATCCATTTATAATTTGAAATAGAGATGATATCACAACAAAAAGGAGTTTGTACATATTCTTAAATATTTATATCTGAATTACTTATCCCTTGCAATTGAAGAGAAGTATAAAATCTAATAGGGTTTTATTATCATTCAAATTCATAGCCCAAGAGTTACAGTTCTGAAGGGAAAGGTACCCTTACTGCCTGAAGTCAAGAAACACCTACAGTTGTGAAGATAAGGGCACCACACCAGATGAGGCAATGATGTTCCTCTCTGAGAGAGAGCCATCACAGCTGGGATCTGCTCCATTCTTCTAAGAGAGTTTCCCAGCAGAAATGTCTGTTACTGATCTGCTCCACTCCCCTAATGAAGTGCCTCAAAAGAGGTGTCCATTGCTGCTGTGCTCCTCTGGGTTAAATGTCTTTCCAAGTAGAAGTATCAATTATGTCTCAACTCAACTCCACTAGGGAGTTTCTGATCCATTCCAGTGCAAGAAGGTCTTCACAGAAATCTCAACCAAGAGATTTATTTGGAAGTGGAGAGAGTGACTACCTCTGCCAGGGTGGAAAGGGACATCTGCCAACTGAATGAGCATATGGCACATATAGGGCTTCTTAAAACCAGATCTCTTCCATGGAGATTTTAAAGGTGGGAATTGGTCAGATTTCAATCCCTGAGTTGAACAAGCTGAGACATGGGCAGGATTTTGTGCTCAGATACTGGTTGGTTTTGAGCTCATTTGGACAAGGGTAGAGTGTGTTTCGTTGGCTCTGGTTTGAGAGCCAAAGTGTGTTTCCTTCACTGGCTGTTTTTAACTTTTTGTTCTATCTTCAGGGTGATGTTGTCTCTATAACTAGCTCTAGATTCACGGACAAAGTGTTTTCCTTTGGATTTCATTTCAGTACCAGGGTGTAATCATTTGACTGGCTCTTTCTCTTGCCCATAGTTCTTCATAAATTCAATAATTATGTTTTGTCTATTAGTTTGCTTGTGCAAAAAAAGGTATCATATTGAACAGATTATTGACACTATCATTTTTTTTTCTACAGAATGAATGCTGGTAGTTATCTTACTGTAAGTGTATTTGTTTATGATCTTGAAATATAATTTAGAATAAGCCCTCAGGTTGTTCTTCTGGTACACAAAGGCTATTGTAATTTGGAAACGCTTTTTCAGACTGATTACACAAAAAAGTTTATTTATAAAGATTCACTGCAGTATGATTTTTCTCACGTTTTTGAACACTAAATTTATTACATTTATATTTCCTTCCTAGATGGTTTATTTAATGTATTTTGAAATTATTGTGACAAAGGATTTACCACATACATTCTATCCATGGTTTTTCTCCTGTATGTGTACATTTATGCAATTGAAGATGAATAAGACATGAAAAGGCTTTATCACACTGATTTCATTTATACTCTTTTTTATTCTTTTAAGCCATTGAAGATTACTGTGATCTGCAAAGGCTTTACCACAATGAATACATCCATGGGGTTTCTCTCTTTTGTATGTTCTCTTAGGCCTTTGAAGATCACTGTGCTGCGCATAGCTCTTACCACACTTATAACCTTCAAAGAGTTTCTATCTCGGGTGAGACCTTTTATGCCTTTTAAGATCACAGGAAGCTGCAAATGCCTTACCACAGTCATTACATTCATACAGTTTCTCTTCAGTGTGTGTTCTTTTATGCACTTGAAGAGTACTGTGAACTGCAAAGGCCTTACCACACTGATTACATTCATAGGCTTCTCTCCAGTATGTGTTCTTTTATGCCTTTGAAGATCACCGTGCCATGCATAGGCCTTACCACAATGATTACATTCATAAGGTTTCTCTCCAGTATGTGTTCTTTATTTTTTATTTTTTTTATTGCGAAAAGAAGAAAAAAAAACATAAACAAAAAACAAGTTTCCACCTCCTCCCAGCCTCCCATTTCCCTTCCCCTCCTCCCACCCTTCTCCCCCTCCTCCCACCCTTCTCCCCCTCCCCCCACTCCTCTCCCCCTCCCTCTCCAGTCCACAGAGCAGTCCGGGTTCCCTGCCCTGTGGTAAGTCCTAGGTCCTCTCCGTCCATATCTAGGAAGGTGAACATCCAAACTGGCTAGGCTCCCACAAAGCCAGCACATTAAGTAGGATCAAAACCCCCTGCCATTGTCCTTGGTGTCTCATCAGCCCTCATTGTTCGCCATGTTCAGAGAGTCCGGTTTTATCCAATGCTTTTTCGGTGACAGTCCAGCTGGCCTTGGTGAGCTCCCCGTAGATCAGCTCCACTGTCTCAGTGGGTGGATGCACGCCTCGTGGTCCCGAATTCTTTGCTCATGTTCTCCCTCCTTCTGCTCCTCCTTGGGACCTTGGGAGCTCAGTCCAGTGCTCCTGTGTGGGTCACTGTCTCGATCTCTATCCATCACCAGATGAAGATTCTATGATGATATGCAAGATATTCGTCAGTATTGCTCTAGGATAGGGTCATTTCAGGTTCCCAATCCTCAGCTGCCCAAGGAACTAACTGGGAACCTCATCTTGGGCACTAGGGAGCCCCTCTAGGGTCAAGTCGCTTGCCCACCCTAAAGTGGCTCCCTTAACTAAGAATTGTGGTTCCGTGCTCCCCTATCCACCTTTCCTTTATCCCAATTCTCCCGTTTCCCAGGTCCCCCCTCCTTCCCTTCTACTTTTTCTCTCCCCATCTCCCCTTACCCCCATCCCACCCCCCCCCCCCAATATCCCATTTTCTCCCCGGAAATTTGGTCTACTTCCCTTAGCGAAGAGGACAACTATATGTTTTTCCTTCGGTTCACCTTCTTCCTTAGCTTCTTTAGGTTCACCTATTGTAGACTCCTTGGTCCTTATTTATGGCTAGAAACCAATTATGAGTGAGTACATCCCATATTCATCTTTTTGGGTCTGGGACACCTCACTCAGGATAGTGTTTTCTATTTCCATCCATTTGCATGCAAAATTCGAGAAGTCATTGTTTTTTACTGCAGCGTAGTACTCTAGCGTGTATATATTCCATACTTTCTTCATCCATTCTTCCATTGAAGGGCATCTAGGTTGTTTCCAGGTTCTGGCTATTACAAATAATACTGCTATGAACATAGTTGAACAAATGCTTTTGTCATTTGACAGTATGTGTTCTTTTATGCAATTGAAGATTACTGTGTTGAGCAAAGGCCTTACCACACTGATTACATTCATAGGCTTCTCTCCAGTATGTGTTCTTTTATGCACTTGAAGATGACTGAGACGTTCAAAGACCTTACCACACTGATTACAATCATACAGTTTTTCTCCAGTATGTGTTCTTTTATGGTTTTGAAGAGTACTTTGAGCTGCAAAGGCCTTATGACACTGATTACATTCATGCGGTTTCTCTGCAGTATGTGTTCTTTCATTCCATTTAAGGTGACTGTCATATGTGAAGGATTTACCATGTTGAATATATACTGAAAGTTTCTCTCCAGTTTGAATTCTTTCAATCTTGCAAGGATAATCGGCACAAATAAAAGCATTGCCACTCTCAAAACACTGTTGTGCCTACACTTTTGTATGAATTAATTTTATAATATGTTCCAATTATAAAGAGTAATCAGATACTAAGTTTTCATAACTGTGTCTAAACACATGTTTTGCTCCTTCATTAGGCACTGTTTTGCCACTTGGAAGATACCTCCAATGGCAAATTCCTTTCTCTTATGGCTTAACTTCTTACAGTCACTTTTTTCTATATGATATTTTACACATATGTGAAGAGAACTGGATAAACCCAGAGTTTTAACATTCATAAATTCTTCTGTACTGTGAATCATATTGCATATGCTATATGAACTAGGACACCCAAAAGTATTTGTACAGTTCTAGAACTCATAGAGCTTTTTTGCAGTGTGAGTTTGTTCATGTATTAACTAACAATGGTGGTTTAAAACCAATTACTTGTTTACTTGATTCAAATTCAACAAATATACTCAACATGGCTACTACCAGTTATCTAATTGTTCTTAGAGAGTGGTATCATGGGGCGGGAGAGATGGCTCAGAGGTTAAGAGCATTGCCTGCTCTTCCAAAGGTCCTGAGTTCAATTCCCAGCAACCACATGGTGGCTGACAACCATCTGTAATGAGATCTGGCACCCTCTTCTGGCGTGTGGGCATACATGGAAGCAGAATGTTGTATACTTAATAAATAAATAAATCTTTAAAAAAAAAGAATCTGTCTCAGAAATAACCAAATAATTTTAAAAAAAAAGAGAGTGGTATCATATATCTCTCTATATCCCTATGCTCATACACTTGTATCAAGAATAACATATGGTATCCATAGTAAATAAGAATAACAAATAAAAAAATTCCACATTGAATTCTCGCAGACTTGTGGTACAGATATCAAGATTTCTGTAGAACAACTGCCACTTGACTGAACTCTAACTGCTTCTCTCACTAAACATAGCACAGTCACAAGAAGTGTATGAGGAATACAAGATTTACTATGGGCTATTGGTTTAGTACAAAGTTTTGCAGATATATTTATCATCACTTCAATGTGTATACCTTTTGTATTATGAGTAGCAAGAAAGAAATTTATTTGAAGATCTATAACAAAGCTCTCATGGTGTTATGCCTCAAAAGGTGATATCTGTTTAGCCATTGCTTTCTTGGCTTCTTTCTTAAAAGAATGTCATTTAAGGGGCTGGAGAGATGGCTCAGCAGTTAAGAGCATTGCCTGCTCTTCCAAAGGTCCTGCGTTTAATTCCCAGAAACCACATGGTGGCTTACAACCATCTAGAATGAGATCTGGTGCCCTCTTCTGGCCTTCAAACATACATGCAGAAAAAATATTGTATACATAATAAATAAATAAATAAATATTTTTTTTAAAAAGAATGTCATTCAAATGCAACTCACACATATGAAATATGGATTTGTAAGAATTTGATAACAATTAGTGCACTTAAAACTGTGATTATTTATTTTGCTTTAGACTAAAACTTTCAGGACACAAAACTTTCATCAGAGGCACATTGTTATCCGCTTGCACATGAAAATTACCTTTCATGCCTTCTAGAAAATGGACAATGTTCTTTAGTATTAAGGTCTTCCCAAATGCATCCTAAAATATAATAACAGACAATGTATGTTATATTACTGAAAATTGTGCAGTAGTTAAGGTGTTATCTTAAGGGACCCTTAGGACTATGACTGCTTTATACAACTCATTACTTTTAAATAAAATTACAGAAGAACATCATTAACCAAGAAAAAGTTGTCCCCTTATTTTGAAGGAAATTTATTTTTACCTGTAGTAGCAAGGTTCTTGTAGGTCTCCAGCATCACATCTTTGTAGAGATTCTTCTGGGAAGGATCCAGCAAATCCCACTCTTCACGAGTGAAGTTAATATGCACATCATCATATGTCACTGCCTTTTAAAACATTTCATTCATGTGTATAATAGAAGCATGATGGTGACAACATTGTAAATGTATACTTCTTTGACAGTATAGTCATAAAGTTCTGGTATTCGACACTAATATTCCATGACATGGACAGTTACTTTTGAAGGAAATTGGAGAGTCACCTCTGTCCTTTCTGTATACTTTGAATGGGATATCACCTTACAAAAGAACTGTCTATTAATAGAGACAGCCAAGGAAACAGATCAACAGGACATCATACACTGAGAACATTGTATGATAAAATACTAATTACAAAATAGAAAAATACAGTGGACAAACTGTGTGTATTGACTCATGCCTTTAAGCATAGCGCTCAGTAAGCACAGGTGTATATATTTGTCTCTGAGTTGAATGCCAGCCTAGTCTACGAAATCGTGTCCATGATGGGTGGAAGCATACATTAAGACCCTGTCTCCATAGCAAAAATCACTGAAACAAACAAATCAGACTGAAAGAATTCAGGTTATTGAGACTCATCATATACAATGAGGAATTTTATCTAGAAAGGCCTTTCCTACTAAAGGTTCATAGGAAATTAAAAGGCCACCAAGGAGAGAAACATGATCTTTTGTGGGAAATTGTTCATTCAATGAACTGCACAGACTGGACCAAGAGAGTGACCCAGGAGAGCAGAACAAAGAGCAGGCCAAGACAGAGGGCAAAGACAGACCTCAGTGGTGGTGCTATCTGAAACACAGAGTAGGCCAAGAACAGGTCTCAGAACCAAAAACAGCTACTTAAGGATTGGGCCAATTGAAGGATGAGATGGGTAGGCACCAAGGAAAGATTAATCCAACAACATAGAAAGCAACACGGTAACACCAGAACCTAGTGGTCATACAACAGGAAGATTTGATCATCCTAACTCAGAAGAGGCAAAATAAAATGATTTCCAATGTAACTTTGTGAGGATGATAAGGAAATGAAAATTCCCTTAAAGAAATTGAGGAAAATACAAAAAAAAATTGAAGACATCAATAAATGTCTCAAGGAAATTCAAGAAACCAAGAAAAAAAAACAAACAGGTGAAGCAAACAACTTAAGACTTGAAGATTGGGGTCAGGCAGTGGTGGTGCACATGCCTTTAATCCCAGTACTTGGGAGGCAGAGGGAGGTGGATCTCTGTGAGGTTGAGTCCAGCCTGGTCTTCAAGAGCTAGTTCAAGAACAGGCTTCAGTGCTACAGAGAAACCCTGTCTCAAAACACCCCCCCCAAAAAAAAGAGACTTGAAGACTGAAATAGAGGCAATAAAGAAAACACAAATGAAGGAAATTCTCTACATGGGAAAATCTGGGTAAACAAATGGGAACTATAGCAGGAAGTGTAACCAAAAGAATACAAGAGATAGAAGAGAGAATCTCAGGTGCTGAAGATACTATATAAGAAATCAATCATTGGTCAAAGAAAACAATAACTCCAACAAATTCCTTACACAAAACATCCTGGAAATCTGGGACACCATGATAAAATCCAAACCTAGGAATAATAGGGATAGAAGAAAGAGAAGAACACCAACTCAAAGGAACAGAAAATATATTCAACAAAAAAATCATAGAATTAAACTTTTGCAACCCAAAAAGGATATACCTATGAAGATACAAGAAGCTTAGAAAACACCAGATAGACTGGACAAAAAAAAATCCCCCAACATATAATGATTAAAATGCAAAACATAGAGAATGAAGAAAGAATATTAAGAGCTGCAAAGGATAATGGTCAAGTATAATATAAAGGCAGACCTATCAGAATAAGACCTGAATTCTTCATGGAATCTATGAAAGCAAGAAGGTCCTGGACAGATGTGCTGAAGACACTAAGAGACCACAAACTCTACTATACCCACAAAGCTTTTAACGACCATCAATGGAGAAAAAAAGATATTCCATGACAAAACCAGATTTAAACAATACTTACACACACAAATCCAGTTATACAGAAAGTACTAGAGGGAGAACTCCAACCCAAGGAAGCTAACTGTAAACACAGGCAACAGATAACCTTACATCTGCAAACACCAAAGAAGGGAAACACACAAACACTATTTCTGAAACATAACAGGAACTAGCAAAAACTGGAAATTTACATCTCTTACTATCAATAGGCCCAATTTTCCTATAAAAAGGCAAAAGTTTAGAGAATGGATACAAAAGCAGGATCCATCCTTTTGCTTTATAAAAGGAACAAACCTAAATCTCAAAGAAAAACATTGCATAAGAGTAAACTGTTGGGAAAAGTTTTTCAAATCATATGGACCTAAGCAGCAACCAATTATAGGTATCCTAATAGAGGACAAAATAGACTTCAAATTAAAGACAATCAGAATAGATGAAGGACACTTTATGCTCATAACAGGAATTAGCCATTAGGATGAAGTCTCAATCCTGAACATCTATGCCCCAAACATAAGAACACCCACATATATAAAAGAAACTTTACTGAAGCTTAAAATGCACATCAAATCCCACATATTACTAGTAGGAGACTTCAACAACATACTCTTCCCAATGGACAGTTCATTTAGACAGAAACTTAAGAGAAATAAGACAACTAACAGATGTCTTGACTTAAATGGACTCAAGAGATATCTACAGAGCATTCCACCCAAACACAAAATAGACCTTCTTCTCAGCACCTCGTGGTATCTTCTGTAAAATGGACCACAAACATGATAACAAGGCAACCCTTAACACACAAAATAATTGGAATAACCCCCTGTGTTTTATCAGATCACTGTTTTAAAGTTACAATTTAACAACAACACTAACCACAAAAAGCCTAAAAACCCATGGAAATTGAACAGTGCTCTATTAAACTACCCCTGTGTCAAGGAGAAAATAAAGACATACTATAAAAAAGCTGTTCTCCACAAAACTGGAAAGGTTAAACACATTTAAACAAGGTTAGTCAGCAAAATAAAATCAACCCAATGACAGCAGGCAACTTATCCATCTGTTTTTGACCAACTTTTATGAAACCTGATTTTGAAAATCGGGAGTTCCTGTCTACCACTATAATCCATCAATCTGTCATTGAAACATTCATTCAACAGTGTCAGTTTTTCTTTTCCAATGGAGGAATTGTAGAAACTAAGAACATTTTGGCTCTTCCTTCACCCACAAATCCAGGACTTGGTGGAGTCAATGATAACACTTCGTTGCCACCACAGTTGCAACCGCAGCTCATTCACCCACAATTGCTAATAGGTCCTCTTGATATTATATAAACAGAACACGATAGCAAATGGCCTGAAATTGGACAAAAGCAAATCTAGACATGCACATTTCAGGGTTTAGTAATATATTTCATGTTTCATACAGATAAGCTACATTCAAATTGATGAGACATTTTCTCTTTGAACTATGTTGTATTCCCATACCTTGCAAACTTAAAATGTGGTAAGCATGACTGGAGAGGCTTAATTTTTATAAACAAATAATAGTTATAAAAATGCAAAGCTGCTGCTGCATGCACCCTGATTGCAATGAGTATATCATTCCTGTGGTGATTTCTGTCACATTATATTGTGAATAAAATTGTTCTATAGAAATTAAATGATTTAAAACTTATATATGAAATGTTTAATGCTTTCAGCCTGCTTTATGGCTGGTTTTGTTATTTGATGTGCTAATTTTTGAACTTAATTCACATTCAAGCAGCCTGTATAGATAACTAAAGCCGAGTTAAGTATTTTATAATTTCAGGCTGCTATGCCATGCTTGGGATATTGTTGGAAAGAAAGAAAAAAAATAAGTAACATATTTCATATTTCTGCACCTTCATCTTCTAAGTAAATCTGTGGATGATTTCATGAAGAGTGAATGTTTCATATACTCAAATACCAAGGACACACTTGTGGTTAAAGTGAGCTGATAATGTGGTGTAAAGGGTGGTTGTCCCCAACTCATTTCTTTATGATCTCTAATGAAAAATACATTTTGTGGGGGCTGGAGAGATGGCTCAGCGGTTAAGAGCACTGACTGCTCTTCCCGAGGACCCAGGTTCAATTCCCAGAACCCACATGAGAGTCCACAACTGTCTGAAAATCCAGTTCCAGCGATCTGATCACCCTTACACCAATGCACATAAAATAAAGTTAAATAAACCATAGAAAATTAAAAAAAAGAAAAATACATTTTGTATACAGTTAATTCTGTAAACAGATGCATGTTCATAAGATCTATGATGGTCTTATAATCTTAATCTAAAATATTTTAGATATTTTTAACTTTTTCCTCTTGGGAAATACATTTAGTATAGTGTAGAAAAATACTTCATGACATTTTTTTTCATATAATGTTATATAACTTTTCATACATAAACATGAAATTTGATGTAGAAAATTTTTTAAATGAAACATTTTATCTAGGACTTCAATTTAATTTGTTTCTTGAATCTATTTCTATGTAGCATTGAAAATATATTCCAAAAATTCCATTGCTAATACAGCAATAAAAAGAATTTCAGTACTGACAAACTTCTTGGAGTATGTATATATACAATTACAAACTTGTATTCATACTCTTTCTGTGATATGTTGTTTTACAGTCAAGAATGGCTTTTGCACCATTTTTTAAACCAGTTTTTCCCTTTGTTGTTGGTACCAGAGTTGCTATAAATGACTGCTGCTTTAGGGGTTAAATATTTTGTTAGTGGATATACAAGCAATACACTAAATTATAATAAAACTTTCTGACTGGATAATAGGTAAATATAGTTGGGCTATATTCAAAATTATTTTAATACACTAATTATATCATGTCGATTGCCTTTGGGTGGGCTACTCAGTCTAGGGTTAGTAACCCACCCGGCAGTCAGTTATTCCAGGGTCACAGAGAGGCACTACCTGGAAGATATGAGCTAGGAAAGCGGAAGGAGGCTAAGCGAGAGTTCTTGTCAAAGCCTCCGTTTATTAGAGATGGGGTACAACTTTTATAGTGTAAAGAGTTGGGGGATGGGCACAGGGGCCTGGGCTCTTGCTGCGTGGTTCATGTTGGTCACATGGTCCGAGTTGGTCACGTAGGCAGGAGGTTGTCTTCGGTCAGGTCACTGTAGGCCAAGAAGTCACGAGTTGACACACCTAGCTCCCTAGATAGTTTGGAATGTGGGGTGGGTTCCGCTAACAGATAGCTCTCCATAAACAGCCAATTTGGGTGTGGGGTAGGCTCTGTCAATAGAAGGATTCCTAACACAATTAAGGGTGTGGGGGTCTCTGCAGACTCCCCAGGGTGATGGTTCCTGTAATGATTTTAGGAGGAAATTGGCTCCAAACAATATCATTTCTTTTAATGGGAAAAGGAAAATGGTTTGTTTTTTATGCTGGGTCATGTTTTGTGTAGTAAAGAAGAAATTCTTTAGTCAATATTGTAATCTTTGTATTTCAATGTTAAGATTTCCTTGTTTGTATTATTCTAAATCAATGATTTTGAGAAAAAAAGAAATCAACAATTTTCTGAATAGGTATCACATACCATAATTAGATCAAGACCAGGTGAATAATTTAGATCAACCTATAACCTGCAAGGAAAGAGAAGTCATTCCAACCAAAAAAAGTCCAAGGCCAGAGAGTGTCAGTGCAGAATTCCATCAGAACTAAGACCCAATAGCAATACTCCTCAAAGGGTTCCACATAATAGAAACAGAAGGAACATTGCCAGACCCCTTTTATGGTGCTACAGTTACCCCTATACCAAAACTATGCAAAGATTCAACCAAGAAAGAGAATTATAGACCCATCTCACTGATGAACATACATTCAAAAAATACTCAATAAAATACTAGGAAAGAAAATCCAAAAACACACCAAAAAATCATCTACCATGATGAAGTCAGCTTCATCTCAGAGATACAAGAATGGTTCAACATACAAAAATCTATTAAGAATCCTGCCCTCTTTAAGTTCCTTTCCTGACATCCTTAAGTAGTGAATGACAATATGACAATATAAACCAAATTAATCCTGTTCTCCCACTAGAACTCCTGATTGCTAAGGCTTCCCAGAATCCCTCCTTGGCTAGGGCCACCCAGCTGGGACTCACAATATTAGCAGCTTCTCTACTGGAGGATCAGAGACCAAATGACTCAGACAGTACAATCCATCCAGTTCTGCCCTCCCAGCCCAGCAGACAGGGCCCCTGTTTAAAAAGATTGTATTTAGTATACATTATTCCACTACCCTAGAGCACATCCTGTTCCACATCCAAAGTACAGGATCCTTTGTTGCACATTCCATTGCACACTCACTTTACAGTGCATCCATCCCATTGCATCAGAAGTGGGAAATCCTGCAGACTAACACAGGCCACATTCATAAAGTAACTCCTGTTACTGTGTAACTGTGGTTACTTTGTAACTGTTGCTAAAGAAAAACATACCATGAATTAGAAAACAATCCAGGCATATTTGGGTTTGAAGGCAACAAGGAAAATGTAAGTATAATGTGGATTTCATCTCTAAAATTATTTTGAAAACTTGAAATAGACTTTATGGCCATGTGCTCCAGAGACTAGGGATTTGTATTAGAGCACATTAAAGATTTCTCATACATTTTCTCAAAAGATGAACATCTTAATGCAGAAATATAACAGTCCTGTTAAGCAGGGCCACAACCTTTTACCCAGATTTTGTATTTTAGCTGAGCTACTGTAAATATAGCAATGTGGTTTAAAGATAATGTCAGTTTCTTTCCCAGATTCTTGATTGCCTTGGTCTGTGGACTGAAAACAATTGTCAATCTGAACATTCATGAAACATCTACAATTGACTACCTGATTCCACATAGCTAATCTCAACTACTGTTGACGGAAGAAAGCTTTCACCCTCAGTACAACTTCTCCCTTTGTGCCCTGTGTCTCCAGCAGCTTCAAAATTGGTTAATGAGCTCACCTCTTGCACAGGTTCCTTTTCTTCTAAGTCCCCATAAAAACTAGAAAGATTAGCAGACACTCAGTAACTACTCTACATTTCTTCTTCATTGACAAGTAAAGGCCAAGCCTATAAGAAGTTGCAGGACTGTTTTCCCAGCACTGGGGAGCAGAGGAAAGATTAGGTGTTCAAAATGATTCTCAATTATGTAGTATGAGGCAAGCCTAAACTAGAGGAGACATTGTTCTCCACAGAAATCAATAATTAACATCACTTGAGAGACATAAAATGCAACTATTAATAACTTTGAAACATTGGAGAACAGAAATAGAGACAAGTGCAGCAATACACTTAATGAAAACACCTGAAAATAATACCAATAAGAGCCGGGCGATGGTGGCGCACGCCTTTAATCCCAGCACTCGGGAGGCAGAGGCAGGCGGATCTCTGTGAGTTCAAGACCAGCCTGGTCTACAGAGCTAGTTCCAGGACAGGCTCCAAAGCCACAGAGAAACCCTGTCTCGAAAAACCAAAAAAAAAAAAAATACCAATAAGAGATTTTAAAATGATAAAAATATTGCACTCTTGAGATTAAATAAAACTTTCTATATTGACTTTGAAACAGAGTTGGCCTTTGTATAGGAGAGGGAATGTCATTAATAAGAGATAGATTAATGGTTTCTATATACATATGTTGGCTACTGAGATCTGTAACCTGACACATATAGTTAGTTAATGGCCTGTTTCTCAAATCTCTAAGCAGACAAAACTGTGTCAAGCAAGATCAACCATGTCTGCATAGAATTGTTGCCTAATTGCCTTTCCTGGAACTAGCTCCTGTAGACCAGGCTGGCCTTGAACTTACAGCCAGCCTTTGCCTCCCTAGTGCTGGGATTAAAGGCCTGTGCCACCTCTGCCCAGCCAGGAACATCTTCATAATGGTGGCTCTAATAGTTGATTGCCTCCACTGTTTCCCCTGCAGTGTACACAATAAACTATTCATCCTATTGTGGTCTGAAGACATAAGGAATGCTCCATATGCACCATATGCAAATCCTTTCCCTGCAACTGCAATGCACAGTCAACTACATGACACAAATGCATAATTTTAAAACTGTGAGTTTTTTTTTTTTTTTTAGGAATTTTGTGTTTTTTTTTTTTTTCCTTTTTTGGATTTTTCAAGACAGGGTTTCTCCATAGCTTTTGGTTTTGAAAGTCTAATGTACAGGACAGCAAGGTCATTGCCCTGGACAGCAGCAGACCTAGGGCACCTGAGTCAACATAAGAGAACTTCTCTCGGGGGCTGGAGAGATGGCTCAGTGGTTAAGAGCATTGCCTGCTCTTCCAAAGGTCCTGAGTTCAATTCCCGGCAACCACATGGTGGCTCACAACCATCTGGAATGAGGTCTGGTGCCCTCTTCTGGCCTACAGACATACACACAGACAGAATATGGTATACATAATAAATAAAAAAAAAGAGAACTTCTCTCAGAAACTATTTTCTAACAGGATGGAAATGCAGCTGTTCTAGAACTAATATCCCTTTCCATTGAGAAATAACTTTACACACTAGGAGATTAATAAAGAAAAACCTCTTTAATGATGGTAGACATCAATCTCTAGCTAACGCTCAAAGAGGTGCCAGCTAGACAGATTCCACATTTGCAGTTCACCTTAAGTGTCCTTTAGGTTCAGGCTCTGGGTTACACTTTGAACAATTGAAATAGAAACAGGCAACTTGCCAGGCTAGACATTTAGGCAGATAGGAGAGTTACAGAGCAAAGATATTATCAGGGTAATTTCTTCATTAAACTGGTAACCATAATCAGCAGGTGATTCCTTCAGTGACAGGGTCCTGAGGTGAAGGTCACAGGGATGAGAAGGATAGGAAAACCAAATTGTAAAAAAGATAAAAAGCTAGGGTGGGGAGGTCTTGCAGATGCCTAGAAAGCTTCCTAGGAAAAATTGCATTTTTCTGGGCATTGGTGGCACACACCCTTCCTGGGCCAAGTAATCTCTGTGAGTTCAAGGATAGCCTCTTCTACCCAGTGAGTTCCAGAATAGTCTGGACACTCCTACAGAGAAACCTTGTCTCAAAAGAATTTTAAAATGGAGAATAGCATCTTGTATACTTCCAAGGGAGAAATGAAAGAAATTAGAGAATTATAAGTACAAATTATCACATGAATTTAGGAGGAGGCTACTCAAACAAATCTATACAATGGGAACACAGGGTATCTCAAGAACTTTACTACGAGCAGAGTGGCCATGGGACTGACAACTATAGCTCCATATGGTGGGAAGAGTTAGGTTTTTTTCGAGACAGGGTTTCTCTGTAGCTTTCGGTTCCTGTCCTGAAACTAGCTCTTGTAGACCAGGCTGGCCTCAAACTCACAGAGATCTGCCTTGTCTCTGCCTCCCAAGTGAGGTTCTTAGAATCTGAAGCCACCCCTCCACAAAGGCTTTGGCACCAGAACATTACCAGCTCCCCTAAGCATATTCCTGGTTTTAGAAAAGGAGCTGTGTTTTATTATCAGTAGATCAGATACTTAGGGAAACTCACAAGGCTAAGGCCCCGGGCTATTACTAGGTCTGCCAGGATTGTTCCTCCTTCCTCAAGGGGACATAAAAGAAAACCCTTGATTGTTCAGGTTACTCCTCCACACAACAATGTTTTGCATTTCATTTATATGTCACCTGGTGTCATATTGCCCATCTGGAAGAACTGTGCTTTTCTCAAATAGAAAACTGGAACTTTATATCACACCAGGCTTTAAAATAGCTTAGGAACCTGTCATGCCTCCTTTAAAAGCTTGTTAGAGGTTGTTTTTTGATATGGGGATGTGCCTTGTGTCTGGTTTTAAGTCAGTGGTGGCTTCTTTGTAATTTTTTGGAGCCAAATATCTGGACAATCCGATTGAACAATGTGTACCCTAGCATCCTAATCTCTAGTAGCCCTGATTAAAATACATTTAACTTTTGGGTGATTTAGAGGCAGTCCTCCCTCAGCTAATTCTACTTTGTGAGACTGAACTATTTCCAAGGCATTGGAAAATCCTTTATATCAGCAACTCAACTCTTCTATGTTGCAGCTTAGAAGTGCAGTGCTACCCAACAGGTGAGATGCCTTGATACCGTCCACAAGTTAAACACAAATGGAGATTGTATGTAAAGGTTAAATGCAAAGTGCTCAATTTCAAGAAGATACTGGAGAAACTAGGTCTCTCTGAGTATGGCATATTGAAGTTGACAAGAAAGATGTTTGTACACACAGCACCCTGCTCCCAATTCTCTAAGCGGATTAAACCCACAGCACAAAGTTATTCAGAGGCCTGTTCCTTAAATCTAGGAATTAACAAAGACCACATGGGACTTTACAACACAGGGAATATGGCAGCAGGTTCCCACACTGATCCCAGGAGGATGCACCATGCCATCTCCTGCACCTCACCCTCTGCTCCTCCCCATCTGGAGACAGCATTCCACACCCCCCCCCCCTCGCTCACCATGTTATTGTTTCCCAGCTCGCCAAAGCTCTCAGGTCATCAACTTCTTCCAGCAGCAGCAATTTCACTGCAGCACATGAAACCACTGGGAACAGCTCCTCGGCAAAGCCAAGTCTGAACGTGGCTGCCTGGAAGAACCCTGCACTGCCTATGACTGGCAGGTCACCTGGAGGGTCTGATTGGCTCGTGCAGTCTGAGTGACAAGGACACTGTCCACAGGGCTGTAGCGTGCTTAAAGACTCTGCAGAGTGATTCCTGACCATTTCTCCCACCCCATTCAAAGATCGTTTCTACATAGGCCAAGGTAAGCATTTCAATAGCACTTGTCCTAGGCTACAAAAGCAGACAATGTCACAATCCTGCACTCCACAGGAACTTTCCCTTTTTCCTCCAGGACCCAGTGTGGCTAGCTGGCTTGTACTGTGCACTGTGCTTATCTAGGTGGGTGTAGTGATTTCCTGTCCCAGAGGGAAAAAGATGTTCAGAATATTAACAGCTAAGAGAATTTTAAGGTAACAAAAAAAGATAATTGTCATGGTGTTAAAAGTGTGCACTGCCACCAAGCAGTTAAAGATGGTCATATCATCTCAAATTCTACAGATTAATGGAGGTTTTTCCCATTTCAAAATCGTTAAGTAAAATCTCTCTCAGGTATAATCAATTCCCTGATAGAGTGCATGGCGTCACTTATGTATACTAATATATCATCTGTGAATAGCAAAAGCTTGATTTCTTCCTTTCCAGTTTGATTTCCCATGATCTTCTTTTGTTTTCTCTTTGCTCTAGCTAGAGCTTCAAGGACTAAGTTTACTAGGTATGGTGAGAGAGGACAGTCTTGTATTGTTCCTTATCTTAGTGGGCTCATTTTGAGTTTGTCCCCATTTTTTTAATGTTTGCTGTAGGCTTTCTGTCCATTCCTTTCATTATGTTAAGATACCTTTCTTGTATCCCTGATCTCTCCAAGACCTTTATCATGAAGGGGTGTTGAACTTTGTCAAATGCTTCTCAGCATTTAATGAGATGATTATATTTTTTCTTCCAATTTATTTATATGGTGGATTACATTGACAGACTTTCATATGTTAAACTATTCTGCATCTCTAGGATGAAGCCAATTTCATCATGGTGAATAATTTTTTTGGTGTATTCCTAGATTCAGTTTGTCAGTATTTCACTGAATAATTTTGCATTAATGATCATGAGGGAGACTGATATGTAATTCTTTTTTTGATATTTTGTGTGGGATTAGTATCAGGGTAACTGTAACATCATAAAATGGAAATGTTTGTATGGAAATGTTCATTCTGTTTTTAATTTGTGTAACAATTTGAGGAGTACAGCTGTTTCCTCTTCTTTGAAGTTCTGGTAGAATTCTTTACTGAAACCATCAAGTCCAGGGATTTTTTTTAGAGGTGGGGTTGGAAGAAGGCATTTGATGTCTACTTCTATTAACTTGAAGGTTACAGCTGTATTTAAATTGTTCACTGTGTATTGATTTAATGTTGATATGTGGTACCTATTCAGAAAATTGTCCATTCACTTTACATTTTCCAATTTTGTGGAATACAGGATTTGAGGTATGATGAAATGATTCTCTGGATTTTCTCAGTATCTGTTGCTCCACCCACCTTTTCATTTTTGATTTTGTTAATTTGGATGTTCTCTCTCTGCCTTTTGACTAAGTTGGATAAGGGTTTGTCTATCTTCTTGATTTTCTTTTTCATAGAATCAGTTTTTTTTTTACATGGATTCTTTATAGTCTTTTCCTTGTTTCTATTTTATCGACTTCACCCGCAAATTTGATTATTTCCTGTCATCTACTCATCCAGGGTGAGTCTGCTTCTTTTGTTCTGGAGCTTTCAGTTGTGCTGTTGACCCACTAGTGTGAGATTTCCCCACTTTCTTTATGCAGGCACTTAGTGCTATGAACTTTCTTCACAGCACTGCTTTCATAGAGTCCCATAGGTCTGGGTTTGTGGTGCCTTCATTTTCATTGTATTCTAGAAAGTCTTTAATTTCTTTCCTTCATTCTTCTCTGACCCATTGTTGATTCAGCTGAGCACTATTCACTTTCCAAGGGTTTGTAGATTTCTGTGATTAGTGTTGTTGAATTCTAACTTTAAAACATGGTGATCTGATAAGACACAGGTGCTTATTACAATTGTTTGTGTCTGTTGAGGTTTGCTTTATCACCATGTATGGGGTCAATTTTAGAGAAGGTCCATGAGGTGCTGAGAAGAATTCATATTCTTTTGTGTTTGGGAGGAATGTTCTCTAGATGTCTGTTAAGTCCAATTGAGTCCTGACATCTATTAGTTATCTTATTTCTCTGTTAAGTTTCTGTGTGGTTAAGCTGGAAGTGGTGGCGCACTCCTTTAATCTCAGCACACGGGAGGCAGAGGCAGGCGGATCACTGGGAGTTTGAGGCCAGCCTGGTCTACAAGAGCTAATTCCAGGACAGGTTCCAAAGCTACAGAGAAACCCTGTCTCAAAAAAAAAAAAAAAAAAAAAAAAAAACCAAAAACAAAAAAAAGTTTCTGTGTGGTTGACCTTTTCACTGCGGAAAGTGGCCTTTAACATCTCCTATTTATGTGTAGAATTTGACTGCAATTTAAGCTTTAGCACTGTTTCTTTTACATATGTATGTCCTCTTGTATTTCGGGCATAGATGTTCAGGATTGAGATTTAGTCTTCATGGATTTTTTTCCTGTGACGACTATGAAGTGTGCTTCCCCATCTCTTCTGATTGATTTTAGTTTGAAAGCTCTATTTTGTTAGATATTAGGATAGCTATACCTGCTTGTTTCTTAGGTTCATTTAATTGAAAATCTTTTCCCAACCATTTACTCTCTGAGGCAATGTCTGTCCTTGAGGTTGAAGTGTGTTTCTTATATACAGCAGAAGGATATATTCTGCTTTTATATCCATTCTCTTAGCCTGTGTGTCTTTTTATAGTTGAATTGAGTCCAATAATATTTGGAGATATTAATAACCAGTGATTGATAATCACTATTATTTTTGGTGGTAATGCTTGTGTTTCCTTTCTTTGGGGTTTGCTGATAGGGAGTTATCTGTTGCTTTTTTGGGGGTACAATTAGCTTTCGCAAGTTGGAGTTTTTCTTATTTCCTTTTTTATGCTAGATTTGTGAATAATTATTGTTTAAATCTGGGTTTATATGGAATATTATGTTTTCTCCATCGATGGTCATTTAAAGATTTACTGGGGCTAATTGTCTGTGTTCCATCCATGGTCTCTTCATGTCTACAGCAAATTTGTCCACGACCTTCTAGCTTTCATGGTTTCACTTAAGAATTCAGGTGTAGGGGCTGGAGAGATGGCTCAGAGGTTAAGAGCACTGATTGTTCCTCCAGAGGTCCTGAGTTCAATTCCCAGCAACCACATGGTGGCTCACAGCCATCTATAATGAAATCTGATGCCTTCTTCTGGCCTGCTGGCATACATGGAAGAAATGTTGTATACATAATAAATAAATAAAATCTAAAAAAATTAAAAAAAAAAAGAATTCAGGTGTAACTCTGATAGGTTTGCTTTAATATTACTTGCTCTTTTTCTTTTGCAGGTCTCAGTATTCACTCTTTCTTCTGTATGCTCTGCATTTTGATTATTTATTTTTTAAAATATTTATTTATTTATTATGTATACAATATTCTTTCTACATGTATGCCTGCAGGCCAGAAGAGGGCACCAGACCTCGATACAGATGGTTGTGAGCCACCATGTGGTTGCTGGGAATTGAACTCATGACCTTTGGAAGAGCAGGCAGTGCTCTTAACTGCTGAGCCATCTCTCCAGCCCTGCATTTTGATTATTATATGGTGAGGGGACTTGTTTTTGTTCCCATCTATTTGGTGTTCTGTAAGCTTCTTCTACTTTCATAGTGATATACTTCTCTAGGTTGGGAAAGTTTTCTTCAACAATTATGCTGAATATGGATTCTGTGCCTTTGAGCTGGAGATCTTTTCCTTCTTCTATCCCTGTTATTCTTAGCTTTGAATTTTCATGATGTCCCTGATTTCCTGGATCTTTTGCATTAAAAATTTGTTGAATTGAAAATTCTCTTTGACCAATGAATCTATTTGTTCTTTAGTACCTTCAACTACTGATATTCTTCCTTTCACCTCTTCTATTTTGTTAGTTATGTATGTTATGTATGTTGTTCCCATTTGTTTAAATGGATTTTCCATTTATAGAATTCCCCTTATTTGTGTTTTCTTTATTGCCTTTATTTCAGTTTTCAAGTCTTAAGTGTTTCCACTCTTTGTTTCACATGTTTGATTCTTTTTTCTTGGTTTTCTTTAAGATATTTGTTGATTTCTTCCAATTTTTTTGTTTGCCTTTTCCTCCATTTCCTTAAATTAATTTTTTATTTCCTCTTTAAATCTGTCCATCATCCTCTTAAAGTTATGTTTAAAATTATTTCTCTCAGCCTCCTCTGGGTTAGGCTGGTCAAGTCTTCCTGTAGTATTTCTATTGGGTTCTGGTGATACCATGTTGCTTTTTAGGTTGTTGAATAAGCTCTTCCATTGGTACCTACCCATCTCTTCCTCAAATTTTTGCTAACAGAGTCTTTGCCTCTTGGTACAATCATTGCAGTTACTGTCTGTGTCTTTGGGAGCTGTTTTTACGTGCTCTGTACTGACACTGTTTGTGTCTTATGGAGTGACGGAGGACTCTTTTGGCCTTCTGTCTTGGTCCACTGTCTTGGTCTTCTCTCTTGATATTCTCTGTGCACTAACAGCCTATGCTTCAGAGTTCCTCTGAAGCCATGTGGGATAGAGGTTTTGGGGCCAGAGTAGGACTTCTAGCTTGAAGCCTCCTACTCTGAGAATTTTGGAACAGCCAAACTGCTGGAAGCTTGTCTTCTGACTGGCTGGATAACCAGAACCTTACTGTACTTAGAGAGTGGGGTATCAAGCTGGGTGGGTGTTCACTTACCTCTTTGTCTGCTGTGTGCAGTAGCAGCCTGTGCTTCCAAGTTTCTCTTAGGTCACAGGAGATATGATGGTTTCGGGGGTGGATTGGGACTTGTAGCTTACAGGCTGCAATAGAGAGGGTGGTGGATTTGGAGCATCCTACCTGTAGGAATCTTACCAGCTGGCTGACTAGAGAAGCTGATGCAGGTAGGGGAGGGCCCAGGGTTTTGTATGGAGCCAAGGGCCTAGAGAGTGAGTGCCTATTGGGGTGGGTGCTTACCCACCTCTTGTTCCGCTCTGTGTCCTCTCAGCCTGTGCTTTAGAGTTCCTCTGCCCACCAGCCCCACATATTTCTCTCTCTAGTACAGCTATTGGCTATTAAGCTCTATATTTGATTAATCAGGTGTTTTAGGCAGGCACAGTAATACAGCTTTATATAGTTAAACAAATGAAAAAAATGAATGCAATACATCTTTGCATCATTAAACAAATATTCCACAGCATAAATTCATGTAACACATCTTAAAATCATATTCCATTACATGACTTAATTCATCACATACTCAATGTTGACTCAATTCCTGATTTATTGATTTAGTCACTAGAACAAGGTCAGGAAGACCACAGATGCTCTCCCTTATCACCTGACCACGCAGCTATTCTCCTGCCCTGGAATAGACCAATCACTGCTAGTAACCCTTTGAATAAGCCAATCCAATAAGGTGGAAAACAACCTACAGGTTCCCCCCTTGTGTCTGTGGTTTTTTTGCTTTAAAAAATGGACTGTAACAGCTATCAGATGTCCTTCATATCCTGAACTTGAAGGGTCCTGTCATGACAGAATAAAAATCCTCTTGCTTTTGAATCAATTGAGGCTTTGTGAGTAGTGTCTGGAGCAACCCCTCCCTGATGATTGGACTTCTAGTCCAACATTTTGATGCATTGGTCAGGAATTGAGTTGCTTCTGGACTCAATCCAGGCACAGTTGGAGGTAACATCGAGCGCTCTTATTGTCTTTGTCTGTCTGCTTTGTTTCTGTGATTATTGTAGTCTGTGTTTGTTGTTATTTTGAGTCTGTAGTGCTGCAGAGCTTCTGAAATTGTACCTATGTAGGGCCAGTATCTGTACTGGAGGGCACTCCAGTAATCTGTAAATCTGGGGGATGCTCCAGTAATCTGTAAATCTGGAGGACACTCCAGTATCCAAAGGGGCTAAGACTGACCAGGTCACTCCTCTAGTTCCCAAGAGGCAGGGCTTTTTGCCACTCACTTCCTCTGAATCTGTAGTGCTGTGCAGTTTCTGATTTTGAGTTTGGTTTGGCTTTTTGTGTCTTTGTTTTTATGTCGTGTCTTTGTTTTTGTATATCTGTTTGTATTCGAGTCTAAATCTGGTACGATGGGGCAGTGAGAACCACCTCTCTGACCCTAACTCTGACTTGACAGAAAAGCTGTAGACCAAGCTGTGGAAATCCGAAAGAAATACTGGCAAGTGGTCTGCTTCCTGGAATGGCCCACTTTTTTTTGGGAGGGGGGATTTTTCGAGACAGAGTTTCTCTGTAGCTTTTGGTTCCTTGTCCTGGAACTAGCGCTTATAGACCAGGCTGGCCTCTATCTCACAGAGATCCACTTCTGTCTGCCTCCCGAGTGCTGGGATTAAAGGCGTGTGCCACTGCTGCCCGGCTGGAATGGCCCACTTTTGATGTGGGCTGGCCACAGGGTGGGACGTTCAATCTAGATACTATTTTGCAGGTAAAAGAAAAAGTCTTTCAGCCTTACCCTTATGGCCACCCGGACCAGGTTCCCTATATTGTCACCTGGGAGAACTTGTCCAGAGAACCCCCCTACTCTGGGTCAAACCATTTCATTACAGAGCACAGTGCGGGCACCAAGGCTGCCTTCCCTCTGACTTTGATAACAGCAGTTTGCCCCTCCCCCGTCTCTTTTCCCTGCAGGCGGCCCACAAGCCAGCAGGGTCCAAACTGGTGCTAATTCCTCCCCACAGGACCCAGTAAGCCTGGGGGCTGTTTCTCTGGGGTCAGATACCCTATTAGAAAGCTAAAGTCTTGTAAAGAGCCTGGACCTTTTCACTTTGGCAGCAGACAGAAAGATTGCAAATAAGTATCCCTGTGGCTTTTGGTAAACCACAAATGTGGATTCAGGAGCAACAGGTAGTAGGGCAAGCCAACATCAGAAGGGCCTCCCAGCCCTGTGACATCTTTCTTCTAGGGATGCTCTGTTCTGGTCATCACGTGCTGTGTTCAGGGTAAAGCTTCAGGTTTAAAAATTGGGGAAAGTTGAGCTAAGTCACTTTAAAAAATGTGCTTATAAAAAACTACAGATTGTTGGTTTCTATATTTCTTACTAAACAGTGTGTACAGAAAAAAGTAAATTCCCAGCTCTGTTAGATGGACAGAACTACACTGTCTTCAAGAACTATTGCTGTAAAAGCCCTGGCCCCAGGACAGGGCCATGTAAACAGCCCAGCTGAGCTTCTAAGCCACCCATGTGCCCATGTTCAGATCTGAATTTAACATTTGACTGCTCGCAATACTTGTGATGAGGTGGGGACCCCGAGTTGCCCCACATGGTGACAATTCTCATTTATTATTGATATAAAAAAGGTACATTTTCAGTTGTTTTCAGATTCTGTCTATGAGAAAATAATGTAAAATAGGCCCAAAAGGGATATTGCTGAGTTTTGAGGTAATATGTTACCTAATTCTGAAAATTCATCATACTAATGTTCAAAGTAGCTGTATCAGTTTGGATTTTTACCAAAAATGGAGGAATTTTATTCCACATTCTTTTATTTTTTTTTTCTTTTTTGGATTTTCGAGACAGGGTTTCTCCATAGCTTTTTGGTTTCTGTCCTGGAACTAGTTCTTGTAGACCAGGCTGGCCTCAAACTCATAGAGATCCGCCTGCTTCTGCCTCCTGAGTGCTGGGATTAAAGGCGTGCGCCACCACGGCTATTCCACATTCTTTTAAGCATAAATTGTCAAACAATATTTTTATTTATTTTTATTTTTATATTTATTGGTTTTTCGAGACAGGGTTTCTCTGTAGCTTTGGAGCCTGTCCTGGAACTCCCTTTGTAGACCAGGCTGGCCTTGAACTCACAGAGATCCGCCTGCCTCTGCCTCCCGAGTGCTGGGATTACAGGCGTGCATCACCACCGCCCGGCCAAACAATACTTTTAATCTTGGTCATTTTTAAAGGGATAAGATAAAATCTCAGAATTGTTTGATTTGCATTTCCCCGATGAATAAGGATGTTATATTTAAGCAAATTTTAAATATCTTTCAGTCATTTTAAGTTCATCTGTTGAGAATGTACAGTTTAGGTCTGTAACATAATTTTATTGGATTATTTGTTCTTATTAGGACTAAGTTTTTAAGTTCTTTATGTGTTTTAAAAATAATTGATACAGCCTGGTGGTGGTAGCACACGCCTTTAATCCAAGCACTCGGGAGGCAGAGGCAGGCGGATCTCTGTGAGTTTGAGACCTGCCTGGTCTACAAGAGCTAGTTCCAGGACAGGTTCCAAAACCACAAAGAAGCCCTGTCTCGAAAAAACCAAAAAAAAAAAAAATAATTGATAAAGATACCTTCCCATTCTATAGGTTGATATTATGTTCTGTTGATTATATCCTTTGCTACACAAAAAGCTTCTCAGTTCTGGAGATCTCATTTATTGATTGTTTCTCTCAATGTCTATGCCACTGAGGCTGTGTTTGAAAATGTATTTAAAACTTTTTTCTTGCCGGGCGGTGGTGGCGCACGCCTTTAATCCCAGCACTCGGGAGGCAGAGGCAGGCGGATCTCTGTGAGTTCGAGGCCAGCCTGGTCTACAAAGGGAGTTCCAGGACAGGCTCCAAAGCCACAGAGAAACCCTGTCTCGAAAAACAAAAAACAAAAACAAAACAAAAAAAAAACTTTTTTCTTCTATGAGGTTCAGTATTGTTGGTTTTATGTTAAGGTCTTGATTTGTTTGGGTTTCAGTTTTGTGCATAGAGATAAATATGGATCTATTTTCATTCTTCTATGTCTAATTAATTCTTTTTTTTTTTTTTTGGTTTTTCGAGACAGGGTTTCTCTGTGGTTTTGGAGCCTGTCCTGGAACTAGCTCTTGTAGACCAGGCTGGTCTCGAACTCACAGAGATCCGCCTGCCTCTGCCTCCCGAGTGCTGGGATTAAAGGCGTGCGCCACCACCGCCCGGCTTCTAATTAATTCTTAAAGGGAGAAAATGACAATCAAAATGCCGGGTTCATGGCAAATATCAGGGGCAAGGCACCCCACTAGTTTGGCCAAGGTAAAAGAGGTTCTTCAGGGGCAAGTTAAAAATCAATCTGTGTTTCTTAAATGTTCACTGGAGGTTTACAGGCATTTTACCCAGCCACTAAAGGTCAGCAGGCAGTGGTAGCCATGACCTTCATAGGACAGTCAGCATCAGATATAAGGAGAAAGTTACAGCAAGTAGATAGGTTGCAAGATTATACCTTGCAGAATTTGGGGAGACAGAGAAAATGTTAAACGAGAGACAGAGAAAATGTAGCGAAAGAGAGAGAGGAGGGAAGTGAAAGAGAAAGGCGGGAGGCAGAGAAAAGAAAAAAAACAGAGGGATCATAAGCAAGAAAGAAATTTGACTAGAAAAAAAAGACAGGACTCAGACAGATAGGGAGCCTGGGCAACAGAAGATCAAAGACAAATGAAGATGGACAGAGGCACTCCCTGGAAAAAGGCCAATGTGCTTATGGCAAGAAAAAGGAATTAGATTCCTCTATAGATTTTCTAAGGGACACAGGAACTGACCACTCTGTGCTAAAACAACTGTTGAACAAAATGGACACCTTACGAACTATAAATTTGGGACAAGAACAAATAAATGACTCATTCCTCCCTGATCTCCCCTAAATGTATTATCAAAGCCTTTTGTTGACCAAACGAGGGACTTTGCTTTCCCTGCTGTTTTCAGATCTGTAGGAGATGCAGGCTGCTTGTCTGCCTCAACCTCCACCACACCCTCCTCACGAGGATGACCACCTCCCCCTGCCACACCACCAGAGAAATTCTAGCCTCCTAGCAAGTGCCTTGGTGCCATGCTTGCCCTAAAGCCTGCGTGAGCCCTGGCTGCTCACCCTGCAGTCTCGCTCCCCTCACACATGTCAGACTGTGATAGAGCACTCCCAATGCTACCACAGGTGCCCTCCTGCACTGGGCTGCTGCTCCTGTGCCCTGCTCACACCGATGGACTATGGATCCTACCAGCATCTGCAGAAAGGACATGTGACTGGCAGAATGGCAGACTGAGCTGTGCCAGGCAGAGCCGGAAATGATGGCGAAGCTTGCCTGGGGCACAAGGCTGGGGGTCTGAGCCAAGCAGGTATACAAGACTGAAGGTAAGCGGAAGGTGGGGGGCAGCAATGGTGGACAGGAAGCAAATGATCTGGGCCAGTAATCTCCCTGAAGGGACATTGGCCCGACCAGAAAGCAGAACTTGTGGCTTTGATACAAGCTCTACAGATGGTAGAGGGAATGTCTACGCTGACGGCAGGTATGCTTTTGCCACTACCCACATACATGGAGCAATATACAGACAAAGAGGACTGTTGACATCTGCGGAAATTATTTTGAGCCTCCTCCATTCCACACAGTTGCCAAAGAATATAGCTATCGGGGCTGGAGAGATAGCTCAGAGGTTAAGAGCATTGCCTGCTCTTCCAAAGGTCCTGAGTTCAATTCCCAGCAACCACATGGTGGCTCACAACCATCTGTAATGGGGTCTGATGCCCTCTTCTGGCCTTCAGGCATACACATAGACAGAATATTGTATACATAATAAATAAATAAATAAATAAATATTAAAAAAAAAAAAAAAGAATATAGCCATCATACATTGACCTGGACTGGGCCAGCCAATGTAATGGCTAAGAAGATCATAAAAGAAATCTTCCCGAGGTTTGGAATGCCCAAGGTAATCATGTCCAATAATAGACCTGCCTTTGATGCCCAGGTAAGTCAGGGCGTGGCCAAGACAATGGGCATCAATTGGAAATTGTGCTTACCAACCCCAAAGGTCATGTCAGATAGATAAGATAAATAAAATTCTAAAAGAAAATTTTTACAAATTAACAAAAATTGGCCCTAGAGACTGGCAAAATGACTGGATAGACCTCCATCCCTCTGTCCTGTTCTGGCTTCAAAACACCCCTGGGCTATTTAAACTCACTACTTATGAGATCCTATGTGAGGGCTGCTACTGCTCACTAAGGCAAATGAGGTATATAATCCTGATGCTGTTTTCCCAGACTGTTATCTGCCCACCTAAAGCCCTCCTGATCATCCAAGCCCAGTGTGGAAGCCTCTGGCTGCTGGCTACCAGTCCAGACACCCAGAGATCATCCATTGGTGATTCCATATATGTCTGGAGCCATCAGTCCCAGAGCCTTAAACCTTCCTGGAAGGGACCCTACACCATACTCCTTATGACAACCACTGCTCTCAAAGTAGATGACATTGTGATTTGGATCAACACATCTCACATAATGCTGACACCTCCACAGGACGACCCAGGACCCTCCAGATAAAAGCTTCAGCACACCCAAAGCTAAACTAAGAACTCTTAAAAAAATACCAAATGAACTCTCCCCAGGACTCTTCCCTACATGTAGACATTATGACTGATATATTTGTCTGGGGGGAGGGGATGTAAGCAAACTTGACAAGGTGGGGGGAGCTGAACTAGCCCCCTCCTGCAGGGGCCCTTAGCACAACACCAAGCCCTAAGGCCCTGCCATTTCCCAGCTCCCGCCCTAAAAACCCCAGCTAGATTCTTTCGAGTCCCAGGTCTGTAGAAAATACCAACTCCTGATGTTCATTTGTGAACAACTCAATATTACCCAAGTTTTAGTACTGACTCAACAATATCAGGCTCTCAAGAGAGACCTCAGAAAATCCCAAGATTGGGATTTGACAAAACAAGAGAAGGGAATGAAAGATTCTAAATGCATTTCTAAGCCTAAATGCAACCCTAAGACATTCTTCTAAAACCTTACACTCACTCTTGGAAATGGGACAGTCACCCCCACACACACTTGCTGAACTGTTTATCTTCCTATGTCCTTGTTAATAATCTTCAAACATAACTCCACTCTCGGAATTGAGGCAAAGACAACCCACAGATGTTGACTCAGTTCCTGATATGTTGATTTAGTCCCTAGAACAAGGTCAGGAAGACCACAGAGATGCTCTCCCTTATCACCTGACCACGCAGCTATTCTCCTGCCCTGGAATAGACCAATCACTGCTAGTAACCCTTTGAATAAGCCAATCCAATAAGGTGGAAAACAACCTACAGGTTCCCCCCTTGTGTCTGTGGCTTTTTGCTTTAAAAGATGGACCGTAACAGCTATCAGATGTCCTTCATATCCCGAACTTGAAGGGTCCTGTCATGACAGAATAAAATCCTCTTGCTTTTATATCAATTGAGGCTTTGTGAGTGGTGTCTGGAGCAACTACTCCCTAATGATTGGGCTTCTAGTCCAACAGAGTATAAATTGAAAAATTAGAAACTTAAAGTTTAAAAATTTAATTGACTAAAAATTACAGTATATTAGTTAGGGTTCTCTAGAGTCATAGACTTATGGACCAAATCCCTCTCCATTCATCTATCTATCTGTCTGTCTGTCTTTCTGTCTGTCTGTCTGTCTGTCTATCTACCTACCTATCTACCATCTATCTATCTATCTATCTATCTATCTATCTATCTATCTATCTATCATCTGTGATCATATGAAGATTTTTGGGGGAATAACTTTCAGAGTGCAGTCCAAAAATGGCTGTCAGTGAAAGGAAGGTTCAGGAATCTACCTCAGACCCACAAGACCGGGTTTCTCAGCTGTTTTGTGTATATGCTGGAATCCCAAAGAAGTAGACTTCAATGACAATGAAGGAATACTGTGCTGACGAGGTAAGGGAATGCAGAGATGTTGAAGACCCCATGACTATACAGGAAATGCACATGTGACAGAGCACTAGGCAGATCCACAGGAAGTGAATACATCCACCCAAACATGGAACAGCCTATTTTGCTGAGCTGCGGAAACACTTCTCTTTTGGAAAAGTCACTGTCGTACCTGTGTTAACTTTGTGGAGCCATGATTCTTCCCCAAACACCTCAGCAGTGTGACTTCTGCAGCACAATGGTGTGACTTTGCTTCCCCACACCAGTGGGCTTTAGAGTGATAACATTCATTCCTTTTTCTAACAGTCAAATTGACATTTGTCAGTCCCACAAATTTACCCTCTAACAGACCACATAGAAATTTCTATAGAAGGCAGGCATTGAGCAGTAAGACAGCATGCCCCACCTTTACTAAAAAACAAATCTGGGCAGTCCCAAAACTGGTTATCACAAAGAGATTAGATAAGGAGAATGGGTGAATCCAGGATTTAGGCAAGTTTATTAACTTTATCTAATGGTTTGGAATGTCAGGTATTCCCCTTGACTGCTGGCTCTTTCTTTCCTGGCTCAGGTCACCTGTTCAGGAGTACTGCTTTGTCTGGTTCTACCTGTTTTTGTCATTCTGATATGCCTATTATCATTGTTCTTGCTTGGGGAATATTCCAACTGTGTCTGTAAAGACTAGAAACCTCATGGAGACCAGCCCTTACTCTTACTCTTCTTCTCCTCACTACTTCTACTTCTTCCACTTACTCTCCTTCCTTCTCCTTTTCCTTCCTCTTAGTCTCTTCCCCTTGTTCCCCTTCCCCTTGATTCCCTTCCCCTTCCCCTTCTCCTTCTTCCCCTTCACCTCCTCCTCCTTCTTCTTTTCTTTTCTTTTTTTTCCCTTCTTCACTTTATTTCTCTCCCCTTACATGAAAAATAAAGAAGATGCAGTGGTAATGTACTTCAGTTTAACTTTTACACTCAGATACTTGCCTGTTGTACACATCCAATTCTAAGCATTCTGGGGGTACTGAGGCTGGCACTCAAGGCTCCCTGGTAGAGAGAAATAATACCCCATCTTTCTTCTTCCATTGTCCTTCCAGCATGGTGTGACACAAAATGAAGTTGTGCCTTCTAGCTTCAAGGTCTAGATCAACGTTGAGTGTCATTCATCCTTACTATTTGGATCATTGGCCTGTGGTCCTCCTCCCTTAAGGTACAGATCAGAACTGTGCCCTCCAGTTTTGAATTGTAGTTCATTCCTGATATAATACAGTTGAAAACCAAGAACAACTGTCATAATCAAATCATTGTCAACATGACATACAATCATATCACCTTATTAATTTCCAAATGAAAATCAATAACCAGGTTGTAATTATGACTAAACATAACATAATTATGTCAAATACAAATGATTATATATTTAGAATATTGGCAAGGTCTCATGGAGGATATCATTCTAGTATCTCAAAGTTCTGATAACCACAAATATTCTCTTTTTTTAAAATATTTATTTATTTATTATGTATACAATAGTCTATCTGTATGTATGTCTGCAGTCCAGAAGAGGGCACCAGACCTCATTATAGATGGTTGTGAGCCACCATGTGGTTGCTGGGAATTGAACTCAGAACCTTTGGAAGAGCAGGCAATGCTCTTAACCACTGAGCCATCTCTCCAGCCCCCACAAATATTCTCTTAATTGATGTTACAACATATGATAAGGAAATTTAAAGGACATAGAAATAACTTTACAAATACATTGTCAACAAAATACAACAGAAGCACTCATATCAGTTAAAGTTCTCATTGCGGGAATAGTCACGTGACATTAGATGGTATTTTGAACTGCCACACTCTGCTGCCCATTCTGTATTTCTCCCAACTTCTGCAAGCACTTCACAAGGTCTTGGGTCTTTTCCTAGAGAAATGACCCATGCCTTCATTCCTGATGGGCATGTGACGTTTGTCATACTTACTGGATTATACTGCTTTTGTTTCTCATTTGTCTTAATGGCAAGCCCTGGTATGACAAGGGGATGCCCTGAAAGATCTCCTGCATTCTGGACATATTATCTTTCTTGTCTCTATTGTGAAGAGCAATCCAATTTCCCCATGCTAATCTGGATATATCACCTTGCCTAAAGTTGTTATTCTTTCTCTAGTCTGTTGGTTTAAGAGCATTTGAAGCCCAAATGTCCTTTTCACAGAGGAAGTTTTCCAGTGTAGTCAACCTGCCAGTAGGTTGGTGGCTGGTCACTCTAGTAATGGTGTCATATATGGGGCTAAGTTTTGGTCTGTGCTAATGCGTAATATGACAACTCAGCAAAACTGTAGCCAAGTCAGCCATGATGAGTTCAAGTCCATGTTCTTGAACCCATGCCTATCTCCCATTTTGGCAATGTGGCCACTATGGTCATGGGCCCATTGGACACTGACATGAATAAATGGGAAAAGAGGCTGATTGTACATGGAAGAGTCAATGTGTCTCAATGAGTTTTGAACTCCTCCTCAGCTGAATGAACATTTTGATCAGCATTTATAAGGAATACAAAGGTCTTTATACTCCTTTCCCTTTCACAGAGGTTCTTCACATTCTCCTTCCTCAGATGTCTTCAATCACCAATTTTCTAATCATGCTCTTTACTAATCTCTCAGCATCCAGTAAAACCACTGGATAAAGTCCATCAATCAGTTCATTGCTAGTTGTAGATTAGACCATCTCTCCTTCCAAATAAACCACATTCAAATGTGTATTGTTTGATTTTCTGCCCACTGGGAACATTTCTTTTCACAAGCATCTTTCAGGGTTGTCTCAGCCAGGGATTGTAATCCTGCAACTGTCTAATTCTGAGTGGTTCCTGCATGATGTATTGAACCATCAGCCAGGGCCTAGTCATCTCTTTCTCATTCAACCAATCATAGGGAATAGACTATAGGTGTATTATTGACAACAGAATGCATAGTAACAGGAGTAGAAACCATTGGAAGTGAACCTTCCTTGTGTCATGAACCTTCCTTGTGTCTTCAGGACCTCCTTGGTCCTGATCTGTAATATACTACTTCCATTTGATAGCAGGTTGCAGCTGTATATGTCCTACTTTGTAACTTGATAGATCCAGAAATACCCAGCTCATGATAATGATTTAAGCCACATATATTTGATACTCCTAGGTTCTAGGGGTCATGTAGGGACAGACAGGCCCTCAGGCACCCAGGGATGTTAAAGGCTCCCTCCTGCATGATCCACATATTACTCAGCTAAGCCCTTCACTACTTGCATGAGCCCTATCATCTGCATATGATGTAGCCTTGTCAACCCCTGTGTGCATACACCAGACAGCTTGTAAAAGCTGGATGAGCCATCTTCCTCCCTCTCTGCACACTGACTTCCCAGGCCTGTGCACATCCCTTCTAATACACTCCTAAGAGTATTTGTTGTGTGCTCTGTTTCCTTCATGTTAAGAAAAAAATCCTAGCCCATAGTCCAATTAGGTAAAATGAATCCAAATCAAAATGCTTACCATTTTATTAAGTACAGAGCCCTCTGATGACCGATCCCATGTTGGGAGACAGGACGAGGGGGGGGTGGCGAGAGGGAGGAGCCCATGCAAACTGGGAACTAAGTGTTTCTCCTCTAGGATCACACCTAAATACACTGTTGGAGAGGTCCTGACCCCTCACTGAGGGGGTTGTACCTGGAATGCTGGGATTTGTAGTCCAGGCTAATGCAACTCCTCATCCAGAGGGTGCGGTGATGAATGTCAGAGCCTGTGGGGTATGTTCCAGACTTAACATTTCTCACTTGTGCCAAGTAATTTCGGTGACCTACCGTCAAATGTTCGGTTTTTCCCAGTGAATTGAATTAATAATATGTGCTTGCATATTTGAGTATATTTATTTTAGCAAATGTTTTTCTGGGCAGCAGCAACAGATATTTGGAATGAATTTAAGAGGTAATATTGTTCCAATTCTCCAGTTCTCCTTTTTTGGATGTTATTCAGGTTTCTTATTTTCCTGGGTTGTGTAAATTTTTGTTTGTAGACTGTGTAGTGGCTGTGGTCTTCCACCTAGTCAGCCTTCTCAGAGATTAATAGAGATCATTATAACTGTTCCTCCAGAAGCACTGTATACAGGGCTGTTAGGTGACTTTTCCTTGAAGTTTTCTGATTTTGTGTTCTCTATTTTTTTGTGTTTGTGAAAATTATGGTTTTGATAAAGTTATCTTTTAGAATAAGCATCAAGATTGATAGTCGACTTTTCACAGTGTCATCTACTTGAATTTCAAGCAAGACCTTATGGTACAGTATGAACATACCAGAGGCATTTCTTTCCATCATTTATCTAATTTACATTTGTTCCTACATGATTTTGATTTAAGAATGTCCATAAATGTCTCTGCTTTTACATTGTGATTATGGTTAGAAGTGGACTTGTTAACTGAGCATGCTTAAGGAAAGGGAGATGATACATGAGCATGTTCAGACTCCCTACATAAAATCTCCACGCTTCATTTGTTGAGGAACAATACTGTTTTGAAAACAACTCCAATCCGGACGGTGGTGGCTCACGCCTTTAATCCCAGCATTTGGGAGGCAGAGGCAGGCGGATCTCTGTGAATTCGAGACTAGCCTGGTCTACAAGAGCTAGTTCCAGGACAGGCTCCAAAGCCACAGAGAAACCCTGTCTCAGAAAACCAAAAAAAAAAACAAAAACAAAAACAAAAACAAAAAAAACCCCAACAACTTCCACACTCTTTGTGCCTCCTGCAGGCAAGATTTTTTTTTTTTTTATCATTTTTTCTGTCTTGGTTGTTGAAATGTCTGGCTATTTTTGGTAGTTAAAACTGACTACCTCTGGGATTATCTGATACACAAAGAATTGATTATACCTGAGAGAGATTTTACTTAAAGGTTTTTGAAATGGGAAAATCCTCCATTAGTCTGTATAATTTGAGATGCTAGGACTCACTTTAAGCTGCTTGGTTTTTGTTCACAATTAACCAGTGAGCCATCTCTCCCACCCATATCTGTGCACAGTCCTATCACCATCACTCTTGAGCAGAGGTAGTGGGATTTTCTAGTTTGAGACCAGTCTGGCCTACAGAATGAGTTCTACAACCACACAGAAAAATCCTGTCTTGAAATCACACACACAAAAACAACTGAATCCAACAAAGACTATGGCCCAACTTAATCAGCATCTTACATTCTGGTAGCAGCAGTCACATATAAAGTATTTTGAAGAAGAAAAGTATCTTTTTTGCCTCTGTGCTTTAGCTCTGGCTACCAAGCTCATTCCTTTACTAGTATTAGAGCCCACTGCATTGTAATTTTGATGAATACTTAAAACCAGCTGAGTCACAGAGCCTTGTGGGCAGAACAACTACAAGATTCTTCACATGACCTTAGACAAAAGGCTGAGAAGCAAGCTATTGGATTCTTCAATTGCTTTTGGTAGGCAGCTATTCTTAAGTTACCTGGACAACAGCTTGTGAGACATTCTAATAAGCCCACTTTTTACATACATATTGAGATTCATTCTACCAGTCCTGTTGATGTAGAGAATCTTGAATACTGCAGTTGTATATTTTATTCACCTGACTATGGAGGGATATGTGCTGGCTAACAACAGTGCTCATGAAGACATTCTTTCTAGCTCCATTATTCTCTACATACTCAAATTTCTATGACCACTACTCTTTTTATTATTATTCATTTGCCCGGAGTTTGCTTCGAATTCAAGGAACAAAACCCATAAAGCAATGGAACAATTATCCAGCTTTCTGATGGGGGAAAGACCAATCATCTAGATCGAGATCTGGTTCCTGCTTTTCTCTTTTCTGTTGTATAAAATCCCTGTGAAAACCATGTAAAAAGTAACTTCAGTTCATCTGACCTGAGAATGAAGACACAGAACAAATATTTCATTTTGTAACTTTAAAACTCTCTTTAATTGTTAGTATTCTAGGCATCCTTACCTCTGTCGAAGAGGAAATTACGCCACCCACCTAGCACAGTGTACCATACAAGTCACATAGTGTGCTGGAAGAAAAAGGGAACATTCCTAGGAGTGCAAAAAGATGACATTGATTGCTTTAGTAGCCTTGGGAAAGTGCTATTGAAATATATATATTCTCAGATCTGGAGAAGTTCTCTATTAGGGGGAATGGATTGCACAGGAACCAGTATTCTGTCTCTTTAAGCACACTATATCCCGATGGGAGGTACTCTTGTCACTCAGGACTCACTAGCCAATCATGTACTCCAGGTGACCTGCCAGTCAGAAGCAGTGCAGGCCTCTTCCTGGCAGCCATCTTCAGTCTTGGCTTTGGAGAGGAGCTGGTGCCCGTGGATTCCTGTTCCTGGGTTCAGTTGCTGTTGCAGGGAGACGGTGCGCTGAGAACTTTGGCAAAATGGAGAAGCACAACATGGTGAGTGAGGGAATGCTGTCTCCTGATGTGGAGGAGCAGAGGGTGAGGTGCGGAAAACACTATAGTGTTTTCTCCATGGGTCTGGGTGGGAACCTGTCGCCATATTCCCTGTATGTGAACTTCCTCATGGTCCCTGCTAACTCCTGAACCTAGGGGCAGGCCTCTGAATAACTTTGTTCTGTGGCTTCATCTCCTTAGAGTATTGGGAGCAGGAAGTTGTGTGTAAATACACTTTCCTAGTCAAGTTCAACATGGTTCATGCATTCATGGCCAAGTTGCCAAACTCAGAGAAGCCTAGATTCTCCAATATCTTCTCGATATCTAGCACTTTGCATTTAAGATTTAAGTATAATCTGAATTTATATTTAAATTTGTGGAGGTTATCAAAGGCATCTCACGTGTTGTGTAGCTTTCCACTACTGTACCAAAATGTTGAAGAGTAGAATTGGTGATACAATAGATTGACCAATGCTTAAAAAATAATTAGTCTCACAAAGTAGAATTTAGCAGAGGGAGAACTGCATCTAAAACACCAGACTTCAAGTATATGCTAATTAGGCCTGGTAGAGATTAGAATGCCCAGGTATACACTGTTCAGATTGTTCAGATATTTGACTCCAAACTATTTCAAAGAAGCCAGCACTGATTTCAAAATAAAAAGTCGTTGCCAGGCAGTGGTGGTGCACGCCTTTAATTCCAGCACTCTGGAGGCAGAGGCTGGTGAATTTCTTTGAGTTCAAGGCCAGTCTGGTCTACAGGAGTTCCAGGACAGGCTCCAAAGCTACTGAGAAATCCCCATCTCGAAAAATCCCCGAGTTCAGGGATTAAAGGAGTGCCCCACCACTGCCCAACTAAGATGCTATTTTTCTTCAGAATCTTACTAGGTATGGGATATATCTTCTGCAACATCTCCCCACCCTATCTTTTTTATCTTTTACTCGTCCAGTCCAGTTTTTCTCCTCCCTCATGATCTTCACCTTAGAACCCTGTCAGTTAAGAATGACCTGCTGTAACATGTCATTGGCATACTTAAGAGAATATTCTGAGAATACTTTTGCCTAAATATTTAGAGTGACAAGTTGCCTGTTTCTATTTCAATTGTTCAAACTATAATCTGGATCATTATCTTAAGGGATACTTATGGATAACAGCATATATTGAATGCAAAATCTGTCTAACCTAGCTCCCCTTGAGCATTGGACAGAGATCATTAAAGAGAATTTTCTTTTCTTTTTTTTTTTTTTTTGGTTTTTCGAGACAGGGTTTCTCTGTGGCTTTGGAGCCTGTCCTGGAACTAGCTCTTGTAGACCAGGCTGGTCTCAAACTCACAGAGATCCGCCTGCCTCTGCCTCCCGAGTGCTGGGATTAAAGGCGTGCGCCACCATTGCCAGGCTGAGACTTTTGTTTATTAATCTTCTAAATGTGTTTTGTGATTTCTCAGTAGAAAGTCATATTAATTCTAGAAGAGCTGCATTTCCATCCCAATAGAAATATTGTTTCTGAGACAACTTCTGTTATGTTGACTCAGGTGGCCTTGGTCCCTGTCTGTTGCTTTCCTGGGCAACCTTGAGAGTCCTCTATATTACACCTTCAAAGTTCTTAAATGACTGTACCAATTCACAGTTTTAAAATTATGTATTTGCCTGGCAGTAGTGGTGCACGCAGAGTCTACAGGAACTAGTTCCTGGACATGCACCAAAGCTAAAGCGATACCCTGTCTCAAACAAAACCAATACATTAAAATAAAATAAAATAATGCATTTGAGCCATGTAGTTGACTGTCAATGCAGTCACAGAAAAAGAATTTGCATATGGAGCATTTCTTCTGTCCTCAGACCACAATAGGAAGAATAGATTATTGTGTGCACTACAGGGGGCACAGCATAGGCAATCAGCTGTTGGAGCCACCACTATGAAAAAGGGCCTGACCATGGTAGCAGGAGAGGTTTGTAATAGTCCAGCATGTGTAAATTAATGTCATGTGATGAACACAGACCAGATTGTATGGGTGTCCAGATTAGGAAGGTTATCTTGAGTCAAGGAACATTGAATTTGCAATTAGGGAACTATCCTCTGCAGATATGATCGATATTTTTTTTTAAATTGAAATTTACTGATCTCTACAATTTTCAATGCTTCACTTCCTCCCTCTCCACTCCCATCTTCAACCCTCTCCCAAGGTCCCCATGTACCCAATTTATTCAGGAGATCTTGTCTTTTTATACTTTATACTTCCCATGTAGATTAAATGTATGTAAGTCTCTCTTAGCCTACTTTTTTTAAAAGTCAATATAGAAAATTTTATTTAATCTCAAAAGTGCATTGTTTGGTGTATTGAGAGAGGCTTTCTCTGTAGCTTTGTAGCCTGCCCTGGAACTAGCTCTTGTAGACCAGGCTGACCTCAAACTCACAAAGATACGCCTGCTTCTGCTTCTGAGTGCTGGGATTAAAAGCGTGTACCACCACTGCCCAGCTAAAAGTGCATTATTATCATCACTTTAAAAATCACTTTTTGGCATAAGTTTCAAATACTTTCTTTAAGTTTATTGCTTCTCTTATCTCTATTTGTTTCTGTTCTCCAATGTTTCTAAGTCATTGAGAGTTTCATTTCATTTCTTTCAAGTTATGTTGATTTCTATGTAGAACAATGTCTCCTATACTTTAGGCTTGCCTCTTGCTATGTAATTGAGAATTATTTTGAACACCTAATCCTGCCTCTGTTGCCAGTTCTGGGAAGACAGTCCTGCAACTCCTTCCAGGTGTGTCCTGCACTAGTCAGTGAGAAAGAAAAATAGAGCAGTTAATTAGTGTCTGCTAATCATTCTGGCTTTTATTGGGGACTTAGAAATGAAGAGGCATTGGTATAAGAGTTGAACTCATTGACCAACTTTGAAGCTGGTGGAGACAGTGCAGGAAGTGAGAGGTGTGCCTGAGGGTGAGAGCTTTCCTCCTTCAACTGAGATTACTTACATGGAATCAGGTAGCCCTATTGATCAGTTGCGATGCTGTATTATTATCGTGATTGACCATTGTTTGCAGTCCACAGACAATGGCAATCTGGGTGTGGGGCTGACCCTAATTGCAATATTACAATAGTTCATCCAAAATAGATGATCTGGGTAAAATATTGTGTCCCTGCTTAACAGGACTGTTACTTTTCTGGATTCAGACCTTCATCTTTAGGGAAAATACATGACAAATATTTATTGTGCTCTAATACAAATCCCTAGTCTCTGGAGGACATGGCTTTTAGCCTATTTCAACTTTTCAAAATAATTTTTGAGATTAAAACTACATCATATTCACATTGTCTTTGCTCCCTCCAAGCCCTAACATGATCCAGATTGTTTTCTAATTCATGGTGTGTTTTTCTTTAACAACAGTTACAAAGTAACCACAGTTACACAGGAACAGTGATTACTTTATGAATGTGACCTGTGTTTCTCTTCAGGATTTTCCATCTCTGAGGCAGTGGGATGGCTGCACTGGAAAGTGAGTGTGCAATGCAATGTGCACACAAAGGACCCTGTGCTTTGGATGAGAAACAGGACGTGGTGTAGGAGAGTCGAATTATGTGTACTAAATACAAACTTTCTAAACTAGGGCACTGTATGCTGGGCTGGGAGGGCAGAACTGGAAGGAATTTGCTGTCTGAGTCATTTGATCTCTGATCCTCCTATAGAGGAGCTGCTAATAATCTGAGGCCCATATAGGTGGCCCTAGCCTGTGAGGAATTCTGGGAAGGAATAGCAATCGGGAGTACTAGTAGCAGACAGTTTGTGGGTTCTTTCCATGATTCTATTCTGCCTCTGCGGTAGGAGTAGTAAGGAAGATCACAAGCTATACCGTGGTGAGTGTTGGGCGATCAGGCCTGTGGAACTGTCATTTCTGCTGTGCCTTGGACTGATCATGAGGCAGACTGTAGTTATGTTGGTCCATGTGGTTCATGTTGGCAGTGTCCCTTGTCCTCTGAGCCTCCTTGTATATGAATTTATTGGGGCAGGGGAGTATCTGGAAAGTCAGGATATGATGGTGATTGTCTATTTTACACACATGGACACTGCTCTTTGTGTGCAATGGGAAGAGAGATTAGGAAACTGAAGGTCTAGATTCCAGAAGTTTTCAATATTGCATTCCAATTTCAGATTTGTGTTATAAAGATTACAAATAGTTTAGGAACTGGTAGGAAATGATGATATTGATATTCTAGCAATGCATGATTTTTTAATGTGATCCTGCCATTAGCTGCAATGGTGTGATCCAGTGAAGCTTGTTCCAGGGAACAAAGGAGTTTCTGATCTGCAGAGATTTCTCAGGTGTGTATTGTGTTGGGCAGGTAGATGGAGCATAATTCACATCTTGGGCCATAATCCATGTAGGAGAAAATAAATTTTAAATCATTTTTCTTTTTTTCATAAACAGCTTTCCTCATGACACATTATTTAAAAAAACACATCTCTTGTAGTTGAGGTTAAAAAATAAACAAAATGCAGATCCCACCTCCTTATTCCCAATTCTTCCCATTCCCTCCAAATAAAAGGGAAAAATGTAAACAAAAATAAAACAAAACAACACCTGATAAACAACAACAACAACAAAAACCACAGTGCAAAACTTCCCAAAACAAAGTAGTGTATTTCCCCAGGGGTAAGTGGAATTTACACTGAATCCACTGTGAGTGAGTTCTTCCCGCTATAAAAATCTGCAAAGAAAGACACTCAAGAAAAATAAACAAAATGCCACCAAAAAAATGCAGCAGACAAACTGGAGAGGCAGGAGCCCCAAGGAAAGAAGGGTAGCCTGTTCCTTGACCTGGTAAATCAGGAGCAGGCCTGGACTCCAAAAGGCAGAAAGAAGATGAGGGAAGGAAACAAACTGAACAGATTGGTGCCCTCCAGAGCTCTAGGTAAAAAAACAAAGCCTCCTACCATCCGTGCCCACCTACCCTTGGGTAGGCTCAAAGAGAGTGAAGTGGAGCAGGAAAATAGGGAGCAGGTTGCACATTTGAGAAGTGTCCATATCGAATCTCCATAGGGAATATGTCAATCCTGTCTTACTCCCTGGGCCTGCCCTACTGCCCAGAGCAGGTTCCTCCTCAGTTAGTTATGGGATTCTCCCCCTTTCACAGTATATCTTTTGTATTTATTTTTATTTATTTATATTTATTTATGTATTTATTTATTATTATGTATACAATATTGTGTCTGTGTGTATGTCTTCAGGCCAAAAGAGGGCACCAGACCTCTTTACAAGTGGTTGTGAGCCACCATGTGGTTGCTGGGAATTGAACTCAGGACCTTTGGAAGAGCAGGCAATGCTCTTAACCCCTGAGCCATCTCTCCAGCCCAATATATCTTTTTTAAAAATAAATTTCCACCTTCTGTTTTCCTTTTCTTTTTTTATATCTTTTTTTTGATGCAAGGGCCAGCTGTTTAAACCACTGTCGAATCCAGACTGGGAGCTGTTGTAATTGGTAGTTTGGGCACAGTATTGGGCACACGGGTAACCTGTCTGTTGTGCTGATGGGAATCACCTTGATCTGTCTCCCTCTAAACAGGGAATCATCTAAAGCCAGGGAAGTTCTCACTGACTCTGTCTAAGAATTCTATATATACAAACCCTTTGGCAGGGCCACTGAATTTGGCACAGACTGTAGTAACACAGTTGAATGAAACCACATCCATGAATGTGAGCTTCCAGCTCTTCTGCTGTTACACCATAGTCCACATTGCCAACATAGATGGAACTGGCATCAGCCTCCAACTTCACCTCAAGAGACGTGATCACTGAGCCCGTATTGCCTGGGGTTGTACTCTTAGTCATCTGCTTCTCTACCTCATTTTGTAGCTCCTTTAACTTCTCATTCTCTTCCTCTATCTCCCTGACTCCCTGAAGCTTTGATCACTTCCAGCAATCATATAGAAAATATCATACCCAAAAAATACAAAAACATACACAAAAAATAGCAGTAACTTTATTTTCAGAAGTGCTTGGAACTCCAAGTAGTTAGAGTAAATCAAATTGATTTACATGTAAACTGATTCTTTAAAAATCTGTTCTCTTGAAATTCCATTTAAAAAGATTTCATTTCCTCACTGTGATGCAGACTTGGATTCCATCACCAATTGTAGGAAACAACATGATTAGTGATCCTAACACATCATTTTCTTTATCAAAAGAGAATGAAATGCTTTCAGTAATCAAATCTATTTTCTGTAAAGGACAAACATCAGAAGACTTCAAGTGAATATTGTAAATTTTGGTGAAACAGCCCTTCTCACCGAACCCATTTTCTATTATTGATAAAGGAAAGAACAAGAGTGTACAGGATGCGTGATGGCCAGTGATTCAGTGATTTTGATTAGAACCTTGTTGTTCTTCTTTAAGAATTAATTATGTATATATATATATATATATATATATATATATATATATATATATATATAGTGTGTTTGTGTGTGTGTGTAGATTTGTGTTTGTGCCTTGTTTTGTCAATGGTGTCATCTATATTGTTGATTTTGTGAACCATAATTTAATTATATCATTTATTGTTTTTGAAAATGATGGACCTTCTCCAGTTTGTACTCAGAATATTTTTTATAGTCTTTGGTGATTAACAGTTTTACTTTTCTCTTCTTGATCTCAGATGCTTGCTTCTAATTATTTAATTTTATTTTTTCATTTATATTTTAACAATAAAGCTTGCCTGAAGATCATAAAGTAAACAGATGCCATGGCTCGCCTTACACCCCAGGCAATACTGACACACACCTTTAATCCCAGTAGTCACACTAGTTTGTTGTAGAGTCAATGCTGGTGTTTCATATCTTTAATCCTATCACTAAGGAGTTGCAGATAGGAAGTGGCATGCCTGGGCAGAGAGAGGAATATAAGGTGGTATGAGAGAGGCGCTGAGGATTGAGTGTTTTGTAGAAACAGCATTCACTCTGAGGACTTATAGAGATGGGATAACCCATTTGGTGAGTCTAACAACATTTATCTAGGGCTTCCCTTGGAGGGAATGCTGAGGCTAAGGAAAAGTTAGATTAAGAGAAATGAAGACAGAAACATAGGTTAGACTGAGAGGATGAAAGGTCAATAGAAAGCAGCCTGAGTTTATTTCTCAGCCAGCATATATACTAAACACAATCAAAAAGCAAATCAAAAAGTAGTACAGTCAGCTCCCCACCTCCCTGCACTGTGCTTGGAGGCAGCTCAAACCTGGGCATTATCTGATTCAGCTAAGCAGCTTCTAATCACTAACTAGGGGTGCCTCTGGCTGGCCTAAACTAGCCCAAATATTAATAGAAAAAAATGGGATCTTTGAGCTGGGCAAAATGCTTTCTTTGTTGGATAACACAGATGTTATTCACAGCCCTCAAGGTTACTAGAAGAAGAACAGCAGGCATGTTCAGACTCAAATAGAATCTTTAAGTCTGAGTCGACTCCAGATGGAAACTGAGTCACACCTGGGCTCCCACATTGGACTGGGAATTTTATAGAGCTAAATCTAGTGGCTGGATGCTGTGCTTCTCTGATCTTTCAGCTTTCATCCCTAATATCTGACTACAGGATTTATGAATAAGATCAGTATGCATTACATCTAAAATCTAATTTAAATAAAAGGCTTCTTCTTAATTCCTTTTTTAAAATATTTATTTATTATTTATTATGTATACAATAGTCTATCTGTGTGTATGCTGAAGGCCAGAAGAGGGCGCCAGACCTTATTACAGATGGTTGTGAGCCACCATGTGGTTGCTGGAAATTGAACTCAGGACCTTTGGAAGAGCAGGCAATGCTCTTAACCACTGAGCCATCTCTCCAGCCCCCTTCTTCTTAATTCCTATTCATGATTTTTGGTCTAAATCTCTATCAAGTAACTTAAAATTAAGTTTTTGAATTCTGTATATAAATAAAAATCCGTGCTCCTTTAACTGCTTTGAGCTTTACTCCATACGGCACTTAAAAGGTTTTCTATAGTAAACCACGATTATTCTTAGCAATGACCATTAAAATCTTAAAGACGGGCATAGGGCCCCACACCATTGAATCCTTCTTGAGTGTGGTAATGCCACTAAACTGACTACCCTCCTCCAAAGGTCAGGTGTGGGCTATAAATTATTCAGGACAATTCCAAGATTACTATCTAAGATGGTCCTCATACACTACACTAGCCAGAACTTGAGATAATTCCTCCACTTTCCCATTACACAAAGACTGGACAGGAGATAATACAGGCAATTCTCCCATGAATTGAAATTATCCTGGGTTTATTTCAGAGACCCTTATAGATGCCATTGCTCACAGACATCAAAAATAATTTTAAAAGCATTGTTCCCATATTCCCAAGTGTTGGGATAAGCAGTTTGGTCATCCATTAGGTCATGATTTATGTCATCATTGAGGTGGAGGTGGTAACAAGTTACTATGGGTAATGGTAAAAAATATAAACAAAGGAGATAACATTTAATTATCTTGTTCTGAAAAGAAAATTGGAAGATATAGAGAATATAGGATAAATGATAGATTACTAATTTGACTTTAAATAAAAAACTATTTTTATTAAATATTTTACATTAGTATGGATTTTTGTATATTAATACATATTTGAGATTATTTTTGTTATATTATAGATGTTTCTAATCTTATTTAACATATTTTTGTATATTAATGGAAATTCAAGGTTATTTTTTTTTGTTGTTGTTGTTTTTTAGAACAACCTTGTATTTTGTTTTATTTTGCTTTGTTCTTGGCATATTTTCCTTTATTGGACTTTGGCTTGTTTGTTTTGATCTTCATTTTACGCGCTTTTTTCTTCCTTAAAAAAGGAAACAAAAGAGAGACAGAGAAACAACATAAAGTAGGGTGGGTAGAAAGGCAGGGAGGATCTGGGAGGAGTCGGGGAAGGAGAAAAAAAAGCTCAAAATATATAGTATGTAAACATTTTTTTCAATATATACAATAAAAAGCAAATATCTTAAAAGAAAGTTTTATGAACTTTGATATAAATTCAACAAACTGAGAATTACAATCTTTCAAATATGATTTGTGTGTAAGGAAAACAGTAAATTTAATCCAACAACACATTTAAAAAGACAATATACTCTAAATGAGAGTTATCAGGTTTTATATTTTAAATCCATTCAATTAACTGCTATCAGAATTAGGTAGAAGACACACCAGATTATCTCAATAGATGAAGAAAAGAATTTGGACAAATTTATGCTTCCATTCATCACTAAAATTCTCTGACAAATATGAATATAAAAGTTTTTTTCATTCTGAGCAAAGTCAGTTACAAAAATCTACATGTAATATTTTACTTAGTGATAAACTATTGAAAATAATCTCCTAAATTTGGAAACAACCACGTCTCTTTCACTCCAATTATCAATACGTTAGAAGTCTTTTACAGTACAAGAAAACAAGAACAAACAAAATACTGGCAAATCGAATCCAAGAACACATCAAGGTTATTTTTGATAAAACATACTGTACATACATTTTTACTTTTTTTTTTTTTTTTTTGGTTTTTCGAGACAGGGTTTCTCTTTGGTTTTGGAGCCTGTCCTGGAACTAGCTCTTGTAGACCAGGCTGGACTCGAACTCACAGAGATCCACCTGCCTCTGCCTCCCAAGTGCTGGGATTAAAGGTATGCGCCACCACCGCCCGGCTTACATTTTTACTCTTATGTAAGTTTTTCTGCCCAACAAGTCACTTTACGATGTAAAATGAATCTCTAGTCCTGAAAATTACTATTATAAGCTATTTAAATTAATAAATTTGCAAGTTAATAGTTACATATTATAGTCATACTTATGTAGGCGTTCAGAGTGAAACAAAAAGACATTTCATTTTCATTTTTTCCATGATAGGGTTCCTTTGTAATACTCTGGTTGTCCTGGAAATCACCTTGTAGACCATACTGGCCTTGAGCACACTGAGATCAACCTGCTTTTGCCACATAAGTACTGGGATTAAAGACATGCACCATTACTCCCTGGCCAAAAATACATTTTAAATAAGTCATCAAGCATTTTCTATTCAAAATATGGCATTCTATTCAAAATATGTCATTTAAGATGTTATGATTATATAAGGCTTTTATGGCAAGGCATGTCTGTTTCTGACAACACCAATCTACTTCAGAGAAATTATGGCTATCATAGAGATGACTAAATGTAGTTAACTTTCTTGCTGGCAAGACTTAGGCACTGGCAAGAAACTGCCCTTTGAGTTGACTACTGACAGTATACTGTCCAAATTAGATAGGCAGGACACAAAAGAAAGTGACAGCTGAGCATTGCCATGGCAAAGAAGGACAATCCTTCAAAATTCCTGCTTCACAGAAACTTGGTCAGATCTTCTAGGTGTATAGGCAAAAGTTAAAAGTCCAACAGTAGAGTGGAATCTTGGGTGACTGTCCAGGCAGTCGGTAGTTTATGTCATTTCTTGTTTTTTTTAATTGTTTTTATTGACATATATACATTTCTCTGCTCTCCTCCCTTCCTCTCCTGTCTTTTTCTACTTTCCATGTAGATTATATCCATGTGTATTTGGCTTAGATTCTTCTTTGATATCTAGGTTCTCTGAGGTTGAGAATGTAGGCTGGTTTTCTTTGCTTAAGGTCTAAAATCCACTTATGAGTGAGGACATTGTATATTTGTCTTTCTGGGTATGGGTTACCTCACTCAGTATGATGTGTTCTTGATCCATAAATTTGCCTGCAATTTCAAAATGTCATTATTTTTTTCTGCTGTGTGGTACTCCGTTGTATAAATGCAACACATTTTCCTATCCATTCTTTGGTCAGGGAGTGTTTAGGTTGTTACCAGGCTAATACAAATAGTGCTGTTATGGATATAGCTGGACACATGTCCTTGGGGTATGATTGAGAATCATTTAGATATACACCCAAAAGTGGTATTGCTTGGTCTTGAGGTAGGTTGTGTCTTAATTTTCTGAGAAATCACCATTCTATTTCTAAAGTGATTATACCAGTTTGCATGCCCACCAGCAATGGAGAAGTTTTCCCTTCACCCCACATCCTCTCCAGCATAAACTGTCAAAAGGTTTTTGATCTTGGCTATTCTTACAGGTGTAAGGTGGAATCTCAGAGTTGTTTTTACATTTCTTAATGGCTAAGGATGTTGAGCATTTCCTTAAGTGTCTTTCAGTCATTTTATAGTCATCTCTTGAGAGTTCCGTGTTTAATTCTGTACAATTATTTTTCTATTGGCTTATTTGTTCTTCTGATGACCAGTTCCTTGAGCTCTTTATATATTTTGGATATCAGCCCTCTGTTTGAGGTGGGGATGAAGAAGAACTTTTTCCATCCTATAGGCTGCCATTTTATTGAACATTTCTTCGGATTTTCAGAAAGTTCTCAGTTTTAGGTGGTCCCATCTATTAAATATTGCTATTAGTGTTCATGCTGCTGGGGTTATATTTAAAAAGTGGTCTCCTGTACCAATGTGTTCAAGTGTCCTTCCCACTTTCAATTCTATGAAGTTCAATGTGGTTGTTTTTATGTTTTGATCTATTTGGACTTGAGATTTCTGCATGGAGATAGATAAACACTATACTTTCTGTTTACTCAGTATTATATCCTTCTTAGGTCTCTAATGGAGTTAAATACTAGATAATTGTAGTTTTCTTTGTTACCAAATTGAAACAACTCAGAAACTAGCTTGAAATATGTAAGGTTAAGAGATATAAAAAGTTTATTTTAGGTTGTGATAAAAAATGATTTAGGTACAACACTTTGGACTTACCTAGATAGGATAGATAATAAAGTATTTTCTCTAAATTTACCAATCACAAATGGACTGGTCATTGTTTCCTATATATATTTGTACATAGTTGTTGTATATTTTGTTTATAGCTTTACTGTGTTAGTTAAATCCTTCACTTTTTATTTAGTGAGAAAGGCGAAATTATGACATTTTGATCATGTTCTCATAATAAAGCTTGCTTGGAGTGAGGGACAGAGCTAACAACAACCTGATGGAAAATTACCCTAGAGGTTTGGAGGTCTTTGTCCAGGTAGGAATCAGGATTATTAAGGCAGGCTTGAGAGAAGATATGGGCTCTTTTCTTGCATGGAGAAATTGAAGAGGTAGTAGTCACCAGTGGCTGATCAATTGATTTTTCTGATCTTTCATGTTCTTACCCTGCTATCTGACTCCTGAGTTTTTATTTTATTTCAGATTAGTTTAGTTTGGTTTAGTTTTTCTGAGACAGGGTTTCTCTGTGGCTTTGGAGCCTGTCCTGGAACTCATTTTGTAGCCCAGGCTGGCCTTGAACTCACAGAGATCTGCCTGCCTCAGCCTCCCAAGTGCTGGAATTAAGGGTGGGTGCCACAACTGCCTGGTCTGAGTTTTATTTTAAATATCAATTAGATTACTGCTTCAGTAGGGATAGAGCTAATTAAGTAAGCCCTTGGAAAATAAAGCCTAGCCAGTCACTGGTGGTGCATTTCTATGAGTTCAAGGCCAGTCTGGTCTACAAGAGCTAGTTCCAAGAAAGGCTCCAAAGCTACAGAGAAACCCTGTCCCAATAAACACAAAACAAAAACAAAAAAACAACCAAACAAAATATGTAGCCCCATGTACCTGAGAGAGAACCACAGGATTTGGCATTCACTCTGCTGAATTTTCATCTTTCCTTGACCCCATCTTCCCTCATTTGTCCTCATTCCTCTCTTTCATTAGTCTTTTGTTTCTTCTTCTTTTTTACCTTGACTGCAGTGCTTCCTTCCACCATTCATCTCAGTCTCACATTTCCCCAAATCTCTCTTCTTTGTTTACCTTTAGAATCTCATACATATCAACAAAACATGGTGTCTTGTTTTAGTTAGGGATTCTGCTGTTGTGTTGAAACACCATGACCAAAAAGCAAAATTGGGTGAAAAAAGTTTAGTTGGCTTATACTTCCATATTGTTGTTCACTATTAAAGAATATCAGGGAAGGAACTTAAGGAGGGCAGGATCATTGAGTCAAGAATTGATGCAAATGTGATGGGGGAGTGCTTCTTACTTTCTTACTTCATAGGACTTACTCATCCTCTCTTCTTATAGAACCCAGGACCAGCCCAGGGATGACACAACTCTCAATGGGCTGTGCCCTCTGGCATTAATCAGTCATTGAGAAAATGCCTCATTTCTGAATCCCATGGAAGCATTTTTTTTCTGAGGCTCCCTTATCTCTGATGTCTCTAGGTCATTGTCAACTAGACATGGAAAACCAGCCCACATACATGGTACAACAAGTTAAAGTAAGACTATGCATAATCCATATAAAGCCTGGATATAGAAACCCAGAAAAAGGAAAAGTGGTCTCAAAAGCTGTCAAATGAGTTAAAGTACACCCCACATATACATGCACCAAGTCTTAGCAGTCCCACAAAACACCAAAGTATGAACTGATAACATATATGCAAAGCATTTAGCACAGGCCCCGATAGGATTATGAGTCTCTGTGAGCACCAATAACCCCTGCTTAGTTGATTCTGTGGGCTGTGTTAACCTAGTGTCCTCAACTAAGGTGGGAGGCAGTTGCTATGGTACTTCCTCCCCATTGGCAGCAGGGTCTCCTTAGCTCCTCTTATTGTTTGACTACCTGTGTCTGCCCCTTTTGCTTTGAGTTCCTGGATTGGGCCAATTTGATAACAATTGGCTGAGGCACCATTTTATGAGAATAGCAGAATATCATGAGAAATCTTTTCATGGACTTTTTTCCTATCTTGTTTGGTTCTATCATAGATTTTAGTGTAGTGAGCTTCAGGTCTTGGACATCCAATTAGGATGGGCATTGTCTCCCTCTAATGGAATGGGCCTGAAGTTTCTTGAGTTATTTGTTGTTTACTCCTACAAGTTCTGGGGAACAAATAACTCAACATATCTTGCAAGCAGGACTAGATGTAGATGTAACTGTTGCTGGGTGGTGTCCCAGTCCCAACATTGAATACTTTGCTTGATTAGAGAAGACTCCACAGGTTTCTCATCCCTCTTTTCTAAAAGTCCTTGCTAGTGGCATTTTCATACAATCTAATGAGTATTTACTGTACTATGTACCATACCAACTCCATAATGTTCCCCAATTTCTGTAGTCTTTCCTCATTCTCCCTACATCCAAGCACCCTGATCCTTATTTCTCCTGTTCCCATACCCAACTACCACCATTCAATTCAGAAGACCTATTCTAGTGCCCCTTTCAGGGAGATCAATGTATCCCTCCCTTGATCCTTTGTTGTTAACTAACTCTCTCTGTGTCTATGGATTGTAGCATGAATATCCTTTACTTTACAACCAATATTGATGTGTAAGGGAGTTCACACCATTGTCATTTGTATTTCTGGGTCTTGAGGTAGGTTGAATCCTAATTTTCAGAGAAACTGCCATACTGCTTTCCAGAGTGGTTGTACAATTTGCATTTTCACCAGTAACAGAAGAGTCTTCCCCTTACTCCCACATCCTCTCCAGCATAAGCAGTCATTGGTGTTTTTGATCTTAGCCATTCTGACAGGTGTAAGGTGGTATTGCAGAGTCATTTTGATTTGCATTTCCCTGATGACTAAGGATGTTGAACATTTCCTTAAGTGTCTTTTGGCCATTTGAGATTATTCTATAGAAAATTCTCTGTTTAGTTCTGTACCCCATTTTTAATTGAATTATTTGAAATTTCGATGTTTAATTTCTTGAGTTCTTTATATATTTTGGAGATCAGTCCTCTATCTTATATGGGATTGGAAATTTTTTTCCAATTCAATAAGCTGCCTTATTGTGTTATTGACTGTGTCCTGTGCTGTGCAGAAGCTTCTCAGTTTCAGAAGGTCCCATTTATTAATTGTTCCTCTCAGATTCTGTGTTACAGGTGTTATATTTAGGAAGTGGTCTTTAGTTCCATACTTGGAAGGCTACTTTTCAGTTTCTCTCCTATCAGTGTCAGTGTGATTAGATTTATATTAAGGTCTTTATCCCCTTTGGACTTGAATATTGTGCATGGTGATAGATATGGATCTATTTGTACTCCTTTACATGTTGATATCCAGTAACGCCATAACCTTTTGTTGCAGATGCTTTCTTTCTTTTTTTTAAGATTTATTTATTTATTATGTATACAACATTCTGCCTCGATGTATGCCTGCACACCAGAGGAGGGTGCCAGATCTCAGTACAGATGGTTGTGAGCCACCATGTGGTTGCTGGGAATTGAACTCAGGACCTCCGTAAGAGCAGTCATTGCTCTTAACCTCTGAGCCATCTCTCCAGCCCCTGCTTTCTTTTTTCATTGTATAATTTTAGCTTATTTGTCAAAAATCAGGTGTTCATAGGTGTGAGGATTAATATCTGGGTCTTTGATTCAATTCCGTCATTCAACCTGTCTATGTTTTTGCCCATCATCTCTTCCTCAAACCTCCAAAATGAACTGTTTGCTTAATTAAAACATATGTTCCCAACAGTCTCAATCATCTGACTGTACCATATTGATATTGTCCGGAGCAGTTTGTAGTCCAAACCTGATGTTTAGATGGTGAAACAATTACATAGTGCAGTTGAAATCTTCCTTGCATGACTCACACTTCTTTTGGAGACTTCACAGGTCACTGTAATGCATGCTCATATTTCATTGCAAAAAAACTTAAGCATTTTAATTGTCATATGCAGCCGATCTGTAAGAGGTAAAAAATGAGTGTTTTTTACGTATGCCTAGATATCAGATAGAGACTCAAACCCAAAATTAAATATAGGAAGCTAGATGGAACCTTTCCCTAGAATTAGTTACTTCTCTATATGATCATTAATATTATGGCTAAAGGAATATTTGTTGTTAATTTCTCCCAAGAAATTACTGTAAGCTCTTTGCCAATGTTCACTTCCTCTCTGTAATGATTCAATTTCTACATTAGTAAAACATGCTACAATTTAACCTTGGTAAATTCTTGCGAATAGATGAAGTTTCAGTTTTCTTTTTAAAAACAACTCAGAGACGGGCGGTGGTGGCGCACGCCTTTAAGCCCAGCACTTGGGAGTCAGAGGCAGGCGGATCTCTGTGAGTTTGAGACTAGCCTGGTCTACAAGAGCTAGTTCCAGGACAGGCTCCAAAACCACAGAGAAACCCTGTCTCGCAAAACCAAAAAAAAAAAAAAAAAAACCCAAAACAACTCAGATTTTTTTTCCACATAACATTTTATTTTTTTACTATGTTTATATGTTTAAAATATCGATTATAAGATAATATTTTTCCTCTGCAGTAAAATTCCTATAGGGAATGCATAGAGCATAAAATGTCTAGAATGAAGGCCAGGAGGTGGTGGCTCAAGCCTTTAATCCCAGCAGAGGCAGAGGCAGGTGGAGTTCAAGGCCAGCCTGGTCTAGAAGAGGTAGTTCCAGGACACATTCCAAAGCTACAGAGAAACCTGTATCAAAAAAAGTCTTGAATGTAACAAAACTTCACATCCAGACAATCCATAAGTGCCTCCTATAATTTTATTTCCACTAAACTATTTATTCTCTGCTTTAGATGATAATTCTCTTTGACTATTTAACTCCTTGTCACATTTTATGGTTTGGTTCTAATTACTGTTTTCAATTTTTTACTCCAATATTGGGATATAGATGATCAATGTCTTGCAACAATTTCTGAAAACTATTAAGGTTCCACAAATAATCTCTCCTAATTTTTAACTTTTGGGCTCAAATTTTTGTGAAAGTATTTTATATGATGAATGATTAATATAATCACCTTTTTGTATATTTTCACAAGTAATTTGTAATGTCCAAGAAGACAAAGTTTGCTTTACTTCACCAAACATTTTCTCTAAAGTATGTTCATTTGAATCAGCTAATGAAATTCAAAATAATGTTGAAAACATACCTAACTCGAGTATAATTTCAATTGTAATAAATAACAAAGTACTAACATGCAGTACTTTATATCCTAGTTGGTTTATAATAATAACTCTCAAGGACTAGAAATTTTCATGACACGTTTAAGTGAGTTGAATTAGGTAAAATAGTTTAAGAATATAAAAATCATAGACAGGATGTTTTAATAAAAATGTCAAGTTTAGGGGCTGGAGAGATGGCTCAGAGGTTAACACCAGCTGTTCTTCTAGATAATCCTGAGTTCAATTCCCAGCAACCACATGGTGGCTCACAGCCATCTACAGTGAGATCTGGTGCCAACATTGTATACACAATAAATAAGTAAATCTTTTAAAAAAAATGTCAAGTTTATATCAAAAAGGAGCATCAATATCTACATCAATGTAAATATATATAAAAAGTAGTTACTTTTTAAAATTAATTTTAGTGATCTACACTTTTACATTATACACATATATGCCCCTTTATTCTTTTTAGATTCCCGTAATCTACACTTTTATCCTATCATTTCATTGGGTGCCTTTTGTAAGTGGATGTGTATTTATGAATATATAGAGCTGGTTTTGGAGATGGACACTAGCTCTGTCTCTGTATAAATCCAAGCATGTCATTAAAATAAAAATTCAGAGTTTCTCTCTCATGTCAGGAGCATGGGACAGAAAGAAAAAGGAATTTAGAAAAATTTTCACTTTTCTACATTTCTATTTTTGTCTCTATTGTACATGTCACTGAATATATATGTCTGTATATGACTATATAAATAATGTTTAAGTTTTCCACAATGAACAATGAATTTTACTGCAGTAATTTTGAAGTTTCCAGGAAGAAGTTGGGGCCCCACAACAACAACTCAACCTGGTTGATATGATGTCATGATGATGATAGTGTTACTACCAGACCTGCTTTGCATACCAGCTGCTCAAGATGGTTCCAACTTGGTTAGCTGAAATGGTCCACTTTTTACAAAGTTCTAGACAGACCTTATAAGAGGAATCTCAGAAAACTTTTACAAAATACTCAGAGACTATTTGCAATTATACCAGACAGTAATCTTGGAATGTAACCATCATTTTACTTTCACAGGATCCCATAGAAAGAACATCACCCCCATGATAGCTGGAAGTAATTCTAAAAGACTTCCAACAAAGTTTGTCCTAGGGTTAGGGAAATCATTTAGGGGTTGATTATAATTGGTATAGGGTTGTGGGTTAGAAGGGAAATTTTATGGGCTCAGGGATTTCTTTGAAAAAAAGGGAAAATTGGATGGAATAATAGATTAGTGTGAGTTTACATACATTAATAATAATAGTGAGTAATAGAGTGAATGCTTGTGAGTTATAATTTATAGGCAATTGCTTTGATATAGATTTTTGTATGTTGATATAATGTTAAATATTGAATATTGTATGCATCCATGCTTCTACTTCTGCTTAAAACATTTTATATATTGATAAATATATTTATCAAATTGCAATGTACATTTCTTCCACTGATCAAGATATTTATTCATTGGTTACATTTTGAGCCCATTGTCCTCATTTGTTACAGTTGTTTATTGTACAATATTCTAATATGAAGTCTTAGTCTTTAAGTTATATAGGTATTAGAATTATAGATCAATAGTCATCTATGTTTGTCATACTTATAGTTAGAATAATCAGGTTTTTTAGACACATAAAGAATATATTTTGCATAGATAGGTAATCTTTAACCACTTCAAAAAGCTGTAAAATATGGAATTTAAATAACCTAGGGTACTGTTGAAGTGAGACACGATTACTACTGGTAGCATTGATCTATTTTCCAGAGAATGTTGAGCACCGAAGACACTCAAATCTTGTTTTCTTGTTTTCAAAACTGGCCTTTGGGCAAAGACATGTTCATGCCTCAACCTCTGACAAGATACATGGTATCCAAAAATGGATAAGCAGTTCTGTTAAATCTTGACTGGCATTCATCTCACAGACAAATATATACACCTGTGTTTTCTGAGTGTTGTGCTAAAGGAAAAAAACACCAATATGCCCAGTTTGTCCATCTTTTTTTTCCTTTCTGTAGTCATTAATTTTCTCATGCATACAACATACTGTTGATCTTTTCTCTTTTTCTTTCCCCGTGAATAGATACTGCTCTTATAAGGAGGTATCCTATACAAAGGACACAGAAATAACAGAATTGATTCTCCTTTTCAATTTCCTTCTAAAGTGACTGTCTATGTCATGGAACAAGAATGGGGAACACCAGAATCATAAAACTATACTTTCAAAGAGGTATGCATTTTACTGTCATACTTACACTGTACTCATATATGGTATATTTTTGAAGGAAGTGACCTATGATGATGTGCACATCAACTTCACTAAGGAAGAGTGGGATTTACTGAATCCTTCCCAGAAGAATCTCTACAAAGATGTGATGCTGGAGACCTACAGGAACCTAACTACTATAGGTGAAAATGAATTTCTTTCATGTTTCAAAATATGGAGACAACTTTTCTTTGGTTAATGATTTTGTTCTGTAATTTTTTTAGAGAAAGAAGAATGAGGTAAATAACACAGTCCCAGTTCTTAGGTGCACTTAAGATAATAAGCTAATTGTTGCACATTCTTAAATAATATAACATATATTCTGGTACTGTATTTCAGGATACATTTGGGAAGACCTTAACACCGAAGAGCATTGTCAATGTTCTAGAAGACATGCAAGGTAATTTTCTTGGGCAAGTTCATAACAATTTCCCTTAAATAGTTTGTAATGTGTTCTGGAACTTTAAAACAAAAGCAACAGTGTAAATAACCACAGCTTTAAATATATTGATGGTTATTAAGTTCTCACAGATCCATATCCCTCAATTTAATGTATGTGAATTGCATCTGTAAAGCCTTCATTTAAGAAAAAGTCTAGGTAGCAATACCTGAACAGATATCACCATTTGATTTATAGCACCATGAGAGCTATGTTGTAGAACTGCTGCTTCATTTGCTTCTTGCTATTCATGACAGAAAATGTATACATATTTCAGTGATGATGAGTATAGCTGCAAAACTTTCTACTAATCCAAGAGCCCATGGTAAGCCTTGTATCACTCATATACTTTTTGTGACTGTGCTAAGTTTAGTGAAAGCAGACTAGTCAAGGGTCAAGGGGCAGTTGTTGTGGAGAAACCTTAATATCTATACAACAAGTCTGTGAAAGTCGAATCTTATAGATTCATTTAGAAATCTTTTATACACTATTCTTTTTTTCATATATATGATATGTCACTCTTGACACAAGTATATGAGGATAGGAATACAAAAAGATTTACCATACCTCTCCTTAAGAACAATTAAGAAGATAAACTGTAGTTCCTATGTAGAGTGTACATGTTTAATTTGATCCAAAAATACAAAGTTAATTTATTTTCTATCATCATGGTTAATACCCAAATACAATCTCACATTACAACAAAAACAAACAAACAAACATGAGTTCTAGGTCTATGCAAATACTTCTGGGTGTCTTAGTTCACTTACCAAATGTGGTTCACAATATTATGAATGGAGTAAAGTTGGTAAAGCACTCAGTATATGCAGTTCTCTTCAAAAATGTAAAAAATATCCTAGAAAAGTAAAGTATGATATAGTTATAGATGAAAAGATAAACTGGCACAATGGAATTTCTCATCACAAATATTTTTCTAGATGTAAATGATACCTAATGAAAGAACAAAACATTATTTTAAACAAAGCTATAAAACCTTGATAGTTGATTCCTTTTTACAATTTGAAAAAATATGAAATTAATTTATATAGGTATGAGGTTCAACTTCATTGAATGTGGTAAAGCTTTTACATGTGTAAATTATCCTTGCAGGATCGAAAGAACTCAAACTGGAGAGAACTTTTCAGTATATTCTCACTGGGGTGAAGTCTTGTCTTATAACACTCATCTTCTAAGGAATGAAAAAACACATAGCAGAGAAAAATGCTGTGAAATTAAGCAATGTGATGAAGTCTTTTCTTATCACAATCATTTTGAAATGCATAAAAGAACACACACTGGAGAGAATCTCTATGAGTATGGTCAAGATGATGAAGACTTTCTTCTTTATGAAAATCATCAAAGTCATAAACGAACACATACTGGAGAGAAATCATATGAATGTAATCTGCATGGTAAGGTCTTTCCTGATCAGAGTCATCTTCAAAAGATTAAAAGAATATATACTAGAGAGACATCCTATGAGTATAATAAGGGTGGCAAAGCCATTGCACAATGTACTGTTTTTCAAACATATAAGAGAATACAAGCTGGAGAAAAACCCTATGAATGTAATCAGTGTGGTAAGGCCTTTGCACGTCATCATCACCTTCAATTGCATAAAAGAACACATACCGGAGAGAAACCCTATGAATGTAATCAGTGTGGTAAGGCCTTTGCACACCACAGTAATCTTCAAAGCCATAAAAGAACACATACTGGAGAGAAACCCTATGAATGTACTCAGTGTGGTAAGGCCTTTGCACGCTACAGTGCTCTTCAAGAACATCGAAGAACACATACTGGAGAGAAACCCTATGAATGTAATCAGTGTGATAAGGCCTTTGCATGTCACAGTGATCTTCAAAGGCATAGAAGAACACATACTGGAGAGAAACCCTATGAATGTAATCAGTGTGGTAAGGCCTTTGCACGACTTAATCATCTTCAATTGCATAGAAGAACACATACTGGAGAGAAACCCTATGATTGTAATCAGTGTGGTAAGGCCTTTGCACAACACAGTAATCTTCAAAGCCATAAAAGAATACATACTGGAGAGAAACCCTATGCATGTAATCAGTGTGGTAAGGCCTTTGCACACCCCAGTCTTCTTCAATTGCATAACAGAACACATACTGGAGAGAAACCCTATGAATGTAATCAGTGTGGTAAGGCCTTTGCAACTCAGAGTAATCTTCAAAATCATAAAAGAACACATACTGGAGAGAAACCCTATGTATGTAATGAGTGTGGTAAGGCCTTTGCACAGAACTTTGCTCTTCAATACCATAAAAGAACACATACTGGAGAGAAACCCTATGAATGTAATCAGTGTGGTAAGGCCTTTGCAACTCAGAGTAATCTTCAAGATCATAAAAGAAGACATACTGGAGAGAAACCATATGTATGTCATGAGTGTGGTAAGGCTTTTGCACAGAACTTTGCTCTTCAATACCATAAAAGAAGACATACTGGAGAGAAACCCTATGTATGTAATGAGTGTGGTAAGGCCTTTGCACAGAACTTTACTCTTCAATACCATAAAAGGACACATACTGGAGAGAAACCCTATGAATGTAATCAGTGTGGTAAGGCCTTTGCACGCCACAGCTATCTTCAAAGCCATAAAAAAACACATACTAGAGAGAAACCCTATTAATGTAATCAGTGTGGTAAGCCTTTTGCATGACATAATCATCTTTTGCATAAAAGAACACATACTGGAGAGAAACCCTATGAATGTAATCAGTGTGGTAAGGCCTTTGCACAACATGGTGCTTTTCAAATGCATAGAAGAACACATACTGGAAAGAAACCCTAGAAATGATATCTGTGTGATAAGGCATTTGCAGACCTCTGTACTCTTCAAAGGCTTAAAATGTAACATACTCTAGAGATACCTGTGAATGGAATGTGGTAAATTCTTTTTCACAATTATCTCCAAATACATAATATGAGCCCTTCTGTAGAGAAAACCCGAATTAATTTGTGTATTTTTCAAAACCATGAAAAAAAATTATACTGTAGTGAAACTCTATAAATGAATTCAGTGTCATATTGTTTTGTGCTTCACAGAAGAATACGACTTTGTGTGTAGTCATCTGAGAAAGCTTGTGCATATTATCATAATCTTTTGGACCTCAGGAAAAAACTGGGGCCTTATTTTAAATTGTGCTTTCATATGTTAAGCCACTTATAGTCAGTTAACTAAATCAGTTACTGTGTAGAAAAAAGTTTGATAATGTCAACAATTTGTTTATGCATCATTATACCTCTCTTTATTTTAGTTTGAACCAGCAAAGTAATGGATAAAACCTTATTGGTTACAGGAAGGGTATTCCAACTGTGGTTTTCAAACCAGAGCCAAAGGAAAGAACTTTGTCTCTGAATCTAGAACTAGATAACGAAACAACGTCTCCCTGAAAACAGCCAAAACATTAAAAAGGCCCAGTGAAAGACACAATTTGGCTCTCAAACCAGAACCATAAAATCCTAAAAAGATTCAACAATGTTTTTTTTTTTTTTTTTTTTTTTTTTTTTTTTTTTTTCAACAATGTTTTTAAGCTCAAAAAATACCATTAACTGAAATATGAGAGGCATGAAAAGTCAAATCACTCATACGCTTACTTGTATGTTTTGTATAAAAGTATCCTTAGGTGGCGCACGCCTTTAATCCCAGCACTCGGGAGGCAGAGACAGGTGGATCTCTGTGAGTTCGAGACCAGCCTGGTCTACAAGAGCTAGTTCCAGGACAGGCTCCAAAACCACAGAGAAACCTTGTCTCGAAAAAAAAAAACAAAACAAAAAAAAGTATCCTTAGAAGTTGGGAATATAATTATAGTTATCAGAAGATTGGGAGTGGTCATCAGGAAGGTAGATAGAAGGTGGTTACAAGGAATATTTTCTGAAAAGGAAAGATGGTTTGAAGTAAGAAATGATGGAAACATCACTCTTAACAGTAGCCACAAATAATATAAAATATTATGGAATTACCAACTAAAGAAGTGAAAGGACTGTAGGAAAAGAATATTAAATCTTTGAAGAAGACAGCAGAGAATGGGAAGATGTCCCTTGCCCTTGTTAGGTAGAAATCAACATAGCAATCTACAGGCTCACTACCATTCCCATGTAAATATCAGAAAAATTCTTCACAGATCTCAAAATAAAAACACCAACTTCATATAGAAAACCAAAAACATGCAAAATAGTCAAAACAATTATATATAAAAAATAATTTCATTCCCTGACTTCTTCAGATGAATACAGATCTGCAGTACTGATGAGAGCCTGGTGTTGGCACAAAAACAGATAGGAGGACCAATGGAATTGATGCTGGCTAAGACCCAGACATCACTCCACTCACCTACTACACCTGTTTTTTGACAAAGCACCAAAAAATATAAAATGGATAAAACATATTTAACTAATGGTGCTGGCATAACTGAATATCAATGTGGGGAAGAATGAAAGTAGATCCACATCTATCATCATGAACAAAATCAAGTCCCAATGGATCAAAGACTACAACATAAAGACAAACACACTGAACTACATAAAACAGAATATTGGAAGTACACTTGAACACATTGGTAAAGAGGACCACTTTCAAATTATAACCCCAGGCATCACAGACACTGAGAAAACTTATAAATGAGATCTCCTGAAGCAAAAATTTCTGTAAAACAAAGGACATGATCAACAATACAAAAAAGGCAGCCTGTAGTATAGGGAAAGATATTCACCTACCCCACATTGGACAGAAGACTGATCTTCAAAACATACAAAGAACTTAAGTATTAATATAGTATAGGGTCATTTCAGGTTCCCTATACTCAGCTGCCCAAGGAACTAACTGGGGAAATTGCCTTGGGCTCCTGGGAGCCACTCTAGGTTCAAGTCTCTTGCCAACCCTACAGTGGCTCCCTTAACTAAGAATTGTGTTTCTGTGCTCCCCTGTCCAACCTTCCTTTATCCCAATCCTGCTGTTTCCCCAAGGCCCCCCCTCCTTCCCTTCTAACTTGCATATCTTGCATATCACCATAGAACCTTCATCTGGTGATGGATGGAAATAGAGACAGAGACCCACACTGGAGCACTGGACTGAGCTCCCAAGGTCCCAATGAGGAGCAGAAGGAGGGAGAACATGAGCAAAGAAGTCGGGACCACGAGGGGTGCACCCACCTACTGAGACAGTGGAGCTGATCTATTGGGAGCTCACCCAATAGATGGACTGTGACTGAAAAAGCATGGGATAAAACTGGACTCTCTGAGCATGGCGAACAATGAGGGCTGATGAGACGCAAAGGACAATGGCACGGGGTTTTGATCCTGCTTAATGTGCTAGCTTTGTGGGAGCCTAGCCAGTTTGGATGTTCACCTTCCTAGATATGGACGGAGCAGGGAGGACCTAGGACTTACCACAGGGCAGAAAACCCTGACTGCTCTTTGGACTGGAGAGGGAGGGGGAAAGGAGTGGGGGGAGGAGGGGAAGAATGGTGGGAGGAAGGGGAGGGAAATGGGAGGCTGGGAGGAGGTGAAAACTTGTTTTTTTTCTCCTTTTCTCAATAAAAAAATAAAAAAAAATAAAAAAAAAGAACTTAAGTAATTGGGCATCTTTTGAACAAATAATCTAAGAAAAAATGGAATACAGACCTAAATGAAAAACTTTTAACATATGAATTTAAAATGACTGAGAGACACTTAAGGAAATTTCCAAACTCTAGTCATTAGAGAAATGAAAATTAAAACAAATCTGAGATACACTCTTATATCTGTAATAATAGGCAAGATCAAAACACTGATGACAACTTAAGCTGGAAAGGATGTAGAGTTAAGGGAACACTCCTCCATTGCTGATGGGATTACAAACTGAGCCAGCTACTTGGAATATCAGTATGGTTATTTCGTAGAAAGTTAGAAAGCCACCTTCCTGGTTGTTAGGCATGCCTTTAATCTCTGTGCTTGGGAGGCAGAGAGAGATCTCTGTGACTTCAAGACCAACCTGGTCTATAAGAGGTAGTTCCAGGACAGGCTCCAAAGCTAAAGAGAAACCATGTCTTGGAGAACCAAAAATTAAAAAAAAAAATGAAAGAAAATTAGGAAACAACTTATCTTAAAACCCAGCCATGCCCTTTGAATATGTACTCAATGGATGCTCAATCATACCACAAGGACAAATGCTCAACTGTGTTCACAGCAACATTGTCAGAGCCAGAACCTGAAAACAACCCCTCCACTGAAGAATGGACAAAGAAATTGTGGTATATTTACACAATGGAGTACTACACAGTGGATAAAAATAATTACATCTTGAAATTTATTTGCAATTTTATGGATCTAAAAAACATCCTAAAAGAGTGAGTTAACCCAGAACCAGAAAGAAAAATATATGTACTCACTCCTAAGTGGCTTTTTGATATAAAACAGAGGACAGTCAGCCTACAATTCACAATGCCCAGAACATATACAACAAAAAGGAAACAAACACATACATACATAAATCTATTCTATATAGGACATAGAGAAAGACAAGATCTTACTAAACTTGGAACACTGAGTTCATGTTTTAATGATGAATTTTGAAGGCTGTACAAGTCAGAGTGAGAAACCCTGAACTATGTGAGTACTAAATAAATCTTTGAATTTTGAAAACACCAACTTAGAGTGTAAAAATACCTTGGGCTTTTATAAGTCATATGAGCATCTACAGAGCAATGGATCTTATATATAATATAGCTAGCATCCAGAATCAAGAGCTGGATTCAAGAAAGCAACCACACACTTTACAGATTCATTTATACTGTTAGAGACCATGCCCAAGTGGATTGATATCTTAAAGCTATTGAGTGGAGGAGCTCTCACAGCACCTACCCATTTAACTTAATAAGAAATTCCAAACCCTATAAAAAACTATGTACACAAGAAACAGATGTCAAGTTAGAATTACAATAGGCAGACGGGCAGTGGTGGCGCCTTTAATCCCAGCACTTGGGAGGCAGAGACAGGCGGATCTCTGTGAGTTCGAGACCAGCCTGGTCTATAAGGGCTTGTTCCAGGACAGGCTCCAAAACCACAGAGAAACCCTGTCTCAAAAAACCAAAGCAAAAAACCAGAATTACAATAAGCATAATCAATATTAAGGAAGGAATACATCTTAATGGTTTGGTAAGCATTCTATCCTAAGGAGTCCATGTTGTTGTAGAAATGGCTTAACTAGATCATAAGAGGATGGTAAGCATGATTATCTCATCTTCAACCCCATCAAAGACCTGAGAACAGCAATAATATTATTTGAGTAGGTAGGTAGTGCAGTCTAGTAGCTTCCTAAATGTATAGTAGTTGACAGAGACAACTGACTGAACAATCAACCAAAGTCTCATCAGTGTTGAAGAATAAGATTTCATATCAGAATATAAAAGAATCTTTAAACAACTATGCAGTAAAGAAGGACAATGACCTCAAAATGGATTAAAATCTTGATCAAAGGTAGAGTTACATAATGCAATATGATAAATATATCATAAAATTGTGTCAATAAAAATATGTTTTAAACAGGTAGAATCATGCATTTATACAATCTGACAAAATAACCTTATATAGTTGTTACAAATATTCTAAACAAAATAGAAACATTATGTATAATAAATATAATTCAAATTTGTGTCAATATACAAAAGTCTATACCAATGTAAATCCATAAATAGTTCACATGTATTCCTTATATTACAAACTGTTATTATTAGTGTGAGTAAGTAATCTACCTATTATCCAATTCCATTTTCCCTCTTTTTGATATCTCTGGGTGTACGTAATTTCACCCAATCCTATCACCCACCCAGCAGGTCCTAAGTTACTCCAGGTTCTTGAAGAGGCACTATCTGAAAGACATGGGAGGAAAGAGAAATGGATGCCAAGCAGTATTTTGTAAAGGCATCCGTTTATTGAAGCAAGTTTCATATCTTAAATACTCCTCAGAAAGGAGCTCGGGCAGGGTGAACTCTGGAAAGGGGGAAGGGAAGGAGGGGCTCGGTAGCTAGGCAACTATTGCTCTTGAATGAGTGCTAATAATCACTGTCTCACAAGAAGAACACAAGAGTTTGTGGGGCAGGGAGATTAGGGAAGATCGAAACACACATTTGCAAACAGCATTTGAGAACTGGTAGCCTGGATCAGAGGTCCTAAAACTTACACACGTACTGGAATTATTTAGAAGACTGTCAAAACACAATGTGTTTTCTTTCCAGAGTTCCTGGCTTAGGGCAGATGTGTGCTGTTCCTACTCTGATGCCACAGGTATGAATGTCTCTAAAGGTCCTGCTGACTTTGCTGCAGCCTCTAAGCCATGGCTTACACTGTTCTCAATATATGGAATATTTTTCATTTTTCCCTCACCTGTAGTAGCTGATCTGTCTCTTCTGGTTCTTTTTGTGACACTGTATGCTTTATATCTCAGGAAGGGGGCAGATACTGACCTGTAAACCTGTGAGGAGGCACACCCCCAGAGAGATAATCTGTTAGGTGCTTTGTATGGGCTACAACTTTAGAAGATGTCTTTTTTGTGTTTACATCTCTACTTCAGAACCAGAAATGGTTTTAGAATTAGACAATGTCTATCCTTCTCTAAATCCAAGCCTGATGTTAAAAGAAAAACTCAAAATTCTGTCTCATGTCAACAGCCTTCTGGTATGGGACAGAAAGAAGATCAATTTTAAAGGAATATTTTACTTTCCTTCATGCCCATTTTGTCTTTATCTTATCTTTCAATGAATATATGTCTACATGAATAATGCTTACATTTTCATCAAAGAACAGCTTCCAAGAAGAAGACATTGGGGCCCCACAATGTCTCTACCTGGTTGATATGACGGCATGATGCTGATAGCACTACGAGACTGATTTATGGGTTCAAGCTGCAGATATGAGGCACCTTCTTACAATGTTCTGGCCAGAATTCCAAATAAGAACTTCAGAAGAACCCTATCGAATATTCAGAAACCATTTGCAATTATCCAAAACAGCCATCTTGAAATTTAACCATCATTTTACCTTTATAATATCCCATAGAAAGAACATCGCCCCCATGACATCTGGAAGCAAGTCTAGAGGAACCCATTCTCTCTCCCAACAAAGTTTGTCTTCACGGTCAGGGACAACATTTCAGAGCTGATTATTACTCATATAGGGTTGGGTGAAATTATGTACACACAGAGATCTCAAAAAGAGGGAAATGGAAATGGATAATAGATTATGTTCTAACACTAATAACAGTTTGTAATATAAGGAATACTTGTGAACTATTATTTATGGATTTACATTGGTATAGACTTTTGTATATTGACACAAATTCAAATTATATTTATTATATAGAATGTTTCTATTTTTGTTTAGAATATTTGTAACAACTATACAAGGTTATTTTGTCAGATTGTATATATGCAAGATTCTACCTCTGTTTAAAACATATTTTTATTGACACAATTTTATGATATATTTATCATATTGCATTATAAAACTCTACCTCTGATCAAGAATTTTATACATTGTTTACTTTTTGAGGTCATTGTCCTGCTTTACTGCATAGTTCTTTAAAGATTGTTTTATATTCTGATATGAAGTCTTATTCTTCAACACTGTGATGAGAATTTGGTTGATTGCTCAGTCAGTTGTCTCTGTCATCTACTACATTTTTTGGAAACTTCTAGACTGCACTACCTGCCTACTCAAGTAATATTATTGATAATCTCAGGCTTTTGATGGGGTTGAAGAAGAGATAATCATACTTACCATCCTCTTATGATCTAGTTAAGCCATTTCTACTACAACATGGACACCTTAGGATAGAATGCTTATCAAACCATTAGGATGTATGCCTTCCAAATATTGATTATGCTAATTGTAATTCTAACTTTACTTTTGACATCTGTTTCTTGTGTACATAGGTTTTTATAGGGTTTGGAATTTCGTATTAAGTTAAAAGGGTAGGTTCTGTGAGAGCTCCTTCAGTCAATAGCTTTAAGATATCAATCCACTTGGGCATGGTTTCTTACAAGTGTAAATGAATCTGTAAAGTGTGTGGTTGCTTTCTTGAATCCAGCTCTTGATTCTGGATGCTAGCTATATTGTATATAAGATCCATTGCTTTGTAGGTGCTCATCTGACCTATAAAAGCCCAAGATATTCTTACACTCTAACTTGGTGTTTTCAAAAGTCAAAGATTCAATTAGTACTCACATAGTTCAGGGTCTGTCACTCTTGTACAGCCTTCAAAATTCATCATTAAATCATGAACTCAGTGGTACATGATGAACTTAGAATGAATGTAGCTATATTAAGTAAAATCAAACACTTCTGTCTCGTGTGTTTGTATGTGTGATTATAGGTTTGGGAAGATTGGGAGATATGGTACAAATCTTTAATTTTCTTTTGGAAAATGTGAGGATTTTTTTAAATTAAATATCATAAATCAGTCTGCCTTAGCAAGATGAAGTATTTTATTCTGGTACAAAATTAAGCAAAGTTCCATATTTTAGCTATTCATTTTAAACTATCACTTTGTATAATTCACCCAGGAACAGCTGTGTATCAAGGATTTTTTGTTTTTTATTCAACTATATATTTGTCTACTATCCTCCCTTCCTCCCCCCTCCCCTTCTCCCATGATTCACATGTTTCAAATTTACTAAGATCTTGTCTTTCTCTATGGCCTATATAGAATAGATTTATGTATGTCTGTTTCCTCTTTGTTGTATATATTCTGGGCATTGTGAATTGTAGGCTGATTGTCCTCTGTTTTATGTCTAAAAGCCTCTTAGGAGTGAGCACATATATTTTTCTTTCTGGTTCTGGGTTAATTCACTCTTTTAGGATATTTTCTAGATCCATAAATATGCACATAAATTTCAAGACGTAATTGTTTTTATCCACGTGTAGTACTGCATTGTGTAAATATACCACAATTTCTTTGTCCATTCTTCAGTGGAGGGGTTGTTTTCAGGTTCTGGCTCTGACAATGTTGCAGTGAACACAGTTGAGCATTTGTCCTTGTGGTGTGATTGAGCATCCATTGAGTACATATTCAAAGGGCATGGCTGGGTTTTAAGATAAGCTGTTTCCTAATTTTCTTTCAGTCTTTTTTTTTAAATTTTTGGTTGTCCAAGACATGGTTTCTCTTTAGCTTTGGAGCCTGTCCTGGAACTAGCTCTTGTAGACCAGGTTTGCCTTGAAGTCACAGAGATCTATCTCTGCCTCCCAAGTGCAGGGAATGAAGACATGCCTCACAACCAGTCAGGTGACTTTCTAATTTTCTATGGAATAACCATACTGATATCCAAAGTGGCTGGCTCAGTTTGTAATCCCATCAGCAATGGAGGAGTGTTCCCTTAACTCTACACCCTCTCCAGCTTAAGTTGTCATCAGTATTTTGATCTTGCCTATTGTTACAGATGCAAGAGGGAATCTCAGATTTGTTTTAATTTTCATTTCTCTAATGACTAAAGAGTTTGGAAATTTCCTTAAGTGTCTCTCAGTCATTTTAGATTCATTTGTTAAAAGATTTTTATTTAGGTCTGTACTCCATTTTCATTGGAGTACTCCATTTTTTATTTGATGACCAATTATTTAAGTTCTTTGCATGTTTTGAAGATCAGTCTTCTGTCCAATGTGGGGTAGGTGAATATCTTTTCCCATACTACAGACTGGCTTTTTTGTGTTGTTGATCATGTCCTTTGGTTTACAGAAACTTTTGCTTCAGGAGATCTCATTTATTATTTTTCTCAGTGTCTGTGATGCCTGGGGTTATAATTTGAAATTGGTTCTCTTTACCAATGTGTTCAAGTGTACTTCCACCATTCTGTTTTTTTATTTATTTATTTATTTTGGTTTTTTGAGACAGGTTTTCTCTGTAGCTTTGGAGCCTGTCCTGGAACTAGCTCTGTAGACCAGGCTGGTCTCAAACTCACAGAGATCTGCCTGTCTCTGCCTCCCGAGTGCTGGGATTAAAGGCGTGCGCCACCACCGCCCGGGCACCATTCTGTTTTATGTAGTTCAGTGTGTAGGTCATTATGTTGTAGTCTTTGATCCATTGGGACTTGAGGTTTGTTCATGATGATAGATGTGGATCTACTTTCATTCTTCCCCACATTGATATTCAGTTATGCCAGCACCATTAGTTAAATATGTTTTATCCATTTTATATTTTTTGGTGCTTTGTCAAAAATCAGGTGTAGTAGGTGAGTGGAGTGATGTCTGGGTCTTAGCCAGCATCAGTTCCATTGGTCCTCCTATCTGTTTTTGTGCCAACACCAGGCTCTCGTCAGTACTGCAGCTCTGTTTTCATCTGAAGAAGTCAAGGAATGTGATGCCTGCAGAAATGATTTTTATATAGGATAGTTTTGGCTATCCTGCAATTTTTTTGGCTTTCCATATGAAGTTGAGTGTTTTTATTTTGAGATCTGTGAAGAATTTTTCTGATATTTACATGGGAATGGTAGTGAGCCTGTAGATTGCTATGTTGATTTCTACCTAACAAGGGCAAGGGACATCTTCCCATTCTCTGCTGTCCTCTTCAAAGATTTAATGTTCTTTTCCTATAGTCCTTTCACTTCTTTAGTTGGTAATTCCATAATATTTTATATTATTTGCAGTCACTGTTAAGGGTGATTTTTCCATCATTTATTACTTCAAGCCATCTTTCTTTTTCAGAAAATATTTCTTGTAATCACCTCCAACCTACCTTCCTGATGACCACTCCCAATCTTCTGATAACCATAATTTTATCCCCATCTTCTAAGGATACTTTTATACAAAACATACAAGTAAATGTATGAGAGATTTGACTCTACATGTCTCTCATATTTCAGTTAATGGTATCCTTTGAGCTTAAAAACATTGTTGAAACTTTTAGGATTTTAAAGCTCTGGTTTGAGAGCCAAATTGTGTTTCTTTCACTGGGCCTTTTTAATATTTTGGCTGTTTTCAGGAAGATGTTGTTTCTTTATCTAGTTCTAGATTTAGAGACAAAGTTCTTTCCTTTGGCTCTGGTTTAAAGACCAAAGTTGAAAAACCCCTCCTGTTTCCAATAATGTTTTATCCATTACTTTGCTGGTTCAAACTAAAATAAAGAGAGTTATAATGATGCATAAACAAATTGTTGACATTATCAAACTTTTTTCTATGCAATAACTGATTTTGGTTAACTGACTATAAGTGGCTTAACATCTGAAGGAACAATTTAAAATCAGCTCCCAGTTTTTCCTCAGGTCCAAAAGATTATGATAATATGCACAAGTTTTCTTAGATGACTACACACAAAGTCTTACTCTTATATGAAGTACAAAACATTATGACACTGAATTCATTTATAGAGTTTAAGTACAGTATGATTTTTTTCATGTTTTTGAAAAGTATCCAAATTATCTTCAGGGTTTCTCTACAGAAGGGCTCCTATTATGTATTTGGAGATAATTGTGAAAAAGAATTTACCACATTCCATTCACAGGTATCTCTAGAGTATGTTACATTTTAAGCCATTTAAGAGTACCGGGGTCTGCAAAGGCCTTATCACACTGATTACATTCATAGGGTTTCTCTCCAGTATGTGTTCTTTTATGCAATTGAAGATGATTATGTCGTGCAAAGGCCTTACCACATTCATTACATTCATAGGGTTTCCCTCCAATATGTGTTCTATTGTGCCTTTGAAGATCACTGTGACATGCAAAGGCCTTATCACACTGATTACATTCATATGGTTTATCTCCAGTATGTGTTCTTTTATGCAATTGAAGATGACTGAGATGTGCAAAGGCTTTAACACATTGATTATTTTCATAATGTTTCTCTCCAGTATGTGTTCGTTTATGACTTAGATGAGTTTCATGAGGAAGAAGGTCTTTATCATTTTGACCATATTCATAGGGTTTCTCTCCAGTGTGTGTTCTTTTATGCACTTCATGATGATTGTGATAAGAAAAGACTTCGTCACATTGCTTAATTTCACAGCATATTTCTCTGCTATGTGTTTTTTCATTCCTTAGGAGATCAGAGTTATAAAACAAGACTTTACCACAGTGAGAATATACTGAAAACTTCTCTCCAGTTTGATTTCTTTCAATCCTGCAAGGATAATTTACACATGTAAAAGCTTTACCACCTTCAAAGAAGTTGAACCTCATATCTATATGAATTAATTTCTTTTTTTTCAAATTGTAAAAAGGAATCAAATATCAAGGTTTTATAGCTTTGTTTAAAATCATTTTTTGTTCTCTCATTAGGGGTCATTTTACATCTAGAAAAATATTTGTGATGAAAAATACCATTATGTCATTGTTTACATTTTCATCTATAACTATAACTATAATTTTCTAGGATATTTTTTACATTTTAAGAGAACTCCATATACTGAGTGCTTTACCAACTTTACTCCATTCATAATTTTACTATATTGTGAACCATTATACATTTGGTAAGTGAACTAAGACACCCAGAAGTATTTGCATAGACCAAGAACTCATGTTTGTTTGTTTGTTTTTGTTGTAATGTGAGTTTGTATTTATGTATTACCCATGATGATAGAAAATAAATTAACTTTGTATTTGTGGATCAAATTAAACATGTACACTCTACATAGGAACTACAGTTTATCTTTTTAATTGTTCTTAAAGAGAGGTATGCTAAATATTTCCATATTTCTATTCCATATTCCTATGCTCATACACTTGTGTCAATAGTGACATATCATATATATACATAAAAAATATATATGTATATATATATATATGAAAAAAGAATAGTGATATGGGAGTGTCATATCAATCTGTTGATTTCATTGGTTAAGCAATAAAGAAACTGCTTGGCCCTCATAGGTTAAAACATAGGTGGGTGGAGTAAACAGAACAGAATGCTTGGAGAAGGAAGCTGAGTCAAGGAGTCGCCATGATTCTCCCACTCCAGACAGACGTAGGCTAGAATCTCCCTGGTAAGCGCACCTCGTGGTGCTACATAGATTAATAGAAATGGGTTAAGAGGCTGAAACTAAGGGGCCAAGCAGTGTTTAAAAGAATACAGTTTCCGTGTAATTATTTCGGGGCATAAGCTAAAGCTAGCTATGCAGGCAGAGGGGGTGCCGGGGACGCAGCCCCGCCGCTCCAATGATTACAACAGAATAGTGTATAAAAGGTTTCCAAAATGAATCTACAAGGTTCGACTTTCACAGACTTTTGGTATAGATATTAAGGTTTCTCCACAACAACTGCCCCTTGACCCTTGACTAGTCTGATTTCATTAAACTTAGGACAGTCACAAAAAGTATATGAGTGATACAAGGCTTACCATGGGCTATTGAATTAGTAGAAAGTTTTGCAGCTATACTCATCATCACTGAAATATGTATACATTTTCTGTCATGAATAGCAAGAAGCAAATGAAGCAGCAGTTCTACAACATAGCTCTCATGGTGCTATGAATCAAATGGTGATATCTGCTTAGGTATTGCTACCTAGACTTTTTCTTAAATGAAGGCTTTACAGATGCAATTCACATACATGAAATTGAGGTATATGGATTTGTGAGAACTTAATAACCATCAATATATTTAAAGCTGTGGTTATTTACACTGTTGCTTTTGTTTTAAAGTTCCAGAACACATTGCAAACTATTCAAGGGAAATTGTTATGAACTTGCCCAAGAAAATTACCTTGCATGTCTTCTAGAACATTGACAATGCTCTTCGGTGTTAAGGTCTTCCCAAATATATCCTATAATACAGTACCAGAATATATGTCATATTATTTAAGAATGTGCAACAATTAGCTTATTATCTTAAGTGCTCCTATGGATTGTGACTGTGTTATTCACCTCATTCTTCTTTCTCTAAAAAAATTACAGAACAAAATCATAAACCAAGGAAAAGTTGTCTCCATATTTTGGAACATGAAAGAAATTCTTTTTCACCTAGAATAGTTAGGTTCCTATAGGTCTCCAGCATCACATCTTTGTAGAGATTCTTCTGGGAAGGATTCAGTAAATCCCACTCTTCCTTAGTGAAGTTGATGTGCACATCATCATACGTCACTGCCTTCAAAAATATACCATACATGAGTACAATGTAAGTATGAGAGTGAAATGCATACTTCTTTGAAAGTATAGTTTTATGATTCTGGTGTTCCCCATTTTTGTTCCATGACATAGACAGTCACTTTAGAAGGAAATTGAAAAGGAGAATCAATTCTGTTATTTCTGTGTCCTTTGTATAGGATACCACCTTATAAGAGCAGTATCTATTCACAGGGAAGAAAAAAAGAAAAGATCAACAGTACATTGTATGCATGAGAAAATTAATGCCTACAGAAAGGAAAAGAAAAGATGGACAAACTGGGCATATTGGTGTATTTTGCCTTTAAAACAATACTCAGCAAACAGAGGTAGGTATATTTGTTTCTGAGATGAATGCCAGTCAAGATTTAACAGAACTGTTATCCATTTTTTGGATACCATGTATTTTGTCAGAGGTTGAGGCATGAACATGTCTTTGACCAAAGGCCAGTTTTGACAACAAGAAAACAAGCTTTGAGTGTCTCCGGTGCCCAACATTCTCTGGAAATAGACAATGCTACCAGTAGTAATCGTGTCTCACTTCAACAGTACCCTAGGTTATTTAAATTCCATATATTACAGCTCTTTGAAGTGGCTGAAGATTACCTATCTATGAAAAATATTTTATGTGTGTGAAAAACCTGATTATTCTAACTGTAAGTATGACAAACATAGATGACTATTGATCTATAATTCTAATACCTGTATAACTTAAAGACTAAGACTTCATATTAGAATATTGTAAATAAGCAACTGTACAACAAATGAGTACAATGTGCTCAAATTGTAACCAATGAATAAATATCTTGATCAGTGGAAGAAATGTACATTGCAATTTGATAAATATATTTGTCAATATATAAAATGTTTTAAGCATTGGTAGAAGCATGAATGCATACAATATTCAATATTTAACATTATATCAATATACAAAAATCTATATCAAAGCAATTGCCTATAAATTATAACTCACAAGCATTCACTCTATTACTCACTATTATTATTAATGTATGTAAACTCACACAAATCTATTATTCCATCCAATTTTCCCTTTTTTTCAAAGAAATCCCTGGGACTGGAGAGATGGTTCAGTGGTTAAGAGCACTGCCTGCTTTTCCAAAGGTCAAGAGTTCGATTCCTAGCAACCACATGGTGGCTCACAACCATCTGTAATGAGATCTGGTGCCCTCTTCTGGCCCACAAGCATATATGCAGGCAGAATATTGAGACATACATACATACATACATACATAAAATTTAAGAATAAAAAAAAAATCCCTGAGCCTATAAAATTTCTCTTCTCACCTGCAACCCTATACCAATTATAATCAACCCCTAAATGATGTCCCTAACCCTAGGACAAACTTTGTTGGGAGAGGGGATTGTAGTCTTTTAGAATTACTTCCAGCTGTTATGGGGGCGATGTTCTTTCTATGGGATCCTGCAAAAGTAAAATGATGGTTAAGTTCCAAGATTACTGTCTGGTATAACTGGAAATAGTCTCTGAGTATTTTGTAAAGGTTTTCTGACCTTCCTCTTATAAGGTCTGTCCAGAACATTGTAAAAAGTGGACCATTTCAGCTAACCAAGTTGGAACCATCTTGAGCAGGTGGTATGCGAAACACGTCTGGTAGTAGCACTATCATCATCATGCCATTGTATCAACCAGGTTGAGTTGTTGTTGTGGGGCCCCAACTTCTTCCTGAAACTTCAAAAATTACTTCAGGAAAATTCATTGTTCATTGTGGAAAACTGAAACATTATTTATAGTCATATACAGACATATATATTCAATGACATATACAATAGACTTGAAAGTAGAAATGTAGAAAAGTGAAAATTTTTCTAAATTCTTTTTTCTTTCTGTCCCATGATCCTGACATTGAGAGAGAAACTCTGAATTTTTATTTTAATGACATGCTTGGATTTATAGAGGGACAGAGCCAGTGTCCATCTCCAAAACCAGCTCTATATATTCATAAATATACATCCACTTACAAAAGGCACCCAATGAAATGATAGGATAAAAGTGTACATTGCTGAATCTAAAAAAAAATAAAGGGGCATATATGTGTATGATGTAAAAGTGTAGATCATTAAAATTAATTTAAAAAGGCAACTACTTATTTATATATTTTATATTGATATAGATATGGATGCTCCCTTTTGATATAAACTTGACATTTTTATCAAAACATACTGTCTATGATTTTTGTATTCTTACTCAAACCATTTTATCTAATTTAACTCACTTAAATATGTAATGAATATTTCTAGTCCTTGAAAGTTATTATTATAAACCAATTAGGATATAAAGTACTGGATGTTAGTACTTTGTTATTTATTACAATGTAAATTATAATCAAGTTAGGTGTGTTTTCAACATTATATGGAATTTCATTAGCTGATTCAAATGTAAATACTTTAGAGAAAATGTTTGGTGAAGTAAAGCAAACGTTGTCCCCTGGGAATTACTTCTGAAAATATACAAAAAGGTGATTGTATTAATTATTCAGCATATAAAATAGTGTTATAAAATTTTGAGCCCAAAAATTAAAAATTTGGAGAGGTTATATGTGGAATCCATTATTGGAGTAAAAAATTGAAAATAGTAATTAGAACCAAACCATAAAAGTTGACAAGTCAAAGAGAATTATCATCTACAGCAGAAAAAAATGGTTTTGTAGAAATAAAATTATAGGAGGCACTTATGGATTGTTTGGATCTGGAGTTTGGTTACATTCAAGACTTTTTTTTAATATTGAAAAAAGGAGAAAAAAAAACAAGTTTCCTCCTCCTCCCAGCCTCCCATTTCCCTCCCCCTCCTCCCACCCTTCTCCCCCTCCCAACACTCCTTTCCCCCTCCTTCTCCAGTCCAAAAAGCAGTCGGGGTTTTCTGCCCTGTGGTAAGTCCTAGGTCCTCCCCCCTCCGTCCATATCTAGGAAGGTGAACATCCAAACTTGCTAGGCTCCCACAAAGCCAGCACATTAAGCAGGATCAAAACCCCGTGCCATTGTCCTCTGCGTCTCATCAGCCTTCATTGTTCGCCATGCTCAGAGAGTCCAGTTTTAGCCCATACTTTTTCAGTCACAGTCCATCTATTGGGTGAGCTCCCAATAGATCAGCTCCACTGTCTCAGTGGGTGGGTGCACCCCTCGTGGTCCCGACTCCTTTGCTCATGTTCTCCCTCCTTCTGCTTCTCATTGGGACCTTGGGAGCTCAGTCCAGTGCTCCAGTGTGGGTCTCTGTCTCTATCTCCATCCATCACCAGATGAAGATTCTATGATGATACGCAAGATATTCATCATTATTACTCTAGGATAGGGTCATTTCAGGTTCCCTATACTCAGCTGCCCAAGGAACTAACTGGGGACCTCAGCTTGGGCACCTGGGAGCCCCTCTAGGGTCAGGTCTCTTGCCAACCCTAAAGTGGCTCCCTTAACTAAGAATTGTGGTTCCGTGCTCCCCTGTCCAACCTTCCTTTATCCCAATCCTCCTGTTTCCCCAAGGCCCCCCCTCCTTCCCTTCTAACTTTTCTCTCCCCATCTTCCCTCACCCCCATCCCACGCCACCCCCAAGATCCCAATTTTCTCCCCGGCAATTTTGTCTATTTCCCTTAGCCAAGAGGATAACTATATGTTTTTCCTTGGGTTCACCATCTTACTTAGCTTCTTTAGATTCACCTATTGTAGACTCCGTGACCCTTGTTTATGGCTAGAAACCAATTATGAGTGAGTACATCCCATGTTCATCTTTTTGGGTCTAGGACACCTCACTCAGGATAGTGTTTTCTATTTCCATCCATTTGCATGCAAAATTCGAGAAGTCATTGTTTTTTACCGCAGCGTAGTACTCTAATGTGTATATATTCCATACTTTCTTCATCCATTCTTCCATTGAAGGGCATCTAGGTTGTTTCCAGGTTCTGGCTATTACAAATAATACTGCTATGAACATAGTTGAACAAATGCTTTTGTCATATGATAGAGCATCTCTTGGGTATATTCCCAGGAGTGGTATTGCTGGGTCCAGGGGTAGGTTGATCCCGAATTTCCTGAGAAACCGAAACACTGACTTCCACAGTGGTTGCACAAGATTGCATTCCCACCAGCAATGGATGAGGGTACCCCTTCCTCCACAGCCTCTCCAGCAAAGGCTATCCTTGGTGTTTTTGACTTTAGCCATTCTGACAGGTATAAGACGATATCTCAAAGTTGTTTTGATTTGCATTTCCCTTATTGTTATGGAAGTTGAGCACGACCTTAAGTGTCTTTGGCCATTTGAACTTCTTCTGTTGAGAATTCTCTGTTGAGTTCAGTGCCCCATTTTTTAATTGGGTTAATTAGCATTTTAAAGTCTAGTTTCTTGAGTTCTCTATATATTTTGGAGATCAGACCTTTGTCTGTTGCGGGGTTGGTGAAGATCTTCTCCCAGTCAGTAGGTTGCCTTTGTGTCTTAGTGACAGTGTCCTTTGCTTTACAGAAGCTTCTCAGTTTTAGTAGGTCCCATTTATTCAATGTTGCCCTTAATGTCTGTGCTGCTGGGGTTATACATTGGAAGCGATCTCCTGTGTCCATATGAGGTAGGGTACTTTCCACTTTCTCTTTTATCAGGTTCAGTGTGTTCAGGATGATATTGAGGTCTTTAATCCCTTTGGACTTGAGTTTTGTGCATGGTGATAGATATGGGTCTATTTTCATTCTTCTACAGGTTGACATCCAGTTGTGCCAGAACCATTTGTTGAAGATGCTTTCTTTCTTCCATTGTATACTTTTAGCTCCTTTATCAAAAATGAGGTGTTCATAGGTTTGTGGGTTAAAATCTGGGTCTTCTATATGATTCCATTGGTCGACTTCTCTGTTTTTATGCCAGTACCACACTGTTTTCATTACTGTAGCTCTGTAATAGAGTTTGAAGTCAGGGATGGTAATGCCTCCAGACAATCCTTTATTGTAAAGGATTGTTTTGGCTATCCTGTTTTTTTTTCCATATAAAGTTGATTATTGTCCTCTCCAGATCTGTGAAGAATTTTGATGGGATCTTGATGGGGATTGCATTGAATCTATAAATTGCCTTTGGAAGAATTGCCATTTTTACTATGTTGATCCTCCCAATCCAAGAGCAAGGGAGGTCCATCCATTTTTTGGTACCCTCTTCAATTTCTTTCTTCATTGCCTTAAAGTTCTTGTCAAATAGATCTTTCACTTCCTTGGTTAGATTCACCCCAATATATTTTATGCTGTTTGTGGCTATCGTGAATGGTGAAGCTTCTCTGATTTCCCTCTCTGCTTCCATATCCTTTGTGTATAAGAGGGCGACTGATTTTTTGGAGTTGATCTTGTATCCTGCCACATTACTAAAGCTGTTTATCAGCTGTAAAAGTTCTTTGGTGGAGTTTTGGGGATCGCTTAAGTACACTATCATATCATCTGCGAATAACGAAAGTTTAACTTCTTCCTTTCCAATTCGAATCCCCTTGATCCCATTATGTTGTCTTATTGCTATTGCTAGAACTTCAAGCACTATATTGAAGAGGTATGGTGAGAGTGGACAGCCTTGTCGTGTTCCTGTGTTAAGCGGGATGGCTTTGAGTTTCTCCCTGTTTAATTTGATGTTAGCTGTCGGCTTGCTGTATATAGCTTTTATTATATTTAGGTATTACCCTTGTATCCCTAATCTCTCCAAGACTTTTAACATAAATGGATGTTGAATTTTGTCGAATGCTTTTTCAGCATCCAATGAAATGATCATATGGTTTTCTTCTTTCAGCTTTTTTATATGCTGGATTACATTGATAGATTTTCGTATGTTGAACCAGCCCTGCATCTCAGGAATGAAGCCTACTTGATTATAATGGATAATTTTTCTTATGTCTTCTTGAATTCGGTTCGCCAGTATTTTGTTGAGGATTTTTGCGTCGATGTTCATGAGTGAGATTGGCCTGTAATTCTCTTTCTTGGTTGAGTCTTTGTGTGGTTTTGGTATCAGAGTAACTGTAGCTTCATAAAAGGAATTAGGTAATGACCCTTCTGTTTCTATATTGTGGAATACATTAAGGAGTATAGGTATTACCTCTTCTTGGAAGTTCTGGTAGAATTCTGCATTGAAACCATCTGGTCCTGGTCTTTTTTTGGTAGGGAGGTTTTTGATAAGAGCTTCTAATTCTTTGCGACTGACAGGTCTGTTTAGATTGTTCACCTGGTCCTGGTGTAACTTTGGTATATGGTATTTATCTAAAAAAGTGTCCATTTCTTTTACATTTTCCAGTTTTGTGTTATACAGGCTTTTGTAATAAGATCTAATGATTCTCTGAATTTCCTCTATGTCTGTGGTTATGTCCACCTTTTCATTTCTGATCTTATTAATTTGCAAATTCTCTCTCTGCCGTTTGATTAGTTTGGATAGGGGTTTATCAATCTTGCTGATTTTCACCAGGAACCAGCTTTTTGTTTCATTGATTCTTTGGATTGTTTTCTGTGTTTCTATTTTGTTGATTTTCGCCCTCAGTTTGATTATTTCCCGTCTTCTACTCCTCCTAGGTGAGTCTGCTTCTTTTTTTTCTAGAGCTTTCAGGTGGGCTGTTAAGTCTCCAATATGTGCTTTCTCTGTTTTCTTTAAGTGGGCACTTAGTGCGATGAACTTTCCTCTTAGCACTGCTTTCATAGTGTCCCATAAGTTTTAGTATGTTGTCCCTTTATTTTCATTGAATTCAAGGAAGACTTTAATTTCTTTCTTTATTTCTTCCTTAATCCAGGTATGGTTCAGTAGTTGACTGTTCAGTTTCCATGAGTTTGTAGGCTTTTTGGGGGTAGCATTGTTGTTGTATTCTAACTTTAATCCATGGTGATCTGATAAGACACAGGTGGTTATTAATATTTTTTTGTAACTGTGGATGTTTGCTTTGTTACCAACTATGTGGTCGATTTTTGAGAAGGTTCCATGAGCTGCAGAGAAGAAGGTATATTCTTTCCTATTTGGGTGGAATGTTCTATAGATGTCTGTTAAGTCCATGTGATTCATTACCTCCATTAATTCTCTTATTTCTCTGTTAGGTTTCTGTCTGATTTACCTGTCCATTGGTGAGAGAGGTGTATTGAAGTCTCCTACTATTAGTGTGTGCGGTTTGATGGCTGCCTTGAGTTTTAGTAATGTTTCTTTTACGTACGTGAGTGCTTTTATATTAGGGGCATAGATATTCAGGATTGAGACTTCATCCTGATGAATTGTTCCTGTTATGAGTATAAAATGTCCCTCTCCATCTCTTCTGATTGATTTAAGTTTGAAGTCAACTTTGTTAGAAATTAGTTTGGCCACACCTGCTTGTTTCTTAGGTCCATTTGCTTGATAAGCCTTTTCCCAGCCCTTTACTCTGAGTAGGTGCCTGTCTTTGTGGTTGAGGTGTGTTTCTTGTAAACAGCAGAATGTTGGATCCTGTTTTCGTATCCAATCTCTTTGCCTGTGCCTTTTTATAGGTGAGTTGAGCCCATTGATATTAAGTGATATTAATGACCAGTGGTTGTTAACTCCGGTCACTTTTTTAGTAGTAGGGTTTGTGTGTTTCCCTTCTTTGAGTTGCACTGGTGAAGGGTCTCTAGATGTCTGAGTTATTGTGGTCATTGTTGGACTCCTTGGTTAGTGATTTTCCTTCTATTATTTTCTGTAAGGGTGGATTTGTGGCTACGTATTGTTTAAATTTTTTTTATCCTGGAAAATTTTGTTTTTTCCATTTATAGTGAACGAAAGCTTGGCTGGATATAGTAGTCTGGTCTTGCATCCATGGTCTCTTAGTTTTTGCAGTACATCTATCCAGGACCTTCTGGCTTTCATGTTTTCCATAGAGAAGTCCGGTGTAAGTCTAATAGATTTACCTTTATTAGTAACTTGGCCTTTTTCCTTTGCGGCTCTTAATTATTCTTTCTTTATTCTGTATATTTTGTGTTTTGATTAGTATATGGCGAGGGGATTTTTTTTTTTTTTGATCCAGCCTATTTGGTGTTCTGTATGCTTCTTGAACCTTCATAGGTACATCTTTCTTCAGGTTGGGAAACTTTTCTTCTATAATTTTATTAAGTATATTTTCTGGACCGTTGAGCTTCCCTTCTTCTCCTTCTTCTACTCCAATTATTCTTAGGTTTGATCTTTTTATTGTGTCCCAGATTTCCTGATGTTTTGTGATGAGAATTTGTTGGTTTTGCTGTTTTCTTTGATCAGTGTGTTTATTTTCTCTATGGTATCTTCAGTGTCTGACATTCTTTCTTCTATCTCTTGTAATCTGTTGTTAGTACTTGTCTCTGTAGTTCCTGTTCGTTTACCCAGATTTTTCATCTCCATTCTTCCCTCGGTTTGTGCTTTCTTCATTGCTTCCATTTCATTCTTCAAGTCTTGAACCGCTTCCCTAACCTGTTTGATTGCTTTTTCTTGTTTCTCTTGGTTTTCTTGCATGTCTTTGAGCGATTAATTCATTTCCTCTATCTTTTTGTTTGTAATCTCTAATTGTTTATGGCAGTTTTTTACCTCCTGTTTAAGGTCCTCTATTATTTTCATATAGTTCACTTTTGAGTCGATTTCTTCTAATTCTTCTGGAGTAGGGTGTGCAATTCTTCTTATTTCGGGATCCCTGGATTGTGGTGATGTCATGTTGCCTTTCAGGTTGTTGGAGGAATTCTTGCATTGGCGCCTTCCCATCTCTTCCTTCAAATGGAGCCAGGAGAGGCCTGGTGTCTTGGTCCAGTCTTTGTTGTGATTGACTCTCTGGGTATATCTCTTCAGTGTAGAAGCAGGAACCGTTCCCGTCCAGATGGAATTCCTCAGTAACTAAACAGGGCCGCTGGTAGCCCAATGATCCAGGGCCAACAGGATGAATGGAGCAGGGGGGGCGGTATCCAGGAGCGCACAGGAAGCCTGGCGCCGGAGCTGAAGGTGCCCGGGCTCCCTTACATGGGACCCTGAGGCCTGCCAGGTAGGCAGGCACTCACCGCTCTGGGTGGGTAGCCTTTGTGTAGGAGCTTAAAACTGTTCTTGAGCACTGGTCCTAGCATACAGCAGGGCAGGGTTGGGGAGGCGTGCTGGGGGGGTCGGTCGTGAGAAAGAAAGACAGCCCTGCAGAAGGAGCTGGGGGAGGGGGGATTGTGCTCTCTTCTGGGACAGTCCGCCCCTGGATAGCACACACTCACCCATCCAGATGGGATTTCTCAGCAACTAAACAGGGCCACCGGTAGCCCAATGATCCAGGGCCAAAAGGATGAATGGAGCAAGGGGGGGGGGTATCCAGGTGCGCACAGGAAGTGTTGTACCTAAATCATTATTTATCCCAACCTAAAATAAACTTTTTATATCTCTTAACCTTACATATTTCATGCTAGTTTCTGAGTTGTTTCACTTTTGTAACAGAAAAAACTACAATTATCTAGTATTTAAGTCCTTTAGAGACCTGAGTAGGTTATAGTACTACCTGAGTAAACAGAAAATATAGTGTTTATCTATCTCCATGCAGAAATCTCAAGTCCAAATTGATCAAAACATAAAAACAACCACATTGAACTTCATAGAAAAGAAAGTGGAAACTACACTTGAACACATTGGTACAGGAGACTGCTTTCTATATATAACCCCAGCAACATGAACACTAATAGTAATATTTAATAGATGGGACCACCTAAAACTGAAAACTTTCTGAAAAGCAGAGAAAATATTTAATAAAATGGCAGCCTACATGATGGAGGAAGGTCATTGGCTAATAAAGGCACTGCCCTGGCCCATTTTATTGGTTAGAGGATAGGTGGGAGGAGAAAACAGGACAGAACGCTGGGAGGAAGAGGAAGTGAGGTCAGAGACTACACAGCTCTCTCGGGAGCAGACGCCTGAGAGAGAGACTCCATGCCCCGCTCCCGGGATGAAGCTCCGACCCAGGATGGACTAGGCTAGAATCTTCCCGGTAAGACCGGTGCTCACAGATTATTAGAGATGGGTTGATCGGGATGTGAGAATTAGCCTGTAAGTGCTAGAGCTAAAGGGCCAAGCAGTGATTAAAAGAATACAGTGTCTGTGTAATTATTTTGGGCATAAGCTAGCCGGGCAGGCGGCTGGGGGTGCTGAGAACGCAGCCCTGCCACCCTTATCACGTCATATGGCGCCCTTATTACGTCATATGGCGAGGTTGTGGATTGTGTCATCATGAAAGATAAAACCACCAACCAATCTTGAGGCTTCGGGTTTGTCAAGTTTAAAGACCCCAATTGTGTGGGGACAGTGCTGGCCAGCAGACCACACACCCTGGATGGCCGGAATATTGACCCGAAGCCATGCACACCTCGGGGGATGCAGCCAGAGCGAACGCGGCCCAAGGAGGGCTGGCAGAAAGGACCCAGGAGCGACAGCAGCAAATCCAACAAGATCTTTGTGGGGGGCATTCCCCACAACTGCTCAGGGAGTACTTCAAGAAGTTCGGAGTGGTCACCGAGGTAGTCATGATCTATGATGCAGAGAAGCAGCGACCTCGAGGTTTTGGATTTATTACTTTCGAGGACGAACAATCAGTGGACCAGGCTGTCAACATGCATTTTCACGACATCATGGGCAAAAAAGTGGAGGTTAAACGAGCTGAACCTCGGGACAGCAAAAACCAAGCACCAGGACAGCCAGGAGCCAGCCAGTGGGGCATCCGCGTGGCACCCAGTGCAGCCAACGGCTGGGCAGGACAGCCCCCCCCACATGGCAGCAAGGTTATGGCCCACAAGGAATGTGGGTGCCAGCAGGACAGGCCATTGGTGGCTATGGCCCACCTCCTGCGGGCAGAGGAGCCCCACCCCCGCCCCCACCCTTCACATCCTACATTGTATCTACACCGCCTGGAGGCTTCCCCCCACCACAGGGCTTCCCACAGGGCTATGGCGCCCCGCCACAATTCAGTTTTGGCTATGGGCCTCCGCCCCCACCTCCTGATCAGTTCGCCCCTCCAGGGGTCCCTCCTCCACCTGCTACCCCAGGAGCTGCCCCATTGGCCTTCCCGCAGCTCATTAAGAGGTCCTGCCACAAAACACTTAAACGGTTAAAGCTGAACGCATGCTTTTCGGTTTTCAGCCATAGCAGGAAAAAAGCTGTGCCATTTAAAAATGCCAGCTTTCTGGGCTGTCCTGCCAGGGCAAACTCTGACTATTTGAGGCAGGAGGGCCGGCTACCAAGAGAGGACTTGAGTGTTGTCTGTTGTAGCTCACTTGCTGGCAGGGACCTTGAAATGCCAGACAGTTGTTGCAGTAAACATGGCTACAGCCTGTATATCCGCCATGAGGCTGGGAAGCTAAGGAATGGACTGGATCTAGCTGGCAAAGCCACGCCTTTAATCCTACTGATATTGCTTGGTAAATTAAAGACTCATGTGGTCAGAAAAAGAGAGATATACAGTAAAGAGAGATTCAAAGACAAAGAAAATTTTTAAATGGTTTACAGTGTGTTAAAAATATATGCAGACTAAAAGTTGAAGTTCTTAAAGTAAAAAACATAAAAAAAGGAAGAGAGTTGTTGTGTGTGGTAGCACACGCCTTTAATCCCAGTGCCTAGAAGGCAGAGGCAAACAGATCTCTGTGAGTTCAAGGTGTACTAGTTTACACCTTTAATCCCAATGCCTGGGAGGCAGAGACAGGCAGATCTCTGAGAGTTCAAAGACAGCCTGGTCTACAGTTACTTCAGGTCAAAGATACAGAGAACCTGTCTCAAAAAGCAAAGAGTTAAAAGTAAAAATAAATGAAATAGAGGTTAAAACAAAGCTGCACAAAGATGGAAAATACACAGAGAATTTTGATACTGTATGCTATTATGCTCTCTTTGAATTGTTTGAATGCTGAGGAAGGAGCAACAGCTGCTAAAAGATATTTATTTATAAATGCTGCTGAGCTAATCCAACATAGATATTTTGATGCCTTGAATTTGAAATTTGGATCTAAGGACATGATGCTTTGGAAAGGAGTTTCTTATTTTGTTTTCACAGAGGATGAGACGCTGTTCATTTCTTCTATTCCGATTTGGTATGATGGACCACGCCCTCCTGAAGGGTTGGTGTGAACGCCTTCAAAAAATTGCTTCGCTCAACTGCCAACTGAGATGAAACTAGCACACAGGTTATACCATGAAAGACCTAATTAACGACGCCCCCATTCAGCAGGAAGCAGTTTGGAGAGAAAAAACTGCGCCCATGTTCCCAAATATGGTTTATCAATGTTCTTTTACATTTAAATGGGGATATGATATAGATATGAATAATTTGCATTAGTATAGATTTTGCTTTATTGATAGAGATTTAAGGCCAATTTTGTTATATGTATAAGTGTTTCTGATTTTGATTAAGGTATTGTGATTGTGTAGTTCATTTAAATATGTAATGTATAATTAGGAAATATAGGTTGTTAATGGATAATCATCGATAATAGTAAAGCTTGCAGTCATGTTAGTTAGATTTTCTAGATATATTGAGATATTTTAGATAGACATTC